>NW_027269327.1:10000-610000 GCF_023055355.1 Agelaius tricolor
GCTGCTCTGAAATAAATGCCCCAAAACAACCAGGAAGAAGAAAAAAATCCTCCTGCCTCTAACCTAATAGGATAAAAAAAAAAAAAAAAACAAAAACACCAAACCAAACCCAAACCCAACAATTTCTTTTAAAAAATATGTAAATATTTTTTTAAAATAGTTTTTCATATTAATATTCACCTTTCTATTTATAATGCGTATTGATGTATATTTATACATTTCTATTTATAAATAAATTTCTATTCTATATTACATCTCTCCCTAGTACTTAAATTTATTTCTCTATTTTTATACATATTTTTACATGGTAAGTATATATTTGTTAGGATTTTTTGCTTCTGTAACGTTTACATTATTTTAAAAATAATTCCCCTGCCCCCTACCCGGATAAAAGCCAAAAAGAACCCCCTTTAATTTCGACTGCATTTAAATTTGTAAAAAAAATTTTTTTTTTTCATCTTTATATCCAACATTTATATTTCAAATGTATATTGATGTGTAATGTTTATTTTTACATTTATAATTTCCGATTTTTTTATAAGTTTATATTCTATTTTACATCTGTTCCTATTTCTTCTATTTATTGACATCTTTTTATTCATATCTTTCTATATTTAATCGATATTTCTGTGTTAGGATTTTTACTTCTGTAACTCTTCCATTATTTAAAATAAAACCCCTGCCTCTACCCAAATTCAAGCCAAAAAGAACCCCTTTCTTTTCAACTCTATTTCAATCTTTTTTAAAATTGTATCTTTCAGGTTCATGTTCACATTGACATTTAAACTGTATATCAATGTATACTCTTATTTGTATTCTATATTACATCCCTTCCTATTATTTCTATTTCCTTAGGTTTTATATTTATATCTTGATTATCTATCTCAATATTTAGAAACAGGTAAGAGTAATATCTATATTCATATTATTTCAAATAAAAAACCCTGCCTCTAACCCAAGAAGAGCCCAAAAAAACCCCAACCCTTTCTTTTAGACAATATTTGAATAGATTTTACCCCTAGGTTTTCCTATTGATAGTCACATTTCTATTTATAATGTGTATTGCTTACTGATCCATTTCTCCTTTATCAATGTCAATTTATAAATCAATTGATATTCTATATTCCATCTATTCCGAGGACTTATTTCTATATTTTTATACGTATTTTGATTCATTGATTATCTATTTCTGCCTTCAGATTTTCACTTCTGGAACACTTGTATTATTTCAAATAAAACCCCTGCCTCTACTCAAACAAAAGCCAAAAAATTCCCTTTCTTTCCAACTATATTTACATCTTCTTCTATTTCTATTCCCATTTCTCATTTATACTGCCACATAAGGTCATTTCTATTCTATACTACAACTCTTCATATTACTGACATAGATTTAGATTTCAATTTCTATCCATAGTTTCGTCATTTCTCTTTCTAGACTTATGATAGATTTCTATCTTAAGATTCACATTTCTATAATACTTCTATTCTTTCAAATAAAACCCCTGCCTCTAACCAAACAAAAAACCAAAGACACCCCTTTATCTAAACCATATTTAAAACTCTAAAAATCATCTCATTTTTCATCATTCTCTTCACATTTACTTTTATAATTTTTATTTATTACATTTGTAGGTATTATACATACTAGAGAGAATACCTTTTAATAGAATAATAGATATATAGTATTTTTATATCCTAGATATTCTTTTACTTCTATTTCTTTATATTCAATATTTAGAGAGATCGGTATACGCGTTATATATTTGGAGATCTGGATTTTTATTTTTATATTATTTCTATCTAGAAAAAAAACCCCCCCAGCCTATAACCTAATAAAAAAAAAATCCCAAAGAATCCCCAATTCCTTTTAACTCTATCTAAAATATTTTTTATATTTACAACCGATCTTTAGATATCTTTGTATACATATATAATAGGCTATCGTTTCTATAGATTAGCATCTGTTACAATAATATACTATATAGTATAGTTTTATGTGTTTATCTATTTGTTTTCTATATTTATGTTTACCACTATCATTTTATATTTTGGTTTTATATTGATATTTATTTCTACTTTAATTAATCTATATATTAGACCGTATCAATTCATTAACCCAACGCATCAGAACCACACAAATACCGCACCTTCGGCAGCACCGGTACGCAGCCCACGCTCATCCCATCGCAGCGTATCCAAACCAAACCTATTTCTAGGACTAACAGAACAAAGACCCCACAACATTTAACCCTAAGAAAAACTCAAATCAACCGAACTGTCAAGACATTTGAAATCCCACTATAACTAGCCCAAAAGCTCCGTACATTCTCATCATAAACTTCCTCCTCAACCAATGGCTCAAAACCCCAAAAAACTCAGATACACATGGAAAATGACAGAACTGCTAGTCAAAACAAACACCCGTGAAAAATTCAATCCAACCAACTCACTAAACTCAAAACCCTACAACTGACCCTAAACATTACTAAAAAAAGCCCCCAAAGCTCTACCTTGAGGCTAACTCACAAATAATAACCAATCATCTAGAAAGGTTATCTTCCAAATTTTAAAACAACTCATTAAAAGCATGAAAATAAAAAAAATCGAAACTATTAAAATACTAAAAAATATCACTACCCAAATTGAAAGACACATTGCCTCTAGAAACCCACCGTCAACAAACGCCCCTGTCCCCCAAAAGAAAACCAGAAACAAAACAGCAAAGCAGAAAGAAATCGGAACTTAGGAACGCTAAAACCAGAACGTTCAAGAAGTTCCACCATATCCCTGATCGTACACCAACTACAAACAACGTGAAACGATACAAACAATTCTTAAAGACCGCCTTAAAACCACTACATTAAAAACCCTTTCAACAATTCAAAACTGCATTGAACAAAAGCCATCTCATAAATTAACACCCAAAACTCCAGCAGCCCAGCTGGCCCTACCAAATCTCTCTGTTGATACACACAGTAAACAAAACCAAAATCCCGGGAATACCTATCAGAAGTCTAGGAAAGAAACCTCTTGAAATTTATCCTACCTCAAATACAAACCAACCCGTCCAGAAAGTGAGCTTCACTCAAAAAAACTATTTACACAGAGGTAATAAGACCAAGAAATAAAACAACACACCATATAACGAACCACCAACGAATACAACAGCGAAGGAAAAAAAAACCCCACGTTTTTTTCTTTTTTTTTATTTCAACTAGCTTCCTTTATTAGCTAGAACCAAAGATTTTGCCAGGGCTGTAACAACAACAACAACTTCTTTTTCTTCTTCTCCTTCTGAAATGTCCCTTCTCCTTCCCAAATTCCTTACAACTTCTGCGTTTGAATCCAAGCCAAAAGCAAAATTCGTGCACTTGTGAGTCCGGTGCTCCTGTCAGATTCTCTGTCTCCCTCCACATCTTCTTACACTTTCAGTCTGAACGCTGTCCTGCCCTGATGAGTTTGACAGAAGAATTGGCACATGTTAAGAGAGCATTTCCCTCCCTCCCTCCTTCCCTCCCCAGAGCTGGTTTCCTTAGCGCATTTCAATCGATCCCAAGCCCGCAATGATGCGCGCTCTGCCGGAAAGGGGAAACACGTGCTAGTGAACAGCAGCTCAGAAACAATTCTTTTCTAATGTTACCTGCTCTACTTGACTGCTCGCTAACACAAGTCTCATTTTACCATTGCAGGGAGAAGGCTGTAGGAAAACGTCTGATGAGCAGCCACAAAAGGCCTCGCTCCCTGCTACACAGCCTGCAACAACCTCGGCAGAGCGGAGCAGCCAAATCACCGCACTCTCCTTGCCGTGGGCAAGGGTAGAAGATGACTGGGGGAGGCACATAAAAAGAAGGGAAACGCTCCTATAAATGCACAGCCATTTGCTTTCAGAAGCCCAGAGTTCAGGATCTTCTCTAGGAAGCCAGACGTGACATGATATTTCTAAGATTTTCTTCTTCATCGAAGGAAATGTACGTACATACCCACTCTTACAAACATACCTACGGTTCTGGGTTTTTTTTCTTCTGAAGCTCCAAGAATGATTTCCCACCTTGATTCATTCAGAAGAAACGGCCCCTGTGACTCAGGTCAGAAGGGCGGCCTGCGTTTTTGATCACGACAGCTTTTGGCTTTACCCTGTGAGCAGGAGCAGCAAGAGCTGAGGCTCAGCAGAGGCTGACCCCGGCCAGCCCCTTCCTCCCTTCCCCGTGTCACAATGACTTCCAGGCAGAAGGATGCAAAGCAGGTTTGTGTCTTTTCTCTTCAGTGCCAAGAGGTAAAAGATGTAGGCTTTGGAATAACTAATGACCCTCTCTTGGAACTCTCCCAAGGACAGTTTGAAAGCAAAGACAGAAGATTGCTGCTAAATCCATATGGGATAAGGATGAGAGCAGCAAGGATCCGAGGCCAGCAGCGTTGCCAGGCAGTGTCACGTCCCTGCCACCTTGTGACAAGGCACACAGCTGCAAAGCCCCAAAGCCTGCAAGCCCTGCAGCTGCCGCACGGATGGACCTGGTTCCCTTCCCAGGTGCCCAGAGGGACACCCGAGGGCAGGTGTCGTCCCCCGCCCCCCGAGGGCGCACCCAGAGCCCCGGGCAGGGACGGAGTCACTGACGGCTCTCTGGGGACGAGACCCTCCCTGCAGGTGACACCGGCTTGTCCTCTCCCTGTGGCACAGGGACCTCCAGGCTCTAGGACCAGCCTCATTTTGTCAGCATCCAGGTGCTGTGCTAGAGCCAGAGGGGTCAAGGCTTTCCAGAACCATAGGATCCGTAGCATCCTTGCGGTTGGAAAAGCCTTCTAAGGACATCAAGCCCAGCTGCTGCCCCCCCAAATCAGGTCCCTAAACACCACATCTTGACATCCTTGACATGTCTCCAGGCATGGGGACTTCCCTGGGCTCCTATGCCTGAGCACCCTTTCAGTGAAGAAATTTTCCCTCCAATCCAATCTAAGCCTTCCCTGCTGCAAGTTGAGGCCATTTCCTTTTGCCGTGTCACTTCTTACCTGGGAGACCTCGGTACTTCAACCTTACCTGCTCCTTCCCTAGGCGGTCTCTGGCTTGGCCGGAGGAGAGGAGGAACACTCCCACCACAGGAATGGCAGCTCAGGAGGTCCCGCACCAAGGCCAGGGGGAGCAGCCGTCCTCGCCAGAGCTCGCACGTCCCTTCTTCTCAGAGATTGGCTCTGCTTTTCCTCCTGGGCAGATCTCTGCTGAGTGCTTCACAATTGCCTGTTTGGAGGAGGGGGGGAAAAGAGGTTAGCCAAGTTTTTTATCCAGACTTAGCTGCTGGCTTTGCCTCCTCCTGACTTCCTTCTGCTAAGAAAACAGCTGCCTTTGGACTTCTAGGGGCAACTTGCACGTCATGCCTGAAAAGGAACTACAGAAAAGCGCCTCATTTATAAAGCCTCAGCCAAGAAGACAGATGCAGCTGCAGCTTCGCCATGCCCACTGCCTGCAGAGCCGGCAGGCACCAGGCCAGCTCTGCTCCTCCTTCAAGTTGTTCCCAAAGCTGCTGGAAGAACTGAAGGCTCCTTTGGCCTTCCATTGCTCGGCTTGTCCCGAGAAAGAGCTTTGAGTGTTGTTACCCCTCCAGAAAGGAAGGGCCTTTCTGTCTCACACGCTCGGTGACACAAGGCTACGCAGCCTCTGCTCCAGGTGGGAAGGGCTTCCTTCCTCCTCTGGCACCCGGCTGGCACAGGGCACAGGTTGCTCAGAGGTCCTGGGGCTGCCGCCCCATCGCTGCAAGTGTTCAAGGCCCGTCGGTGCTCTGCGATGAGGCTCTGAGCAAGCTGCTCTATGGAAGCACGTCCCTGCCCACGGCGGCAGCAGCCTTGGAATGAGGTGATCTTTAGAGCCCCTTGCAACCTGAATTCTTCCATGATTCTGGGAACTGAAAAAAGCGGGGAAAGAAATCTGTAAAGGTCACTAAATGCATCCAAGCACATCCCCAAGGATCCAATCCTCAGCAGCCCATGCAAGGCAAGGTCAGAGCTCTCTGCCCACCGAGGACACGGCAAGCAGCACGGACCTTTCTCCCACTCTCCAGCACGGAGAAGTGGGAAGCCAGAGGGAGTCCGTCTGTTTACAGACACCGGAGGGCGGCGGGACGGGGCGGGGGGGGACGTGGCGGGCGGTCTTACCTTGCAAAGCTGGCGGCAGAAAGGGCGGGCAGCGCCGCCGCCCCGCCGGGATTTTCCGGCCCGCCGTCGCTTCCGCCGCCTGGAGAGGCGCGTGCGCGGGCTCGGGGGGGGGTGCAGCCCCGTTCCCGTTCCGACGGCGTTCGCCCGCCCCCGCTCGCTGCCCCCGGCCCGAGGAGCGCTGCGACCGCGCCTCCGCCGCCCGCCGAAAGCGGCCCCGCCGGGCCGCCCCCCCCCCCACCGGCCATTCTTCTCAGCCATCGTGTCCCTTTTGCACTCCTGAACGTCTTTCACCCCTCCCGGCCATTTACGGAGCCCGCCCCGCCCGCCCCTCGCCCCCGGCAGCCCTCGCCCTTGCCTCGCTCGGCAGCCGCGTCCTTGCCCCGCCCCCGGCAGCCAGCGGCGAGGGGCAGGGCGCCGGCTCGGGGGGCTGCAGTACTGGGCTCTGGCCACAGGGCGGCAGACTCCCGGGTCCGCGATATCCCCGCCCTTTTGGCCGCCATTTTGAGAAGGTCAAAAAAAAAAAAATCCCGCGACATTGGTGACGCGCCACTCCCAACATGGCGGCCGAGAGAGGACCCCCCTCGGCCGAGAGAGGCGGTTACTCACATGCCGGTCAGAAACACGCCAAAATACGCCCGCCCGCGGCGCCGCTGACCACACAGCCCGTGTCGGGCACACCTGAAACGAGAGAGAAAATCCCGCCGGGGCCGCGCCGGCGTCGGTGTTCCGTGCAGGCAGTCCGGATAGACACACCGGGGTCCTCCGCTTTCCCGCCCTTTTGGCCGCCATTTTCAGAAGGTCAAACAAACTCCCGCGACAGTGGTGACGCGCCACTCCCAACATGGCGGCCGAGAGAGGACCCCCTCGGCCGAGAGAGGCGGTTACTCACATGCCGGTCAGAAACACGCCAAAATACGCCCGACCGCGGCGCCGCTGACCACACAGCCCGTGTCGGGCACACCTGAAACGAGAGAGAAAATCCCGCCGGGGCTGCGCCGGCGTCGGTGTTCCGTGCAGGCAGTCCGCATAGACACACCAGGGTCCTCCGCTTTCCCGCCCTTTTCGCCGCCATTTTCAGAAGGTCAAACAAACTCCGCCACGCGCCACGCCCAAGAGGGCTGCCTGGCGGCGGCGCCGGGCTGCAGTACCGCGCTCTGCCCACAAGGCGGCAGCACTGCCGCCCACCCCAGCCGGGGGCGCCGCGCGCCTTGGGCCTGCGGGCGGCCAAGGCGGCAAAAAAGAACAGGGGCCATCCCCCCCAAAAACTCCTCGAAAAATAAATGCCAAAAACCTGCCTCTTACCAAACAAGAACCAACTAAGCCCCCTTTCTTTCATGCCTTCTTGAAATAAATTTGATAGTTCTAGTTTTCCTAGTTCTATTCACACGCATATTTAGACCGGACAGTGATGTGTTACGTCCTTTATACCATCTATTATGCCTATTCCTATTATCTGTATTTATTCATACTTTGTGGTTGTAGCAATATCATTATATATTGATTGTATATTTCTAGACTTCCATTTAGATTTCTATCATACTTTTATTCTTCCAAAAAAAATCCCATCTCTAACCAAACAAATACCAAAAAACCCTTCTTTTCAACTCTATTGAAATAGTTTTATATTTAGAGCTTGCATAATTAGATTCACTTTTATAGTCACCGTTTATACTGATGCATTCCATTCATCATTACATAGCACATATCTATTATTCACATCATAGAGATAAATCATTATTTTTATCATGTACCAAATCTACTGCTACAACTTCTTTTTTCTAATAGTTTCAATTTTTATATCCATCTTGATGTATTCATGAGATCTTTTTACAAGTAGATTTCTACCTTTCTATCATTTGTATTTGTAGTTTTTATAATAAAACCCCTGCTTTTGCCAAGTAAAAAACAAAACCATCCTTTCTTTTAAACTACTTTTAATAATGTTGTTGTATTTACAGTTACCATATCTATAAGGTTTTAGATATTATATCATAGCGATGTACTAGATTTATAGCTGTTTCCTATAATATACCATCATAAGATATATACGGTATCGCTTGTATTACGTGTTGTATGGATTTATGTCACTTTACATTTACAATCCTTTAGTCATTTGATATATATATATATCTGCATAGATTCGCAACACATTTCTAGATTTAAAATTTCCTTTGAGCTGTGTTTATATTTAGCATCTCTATTGATATATCTATCAACATACACAATGCTCTTTGAAAAATACAATACCTTATTGGAATATATCATGACTTAAGTTACCTGTTAAATTTTAAATAGAGATCGAATAGATCAAAATAAAAGTTGATTCCCATTTCTACACATCTACTCGTTTTGTTTAAAGATAGCTATCCTTAGAATTTTACATTTAAAATCCAATTCCTAAATGCAATGACAAAACAAACAGCATCGAATTCCCACCAATGTCTTCCAAAACCATCAAGATACCTCCACCAGCCAAACGACTGCCAGCGAAAAAAACACACAACACTCTTTTCACTAACAGTTCTCATCACAGCAGAAAAATGGAACCAAACGAAAAGAAAACCCTGGAGAAACACACGCAGCAAATCACAAAAACCTCTAAAAAAACCCAAACCAACTCGCTCAACTCCAATCAGTGCCACTGACCCTGAACGTTATTTTAAAAACTAACCGAAGTTCTACATCTACACTAACTCAAAGAATAAGCAATACTCTGTCAAAAGAACTTTAGAAAGCGAACTAATGAACGAAATAGAAAAAAACCAAAAAATCTCAACCACTAAAAAATAAGAAAATGACTACCCAAAAAAAAAAAAAAAAAAAAACAAAAAACCCTACTTAAAAAGACCCACCATATAAATACCCACGTTCCCAAAAATAAAACTGATCAATAACCACCAAATACGTCAAAGGACAACAAGAAACGAAAAGAAAAAAAAGAAAAAGAAAAAAAAAAAACCAAAAGAAAATACATTTGTAAAACAAAAGTCCCCCAAACCAAAGCAACTTTAATTTACCTCAAAAAAATTATTCCCAACTGAAGAATAAACGCATAGAGCCTCATTCGATCAAAATAAAAATACCACCCAGAAATAAACACAAAGCCGAAAGAGAAACGTAACCATTGACAAGATCTCCCAAATGATCCGTCACAATAAAACGTACACTACAATCAAGCAAACCAAAGAAATAAAAGCCCTGGAAAGACGAGAAACACAAACGCAATTAGAGAGATTTTAAAAACCCCGCTGCTATTAACGACACGACGCCACCTCGAACCCACCGAAACAAACGCTACACGCCCACGCTAATAAAAGCCACGGCGACAGAATTAAAATCCGAGCCGCTGCTTCACGCAACGACCCGTAGAAACCATTGCACGCCTTTAAAAACAGAATAGCCCGGCAAAAAAAATATCCGACTACAGAACTCGATTCAAACCAAACCTTTATCGTCACCACCCGAAGAACCGAGAACCGTACCGGTCAGGAAGAACGCCATAGCCCTGAGCGCACACCCACTGCGACCAGAACAAACCCGTGCGATCGATCCCTACAAAGCCACCTCCGAACCGCGACACCCCAGAACTTGCGGCAGCCCAACCCCGCGCTGCCGGCCCCGGACGGAGCGCGGCTCCCGGCGGCAAAGCGGCTCCTCCGGCGGCTGCTCCGGCGCGCAGGGGCGGCGCCGCCCCGGAGAGCCCCCCGCCCCCGCCCGCTCCCCCTGCCCGGGGGGCCCCGGCGGCGCCCGAGCCCCGCGCCCGGAGCGGACAGAGCGGCCGGCACCGGCCGGGCCGGCGCAGCAGCGCCCGCGCCGCCTCTGCCGCCCTTGGCCGGCCCGGCGCCAGCTGCCCTCGGCTCCGCACGGCGGCTCGCACCGGCAAAGCGGCTCCGCCGCTGCCGCGCCAAATTCCCCCCGCGCCTCGGCACCCGCCCGGCCCGGGCCGGCAGCGCTCCCGAGCGGCAACGCTCCGGCCCGGGCCGCGGCCACAAGAAGCGCCCTCAAATGCAGCGGCACAGCCCGACTGCAGCCCTGCAAACGCCGCCAGAGCTGCGGCTTCCCGCAACTCAACCCCGAAACTGACGCCGCGGGCGGCGCTCACCTCGCTTCAACGAGGGCAAAGAAATGGCTTCTCCCCTTCAAGTTCATCCCCTGGGAGAGCAGAAAAGAAGGGGCTTTCCTCCAATGAAATCCTTCAAGCCATGTGCAAGGGGGGATTTTGACCTCCATTCAAACCCTTGCAAAGGAGGGACACCAGCGCTGTCCCCTCCATTTAAACCTTAGGATGATGAAAATGGGCTGGCTACCTTCCAATCAAAGCCATCCGATGACAACAATACTTTGCCCATTCCCGTTCAAATGGAACGCAGGGATTCCCTGTCACCCCTGGGATACCCCTAACAGCCGGGAAAAGGCAGCTTTTCCTTCAACCGACATCCTTGGAACCGCAAGCGAAAGCGGATCCCCCCCAGTTCCAACACAGACAATATTAGGAGAGTAGCTGCTTGCCTCTCCTTCATTTCTTTTGTCTTCACAAGCTCCCTTTTTGTTCCTGGGGAACCGGGGAGGGGGGACTGCCAAGATCCAATTGAAAAGGGAAAGGACCAAAGTCCCCGCTCCAAATCCACACGCGCTCACCCGTTCGGCTGCTGCTTCCCGGCACAAAGATTCGTCCCTCGGCACCTCCTTGAAGCGATGCTCCGCGGATCCAAGCGCGTATCCAGGTGTTCGCCCAGACGCTGCGAGAAGCTCTCGCAGTCCTTCCATGAGACAGCCCCGGGAGCCCCCCATGAACCCCTCTACTCAGCAGCTCCATGCAAAAGGCAGCTGAAGCGAAGCCTCCCCCTAAAACAGCCTCGCACCCCCCCCCCCCCCCCCCCCCCCCCCGCCCGGCAGGAGCCGGCCCCTCATCATCCTCACAGCTCACACCTGGGGCTGCTCCGAGCCCCCCATCATCCTCACAGCTCACACCTGGCGCTGATGCCACTCTCCAACAGCGCCTCTCCCCGTCCAGCACACAGCCCGCTTCTCACAGACACAGAGCCAACAGAAATCTGCTCCGGGTGCTGGCTGTTCTTAGTCCGTCTGCTTCCACAATTCAGACACGGACGTGCGCTGATGGCACTGAGGGAAAGCTTTCCAGTGCACAAAACTGTCATTCTGGTAGCACGCTTTGAGACGCCTTCAGAAAAAGCAGAATCAGCGCCGCCTCCTAAGAGCCCTGCTGAGGAACCCCGCCCTCCTTGGGACACCCAATGCAGCAGAGCTCGAAAAACGAGGGCAAAAGTCAAGCTTGGAGTGGAAAAAGACAATAGAAATACAGCAGCCTTTCAAGAAAGCCTTCACACAGTAATAGTGGGAGCCGGTCCCATTTCTTCTTTCCTTGCTCTCTGGAATGACATCAATACGAAGTAAAAAACCCACACGAAACACAAGGCAGAGCTGGGATTTGACACGTCTTCCTTTTGGCTCTCGGGATGACAAGCGCCTCTTCCGGGACTGCGACACGCTTTGGGCGCTGGCAGAGAACGGAGGCAAAAGGTGCCAGAGAGCCCTTTCTATCGCCTTCAGCCCCTGCAGCTGTTCTGAGGGTTCCAGGGCACAGCTCGGTCCGTTCCTAGATCAAAACCTCACGGCAATATCTTCAGAACTACTACGCATCTCCAGTCGGAACCTTCTACATTCCTGTAAACAAATGAGTGCATAGAGAGGCTTTCTCCCCAGCTGAGTTTAGAGACCAATTCCTATTCTTTAGCAATACCTAGAAAACCGAATGCCTTGCCAGGTTTTAGCATCCTACACCCACTCACCCCTCCCTGTGCATTTGGTGGCAGCTTTGGGTCCCTCTGGGGGACGGCACCCAGCGTGACCCCCGCCCCTCGCCCGCCCCCCACCTGCTCCTGCACCGCCGTGGGGCTCCCTCTCCTGGGCACCTTGGGCTGCCCCCAACGGCATCAGAGCCCCGAGTCTTCACCCCGCCTTTCCCTGACCCCCAAAGAAGGCTCCGAACGAATCCGACTGCCCCGGACAGCAGCGCAGCGCTTCCCCCAAGCCCTTCCCACACGTGCATAGCCCCAGCAAGGGATTCTGCTGCAACAAGAAAGGGGGGGCAGCCCCCAGAAGGCTTGAGGTTCCTGCCCAGCCTCGCTGTCACGGGCCAGGGGCAGCGAGAGAGGGAGCGGCACAGACGGCGGGGACGGCCCGGCACGGAGCGGGGGCCGCTCTCAGCGCGATGCCGGCAAAGCCGCAGCTCCGGCGCTGTCGGCCGCGCTGCTTGAGCGGCACGGGGGGATCCGCCGAGAGCCTCCGGCCCCGCGCGGGGACTCCCGCAAGGGCCCAGGGGCGCCGGGCTCCGGCCCTCGGGGCTTTACTCTCCGGCAGCCCGAGCCCCGCGGCTGCGGGGCAAAGAAGGAAAGGGGGCACGGGAAGAGAGGAGCGAGAGCAGGGCACGACAAAGGGCGGCGAGGGAGCTCGGGCTGTGCAGGAAAGCGGCACGGGAAGGGAAAGCCCGGGACGAGGGTACACGGAGGCTGGGCACAGGAAGGAGAGAGGGGGAACAGAAGGGAGTAGCGGGCTAGGGACAGGACAGGAAGGAGCCGGCTTTGCGGGGGGAGAGGGAATGGGGGAAAGGGAGCGAGAGAAGGCGAAGACGGGGAGAAGGAAGGAGGGCTAGAGAGAGGGACAGGCGGGGAAGCCTCCCAGAGCCCCGGCTGCACCCCGAGCCCGGCCCGGCGCCTCGCCCTGCCCGGGATGCTGCGGCGCTCGGCGGAGCTCGGCTCGCTCCGGAGACGCTCGGCTCGAGTCGGCTACTGTCGCCTCAACTCGGCTCTTGGCGCCTGCATTCGCCTCTTCGGCCGAGCTCGCCTCGCTTCGGCCCAACTCCCAGCCGCTCTGTGCCTTCGGCGCGCCTCGGCTCCGCTCGCCTCGCCTCGGCTCCCCGACGGCGGGCGGGCAAGCGCCGCCGCCTCCCGTTCAGCTCGCCCGGCTCGGGGCTCTCCCGCTGCCGCGTCCCGCGGGCGGCCCGGCCACGGCGCGGACACGACCGGGAGCGCGGGCTCGGGCAGGAGCTCAGTAGGCTGGGAGCGCACTGGCGCTAAGCAGCGCGCACGAGAGCAGCAGGCTCGCTTCGCCTGAGCTCGGCTCGCTTCGCTTCAGGCAGCCTCGGAAGCCTCGCCTCGGTTCGCTCGAGGCCGTCAGGGTCGGCCGCTCTCGCCTTGCTTCGGCCGAGCTCGTGCGATTCCCCCGAAGGCGGCGGCGTTCGGTTGTGGTTTTAGAAATATCCTCCTCTATCGATTGGATCTCTCTACAGTTAGATTTATATTTCTAGAATACTTCTATTAATCCAAACAAAAACCCCATCTCTAACCAAATAAATACACGAAAACACCTTCTTTTAAACGCTATCGAAATATTTTTATACTTTGTATAGTTATACTCACATTTATATTTATCGTTTCTTTTGATGCAATCTATTAATAATTATCTATAATATCTATAAAATTCTAGACATGTATTTAAAGTATTATCTATATTATGTATCGTATCTACTGCTGCAACTGATTTTTTCTTCTAGTTTTAAACTTTCTCTGTATGTATTTATGATATCTTTCTAGACTTAGATTTCTACCTTCATATTCTTTGTATTTATCATTTTTATCATCAAAACCCTGCCTATTGACAAGTAAAAAAAAACGCTTTCTTTAACGATCTAAAAAATATTTTTATACTTATAATTTTCATATTTCTATTTCTAATTTGCTCTCTAGTACGTGATAACATACCTGCTCCTGCACCGCAGTGGGGCTCCCTCTCCTGGGCACCTCGGGGTGCCCCCAGGGGCATCAGAGCCCCGAGTCTTCACCCCCCCCCCCCCCCCCTTTTCCTCTAGTTAGAAACTACACTGGAACTTTTTTCTGGAAACAAAGACATGACCTAAATCCTCTCCCCATGTCCTAGAGAGATAGATGTTCAGTTCTTAGTTGACTGGGCAGCAGTTTCTTCAATAGAATGATAAACAATATGGAAAGGTTTTAGCTACAAGCAAATAGGCAAATCTGAACAAGGTCCTGGTGGCCAGCCACTGCAGTTCTTTTGAAGCAATTTTTTAAACAATCAAATACTGATACCACAAAAAATAAAGCAAAAAGCTGACTACTGGCTAAGAAAGAAGGAAAAATTAACTTTGGACGACAACAACAACATTCCAAGGACACAGGCTTTTTTCCAATCTCAGACCTTATTACTACTACCTCTCTTGGGAATTCTCATCGTGGATCCCAAAAGGAATAAATCCCTCAGCGTGTCCTAAAGCACCAAGGAGCTACCTACAAGTGAAGGTGGCTACTTTCAGTGCAGACACAGCTGATGACACAGCAGTGGCACAGTTCCGTGCTGCACAGGGATAGTACTGTCTCCTCTTCTCCAGCAGCTGACTCTCTCCTGCCATGGCTTCTGTAAATGCATCAGAGCACGACCTTAACCACAAACAGGCAAGAAAACACCATCCGAAGTCTTTCATTAAGCAGTACAAGAAGGGTTCCAAGCAGAGACCAACAGAATTTCAAGGAAGCAGTATGCAATTAAACC
Organism: Agelaius tricolor; assembly: GCF_023055355.1. Lineage (NCBI taxonomy): Eukaryota > Metazoa > Chordata > Aves > Passeriformes > Icteridae > Agelaius > Agelaius tricolor. Next base: position 24,728 of record NW_027269327.1, read on the forward strand.
CCCTCAGACTCGTTCAAGTAGCCGGCAAAATGGAACCATTCAGAAATGACAAAGAAAACCCCCCCAAGTATTTATACAGGAGTCCTTAATGTCAGAAAGGGGATGACAGGTTATGTTCAGATAAGATGAATGTTTATTTGGATCTATAAATAAACTTCTCTCGTGGTCCTTTGCCAAAAAATAGAACCTACAAGTGAACACCTACACCTGCCTCAAGAGACCTAACGAGCCCCTGGCAGCCACCGGCATCAAAGCGCAGTGGATGTTTCTAATCCAGGCTAAGGAGAACAATGTCACCTTTTGTTCTCTCCAGTTTGTTTCCTCTGCAGTCCTAGTTGCTTCTTATGATTTTTACAGTCTCTGTATCTTCTCGGGCAGCGCTGAGTCTGACGACCGGGATACGAGAGTCCTTCCCTGCCCTACGGAGAGAACCAGGAAAAAAAGTTCAAAAAAGAACAGGGCAGTTTGAAGTTAATACCTCCGACGAGAAGCAGCACCCGACAAACAGAGCAACGGTGAACAAAGCGTGACACCTCCCTGGGGACAGAAGACTTACAAACTCTCCGGGATTTACAATTCCAGTAACCAAGCCCTTCAGCACAGCAGCCAAGTGTCCCATTAGGTGGTGCTGCACCAAAGCACGATCCGAGAGGTTCCAAAGAGTGAAATGCACGTTACTGTCCAAAGACGTAAAATCTTGCAAAATAACAAAACTACAATAGATCTAAACTACAGGGCAAGAGTACAAGTGTTAGCTTGAGGAGCTGGAACCATCCAGGTGAGCAACTGCTAACTGGATCCTCAACAGACTTTGAGGAACCCTTCAGGATACAGAAGGGTTTTCCCCAGAAATTGCACAGGCCGAGTTTTGATAGAAGTGCACTTGCCAGATGCTCAGAAACGTCACCCATCCTCCTCCGGGTGTCCTGAGAGAGCTGCGAATGGCTCTCACCTGGTTTGAGCTGGTTCTGTAAGGGCTCAGGGTGAATTTCACCAGATGCAACCAAACTGGGCAACACCCAGTGGGACAGAAGGAACCCAAAGCTTGTTTTACCCAAAGCTTGGGTAAGCAGAGCTCCAGCAAATACTGAGGAAACGGACAGAACGGGGTAACAAATAATAAACATAACTTTTTTTTTTTTAACTTGCCTTTTTTTTTTTTTTCAGATGAGCAAAACAATTAAGGAGAAGGTGAAAACCTCACCATGACTGAACATTTCATCACCTGTAAGCTGACCATCCTTAGCATAGAGGACTCCAAATTTAAAATTCACCGATCCCAGGAAAATAAAACCAAATATTATTTGGTGAACAGTCAAACAGAAGACATAAAAATTTGTTTCCTCTAATCTTTGCATACATCCTACACGTTAGAACATACATTTTATACCATCTCCTACTACACAATAATTTACCTTTAAACTTTGATAGTATAGCATAAAATCATTAACTTAGACGGGTGATCAATTATTATTAAGTTGGTGCTTCAAGTTATTTTTGCTGTCAGGTTCAAAAAAACATGACTTCTTTTTACTGTAACGAGCAATTGATTTAGAAGTCATCAAAAGCCCATCCAAATACAAAGCCGTATTCACCGGACGGGTCTGTGAGCAAGAAGTAGTTAGGCTTGTACTCACCTCTTGCCCTTCAAGAACCAATAAATCCTGTCAACAAAAACAGCATCTTTAGCCCCCTCCTATTAAAGATTCTACAAGGATGATGGTTTTATTGGTGTTTAGAAGTTTGGATTTAAAATGGCCAGTTCAATGGATAAAGAGACAGTTTAAGTAGTATTAGATTATTATTCTTATTAGCTACTGGAAGAAACAAACCAGTAGGATCTATACTTAATTACTTCTATTTCCAGGAAATCATAAAGAAAAAGAACCAAACCAAAAAAAGTCACTTCCTACCTTTTGTATCTCAGGATGAAAAATGTCTCTTGGGCTCTTCTCCAGTTTCTCCAGACTCCTGGCACTGAAATGCAAATGAACGAGTGCTTTATAGGAGGGCAAGTGCACATTCCAACCCCGAACCACCAACCGATGGCAGTTACAGCGCTTACAAAATGAATCCTTCCCAGAGCCTCTGGGAAATGGAACGGTTTGTGCAACTGCCATTTCTCCCCCAAAATACTAACTCCCAACACTTCCTAAACTTAGTTTGCATTTTAAAAACAGAAATTAGGGAGACTCAGGGTGGAGATCAGGTTGAAATTGATTTCCTTCTAAAGCACAGGGGCTCTGTTCCATCACCCTTCACTTTGGCTCCACACGGAATCACAGGGAGCATTTTAGGAGGGCTCAAGAACCAATTCTATTTCTCTCTTTTTTCTAGTTCTCTCTCTTCCTAAATAATTCAAGGCAAGTCAAATGAAAAAGGACAAGTTCAGCAGCAAATTCACACTTTTTCCCTTTGTCTGCTCAAGAACAGCCTTTAAAACCACTTCTTGCTGCCTTCAACGGTTAAGACTTGCAAAACGGTTTCGCAAGTTTGATAGGTTTATCATAAAAACCACAGAACGCAAGCTCTGAATGACAGGAAAAGGTACACAGGCAAATATCTCAGCTGATGGTGGCTTATTTGTAAACACAGACCTTAACGGAGATTGCACGGAGAATGTTTCAGTGGGACTCTAAGGGAAAAATATTTCCTGAGTACCCTGTAAACAAGAAAAGCTAGGATATATTACAGGACATACCCACGTGTTCTGCATATTCAAATAGGATTATCAATAAAAACATTTAAGAAGGAAGAAAACCAAGGTAATTTTACTCAGCTATATTTACTGCCGATTTAGAGGAAAAAAAAAAAAAAAAGTGAACCAGAAACGCCTACAGTAGAACTTTAAAACAATTGCTTGGATAAAAGCAGCTCATGGAACATGAAGTAGAAAAAAAGCGAAACCAGTATCAGACCTGCCTATTTTCTTACCATTGCACAAGAAAATCCGAAAAGCGGTAGAAAGTCACTGCCTAAAACCGATCCTAGGATGTAACCGAGAACAATGGAGGCATTTGCTAATCTAAACGGAAACCTTTTCCGGACCCTAGTGTCAAATCACACGTTTTGTCTCTCAGCAGCTCGAGGCTGGAGAGCATTTCCCCTGGGGGTCGGGAGGGCAGGGCCACAAGGGGCTGAGTTTGCCGATCGCACCTGTGCCATCAGAAGGATCCTGCCCGGCGCTCCTTGCGCTCGCCATTCTCCGGGCCATCGCTGTGTTTTACTGCTCAGCGATGCCGCTCCATCCGTTTGCGTGGAAGGAAGAGCCACGAGCACTGAGGCACTCAGCAGCCGTGTCATGCCAGCGATGTCGAGCGCTCTCTGCTCGCAAGGCTGAGCCCGCCGCGGAGCCGCCTCCGCAGCCGCTCGTCCGCCCCCGCCCGCAGCAGCGGCAGCGGCCCGAGGGAGACGGCTGCAGCTCGGCGGCTCCCGCGCCTCCGCCAGCCCGAGGGCAGCCGCCGCACAGTGACCGCGGCAGCGCCCGGCGCCGCTCGCCCGGGGCGGCTCCTGCAGCTCCCGGCCCGCGGCAGCAAAGCACCGCCCGGCGCTCCGCCATCGGCGGGCGGCAGCGCGCCCCGCCCGAGCTGAGCCCCCGCCACCGGGACCGCTGAGCGAGGCCGAGGCACCGGGCGGACGCCCCTTCCGCGCCGCTCGGCTCCGTGCGGGCGGCCGGACGGAGGCTTCGCCCCTCCAGCGTCGCTGCCGCGGCTCCGTCCCGCGTGGCACAGGCGCCGGGAGCTCCCCGCGCCCAGCCCGCTCCCCCGGCGAGCGGCCGCCTCGGCCCGCCAGCCATTCATATGGCGCGTCGGCCGTTGCGTCAGACGCCGCGCTTTACGGCCGCAGGGCCTGCCGGGAGTTGTAGTCTCGGACTGACAGCCACCGCTCCGTTCTCCGCCACCGGGAGCTGCGCTCCCGCCAGGGGATCAAACGGCTCCTTCGCTCCTGGGCGCGGCAGCACCTTAGGCAGCACCGCCCCTCCCGAATGTCCTTTCTTTTCCACTCCAACTCTTTTTTCTTTTTTTCACTCTGTTTTTCACCCCCTTTTCCACTTTCGCTCTTTCTTTTTCACTCTCACCCTTTTCCTTTTTCATTTTTTTTTCTTCCTTTCTCTTCCTTCTTTTTTTTTTAATTTCCTTTTTCCTTTTCTTTCTTTTGCTCTTTCTTTCTTTCTCTCTGTCTTTCTCTATTTCTTTCTCTCTCTCTCTTCCTGTCTCTCTCTTTCTTTCTTTCTTTCTGTCTGTCTGTCTTTCTCTATTTCTTTCTCTCTCTTTCTTTCTTTCTCTCGCTCTCTTCCTGTCTCTTTCTTTCTTTCTTTCTTTCTTTCTGTCTTTCTCTATTTCTTTCTCTCTCTTTCTTTCTTTCTCTCGCTCTCTTCCTGTCTCTCTCTTTCTTTCTTTCTTTCTGTTTTTCTCTATTTCTTTCTCTCTCTCTTTCTTTCTTTCTCTCGCTCTCTTCCTGTCTCTCTCTTTCTTTCTTTCTTTCTTTCTTTCTTTCTTTCTCTATTTCTTTCTCTCTCTCTTTCTCTTCCTGTCTCTCTCTTTCTATCTTTCTCTCTCTATTTCTTTCTCTATTTCTTTCTCTCGCTCTCTTTCTGTCTCTCTTTATTTCTTTCTCTCTTTCTTTCTTTCTTCCTTTCCTTTTTCCTTTGCTTTCTGTCTCTCTTTCTTTCTGTCTCTATTTCTCTCTTTCTTTCTTTCTCTCTCTCTCTCTTTCTTTCGCTCTCTTTCTGTCTCTTTCTTTCTGTCTCTCTTTATTTCTTTCTCTCTCTTTCTTTCTGTCTCTGTCTCTTTGTCTCTCTCTCTCTTTAATTCTTTCTCTCTTTCTTTCGCTGTATTTCTAATCTTGGCTTTCCGTTCTAGCTTTAGAATAAAAAAAAGCAGCAGTAGAAACGTTCAGGCGACTGGGGAGTGCAAAAAACCCCAAAACGGCAATGATTTTAGGAAAACTATTTCCTCCATGGGAGCCTGAAATTTTCTACAGCTGCAGGTGACATCGAGCTTTTATTTCTTCTTCTAGATAGATTATACTTTATACTCTATTTATACATCGCCCCCTGCCGTCTGCCTTGGCGCACTGCAGGCACAGCGCCCCTTGCCGTCTGCATGGGCGCACTGCAGGCAGAGCGCCCCCTGCCGTCTGCATGGGCGCACTACAGGCACAGCGCCCCCTGCCGTCTGCATGGGCGCACTGCAGGCAGAGTGCCGCCTAATGACGTCAGCCCGTCGACACGGCGCCCCGCCCAGGACACGCCCACTCGGGCGGCCATTGCCATCTTGTACGGCACCCCGTGTCGGCCAGGGCGCCGCCAGCCTGTACGGCACAATTTTACGGCAGTCGCGCTTTACGGCACCTTTTGCGACAGTCGCGCTTTATGGCAGTTTTACGACAGTAGCGCTTGACGACACCTTTCGCGACAGTCGCGCTTTACGGCAGTTTAACGACAGTAGCGCTTTACGGCACCTTTTGCGACAGTCGCGCTTTACGGCACCTTTTGTGACAGTCGCGCTCTACGGCACCTTTTACGACAGTCGCGATTTACGGCACCTTTTACGACAGTCGCGATTTACGGCACATTTTGCGACAGTCGCGCTTCACGGCAGTTTTACGACAGTCGCGCTTTACGGCACCTTTTGCGACAGTCGCGCTTTGCGGCATTACCCTTTATGGAACTTTTATGGTACTTTACAGCACTTTACGGTTTTTATTTTGTTTTTAATCAATTTTTATTTTTTTAAATTTTTTTTTTACTTAATGTTTATTTTTAATTTTTCAAGCTTTTATTTTTCTAATTCTATTTTTTATTTACTTATTATTTTTAATTTTTCTATTTCTAAAGCTTTTTATTTTATTTTTTAAATTTTATTTTTTATTTAATTTTTAATTTTTCTATTTTTAAAGCATTTTTTTTTTAAATTTAATTTTTAAAAAATTTTTCTATTTTTAGGGCTTTAATTTTATTTTTTAATTTTATTTTTATTTTTCAATTTTTAAAACACTTATTTTATTTTTCTAGTTATATTTTTTATTTAATTTTTATTTTTAATTTTTCTATTTATAAGGAATTTATTTTATTTTTTATTTTATTTTTGATTAAATTTATATTTTTTTCTATTTTTAAAGTTTTTATTTTTTTTTATTTAGTGCTGCCCAGACCAACTCAAGCTGGTGATTGTGGTGGTGTTTGAGGGTCTTGCATTACAGCACTACCTTTTATGGAACTCTTACAGCACTTTACAGTTTTTATTTTGTTTTTCATTTATTTTAAATTAATTTTGTTTTTTTACTTTTATTTAATTTTTATTTTTAATTTTTCTATTTTTAAAGCATTTTTATTTTATTTTTTAATTTTATTTTTTATTTACTTATTATTTTTAATTTTTCTATATTTAACGTTTTTTATTTTATTTTTTATTTTTTAAATTTACTTACTATTTTTAATTTTTCTATTTCTAAAGATTTTTATTTTTTATTTTTTTAAGTTTAAACTTTTCTATTTTTAAAGCATTTATTTTTTTATTTTTATTTTTTATTTAATTTTTATTTTTAATTTTTTTATTTTTAGAGCTTTAATTTTATTTTTTAATTTTATTTTTTATTTTTCTATTTTTAAAGCTTTTATTTTATTTTTCTAATTTTATTTTTTATTTTTAATTTTTCTATTTTTAAAGCATTTATTTTATAATTTTTATTTTTCTATTTTTAAAGCTTTTATTTTATTTTTCTTATTTTATTTTTTATTTTTTATTTTTAATTTTTCTATTTTTAAAGTTTTTATTTAATTTTTTAATTTTATTTTTTATTTTTCTATTTTTAAAGCTTTTATTTTATTTTTCTGATTTTATTTTTTATTTATTTTTTATTTTTAATTTTTCTATTTTTAAAGGTTTTTATTTTTTTTTTATTTAGTGCTGCCCAGACCAACTCAAGGTGGTGATTGTGGTGGTGTTTGAGGGTCTTGCATTACGGCACTACCTTTTATGGAACTCTTACAGCACTTTACAGCACTTTACAGTTTTTATTTTGTTTTTCATTTATTTTAAATTAATTTTGTTTTTTTACTTTTATTTAATTTTTATTTTTAATTTTTCTATTTTTAAAGCATTTTATTACATTTCATTTGGTGCTGCCCAAACCTGCTGTAGTGCATTTTTATACTTTATAATACTTTGAAGTCATTTTGTTTTGTATCCCCATATTTGTCCCAAATGGTTTATCCCAAACTGTACCCCCCCTCCTTCTACCTGTGTTATCCCTCTCCCGGGATGAGATCATCCCCCAACCCCCACCCTGGCTCTCTGTCAATGACTCAGCCTCCCATCCCCTCCATGCAGAAGTTTCGGTCCAAGTCGTCCAGTGATCAGCCAGAGGCCAGGGGTCAGCCCCCCGAGCCTTGCCCCATACGCTGTCCTGTATGTCTATCCCCCAGCATCCATCCCTTAGGGTCACTTACTGGTTGGTAAAATGTTATCTACTTTCGGTTTCCACCTCCCTTTAAATGTAACCTTGGCACATCTCCCTGGGGCTTGGCAGGAGGCCCCTGAGGTGCAGGAGCTCCTTTGGGACTCCTAATAAAGCCTTGGATTAACCCCTGCTAAGAGTCAGCCCTTTATCATCTACCGATGTCTCTGGTGTCTCTTGTGCTGCACAGGGGCCCAGCCCAGGTGCCCTCAGCACCCTCGGGGCACAGACAGTGTCTCCCCGCTCTCGGCCGTGTCGGGGCTGCCGACTCGGGACCAGCCGAGGGTTACTGAGAGGCTCACACAAACCCGCTCGGCTGCTGATTGTGGCGGTGTTTGAGGGTCCCCAGGACGAGGGAAGAGACGAGAATCTTGACTCCACCTCTCAGAAGGCTGAAATATTATTTTATGATCTCTATTATATTAAAAGAAAATGAGATAGTAGAACTATACTAAAAGAGCAAGGAGACATCAGAAAGCTGGGAAGGAATGAATAATAAAAACCTGGGACTGCTCACAGCCCCGACGCAGCTGGACCATGATTGGTCATCAAGTAGAAACTGCACAGGAGACCAATCCAAGATGCCCCTGTTGCTAAACCATCTCCAGCCCACACTCCACAGCCAGCAGATCGTTATTGGTTCCATTTCTGTTCTGAGGCTTCTCAGGAGAAAAATCCCAGCAAAAGGATTTTCATCAAACACGTCAGTGCCAGGTGATGGCACAGGCAGCATCGGCCGGCTGAGGTCACTGTGTCATCCCTGCCAGCCCAGGTGTCACAGCAAGGAGGAGAGAGTTCACCCTGTGCTCACCCTGCAATACAGAGCAATACAACACACATATTAACACAAGATGATAACCTTTTTCTATTTTCTTTACATGTGGATTTATTGTTATAGGAAACCCAAAACAACAAAAGCACACAAAAAACAACACTCATCTACAATTAACACCCCCTTCAGATGACACACGAAGTCACCATCCCTCTCATCACAACTGCTAAATTACACCCCAGCAATCATTGGTCCTCGGGAACGTGGTTCCCGGGAGCCTCAAAAAAATCTTCCTGCCTGACAAAAACCCCGGTCCCTGGACAGTCCGCGCCCAAACTCTGGTGATGAGCGTCGCCTCACAGACCGACTGGGACCGAGGAAAAAAAAACAGCCGGCGGGGGGGAAACCCAGCTGGGGATTTTTTATTCTAAATTTGAAAATGAGTTGAAAAACTTGAAAAGCAAAAGTCACACACACAAGGTTAAATCCAGTAATCCAGTCGGCATGCGCTGACACACGCAGAGACGAGCAGACGCAGACAGACACAGACACGTGCTCTCACACATGCTCACACGCTCTTCCCACTTACACACTCGCTGCGGCCCTTACTCGAGACGCTGAAGAACGTGCTGCCACACATCATCTGGCTGCGCTCCTTGACGTCAGTTGGTAGGTTCTGGGGAAATCGGTAGCCTCGGGGACCTGTGAGACGACAGGAAGCGGTCAACGAGTGGCTATCTGACAGCTAGGACTTGTCTCCACTCTGGACCAATAAGTTTTCTACCCAAAATCCCATAAAAGACAGACGAACAGTAAAGTTTTTATAACTCTTCTACCTGACTGTGACTACGTGCCCGGGCAGGGCAGCTCCAACCATAAGTGGTACAATATAAGTACACACAACAATCTAAGTCGATGCATACAGTGCAAGTGTACATAGAGGGTAGGTACATACAGTATAAGCCAGCACAGGTACACACAATATAAGCCAGGACTTGAGATAACTCGCTGGAAGATGAATTCTTGGGTCCTATACCCTTGAGAAGATGGAACCTATAGAAGTACTGCAGTCACATGAGGAGGGTGCAAGACACTCCCTCTAGCAGTCCAAGAAAATGGCATGGAAAAAAAGGCACTACCAAAGCTGGTAGTGAGAAGGAAGATGGATGAGAACATCTTGTCCGTTTGAGACATTCCTGTCTCAAAGAGTAAAAATGTAAAGATGCCAGAATAAGGGAAATCCAGAAGGAACGTGAGTAGAATACAGCCTATACGGCACAGAATAGTGCCGATAAAGCATTGAGACGTAACAAAGGCCTATGACGTGGAAGACAACGGACACAGACACGGACAACACAGACACGGACAACATAGACAGAGACAAGTGGCAACTGCCTGGCACTGTCCCCTTAGGCACCCGAGATGCCTAGCGTAAGATGAGCCAGAGGCTGATGATGCCAAAGGAGAGGAAGCCCTATGACGGTAGCACGTGATGATGAAATGTAACTCGTTAAAAGAAGTTAGTGCCACAGCAGTTAAGAGGATGCTCGAGAGGCTCAGCAAGCCTAGAGAAGGAAGCCAACGGCCAGGTGACCGTGGCTATAGCTCCGGACGTGAAGGCGAGCTCCTCGGGGGAAAGATCCGTGACGACGTCGGGCCGAGGAAGGCGGACGACGCAAAGTTCACAAGAATCCTGAGATGGGTCGGAACTGCCCTGCCCGGCAAAGGCTCTGGTCAGGCTGAGGAGAAATCCTCTCCCTTTTCTTCCAGAGAGCTGGTCCCACTACAGACCTCTCCGCTAAGCTGACATCAAATTGCCCTCTGTGATAGTAAAGGTTTTTCCCCTTCTCTCAACTGCTGGCCCCGACACTTAGCTTTTGGAAAAGGAGCAGACAAAATCCATCCTCGGTCGGACGTGGATGTTGAAACGTGCTCCGTGTGTGCCTCGGTGCTGTTGTTTCCAACCTTTGGCTACGAGGCTCCTCAGGGTACCTAAGACAAAACAGAAAATGTGACTATTGCCATCAAAAACAGTAATCCCCGGGACTCCTCCGCACCCCTGCCCCGGCTCACCTCAAATCTTGATTTGACTCCAGAGGGTGCCCAGAAGATACCTGCAAAGAGAAAAGGTACACACTCAGCATGCTGCTGTGTAACACTCACCTATGAGTCAGCCTGCCTAAACACCGACTCACCTGCCCTCCTCTGTTCCTTGGCATGCCTAGGGCAGCGACAGCACCTGCAAAGAAACAAAGCAGAAAAGCATGCTGAGACACTGTGAAAACACAACCTCCCAAATCTGACAAGGATGCCACACTGATACCTTAAGCTGCACACAGCTGGAATGGGCATGCCCGGCCAGGATAGATGGCAAGTGGACCACCTAAAATAAAAAGTGGAGATGCTAAGAGCTGCACCAGAAACTGAGACATCAGCAAAAACAACTGCTTCTGTACACTACTCAATGCTCACCTCGCCCACTTGGCCTTGACTTCCTAAAAAGAGAGACAAAGAAGACTGCTCTAACAGCCATCATTTATGCTCTCTCTGCAGAGACAAACAGTGACTGACCTGCTCGGGGGAATCCCCTCACCCGGGATGAGGGGCTCTGCCCTGGATTTCATCCTTCTGCACCTGAAAGAAAGGACAAAAATCAAAGAGCTGCAGGATAACTTAAGAGCTCCAGACATCTTGTGCCCGTCTACAAATCCCACCTAGAGTCCAACGACACCCCACATTACAAACATCAAGTCCCCGGGACTTCTCCTATTGCACCAGGCTATGCAGCAAGGCAGAGCAGCTCCAGCACAAATGTGTGCAGACACCCGTGACACAGGACAGGACAAACAACGGGGACACAACAGGAACAGAAATCTCTGGGTAAGGAAAATGACAACGAGCACCAAGAGGACGCAAAATTAGAGGACCGAGGTGAAACTGATGGCAGGCTGATGAAGTTCAGAGAACCCTGGAGGAACAAGATGCTAACTGAATGATTTATTCCAAGAACTGCAAAGATGGATGCCCAAGAATCCTACGGTCAGAAGCCTCTACCTGTCCCCACATTCTTACAAGTCCTAATCCATCATAACAGAACCTTGCAGGGTGCAGCTGTCCATACAGCTCAGAACAAGACCTGAAAAGACATCTGACCGGATGCTTCGAAAAAGAGTTGCCATTCTGATACCTGTCTGAGCTGCCGAGTTAAAAGTTCCATGGCATCGGTGCCAGGGCAAGGAACGCTGAGAGTACAGATGCTAAGGCTGGTGCCAAGGTTTCTGACAGGCCCCTCAAAGGGCTATGATAAAAGACATGAGATATCCAACAACACATAATACACAAAAGACAAGTGACACAATACACACTGGGACTGCTCTGCCCCGCTCACCTCAGCACTGGGATCAAAAGTGAGATTTTGCTTTTATGGGGCCTAAGGGGCCACTTCACGGACACTCCTCACCTCCAAAGCTACTCACCTCCAAAGCGGACTCAAATCCCCCCCTCCCAGTAATTCCCAAACCAGCACCCTGCTTTCATCCCCCCTGGGGCTCGTGGCCCTCTACTTCTCTCTCAGACATCTGGGGATGCTGGTCTCAGGTGCAAAGAAAGGCCACCTCGTCAGCTGGGAAGGTCCTGCTGGCACCGGGCTGGTGTCTCTTAGACAGCTGTATTAAAGAAAACCAAACATCAATGCCTGATCGTGGCACCACATTGGCCAAAACCCCACAAGTCTGCTACTCACCGTGCTCCTAAGAACGCTCAGCTGCTCGGGCCGCACGCTTCGGGCATGCTCAGAGACCGAGGCCGTCATCACAGGGGACGCCTGGGTTAAGAGGAGATGAGGTGATTTGGCACGGCTGAAACCTGAGTGGACCCTCGCTCCTCCCTCCTACTTCCCTGACTCACCACAACTCCTCAGCACTTGCTGGAGGCCACCTGGATGGCACCTTTAAATAGAAAAGTTCAGGGCTTCATCACCAAGTCCTGTAATGCATCCACAGGGCTCACATTTGCAGGAAACCCAGAGCATCGGCCGGCTGGTGACAGGGGCTTGGCATACTCCGAGTGGATTGCCTAAAGTGCACAAACGAGAACGGAAGCTTAGAGCTGCACCAGAAATTGAGACCTGAGCAATAACAACTACTGCTCTCCACTGCTCACCTTGACAGCTGGTATCCACATTTGCTTCCTAAAAAGAAAGACAAAGAACAGTGCTGTAACAGAGTCACCATATACACTTCTGCTGCAGAGACAAACGGTGCCTCACCTGCTTGGGGGAAACCCCTCACCTGGGATGGGGCCCTCTGGCACACATTTAATCCATCTGAATCTGAAAAAAAAGTTAGGACAAAACTCAAACTGTTGCAGGATAACTTAGGAGCTCCAGACGTCTTGTGTCCATCTACAAATCCCATCTAGAGTCCCACTACACCCCACATTACAAACTCCCAGGGACTTCTCCTACTGCACCAGGCTATGTGGCAGGGCAGAGCAGCTCCGGCACAAATGTGTGTGCTGACACCCGTGACACGGGACAGGACGTGACAGACAGGGGGGACACAACAGGAACAGAAAGCTCCTGGCAAGGAAAGTGGCTGCAAGGACTGAGAGAATGCAAAAGGAGATGACTGAGGTGAGACTGATGGCAAACTGATGAGGCTCAGAGAACCCTGGAGGAAGATGCTGGCTGAAAGATTTATTCCAAGAACTGCAAAGATGGACACCCAGGAATCCTACGGTCAGAATCCTCTCCCTAACCTCGCATTCTTACAAAGCCTAATCCGTTGAAATGGAGCATTGCGGAGCACGGCTGTCCGTGCAGCTCAGAACAAGACCTGAAAAGCCACCTGACTGGATGCTTCCAAAGAGAGATGCAATTCTGATGCCTGTCGGAGCTCCCGAGTCAAAAGGTCAATGGCCTGGGTACCAGGCCAAGGAATGCAGAGATTACAGATGCTAACAATGATGCCAGGGTTTCTGCTAGGCTCCTCAAAGGCCTAAAGTAAAGGACATGACACATCCAACCACACAGAACACACAATAGACAAATGACACAATACACACCGGCACTGCTCTGCCCTGCGCACCTCAGCACTGTGATCAAAAGTGAGACTTTGCTTTTATTTCCCCCACAGGCCTAAGGGGCCGCTTTGTGGACACCCCCGTCTCCAAAGCAGACTCAAAAACCCCTCCCGGTGGGTCCCTGCCCTGCGCCCTGGTTTCATCCCCTCTGTGAGTGGTAGACCTCTACTTATCTCTCAGACATCTGGGGATGCTGGTCTGTGTCAGGTGCAAAGGAAGGCTGCCTCGACAGCTGGGAAGGTCCTGCTGGCACTCTTGTTAAACAACTTCCTGTTGTTTCTTCGTCTGCTCCAATAAAGTAAACGAAATATCAATGCATAACCTCAGCAGCACATTGGCCAAAACCCAACAATTCTGCCACTCACTCTTTTCCCAAGAATGCCCGGCTCCTGGGGCCGCACGCTTCAGCCGCACTCGGAGGCTGACGCCATCATCGTGGGGCACGCCTGGGCTAAGAGGAGACGAGGTGATGTGGCGCTGCTGAAACCTGAGCGGAGCCTCGCTCCTCCTCCCTACTTCCCTGACTCACCGCAACTCCTCGGCCATTGCTGAAGGCTGCCCTGGTGACACCTTTAAACAGAAAAGGCAGAGGCTTCATCGCCGAGTCACGTGATTCTTCCGCAGGGCTCGGGAGAGCGGCAAACCCGGCGCGTCGGCCGGTTGGTGACTGGGGCTTGGCCTACTCCGAGTGGATTGCCTGAAGCGCAGAAACAGGAACGGATGCTTAGAGTTGCACCGGAAAGTGAGACTGGAGCAATAACAACAGCTCCTGTACGCTACTCAATGTTCACCTTGCCCATCTCACCTTGCCTGCTGATGTCCAGCTTCCTAGAAAGAAAAAGAACAGAGCTGTAACAGAGTCACACTTTACACTCTCCCTGCAGAGACAAACGGTGACTGACCTGCTCGGGGGAACCTCCTCACTCGGGATGGGTGGATGGATTTTGCTCTGGATTTTATCCTTCTGCATCTGAAAGAAAGCGAGGACAAACGTCAAAGGGCTGCAAGATATCTTCACAGCTCCAAACATCTTCTGTCTATCTAGGAATATCATCTAGAGTCCGGCCACACCCTGTCGTAACGGCGGGAGAGATGCGACACACCATATGCGATGAATAGCAAATCCCGAAGTTTATTGAAACTCCACACATATTTATATTAGTGCTAATGAAGCTTATACATATTGCAAAAGCCGAGCTCATTATTGGTTAAAGCACACTTAGATCAAACACACCTACTTCTATCTCTTAACAATTATTTTGCTTCTATGTGTACATTCTTCTAATTTCTCTACCTTGGGATAACTACATTTTCTGGCAAGCAATTTTCTCCCCCGTCTTCCCGTTTTAGAGAAGGTCACTGTGACCTTCGTCAGTAATTGGGCACCAGTTGCTCAGTTCCCAGCTTGTTTCTCTTACCCTTATCCATCGGTATCACATCGGAATGTCCTTTCTCAGCTAACCAATTATCCAAAAAGCTCTCTACATCTCCCCTGTTTTTCTGTTGAACAAGCATAGTTTGATTAAATGCAGTAGTTATCATCTTTCGCACCATATTCTGCAAGCATATACAAAAACAAGGCAAAACTAATACTAACAACAAAACTACAATAGCTACTACAATGCTAACCTTAATAATTGAACGTAACCATGATCCTAAGTTTAAAGATTTGAGCCATCCATCAATACCAAGGCCTGATTCCACTTGTAAGTTCCCAGTTAACCTCCGTAACTCAGAGAGCTGTGAATGTACAGATTGTGCATGATCAGAGAGATTCATGCAACACATGCCCTCAAATTCATCACAGCCATGGCCTTGTGCAAGTAAGAGAAAATCAATCGCAGCTCTATTTTGAAGTGTTGCATGGCGAATAGAATCTACATCAAGCAGAAGACTGGAAATTGCTAAAGAAGTTGCATTTGTTTGTTTAGCAAGCCAACACCCTAACTTATTTAAAATAGCATGAGCACCTGCTGCTGATACCCCTGGAGTTAAGAAAGATGCTGCAACTATGGCCGCTGGGGACCAAAACTTTACATCATCCCGGCAGTCAGCTGCAAATGCATGAGCCATTCGCCTGCTTCTACGATGGCGACGGCTCATGTTCAGTATCATGGACATGTTAGGTGTAAGTAGAGACAGCCGTCCAAGTGTACATGGTCCCCCGTGCAGCATTGATGGGATACCAGCCCAAGCACGGTCTCCACATATCAGGAAATATCCTGCTGGCAATTGAATAGGGTCATTTGATGAGACTGACACTCTCTTTGTTGTATAACTGCACCAGGCCGATGCATTACGGTAGACAGCCATGCTGGAAGTTACAACATTAGAATGGTTCTTGGCTGACAGCAGGCTTCTATGGTTAAAATGAATGCATGCATCTGCCATCACTGACCCTAACAACTCTAACTCTTGGGGCTCCTGTGGTGCTAGAGGAAAGCGGGAAATCCATTGATCCCAATTGTCCACACTCACCCTAGCATTGCTGACCTTACAAGTTGGCACATGTAAAGGGCACGGCCAGGGATCTGCTGGTAATCCAACCAAGCAAGTTGTGAAAGGATTGCCAGGAGAAGACAACGACAGGCAAATAGTCTCTTGTTTGGTTAAGTTTGCCAGGGTGACCCATATGTTAGTTTTGGGCTGAGGTGGGGCCCATGCCTGATGGTCTACACTGTCCCCAAAAGAAGCAAAAATTAATAAAGCGACAACATAAAGTTTCCATCCCATCTTGATTTCCTCAGGCACCCTTTTGGGCCACTCGGCCATCAAGCCTGTCACAAACTCTTAAGAACGTCTCTTTCTCCTTAGCTTCAGCCCCTTTAAGCTTTTCAGACAATCCTCCCACACTTGATTGGGATCCTGACCCACCAAAATAGGACCTATCACGTTTGCTTGTGCCAGAGGAATATTTCTACCACACTTAGTCTGCAAAATACAGGATCGAGATATCCCCAGAATACGTCTGACTAAATGTTGTATTTCCCACCTAAACCATGCGAGGATCTTCTGTTCTGGGGACTCATACAATTGTAACCCCTGGAAACCGGGCAGCCCTGTGAACGATGTAAGATCCCTCTGCCAAGAGTTAAACCGCCAATAGAACTTACACCTTTCACACCACAACTCAGGTAATCGAGTTTGGTGTACCCACTTAGTCTCCTGACAACCTCCACAAAAAAGCAGTACCCATGCAGTACAGCGTCTATCTTGACACTTAATACAAGCTAAATTCCTAGGCCCCTCAAATTCCCACTCAGAAAGCATCGAATACAAGCTTAATATGTTATCAAGAGATTGGCACCGATCAACTGCTCGATCGATGGCAGCATCACACTGTCCTTTCAGCTTGAGAAGTATCGGTCGAAGGATGATCAGCAGCTTCGTCTCCACCCGCTGACGATCCTCTTCGCTCAGCCGGTCGAGATGTTCCATCAAGCACAGCTGCTCGGGTCCATTTAGCAGGTACCCACAAAGGTCCTGTAGGAGTAGAAACACAAAGATATCCGCGGCCCCAATATAACACCTTAGCAGGACTTTGCCATTGTCCTGACTTGGGATCCCTGTATCTCACCCACACATCTTTCTTTACACCATCTGCTTCACGTACATAGTGACGAATCACAGCAGGAACCTTGTTTTCCCCAAAAACACACAGGTGGTTCAAAACAAACAAGCACTTTAACAATCTCTCTTGTGGCTCTCTGGTATCCTTATATTTACTCAGATATCTTTTTAAGGTACCATTTGCTCTCTCAACAATCGCTTGTCCTGTAGGAGAATTGGGGATGCCGGTTATGTGCTCTATTCCCCCCATTTGCAGAAATTGCTTTATTCTTTTGCTACTGTAAGCAGGCCCATTGTCTGTCTTGATACGCTGTGGTACTCCCATTACTGCAAAACAACTGCTGAGATGTCTCTCTACCTGCCCTGCTTTCTCACCAGTCAGCGCTGTGGCCCATATAAAATGACTGTAAGTGTCTATGGTAACATGTACATACTTCAACCTCCCAAACTCTGCCACATGTGTGACATCCATTTGCCAGGTCTCATTTGTGCTCAGCCCTCTTGGGTTAACTCCCAGACCTAAACCACAGCCTCCATTATGATGACTGCATATAGGACAGGCTTTGACTATTGCCCGTGCCTCCTCCATAGATATTTGAAATTCTCTATGAAGGCCTTTTGCATTTTGGTGGAACATGGAGTGTGCCTCTCTGGCTATGGTCTGTTTGGGAATCGGAGTTGCTTGTGTGACTGAGACTAACTTATCTGCTCGCATGTTACCTTCTCCCAGACCAATATCCCATTTGTGACTTCTGATATGGATAACACAAAAGGAATGCTTTCTTAGCCTAATTGCTCTCTGCAGTTGCATAAACAGCTCGTGTAACCTCCTGTTTTGAACCTCTTTTATGGAGGCATCCTCTATTCTCTCACACACTCCTGCAACATACAAAGAATCTGTTACAATGTTAAGAGGTCCAGAGAAATGCATCATGGCCCATTACAACAGCCAAAAGCTCCATCATTTGTAAAGTGTCCACCTCAGTAGCTCAGAGTATGTGATGATGCCATTGTCCCTTTTCTCGCCAGGTCACTGCAGCAGTTTTAGATTTTCTTCCTGCATCAGTGTAGGCAGTTGTAGCATCCGATAAGGGCTTCAGTGATCTTTTTGGGCATTGAATCCAACCCCATTGTCCTACCCAATTCAATGGTGCGTTGGGAATATCATCAGTGGCAGTCACGCTACCGGCTCCCAGCAGGGCCTCTTGTAACTCCGTACTGTTTGCCAGATACCATGTCAATGTATCCTTTTTCATTGGTATCTGTATCTGATCAGGTTCCTTTCCCATAATCTGTATTGTCCGTTCACGACCCTTTTTAAGCAGATCAGCTAGACTTTCAATTTTCTGAAGAAGGGTTTTCTGTTGTTGAAGTGGAGGAGATATCCATTCCAAGGCCCATGTCTCCCCCGTTTTTCTGTTATGCTGAGTAAGTGCACCCAGTAAAAATTTTGGCCCGCACCAAACCGTCAGCTGTATAGGAAGGTCGAGATCACGTCTCCGAACACTGCCTTGTGTAACACAGTCCAATATCTGCTGCAGTGTCTCACCCTGTTCAGGGGCTATACGAACAGGCTGTGCCGGATCAGTCCCCTTCAGTAAAGGTCGAAGCTCGTCCAAGAGGTCATTAGGGATACCAACAATGGGGCGTAGCCACTGTAGATCCCCCAGTAATTTCTGAACATCATGCAATGTATGTAATTTGATGTTTAATTGCAATTTCTGAGGGGTAACAATTTGATCAGTAAGTGTCCACCCCAAATATTTCCACGGTGCAGACAACTGAATTTTTTCAGGAGCTACAGTCAGTCCATGGAGCTTCAGAGCATCATGTATTGCCTGAATTTGTTGACGCGCAAAAGGTTCTGGTTGTGCAAATAGAATGTCATCCATATAATGATAAATAATTGTGTCAGGCCAGGCATGTCGCAAGGGCTGTAGAGCTGCAGCGACATAAAGTTGACACAAGGTGGCGCTGTTCCGCATGCCCTGGGGAAGAGATACCCATTCAAACCTCTTGTCCGGCTCTGCTCTGTTTAAAGACGGCAAAGTGAATGCAAACCTCCGAGTATCTCGAGGATGCAGAGCAATAGTAAAAAAGCAGTCCTTCAGATCAATAATCAAAAGTGGCCAGTCCCTTGGTAGCATAGCCGGGTTAGGTAAACCAGGTTGTAGGGCTCCCATTGGCTCCATCTGTTCATTCACAGCTCGCAAATCATGTATTAAGCGATACTTTCCCGACTTCTTCTTAATCACAAAGATGGGCGTGTTCCATGGACTTGTTGACAGCTGTAAATGTCCATGTTTATATTGTTCGTATACCAGCATGTGAACCTGCTCGAGACTTTCCCTTTTTAAAGGCCACTCCTTAACCCATACCAGAGTGTTCGTGGTCCAGGTCAATGGGATTGGGAAAGTCCATGCAATGGCCCTTAGCCTAAAGGGTGCTCATTTGTCAAAACCACACCCATCTGAGTCAGAATGTCCCGACCGATTAGACACTGCACAGTAGGAGGCAAAGGTACAACTGACAAAACACCCCGTACAGTTTTATCCTAAATAGTCACAGTTAACATGGGTGTCTTCCTTGCAAGTGTCAGGCCTCCAACTCCGGTTACTGGCATAGTAGTTGACTGCAATGGCCAATCGTGGGGCCAAAAATCCGGACTCACAATGCTGGAGTCTGCGCCAGTGTCTAACAGTCCTTCCAAGGTTCGCCTTTTGCCCTGATAGTCCAAAATGACAGTGCGCTTTGGCCGTTCATTTAAGTTCATTGTCAAAAAGGCAAGGCCCCCCGTGGATCCGAATCCATGCTCTTCTCTGGACTGTGCCTGACGAGGGGGTACAGTTTTAGCCAACTGCTGCAAAGGAATTAATTGAGCTATCCGTTGTCCCTTTTCGATCCTCATCGGTGGAAAAAGAGTATGCACCATAACAGAAATCTCTCCTGTGTAATCAGCATCTATTACTCCAGATAAAACAAATAATCCCATCATCATAGCCGAGGAATGCCCTAAAAGCAGAGCCCCCATAGGTAAGCCGTCAATAATGAGTGGCCCTTTTACCCCAGTTGGAACCTTTTCCGGGCGAGTAGTCATCAAAGTCACGGCTGCTGCTGCTTCGAGGTCTAGTCCAAGGCTCCCGGCAGTTGCGGGCTGGGGGCAGGTTGAGTCGAAGTTGTGACAGCTGCTATTTGTGTCTGGGCGCGGCGGCTGGTGGGCGCGCTGGCTCTGCCGTTACCCGAGCGGCGTCTGCAGATTCCGGTATTGTGGGTGTCCAGGCGGCAACAGCTACACCAAACACTGACGGCAGGACAGTCCCGTCGCGCACGTCCCGTTCCTCCACATCGGTAGCACCTGCATCGGCTAGTGGATGGAGCTCATGGAGCATTTATTGCAGCTGCTTGGAGCGGGGCGAGGGCCGCCAGTACTTGGTTCTGAGAGGACTCTGCCTGCTTCTGCAACCCGACCCCTAGCTCTTTAATAGCATCTACTAACATTGCCTGTGATCCCAGCGGGACATTAGCTAATCGCTCTAAAGCTTCCTCTATAGACCAATTAGCCCCCAGGGTATTTATCACATTCTTGGAAAGCTGATTGCCGTTTTGAAGTGCGCATTGTTTGAGCATGGACCCTTTCATGAATTCAGGGACTCCTGCTCGTTCAATAGCGCTGGCTACCCTGTCTATAAAAGCTCCGAAAGACTCTTCCGTACCTTGCTTCATTCCCATGTAAGAAGGAATTCCTCCCGGGTCCTTAATTCTGTCAATAGCTAAACGTGCTAACCGCATAGCCTCCCTGCACTTTTCGGGCCCAATCAATGCTTGTGCCTCCGTTCTAAGAAACGGCCCGAACCCCATTAACTCCTCCAGGGTCACCCCATATAACGGGTCTCCTGGTTGCCGTACCACCGCGACACATTGCTGACAAATCGCCTGCCAATGGGCATTAAACAAAAGCTGTTGGTGTTGAGTAAAAATGAGCCGCGTTACCGTCCTGCAATCTGCCGGCAGCAAAACCTGAGTGCCCCAGATGTAATCCAGCATTTGTTTTGTGGGTTCACTAGTTACTCCAAATTGACTAACTGTGGATCGTAACTGCGATAACAGTTTCCAGTCCAGGGCAGTTATTGTGGCTTGAAACCCTCCCCCCGGCTGGGGAGAATAGACCACCGGGCAGGCCATTTCCATAGCAGCTGATCTTGCCTCCTCATCCCCCGTGTCCATAAATTCTTTAGCTACCGCCGCCCATGCCTCCCTTCGCTGCTGAGCAACGGCCCTTGCAAGGTCACCATCCGACCCGGGGACGGTCGAACCGCTAAGCGGAGGAGGTGTAGGGCTTAACACCGGGACAGGCGGCGCTGACGGCACGGCTGGAGGACACGCGGGGGGGGGGCTGCTGCCCGAAAGAGGAACTGGTAGCGGCGGGGAGCCGTTGTCTGGAGCGGGGGCTGGGGTTGACGGGGAGCCGCCGCTTATTGCAGATGCCGGTGCCGGCGGCAGACCGCCACCCGAGGCAGGAACCGAAATCGGTGAGGGGGTGCCCGTCAAAACAGGCGCCGAAGCTGGCGGGGCCGTGCTGCTTAAAGCAGGCACCGATGGGGGTGGGGAACTGCCGTTTAAGGTAGAAGGCGATGCCGGCGGCAGATTGACTGTGGACGTAACAGGAGGCAGCGGGGAACCAAACCAGTCCCCATAACTCCTGTTCCTTTCATGAGCTGCACTGGCCTGCCAGGCAGCTCTTTCCTCTGCCTGGTATTTTAGCAATTCATCATGAACGACTCGCCATAACTTCCACCACTTTTTCGCGGTCTTATCGTCATCTATGACTGCGTGCCACAGCTTATCCCCGAATATACGCCACTCCGACAATTCATGCACTGTATGTGGATTACGAAAAAGCCCCTGTCCACACCCATAAGCTAACAACCCAGGAAGTTCTTTCTGTAAATCTATCCCTCTAATCTGACGCCCTCGTAAAAAGTCAGTAAATAAATCATATGCTGCTTGCCTGTCTTTATCCATTTTAACGACGATAGCGCGCTTCTTGCGGCTCTATTCAGGTCCGGCAGCACGTAGCAGCCGGGCACTCCTCTGAGCTCACCTGGGGCACTTGACACCTTCCTTTTTCAGCGGTGTTTTTTGCCGTCCCCAGCCGCGAAAGGACCTGCACTTGACTTTTACGCCTCCGACCGTGGCTAGTCCCGAAGGAACGCGTCTGGGGTCACCATTTGTCGTAACGGCGGGAGAGATGCGACACACCATATGCGATGAATAGCAAATCCCGAAGTTTATTGAAACTCCACACATATTTATATTAGTGCTAATGAAGCTTATACATATTGCAAAAGCCGAGCTCATTATTGGTTAAAGCACACTTAGATCAAACACACCTACTTCTATCTCTTAACAATTATTTTGCTTCTATGTGTACATTCTTCTAATTTCTCTACCTTGGGATAACTACATTTTCTGGCAAGCAATTTTCTCCCCCGTCTTCCCGTTTTAGAGAAGGTCACTGTGACCTTCGTCAGTAATTAGGCACCAGTTGCTCAGTTCCCAGCTTGTTTCTCTTACCCTTATCCATCGGTATCACATCGGAATGTCCTTTCTCAGCTAACCAATTATCCAAAAAGCTCTCTACAACACCCCACAAACTGCGTGTGCCGGAGCCTTGTCCTATTGCAGCAGCCTCTGCGGCAGGGCAGAGCAGCTCCGGCACAAACACGTGCAGACACCCGTGACACAGAACGTGACAAACGGGGGGACGTTAAACACGACACATTATGCTTGTGGTGAGGGCCTCGAGGGGAAAAGGCAAAAGGGACCCCAAAGACACAGTAGGTAACACGGTACACCCGACAACATGACGTGGACCGGAACTGCTCTGCCCTGCCCGCCTGCACGCTGCCATCAAATGTGGAGTCTCTCCCCTTAGCTGTCCTAAGAGGCCCCTTGGAGAAGATTGCTTTTCCCTCTGCTAATTTTTCAATCTGTCCCAGGAACTCCCAACCCGCTGCTCTCCCATCTCCAGGCCATGACCCAGACTTATCTTTTGGATGATCGGCAATGTGAATCCACGTTGCACCTGAAATGAGTCTGCCTCGGAGGCAGTTGATCGCCTGTTAGCCTCTCGGTCAGCTACAATAAAGAAAACCAAAACCAATGTATGAGTTTAGAGTTATGTAGGCCAAATCCCAGCAAGTCAGCTACTGGCCCTCTCCTGAGTGTGCCTGGCTCCTTCAGGCTCCACCTTCATCCTGATTCCAAGGCTGTGGGCATTATTATGAGTGACACCTGGGTTAGAGAAAAGCAAAGTTAAATGGCATTCCTGTGAGTGCAGTGGATGACCTTGTGTGAGGAAGACATGGGAATGCCTCTGCTGTGCTTCTGAAAAGCCTTGTGTGGGGGCGCCCTCAAATAAACACCCTTTCTCACCCTGCTGCCTGCAAGGAAATGGACGTACATACACACTCTTACAAATGTACCTACGGTTTTGGGGTTTTTTTTCTTCTGAAGCTCCAAGAATGATTTCCCACCTTGATTCATTCAGAAGAAATGGCCCCTGTGACTCAGGTCAGAAGGGCGCCTGCGTTTTTGATCACGACAGCTTTTGGCTTTACCCTGTGAGCAGGAGCAGCCAGAGCTGAGGCTCAGCAGAGGCTGACCCCGGCCAGCCCCTTCCTCCCTTCCCCGTGTCACAATGACTTCCAGGCAGAAGGATGCAAAGCAGGTTTGTGTCTTTTCTCTTCAGTGCCAAGAGGTAAAAGATGTAGGCTTTGAAATAACTAATGACCCTCTCTTGGAACTCTCCCAAGGACAGTTTGAAAGCAAAGACAGAAGATTGCGGCTAAATCCATATGGGATAAGGATGAGAGCAGCAAGGAGGGCAGGTGTGTCCACACCCCCCGAGGGCGCACCCAGAGCCCCGGGCAGGGACGGAGTCACTGACGGCTCTCTGGGGACGAGACCCTCCCTGCAGGTGACACCGGCTTGTCCTCTCCCTGTGGCACAGGGACCTCCAGGCTCTATGACCAGCCTCATTTTGTCAGCATCCAGGTGCTGTGTTAGAGCCAGAGGGGTCAAGGCTTTCCAGAACCATAGGATCCTTGCGGTTGGAAAAGCCTTCTAAGGACATCGAACCCAGCTGCTGCCCCAGCACTGCCAAGCTGCCCCCCCAAATCAGGTCCCTAAACACCAC
Source organism: Agelaius tricolor (assembly GCF_023055355.1). Classification (NCBI taxonomy): domain Eukaryota; kingdom Metazoa; phylum Chordata; class Aves; order Passeriformes; family Icteridae; genus Agelaius; species Agelaius tricolor. The sequence continues at coordinate 48,811 of NW_027269327.1, forward strand.
ATCTTGACATCCTTGACATGTCTCCAGGCATGGGGACTTCCCTGGGCTCCTACGCCTCAGCACCCTTTCAGTGAAGAAATTTTCCCTCCAATCCAATCTAAGCCTTCCCTGCTGCAAGTTGAGGCCATTTCCTTTTGCCGTGTCACTTCTTACCTGGGAGACCTCGGTACTTCAACCTTACCTGCTCCTTCCCTAGGCGGTCTCTGGCTTGGCTGGAGGAGAGGAGAAACACTCCCACCACAGGAATGGCAGCTCAGGAGGTCCCACACCAAGGCCAGGGGGAGCAGCCGTCCTCGCCAGAGCTCGCACGTCCCTTCTTCTCAGAGATTGGCTCTGCTTTTCCTCCCGGGCAGATCTCTGCTGAGTGCTTCACAATTGCCTGTTTGGAGGAGGGGGGGAAAAGAGGTTAGCCAAGTTTTTTATCCAGACTTAGCTGCTGGCTTTGCCTCCTCCTGACTTCCTTCTGCTAAGAAAACAGCTGCCTTTGGACTTCTAGGGGCAACTTGCACGTCATGCCTGAAAAGGAACTACAGAAAAGCGCCTCATTTATAAAGCCTCAGCCAAGAAGACAGATAATTGCAGCTTCTCCATGCCCACTGCCTGCAGAGCTGGCAGGCACCAGGCCAGCTCTGCTCCTCCTTCAAGTTGTTCCCAAAGCTGCTGGAAGAACTGAAGGCTACTTTGGCCTTCCATTGCTCGGCTTGTCCCGAGAAAGAGCTTTGAGTGTTGTTACCCCTCCAGAAAGGAAGGGCCTTTCTGTCTCACACGCTCGGTGACACAAGGCTACGCAGCCTCTGCTCCAGGTGGGAAGGGCTTCCTTCCTCCTCTGGCACCTGGCTGGCACAGGGCACAGGTTGCTCAGAGGTCCCGGGGCTGCCCCATCGCTGCAAGTGTTCAAGGCCCGTCGGTGCTCTGCGATGAGGCTCTGAGCAAGCTGCTCGATGGAAGCACGTCCCTGCCCACGGCGGCAGCAGCCTTGGAATGAGGTGATCTTTAGAGCCCCTTGCAACCTGAATTCTTCCATGATTCTGTGAACTTAAAAAAGCAGGGAAAGAAATCTGTAAAGGTCACTAAATGCATCCAAGCACATCCCCATGGATCCAATCCTCAGCAGCCCATGCAAGGCAAGGTCAGAGCTCTCTGCCCACCGAGGACACGGCAAGCAGCACGGACCTTTCTCCCACTCTCCAGCACGGACCTGCGAAGCCAGAGAGAAGTTTACAGACACCGGGAGGCGGCGGGATGGGACAGGACGGGCAGTCTTATCTTGCAAAGCTGGCGGCACAAAGGGCGGGCAGCGCTGCCGCCCCGCCGGGATTTTCCGGCCCGCCGTCGCTTCCGCCGCCTGGAGAGGCGCGTGCGCGGGCTCGGGGGGGGTGCAGCCCCGTTCCCGTTCCGATGGCGTTCGCCCGCCCCCGCTCGCTGCCCCCGGCCCGAGGAGCGCTGCGACCGCACCTCCGCCGCCCGCCGAAAGCGGCCCTGCCGGGCCGCCCCCCCCCCCGGCCATTCTTCTCAGCCATCGTGTCCCTTTTGCACTCCTGAACGTCTTTCACCCCTCCCGGCCATTTACCGAGCCCGCCCCGCCCGCCGCTCGCTCCCGCCCCTCGCCCTTGCCTCGCTCGGCAGCCAGCGGCGAGGGGCAGGGCGCTGGCTCGGGGGGCTGCAGTACCGCGCTCTGGCCACAGGGCGGCAGACTCCCGGGTTCGCGATTTCCCCGCCCTTTTGGCCGCCATTTTGAGAAGGTAAAAAAAAAAAAAATCCCGCGACAGTGGCGACGGGCCACTCCAAACATGGCGGCCGAGAGAGCCCCCCCCCCCCCCCCCTCCCCCGGCCGAGAGAGGCGGTTACTCACATGCCGGTCAGAAACCCGCCAAAACACGCCCGCCCGAGGCGCCGCTGACCGCACAGCCCGTGCCGGGTACACCTAAAACGCCACAGAAAATCCCGCCTCGGGGCTGCGGGCAGCCAAGGCGGCAAAAAAGAACAGGGGCGATCCCCCCCAAAAAACTCCTCTGAAAATAAATGCCAAAAACCTGCCTCTTACCAAACAAGAACCAAATAAGCCCCCTTTCTTTCAAGCCTTCTTTAAATAAATTTTATAGTTCCAGTTTTCCTAGTTCTATTCACACGCATATTTATACCGGACATTGATGTGTTACGTCATTTATACAATCTATTATGTCTATTCCTATTATCTGTATTTATTCATATTTTGTGGTTGTAGCAATATCATTATATATTGATTGTATATTTCTAGACTTCGATTTAGATTTCTATCATACTTTTGTTATTCCAAAAAAAATCCCATCTCTAACCAAACAAATCCCAAAAAACCCTTCTTTTAAATAATATTGAAATAGTTTTATATTTATAGCTTGCATAACTATATTCACTTTTAAAATCACAGTTTATACTGATGCATTCCATTCATAATTACATATCACATATATATTATTCACATCATATAGATAAATTATTTTTTTTATTATGTACCAAATCTACTGCTATAACTTCTTTTTTCTAATATTTTCAATTTTTATATCCATCTTGATGCATTCCTGAGATATTTTTACAAGTAGATTTCTACCTTTCTATTATTTGTATTTGCAGTTTTTATAATAAAACCCCTGCTTTTGCCAAGTAAAAAAGCCATCCTTTCTTTTAAACTACTTTTAATAATATTGTTGTATTTATATTTACCATATCTATAATGTTTTAGATATTATATCATAGTGATGGACTAGATTTATAGCTGTTTCCTATAATACACCATCATAAGATCTATACGGTATCACTTGTATTACGTGTTGTATGGATTTATGTTACTTTACATTTACAATCCTTTAATAATTTGATATATATATCTGCATAGATTCGCAACACATTTCTAGATTTAAAATTTCCTTTGAGCTGTGTTTATATTTAGCATCTCTATTGATATATCTATAAACATACACAATGCTCTATTAAAAAATACAATATTTTATTGGAATATAACATGACCTATGTTACCTGTTAAATTTTAAATAGAGATCGAATAGATCAAAATAAAAGTTGATTCCCATTTCTACACATCTACTCGTTTTGTTTAAAGATAGCTATCCTTAGAATTATACATTTAAAATCCAATTCCTAAATGCAATGACAAAACAAACAGCATCGAATTCCCACCAATGTCTTCCAAAACCATCAAGATACCTCCACCAGCCAAACGACTGCCAGCGAAAAAAACACACAACACTCTTTGCACTAACAGTTCTCATCACATCAGAAACATGGAACCAAACGAAAAGAAAACCCTGGAGAAACACACGAAGCAAATCACAAAAACCTCTAAAAAACCCCAAACCAACTCGCTCAACTCCAATCAGTGCCACTGACCCTGAACGTTATTTTAAAAACTAACCGAAGTTCTACATCTACACTAACTCAAAGAATAAGCAATACTCTGTCAAAAGAACTTTAGAAAGCGAACTAATGAACGAAATAGAAAAAAACCAAAAAATCTCAACCACTAAAAAATAAGACAATAACTACCCCAAAAAAAAAAAAAAAAAAAACACCCTACTTAAAAAGACCCACCATATAAATACCCACGTCCCCAAAAATAAAACTGATCAACAACCACCAAATACGTCAAAGGACAACAAGAAACGAAAAGAAAAAAAAGAAAAAAAGAAAAAAAAAACAAAAGAAAATACATTTGTAAAACAAAAGTCCCCCAAACCAAAGCAACTTTAATTTACATCAAAAAAATTATTCCCAACTGAAGAATAAACGCATAGAGCCTCATTCGATCAAAATAAAAATACCACCCAGAAATAAACACAAAGCCGAAAGAGATACGTAACCATTCACAAGATCTCCCAAATGATCCGTAACAATAAAACGTACACTACAATCAAACAAACCAAAGAGATAAAAGCCCTGGAAGACGAGAAACACAAACGCAATTAGAGAGATTTTAAAAACCCCTCTGCTATTAACGACACGACGCCACCTCGAACCCACCGAAACAAACGCTACACGCCCACGCTAATAAAAGCCACCGCGACAGAATTAAAATCCGAGCCGCTGCTTCACGCAACGACCCGTAGAAACCATTGCACGCCTTTAAAAACAGAATAGCCCGGCAAAAAAAATATCCGACTACAGAACTCGATTCAAACCAAACCTTTATCGTCACCACCCGAAGAACCGAGAACCGTACCGGTCAGGAAGAACGCCATAGCCCTTAGCGCACACCCGCTGCGACCAGAACAAACCCGTGCGATCCATCCCTACAAAGCCACCTCCGAACCACGACACCCAAGAACTTGCGGCAGCCCAACCCCGCGCTGCCGGCCCCGGACGGAGCGCGGCTCCCGGCGGCAAAGCGGCTCCTCCGGCGGCTGCTCCGGCGCGCAGGGGCGGCGCCGCCCCGGAGACCCCCCCGCCCCCGCCCGCTCCCCCTGCCCGGGGGGCCCCGGCGGCGCCCGAGCCCCGCGCCCGGAGCGGACAGAGCGGCCGGCACCGGCCGGGCCGGCGCAGCAGCGCCCGCGCCGCCTCTGCCGCCCTTGGCCGGCCCGGCGCCAGCTGCCCTCGGCTCCGCACGGCGGCTCGCACCGGCAAAGCGGCTCCGCCGCTCCCGAGCGCCAAATTCCCCGTGCGCCTCGGCACCCGCCCGGCCCGGGCCGGCAGCGCTCCCGAGCGGCAACGCTCCGGCCCGGGCCGCGGCCACAAGAAGCGCCCGCAAATGCAGCGGCACAGCCCGACTGCAGCCCTGCAAACGCTGCCAGAGCTGCGGCTTCCCGCAACTCAACCCCGAAACTGACGCCGCGGGCGGCGCTCACCTCGCTTCAACAAGGGCAAAGAAATGGCTTCTCCCCTTCAAGTTCATCCCCTAGGAGAGCAGAAAAGAAGGGGCTTTCCTCCAATGAAATCCTTCAAGCCATGTGCAAAGGGGGATTTTGACCTCCATTCAAACCCTTGCAAAGGAGGGACACCAGCGCTGTCCCCTCCATTTAAACCTTAGGATGATGAAAATGGGCTGGCTACCTTCAAATCAAAGCCATCCGATGACAACAATACTTTGCCCATTCCCGTTCAAATGGAACGCAGGGATTCCCTGTCACCCCTGGGATACCCCTAACAGCCGGGAAAAGGCAGCTTTTCCTTCAACCGACATCCTTGGAACCGCAAGCGAAAGCGGATCCCCCCCAGTTCAAACACAGACAATATTAGGAGAGTAGCCGCTTGCCTCTCCTTCATTTCTTTTGTCTTCACAAGCTCCCTTTTTGTTCCTGGGGAACCGGGGAGGGGGGACTGCCAAGATCCAATTGAAAAGGGAAAGGACCAAAGTCCCCGCTCCAAATCCACACGCCCTCAGCCGTTCGGCTGCTGCTTCCCGGCACAAAGATTCGTCCCTCGGCACCTCCTTGAAGCGATGCTCCGCGGATCCAAGCGTGTATCCAGGTGTTCGCCCAGACGCTGCGAGAAGCTCTCGCAGTCCTTCCATGAGACAGCCCCGGGAGCCCCCCATGAACCCCTCTACTCAGCAGCTCCATGCAAAAGGGAGCTGAGGCAAAGCCTCCCCCTAAAACAGCCTCGCCCCCCCCCCCCCCCCCGGCAGGAGCCGGCCCCTCATCATCCTCACAGCTCACACCTGGGGCTGCTCCGAGCCCCCCATCATCCTCACAGCTCACACCTGGCGCTGATGCCACTCTCCAACAGCGCCTCTCCCCGTCCAGCACACAGCCCGCTTCTCACAGACACAGAGCCAACAGAAATCTGCTCCGGGTGCTGGCTGTTCTTAGTCCGTCTGCTTCCACAATTCAGACACGGACGTGCGCTGATGGCACTGAGGGAAAGCTTTCCAGTGCACAAAACTGTCATTCTGGTAGCACGCTTTGAGACGCCTGCAGAAAAAGCAGAATCAGCGCCACCTCCTAAGAGCCCTGCTGAGGAACCCCGCCCTCCTTGGGACACCCAATGCAGCAGAGCTCGAAAAACGAGGGCAAAAGTCAAGCTTGGAGTGGGAAAAGACAATATAAATACAGCAGCCGTTCAAAAATCCTTCACACACACAGGAACCGGTCCCATTTCTTCTTTCCTTGCTTTTTGTGATTACAAAAACATGAAATAAAACCACATTAAACGCAAGGCAGAGCTGGGATTTTACAGGGAGTCTGCCATGACAAATGGGTTAAGAAGTAAAATGAGAAAAAAACCCATGACTCTTTGCCTTGTTTGGTCCCAACAATGCTAAGCTAAGGGCTTGTCCTCTAGCATCCACTGCCCAAGGAGGGTGATGTCCTCTCACAGATGCATCCATTGTTGAGACAGCAACAGAGAGTACGGCAGGGCATGATAAAAAGAGTGGCTTTAAATACATTAATCGATCAAATGAACCCGTTGTAGAAATAACATTGGAATAACCTTGTCCCCTTCCAGGATATGGATGGTCCCCTCCCAAACAAGGACAGAGACACAACAAAGGTGTTTATAGTGCATTAGTTGCCTCTGTCTTCGACACTCATCCTTCCCTTCCCACTGGAAACCATTGCACTGGTGTACCAAGGGACACTGCAAAGTCCTTGAAGAGGGCAAGCCTTGCTCAGCAGAAACCAAAGCACCCTTGTTTGGGGCACAGCATTCCCATCCAAACGCAACACATGCCAGCTACTGGGAAGAAAGAAACTGAATCCCAGTCCAAGCTAGAGCAGTGGGAGCACAATGAGCGCTCCTTGGCAAACCCCAATTTATTTAGAGCAGAGGCACAGCAGAAGTCAGTCAGCTGCTAACAAGAAACTCTTCCTGCCCTCGACAGGCAGTTCAGGAGAGCTCCCCAGAGACAGAGGAGCTTAGACTCCCTTTGTCTCTGGAGGATCTATCTTCTCAGGCACACACTAGTGGGTGTTTCCAGCTGGGAACAAGCGTCCCGGGAGCCGTCAGCTTGACGCTGCTGGCACCAGCGCTCTTCCAGGCGCGGCCCTGGCTCCAGGGAACGATGCCTTGCAGCAGGCTGAGCTCCCGTTCTCCCTGCCAGCCGCTTTCTCTGGCCATGCCCATCTTCAGCCACGAGCCGGTTCTGCTGCTCCCGGAGGCGGGCTGGCCTATGAGGACACAGAGGGGCTGAGCGGAGGCGTGATGCAGGGCTGTGATGTCCCAGGGCTGTGCTGGCCGCAGCACTGTGACATCACCGCGCTGGCGCTGGATAAGCCGGGCCAACGCCCGCGGCCTCCAGTGCAGTCGCGATGGGACGTGCCGGAGCCATGAGTGACGGCGGCGTCCTGGGGATTGTGCTTGTCCTGCTGCTGGCCGCTGGGGCTGTCTGGTGGGCCCTTGGCCACCGGCAACCACCCAGCCGGCGGGCACGGACAGCGCAGAGGAGCGAGCGCCCCGGCGTCCGGCCCGGAGGCTCACGCAGGAAGCGAGGAGCCCCTGCGGCTCCCAGGCCCTGCAGGCCTCGGGCCACTCGGCGCAAGCGGCCGCGTGCTCCCGCCAGCCCCCTGGGCAGGCCCTGCAGCTGCGGCCCCTGCGTGGCTCTGGCCCAGGAGCTGCAGGAGCTGATGCGGCTGCTCTGGGATCCCAAGGGGACACGGGCGCCGCTCTACTCGGGGATGTGGCAGGCGCTGTGGAAACAACTGCAGCAGCTGGTGAAGCGAGGCCACCTGCCCTGCTGTGGCCTGACCAGCTCCTCCCGAAGCCTCCATCCCTTCAAGAGGCTGCTCCCAGCAAGATTCTCCATCCCTGGGAGAGCCTCAAGGCCTGCAAGGATGGCACAGCAGGGGAGAGCCGCCATCCCTGCAGGAACCTCAGGCTGTCAGAGACCCTGCATCCTGCCAGGAGCCTCTGCTATCTCTGACAGCCTCCATCCCTCGCAGAGGCTCAGGGAGACCTGTCAGCCTGCAGAAGGTGCAGAGCCCGTGGACAGGTCTCCCAGCTCCCTTGGACTCACGGGCTTCAACAAGGCGGGCGCAACCCCGACCCCTGACGTGGCCGGGGAAAGCCCAGCAGTCCCAATGGGAGCCCAGCCCGATCCAGGGGAGCCTTCTCGGGAGAAGCTGGCCGAGCAGCAAGCCTCCTGGAGCCAGCAGTGCTCATCCCACAGCTGCCAGGACGCTGTGCCGCTTGTGCCAGCCGGTGACACCCCGAGCCTGGTGCTGGAGACGAGCCTGGAGACACCAAGGAGGTTCCTCCATCTCCAGGAAGCTGTTCCAAGAGAGCCCTCGACTGCCAGCAAGGGCTCTCCAATAGCAGGTGAGATCTCCCGAGGCGCTGTCTGAGGCTCCCCCGGGGCTCTTGAGGGGCGCGGCCGGGCCAGGCCAGGGTCCCTGGGAGCAGCCTGGTCGCTGGTTCTTTCCAGTGCCTCTGATGGCACGGCTTCAGAAAGCCTGCTTGCTTTGCAGCTGCTCCCGGCACCCCCCTGGGCGAGGAAGCCTCGGGCTGCAGCCCCGGCCGTGGTCAAGAGCAGAGTCCAGCCCACGAGGCCGGGGACAGCGACGGTGCCGCCGTGCCCCGCTGCAGCGGGGCTCCTGCAGCCGCCTGTGCGCGCTGCCCGGGCCCGGCTCTGCCGCTGGCCAGCCCGTCGGCTGCGGGGCAGTGGCCGCTGCCCGGCGCGCAGCAGGGAGCAGGTGAGAGCGGCGCGGCCCGCGGGGGCCCGGCCCGCTGCACTGGCGGGCACTGGGGGGTTCCTGGGCGCGGGGCTGATGGCTCGCTCTCGGCCTTTGGCAGGGCAAAAGAAGGAGCTGCAGGAGCTGTACCAGCTGGGCCCGCAGCTGGGCAGCGGTGGCTGCGGCACCGTTTTCTCGGGCATCCGCCTCTCCGACGGGAGCCCGGTGAGTGGCCGCGGCGGCCGGCCGTGGGACGAGGGGCAGCGCTGGGGAGGGGCAGGGCTGGAGCTCAGCCCTCCTCTCTGCGTGGCTTGCAGGTGGCCATCAAACGCGTGGCCCGGGAGAGCGTCCTGCAGTGGGACCAGCTGGTGAGGGAGCGGGGCAGGCGGGACAGAGCGGGCCGGGGCGGGCAGGGAGAATCCCGGGGCGCCGACTGGCAGCGGGAGGCGGGGCACGGCGGGGACAGCGGGCGGGGGCTCAGCGTGCGAGCCGCAGCGTGGCGGGCCCGGCCGGGCCAAACAGCGGCGGCGGGGCCGGGCAGGGGCACCCCCCAAGCATCCCCTGGGCGGGAGGAAGCCCCAGCACCAGGGAGGCTGCGCAAGGGGGCACGGGGCCATCCCAGGCAGGGCGCAGCGCAGCAGCCCCAGGGCAGCATCAGGCCAGCCGCAGGCCCTGATTTTCTCCTCCTGGCAGCCCGACGGCACCCGCGTGCCCATGGAGATCGTGCTGATGGAGAAGGTGGGCTCTGGCTGCTCCAACATCATCCAGCTCCTCGACTGGTTCGAGCTGCCTGACAGCTTCGTGCTGGTGCTGGAGCGTCCGGAGGCATGGCAGGATCTCCTGCAGTACCTGCTGGAGCAGGAGTTCCTGTGCGAGGAGATGGCGCGCTGGCTTTTCGTCCAGGTGCTGGAGGCCGTGCGGCACTGCACGGCCTGCGGCGTCCTGCACCGGGACATCAAGCCGGAGAACCTCCTCGTGGACCCGGAGAGCGGCGACCTGAAGCTCATCGACTTCGGCTGCGGCACCTTCCTCCAGGAGCGGGCCTACACGCGCTTTGCCGGTGAGCCCAGGGCCCGGGCCCTGCTCCCCGTGCCAGGCACTGCAGGGCCCCACTCCCTGCTGGGCTGCGGGCTGCGGCCTTCAGCCGGCTGCCCTTTGGCCCGGGGCAGACGCCGTGCCCCGGGAGCCGGCTGCCGGCCCTGCCCACAGAGGGGGGCGGCAAAAGCCGGCTCCGGGCCTCCCGGCTTGGCAGGCCAGCAAGGGCCGGCGCCGCTCCGCTGGCCTTCTTTGCCTGGCAGAATGCTTCCTTGGCTTTGGCCAGCTGGCTGGGGGATGCGGGATGGCCTCGGGGGGGAAGCTGTGGCCGCGGGTGCAGCCCCTGCCTCAGCCAGGAGCCTGGCGCCGGGCTCTGGAAGGCAGCAGCCCGCGCCTGGACAGCGCCGCCCGTCTCCCCTAGGAACGCACGCCTACAGCCCGCCCGAGTGGATCTCCCTGGGCTGCTACCATGGCCATGCGGCCACCGTCTGGTCCCTGGGCGTGCTGCTGTACGTCATGGTCTGTGGGAGCCTCCCCTTCGAGGACGACCATGCCATCGTGCTGGGGCAGCTCTTCTTCTGGCAGCAGGTCTCTCCAGGTTGGTCTCCGGCCCCAAGAAGGCGGCTTTGGCAGCGGGCGGCGCGCGGCCCGGCGCGGCCCTCACGCAGCTCCGCGCACCGTCCAGCTGCCCCCAGGGCCGGCCAAGGGAGGTGGCCCGTGCCCACGGGGTCAGCGTGGCCCGCGCGGCCCAAGGAGGCGGCCGTGTCCCGCCGTGCCGCTCTCTTCCCGCGGGGCAGAGCGGCTCGGGAGGCCGCCGCAGCCCCGAGCACACGCAGCGCGGCCCGGGCCCCGCGGGCGCCGGGGGCAGCTGGCCGGGAGCCTTCTGCCAGTGACCGGCGCTGTCTGCCTTCTCTCCCCAGAGTGCCAGCACCTGATCCGCTGCTGTTTGGCCAAGAACCCCGCGCACAGGCCGCAGCTGGAGGAGATCTTGCGCCACCCCTGGGTGCAGGGCAGGCGTTTTTGACGCCTTGCCGCAGCCTCTGCAGCACCCACTTACAGAATCCCACGCAGGACCGAGGACCCGGGAAATAAAACAACAACAAACCCATTGCGGCCTCTCAAGTCAGCTCCCTGTCAGCAACTTCAGCTACAGAAACCTCTTGGGAAAAGGGCAAATCACAGGGCTCCCTCCAGCCTTTGGCAAGCTTTCCATGCCTTCCCTCCAGGCTGCTACTTTTGTGTCTCCAAGCACAAGCTGTAGTGCGGGTAGGAGGGGTTTGACCGAGCCAAGAAATGCAACAGTGAAACAACAGCTGCCCTTTGAAAGTGACAAGGGCTTCTTGGTGTGTCTCCTGAAGTGACGCAAGGCTCCCTGTGTGCATTGCAAGGATCAGCGTCTATCAGGGACAGAGATGCCTCCTCTCCAAAGCTCTGAGAAGAACCTGAAGCAGCAGAACCTCATTTCACGTTGAGCCCCGATCAACTCTTCCTCTTTCTTTCCCTCCCATCGGCAGCAGGCAAATGCTCAGCAGGCCTCGTGGCTCATGCCAGAGCCTTCTTCCTCCCCAGGAAAACTCCCCCCAGTAAGGGAGGAGCCCCCCACAGCCCAGGACCATCCAGCTCAGCCCCCCTAGAGCCAGGCCGCCCTCTGAGCCCCACGTGCCCTGGGCCAAGCGGGGACTGGGGACTCTCTTGGCCACAGCCACCACAAAGCAATTGGACGCTCAAACCTCTGACAAGAGGAAAAGGGCCAGCAAAGCCTCAGCCTGGAGCATGAAGGGAGCAGACTCCAGGCTGCTCAGGGAACTGCTAAGCAAGCTCCCAGGGGAAATGGTTTGGAAGGTACTGGTGTTATGGATGAATGAGGCCAGACTTTCTTCAGAGAAGAAGGCTCTTGTTTATTTAAAAAATCTACAGGAGATGGAAGGCCCGAGATAGGCTCAGATCCCCATGCAACAAGTCAAAAAAAAAATAACAGTGTGTCTACCCCACATACACACTGGGTACTCCATGAAGGGAGCTCCTCAAAGTACCCCAAACTCAACTGAAATCCCATTCTATAACCCCCCTTTGAGTCCAGGATTGGTGGGTTTTGAATCCACGCAGTGATTGGCTTGTTTCTGGTGCTCCTATTGTTCTTTATTGTCATTCATTCCTGACAAATCATTTCCTTGGGGTGTCTTTCATCCAATCTCCTTCTGTGGCGCTGGTTTTATTGCACTGACTCAGTTTCTGGATGTTATTCTGCCCCTTTGGACCATGCCCCTGCTATATCCTGGACCCTTTAGAACTTGCAAAGAATATTGACTAACCCCCTAAAAACAAGATGTTATTCCACCAATTTCCCCAATCAGTTTGTAGCAATGGGGTCCACTTTTGGACGGGAACATGGGCTAATTTCCTGATGTTGGCAGTAATATTTGTAATTACCTCACTATGGTCGTCTATTTCCATGCAACATTCGGAACAATTAAATTTGACACATACCCCTCCTTCCTCAGCTAAAAGGCAGTCTAAGTCCAGCCGGTTTTGATAAATCATTGTTCTCATTTGTTGGGACTGGGCATTGAGAAGGTCTGTGGTTAATGTGGACTAGTTGGAAATAATCTCCAATAAAGCCTGTAATCTGATGATTCTATTTAACATATAGATCTGAGTTCTATATCCCCATGACCCATCTTGGGCCCAGGTGGCAGGGCCATAGGTGGTGATGATTCGCTCAGGGGGCCATTCTTCATTCCCTCATTTGTTGGCTGCCCTCTATTAATATGTCTCTTTTTTTTCCAGGCTAATTTGTCATAGAGAGGCACTCCCAGATGCTGCCCTTCCACTCTAGGGAAGAAGAAGAAGGAGAGTCTTATAATGCCTAGAGTACAACTCCCTGCCCGCCCTTTTGGTAGGACCACATACGCCGCTTTTCCACACAGCCAACAGAGACTTTTTGGGGCTCTCCAAAATAGTGAATGTTTTTCTAATTTGTGGCTAGTCTTATTCCAAAATGTTGATATTTGGGGTGTAACCAAGAAGGGGTTGGATTGTTGTGTGGGGCACTCATATAATTTCTCCCTCTCTATGTAGGAGCACTGTGGTCTTTGAGATCTCGACCAGTATAGATGTGGGGGTCTAGGGATCCACCACTGGTGGGTGTTATTCAGCACCAAGTACCTTTTGCAATGGATCTCACCCAAACAGATGGTATACTCAGAGATTTTCCTCCAAAGGCATTCTTCTCTAATTACTTCAGATAATTACTTTATCTCAAACTCCAGATCTCCTCCTCGGGTCTCTTCTCTGGTCCGGGTCCTTCTCTGTCCAGTAATCTGAGTACACTCCATGTGTCACAGACATCTTTTGTGAAAAATCTTTTCTTGGGATTTTTCTCCCTTCTGAGGAGCTGGGGCCTCAGAAACAAGATGTAAACAATGGTTATCTGCTGCTGTGGAATGCAACAGGTGGATTTTTGATTGGGCCACCTTGAATATTTATAATTAATGGCCAATCAAGACTGAGCTATCTCAGACAGAGTTCAAGAGGGCTGCCTTTTGTTATGATTCTTTTTTTTTCTATTCTTAGCTTAGCTAGCTTCTGAGAAGAAACCTTTCCTTCTATTTCTTTTTAGTATAGTTATAATGTAATATATATATATCATAAAGTAATAAATCAAGCCTTCTGAATATAGAGTCAACATTCTTGTCTCTCCCCCTCATTCAAGAACCCCTGTGACCACGGTCACATCCATGGGCTCACAGGAATCCCCTCCCATGGCCAAACTTTGGCCATGCGAGTGTCCCCACAAGTCCAATAGTTAGAGATGTTAAATTCATGACTGATTTTCTTGGCTAAGTCCAGGAATATACTTTTCCCTCCTAGTGTCTGGATTTCAGGCCCCTTCTTGATTACCACTTTTATCTCTCTTTCTTTAATCAAATCCGGTTCATAAGCCCCATATTTCACTTTTCCTTCAATAGGTCTCTTTTCTGAACAGATCCATTTTTCTTTCATAGGGTATTTCCCCCAGCAATTTCTGTTTAAAATTCCCTATATTTTTGAATAGCCAGTATATTTTGCCGTCCTCTGTACAGGTTGTTAATGACAAATACAGCTGGGGCTGGGATTAGTGTGGGTTCTGAGAATGGCAGTCGAGAGTCTCCTGCATGTAGAGGACAGTAACATTTCTCACACGGCAGAGATCCCCCCTCACTGGTATTGATAAGCAGGAGGATCAATACAGATGGGGGTCTGGCACAGGCCACTCTCCCAACCATGCCTCCCCTCCACAGAGGATCAGCGACTCTTTGTGGCAAGAGGGTAACCTGATCCGGTCTTGCCCCCCCCTTCTTCCTTACTACCGTGCTGTTCTTACCAGTTGCTGTGGCAGGAGTCTGCTTTCCCTTTTTGGATTAACCTGTTTCTTCTTTCTTTTAGGGCTGGTGCCAGCTTGGGTCTGGGAGGCACCTGCCCAATGCGGAATTTCAGGGGGCAGCCGGCCGCTCCGGGCCACAGGCCCCCGAACACCAACACCGGTATAAACTATCAGCCAGAACTGGTTCTCTCTCCAGATTTACATGCAATAGCAATAATACAGCTGCCTGTAATATCAAACCAAAGCAGGAAATTGAAGGTACGATTATCGATTTGGAAAATACAGGATATTTTTGTGTCAACAGTACCACCTGCTGGATATCAAGAATATAAGAGGTAGAGACTAATCAACATTTATAAAAGTCAGATTATGGCACAACTCAGTACTAGTCTTGCACAAATGTCAGCATAACTAAACTGTTACAAATGAATCGATGACAAATTTTCAGATCTTCTGAGGCACTCCCAAAACCCTGCAGAGAAGTCACGGACATTTTCAATACATATTTTTTCTTAAATCAGATATTCAAAACTCATTAAACATAATTAATCAGATGAATAAAAAATTCAAACCAATCTGCCTAGCAGCCCAATTTAAAAGAAAATCTACTACTATTAATGACTGTGTTAAGTAGGCAGTTTTTAAACTCAATTACACAACTAACATGTTATATCCTTACAATCTTATTAGCAGGGTGGGAGGAGTAGAAAAAAATGCCCTCAAAGCAGTACAATAAGAAAACCCCCTCCCCCCATCTGTTACTATTAAGGTACTGTGAAATGCCAAAAATAAGCAGCTCTTAAACTACCTCAATCCAAGGGACTTCACTGAAAGGTTAAAGCTTCAGCAAAAAAATCATCAGCCTTGAAATCCCCTAACAAATAGGCCCTCTGACACAGAAAATTGTTATCATGTTTCTGCTACTTCTCAAGAAACAACTTTCTGACTATATTATTGTATTGGTTTTGCATAGCTTGGTTTTCAGTAGCAGGGGGGCCACAGAGGTGGCTCCTGTGAGAAGCTGCTGAAGCTTCCACCATGTCCAGCAGAGCCAATGGCTGATGGCTCTGAAGATGGACAGGCTGCTGGCCAGGGCTGAGACAATGAGAGAGGTTGGTAATGACTCTGTGATGACAGATTTAAGAAGAAAATCAAAACAAAGTCATACAGTTTTTGCTTCTAGTTAGAAAAGAGGAGGAGTAGGTGAGAACGTGAGGGAAACACCCTGGAGACACCAAGGTCAGTGGAGAAGGAGGGGCAGGAGGTGCTGCAAGTGCCAGAGCTGAGATTCCTCTGCAGGCCCTGGTGATGCCCATGGTGAGGCAGCTGTGTCCCTGCAGCCTCTGGGGATCCATGGGGGTTGCAGAGATCCACCCACAGGGAATGGGGATCCATGGGGGATGCAGAGATCCACCCACAGGGAATGGGGATCCATGGGGGTTGCAGAGATCCACCCACAGGGAATGGGGATCCACGGGGGTTGCAGAAATCCACCCACAGGGAATGGGGATCCATGGGGGATGCAGAGATGCACCCACAGGGAATGGGGATCCATGGGGGATGCAGAGATCCACCCACAGGGAATGGGGATCCATGGGGGATGCAGAGATCCACTCACAGCCCCTGGGGATCCATGGGGGTTGCAGAGATCTACCCACAGGGAATGGGGATCCACGGGGAATGCAGAGATCCACCCACAGCCCCTGGGGATTCATGGGGGATGCAGAGATCCACCCACAGGGAATGGGGATCCATGGGTGTCGTGAACGGCGGGAGAAATGCCTCACACAATATGCGTGAATTGCAAGTCCCCAAGTTTATTGAAGGCTCACACATATTTATATTGGTGTTAATGAAGCTTATACATATTGCAAAAGCTGAGCTCATTATTGGTTAAAGCACACTTGGATCAACCACACCTACTTCTATCTTCTAATAATTATTTTGCTTCTATGTTTGCATTCTTCTAGCTTCTCTACCTAAGATATCTACATTTTCTGGCAAGCGATTTTCTCCCCCGTCTTCCCGTTTCAGCGAAGGTCACTGTGACCTTTGTCAGTGATTGGACACTGGTTTCACAATCCCTAGCTTGTTTCTCCTATCCTTATCCATCGGTATCACATCAAAATGTCCTTTCTCAGCTAACCAATTATCCAAAAAGCTCTCTACACATGGGGGATGCAGAGATCCACCCACAGGGAATGGGGATCCACAGGGGTTGCAGAGATGCACCCACAGGGAATGGGGATCCATGGGGGATGCAGAGATGCACCCACAGCCCCTGGGGATCCACAGGGATGCAGAGATCCACCCACAGGGAATGGGGATCCATGGGGGTTGCAGAGATCCACCCACAGCCCCTGGGGATCCATGGGGGATGCAGAGATGCACCCACAGCCCCTGGGGAGGTGCCCATGCCAGAGCTGGGGGGTGCCTGGAGGAGGCTGTGATCCAGTGGGAGCCCCATGGAGAGGGGGCCCTGCTTCCAGCCTGGAGCAGCCTGTCCTTGGAGGCTGCCCCCCGTGGCAGTGCCCCATGGCACAGCAGATTTGGGAGCACTGGGTGCCTGTGGGGGAATTCAGGTTGCAGCAGGCACAGCAGGGCTGCTGCTCGTGGGAGTGGAGCCATGCTGGAGAA
Organism: Agelaius tricolor; assembly: GCF_023055355.1. Lineage (NCBI taxonomy): Eukaryota > Metazoa > Chordata > Aves > Passeriformes > Icteridae > Agelaius > Agelaius tricolor. The sequence goes on from NW_027269327.1 coordinate 65,440, forward strand.
ATTAATGGAGAGCTGTCTCCTGTGGGAGGGACCCCACGGCCTCACAGGGAAAGGACTCCTCTCCCTGAGAACTGGAAGAAAATCTTGGTGATGAACCAACCAAAGCCCCCATGCCCTGTCTGCCTGTGCTGCCGGTGGGAAGGAGGGAGGGGCTGGGGGGAGAAGGTGTTTAAGGGCTTCTTCTACTTCTCATTATCCTGCTCTGATTCCGTTGGTAATAAATGCAATTTGCATCTTTAAATTGAACCTGTTTTGCCCTTGAAATATTTTTCCCAGTCCTTATGTCACTCATGAACCCTTCATTATTTATTTTTCCTCCTCTCTGCTGCCCAGCTGTAGCTGGGGAGGGTGAGTGATTGACTCTGGTGGTGTCTGGTGTTGGGCCAGTGTGAAACCACAACAGTTACACGAGCACATTGAAAGAACCACTCATCTTTTCTGTTATGCATCTTTGTGGGGGCCCTGAGGGGCATTCCCTGGGTTAGAGAAACACAAGGAGCTTCCCTCAAAAGCTGTTCAGACCCCGCTGGCTCCTTCCCTTGCTCCTGTGTCCCTCAGCCACTCCCTCCCCGTTCCCCCATTGCCCTGATCTTTGTCCTGCCCCATGGCACTGTTCAGCCCCTGCCTCTGGGGACACAGAAACCTGGACTGTCTCCGTGAGTGCCTTTGGACCCTGAACATTTCACCACAGGCTGGATTAAACATTTGTGGATATCATGCAAAGGCCCTTTTTGCTTCCTTACCCTGGACTTCACTTGTAGCAATTCCAGCTGCAACAAATCTTATACCAGGTCACACATTCTTCAGAAAGCTGTGCTCTCTTTCTCCATGAAGAGCTCTGTCCAAGCACAGTTCAAGAGTTCTGTCCAAGCACACTTCAATCTTCCTCTAAATCTTAACAGATTTGCAGGACCAACTAACTAATATATTCTAGTTACCTTCAGGGATTATCATTTGATGGATCCAAAAGGTGACTGCATGCAATGGAGACCCCTCAGCTCTAAAGCTTGGCAAATACTGAACAATTAATCCACAAAACAGTAGCACATTCATACTCAAAAAAAAAAAAAATTAAAATAATGTTTTCATTACAAAGCAGAAAATTAATTCCTAACACTGTACACCATGAAGCAGGAAAGTTTCAGTGCCTCCACTGCAGCTCCCAGGAACACAACAAAGCTCTCCTGTGTCCAATCTCAGACTCTCCAGTAAGGGCAGCAGGTGACCCTCCTTTTCTCCACCTTCCAGTGCACCTCATCAGTCTCTCATTATGACAGTAAGACTTTTGATGGCCAGTTCAGAAAGCCCAGGACCAGGCTGAGACTTGTGTTAAGTACATAGTTCAGCAACCCAGTGACCTCCTGTGATGACCTGACTGATGACCTGACAGGCTTGAGAAGTGGCTCTGTGTGACACCCATAAAGTTCAAAGCCAGGTGCAAGGTGCTGCGTGTGGATCAGGGCAACCCCAAGCACCAATCCAAGCTGGACAAAAGATGGATTGAGAGCCCTTAGGAGAAGGCTGTGGGTGTGGGAAGCTCACCATGACCCAGCAATGTGCACCTGCAGCCTGGAAAGCCAACCACTTCCTGGGCTGCATGAAGAGCAGTGTGAGGAGGAGGTCGAGAAGTAGGTCCCTTCCCTCTGCTCTTGTGACACCCCAGCAGGAGGCCTGTGCACAGATCTGGGGACCCAACATGAGAAGGACAGACCTGATGGACAGTCCAGGGGAGCCATGAAGACCCTCAGAGAGTTAGAGAACCTCTAGTACAGAGTCAGGTTGAGAGAGCTGGCCTTGTTCAACCAGGGAAGAGCTCAGAGAGACCTGAAAACCCTTTCCTGTAATCCATACAAGAGAGATGGAGAAGTTTACAAGAATGTCCAATTTTAAGAGCAGCTTCAAAGAGGGAATGTCTTTAAACTGAATGAGGGTAGATTTTGATTAGGTATTCCGAGGAACTTCTTTACTGTGACGGTAGTGAGGCAGTGGCAGAGGTTGCCCAGAGAAGCTGTGGGTGCCCCAGCCCTGGAAATGTCCGAGCCCAGGCTGGGTGGGTCTTAGAACCAACCTGGTCTAGTGGAAAGTGTCCCTGACCGTGGTAGACGGTTTGGAAGCAGGGGGTTGTCTTAGGTTGGAAATGCAAGATGTGGCTGGGGTGTGTGTTCTATTGCCATCTGTTAGATGTGGGGCAGTTATCTTCTCTTCATTGGGCCCCCTATTACAGTTTTCTTTATCTCTTCCACAACCAATCCTCCCTCCAGAAAATATCTTCTGTTCATGGCCAGTGAGTGTCCCTGTATGGCTGATAAAATTACACCACCCCATGGGGAGATGCTCTGCCTGGGGGGAGGAGCCAAGCATTCCTACTGGATATGATCTGAGATTTGGAACAGCACAGCAGCCTTTGCCCACTGCATTCCCAGGGGAGCAGCTTTCTTTTTCACTAGATTCCCAGAGGGAGACCAGGCCCATCCACACCACCACTGGACCTTCAGAAGAAAACTCCACCCTTCTACAAGATCACTGCTTCACCAGAACCACATTTGTCACTCCTGGAGGGCTGCAGCCACCATGGAATGGGACTGCTGCCAACACCCTCACCCACAGGGGGTCAGCTCCTGTTCTGACTCTGTCAGTGTTGTTTTATACTATTGCACTTTTTTTTAATTTTACTTTTCTTCTCAATAAAGAACTGTTATTCCTACTCCCATGTCTTTGCCTGAAAGCCCCTAATTTCAAAATCATAATAATTCAGAGGGAGTGAATTTATATTTACATTAAGGGAGGCTCCTACCTTCCTTAGTGGACATCTGTCTTTTCAAACCAAGACAAGGGTCATTAAGATCCCTTCCAACCCACCCCACACTATGAGTCTACCATCACATGATTCTATGCCTGATTACAGATGGATGGAACAAATATAAAAACTTAAAATCGTACTTCACCACAATGAATGATATCACAAGCTCATGAAATAAATGCTAGGACAAGAACAAAAAAGAGAAACCTTGTTCAAAATTACCGAGGTAGACAAGAATCTTGGCAGATGTTGCACGATCCTTTATTAAGGATACATTTGTGAAAAAAATGTGTATTTTATGATTGGCTTTTCACAAATATTGAAATGAATATTATATATGTTGTGTTAGAAAGTTATGCTGTATTAATTTTCTTAAGTAGTGTGTTAAATATAGTTTTAGGTTACAACAAAATGTTAAAATAGAAACTATGCTATGTAAGATACTTATGCTATGTAAGATGCCTTTTTCTAAAGAAAGGACTCGCAGTGAGACAGCAGCCACAGGACACCTAAATCTTTTAGAGAAAGAGAATTTATTGCTCTCTTATCAGAAGAAACGAACTTCTTCCCCCCTTGCTCAGCCAGGACGACACCATCAGGATTAAGAAGAAGTTGACACTGACCAGACAGAATCCTGTGTTTGAATGGAATTTATGCATCATGTATGAGGTGTATGAATATGCAACATGTTATTGTTTTTAAGGGTTAATCCTCTGTTAACGTGGGTCCTTTTTCAGGCTCGTGCTGCCCAGAAAAGGCACCCGGACTGTCCATAACTCTTTGTTTCTATTGTCTCATATTGTCCTAATCCAAATTGTCCAAATTAATATTACTCTAATTGTATTACTATTTTTATAACCATTTTATTACTATTAAACTTTTAAAATTTTAAAAACAAGTGATTGGCTTTTTTCACACATTTTATATTCCTCGCATAACTTGGGGATTGATGTATGCACCAAACACATCGATCAAGTTCACTCAGTTTCAGGAAATTGAAACACTCGAATTCAGGAAATACGGTAATGGCGGAGTCTACTATGAATAACTGCCAGAGAAGGTTTCTTTCTTTTCTCTTAAGAAAAATTGGAAGAAACAGTAGAAGAGCCAGAAAGCGACACCTTCGATCACCCGGCCGAGACAGGTCTGCGGCGGGCAGGGCCTCACAGCTGAGCTGGGGCAGCCGGGCGGGCACGGCATGGCAATGCCGAAACCCATGGCACCGTTCTCCCGTGCCGTCACAGGGAGAATTCACCATGGAACACCTTCCATTGAATTCACTACCGGGAGCACTCGCGCGTCCCCGTTCCAGCCTCCGCCCCCGCCGGTCCCAGGCCGGGGCGGGCCCTGCCGGCGCTTCCTCCGCGGGGCCGCTGGGTGCCGGGGCTCGCCATGGGGCAGTGCCTGCCCTGCATGGGGGACGCCGTCAAGGATGTGGTGGAGACGCCGGACCCGGTGAGTGAGGGGCGGCGGTGCTGCCCCGTCCTTCCCCGCCGTTTGCCACCGCCTGGGCGGCCGCGGTGAGGGGAGCGCGGGGGCGGTGACCTTCCCTCCTTCCTTCCCTCCCTCCCCGACATGGAGGCCGGGCCGCGGGGCCGCTGCGGTGCCCCGGGAGGCTGTGCCGGGGAAAGGGAGCCGGTCCTTGGCCCCCGGCCCGGGCTGCGGAGAGCTCTGGCGCCGGGACACCCGGGGCACCCCGCAGCTCGGGGCCTGGGCCCCGGAACCTCCTGCTGCTGCTCTGCCCTGCCCCACGGTCACGGTGCGCGGGCACCGTGCATCTGTGCAGACCGGGGGTTCCCGTGAGGCCTGCTAGTGCATAACTGTGGCCAACGTGAGCCCCATTTTCACAAGAAATAGGAAAAGCTGTGCTTTTTTTCCCCCGGTAGATAGCGATGCTCTCTTCTAACTACTCCCCACCGCATGACGTTTTTCCTAGGCCCATGTCTGTGGTTTGTACCCTCATCTGAGGGTTTCCCGGGGGAGAAGGAAGGGAGCCCGCTTTGCCTGGGAGAGCAAGCATTCCCCTTTCCGGACTCTAAAAGATGGTTCATTCACTGTGTGCCATTTCCCAAACCCCAGGCTGGATTTTTTTGAGTGAAGGTGCAGAACAGCTGAATAGTGATTTCTGGTGGAGTTTGACTGTATATATGTCAGCAGCTGGTCTTCTGGCATATTAGTCACCAAAAACACTTCGTTCTTGCAGGCTGGCAGTGCAGGGAAAGATGATGCTAATTGCCTTGAAGTTGTCATTTTGTGGGAGTTAGTATCTCAGATTTGAGTCATACTGAAAAATTAAGACTTAAAAAAGAATACAAAGACTATATTGAAGTAGAATTTCACTGTCTTTAACATTTTATCTAGGAAATAAAAAGAAGACAACTAGCAGAAGCCGCTGAAAAAAGGCAGATGGAGGTAATGTCTGATAAAATGTCATTTGTTGAAATTATTTTTAGATAACTGGTTTATGGGGAGAATGGCTATGGCTTCTTTGGTGACACTGGGTATCATGTTTGGATTGTGGGAATTGTTGTTAAGTACTTTCCTGGTATTATTAATGTTGTACATTTATACCTTTTTTATATCAATTAAGAATTTCATGGGTAGGTGCTCTAAGACCATTGCAAATTAACTGAGCTTGTTTGGATGGGAGATATTTTACAGTAGTTTATAAAACAACGTAAGAACTGGAAGAGCAACTTCAACGTTATTTTTTACTTGTTCTAAGACTTGAAAACAAGAGATAGAGAAGTATTCAAACAATTGCAGTGGCAATTTCAAGTGGTACTGCACTTGTACTTTTCTTAAAACTACAGGTTGTATGCATTTGCAGGTTCTTCTTTGTCAACTTGTTTGAACATATTTATAAGCTCAGATTCCAGCAAAGATGTAGTATTAACTTAGTCTTTTGTCTTTTTAAGATTGCCAAGCTTAGATATCTTTAAAGTTAGAAAAGGTAGGATACAAATGTTCTAGCAGAACAGCCAGCCTGTTTTTTTTTCCTTACATACCTCTAGAAAGACTTTAGCATATACTCATATTGTAGATTTGGAATGGTGTGTCTTGGAGACCACAGCTGAACTGTGAAGAGAAAGAATTGTTATTTGTGTGAATGCTTAGTGACATTACATATTGAATTATGAATTGGCCATTATGCATGGGACCATGTTGACCTGTTTTGAAGGGAGTTTAGTAAATAATTGGAGCAACAGCTGAGTGATGCATGAGACTCCTAAAAATCCTTGCTTTTGTGTACTAAAAGCAATCCACATGTTGTTTTCAACCACAAATGGGGTTTTAAGCATAACTGTAGGAAATAGCTCGCTCTTAACTGGCTAAAAAGCTTTCCTGAGAGGAATGAGAAGTGAAGCAATTAGGGTTGTGGATGTCCTTGAAGCTTTGTGGGACCCATTATGCTGACAAAGAAAAATGGAAGTATCACTCTGTGGCTTTTTTTTCTTGGAAGACAAAGAGCTAAAGTACCTAAAGGATTTTTCAGGACTATCTTTGAGGTCATTTTGGCCACTGAATGTTGGGTAATGGAGATGTCTTGCAAGCAGCCATACTTAGTTTCACCCTTGTGAGGGGACAAGAGAGTAGATCAGATGTCCTTCCTTCTCTGCTCATTATCCCTCCTGACATCATATGAGCTGTTCTTCCTTTTGGGGTGCTGCAGACAGTTTGGGGACCTGACCCCCTTGGAAGGCCAGTTTCCTAAGAGGCAGAGAACATAAGGTCTAAGTGGGTTGTTATGTTGTTATTTGGTGGTAAGATTTGTCTTGGTACCCCACTGAGAATTGAGCTTGTTGTCGGGACCTTGAAATTCAGGTGAGAACATTGCTGCTTTGCCTTGATAGATTTTAGCATCTTTTGTATAAGTTCTGCTATGTTATTATAACCCTAAACTTATAGAAGAATAAGTTTTTAAAACTTTTTTTTTCTATTTCATGGTGTTAACTGTAATTCTGATGGTCCTGCCATCTAATCCAGATTGTCATTAAACAGTTCCACAGGGATATGAAGCATGCAGTTCAGGACAGATTTTTCATTCTGCTACCCACACACCCTGTGACATTTTGAAGGGTGGACTGTCATGCAGGGTATTTCTCACAGATCACAGTTGAAAATTTAACTTCTTCACAGCCCGGGCTGGCAATACTGACACAGGTCTTTTCCTCCCCTGTTCATGAGGGTAAAAGTAGTCCCTGACACTGAAAAAAACAGACTAAAGATCTGTGGACTTCTGGTTCTGCATCTGAGGATTAAATATCTTCACCTGGATGTAAAAACAAAGGGAAACAAAAGCACCCTCACTTACCTATGGGACCAAGAGTTCTCAGAAGGAGGAAGTATCCTGAAAGGGCTACCTTGATGTAATAGTAGCATCACTAAGTGCTTCAGTCTTTTCATGCAAAGCACAGTTTATAAAATAGTGTTGCCAACACTTGTAGTTTGGTTTCTGTCCAGAAAAATCACTAAATTGGTCTTACTCAAATGTGTTTTCTCCCAGGCTTCCTCTCGAGGTATTAAGAATGTTCACTCTGTAGAGCAGAAGAAGAAGAAACAGGAGGAAATAGAAAGAAGAATGGCAGCTTCACGTCCTGGAGGAGAAGGAGGACTGAGAGTAAGTTTAAAAAAGAAACAATGTGATTCAACTATCCATATATTCACTGTGAAAATCTGTATTGTCATGTAGAAGATTAAATAACTTGAGGAAAAACCAAGAGGAAGGGAAATGGAATAGAAATGGAAGGATGTGTAATTGTCATGCAGTGTTCTTAGTGAGACTTCATCACTAGGACAGAAAGACAGCAGCCATGGCAGAGAGCTTTTTTTCCCCCTTCTTCTTCCCAATTTCTACCCACACGATGCATCAGTTTTACAGGTCTCAGCACTGGGGCCCTCATCACTGTGTTACCCTGTACTCAGTGTCCCTTTTCAGTGCCAGCTGAGATTGCCTCTCTTCCCTCAGAGCTTACAGAAAACATTTGCACTAAGTAGGGCAGTGGTTTGGAGTTTATGTGTCTCTCATTACAATAGAAACAGTGTTGGCATAAAATTACTACTGTTGCTATTCTAATGTGAACTTTACCTCAGAAGGCCAGGCAGAGAGTTAGTGAAGAATTACAGTCTCTCCAAAACAATAGATGGATCTGATCATTGAAACTCAGGCTTCATAGGAAATTCCTTCATCTTTTGCCCTCATTACCATACATGATTCAGGAGGCAGGAGTTTGTATAAGTTGCCACTGATACGCTGATACACTGCATGTCCATCACTTGCTGGGATAAAAGATGAATTGAGAATTTAAAGGTGAATGCAGAGTTTATGGTAGTTCGACAACCTTACAGTGTTTGTTTGCTTTGGGATTTTTTCCTTTCTTTTCCTTACATTCATACAAACCTGTGGTGTGTTTTGTTTGTTTCTGTAGTGGCAGGTTGGATAAAACAGGACTTCTGAGGAGAAGATGATTGATGTTTACTGCCAGTAACTTGTCAGTTTCTGCAGCCAGGTGGCACTTACTCATCACGTGGCTTTTGCTGTTTGAAGACTCAGCAGTACTTTGCCATTGTGGGACAACGGACGTGGAAACATTCACAAAGAAACTTAAGAACTAATCCTGAACACTATGGTTTTGCCAATTTTGTTTGTTTGTTTTCCATGCATATTTTATTGCTTCTGTGTCAAGACTTCCTGTCAGCTGGAAGTGGCCTCATGTGTAGTCAGCCAATATGTGTGTACTGTCTGGTCAGCTGATGTCTGTCTGTCTGTCTGTGTATGACTGACCTGAGCAAGCCCAGGTGCCCACCTGTTGGTTTTGATGCTTATTTCAAGCACTACAATTAAGTTTTTCTCCAAGTCCTCATGTAGAAAGTTTTTCACATATGTATGTATTTGAACATGTGGATGACCGCATTTCTTTTCTGTTTCCTAATGACTTGCACTGCTTAGGAATTTAGTGCCTTTTTGAAAAAAGAAAAGTAGAGTCATGGCAGGTCCGTACAAATGGAATAATTTTGTGACTAGTAAAAGAAGAACTAGAAACCTTTATAAATCCTGTGTACTTAGATCAAGAATGCCATTTTATTATGTGTGTAATAATTGTTCTCGTTTTCTCATGTGGGTTTCTTTTGAGCCTGTAAGTATTTATAATGAATACTGAAAGTTAAAACATGAAATTAAAAATCCTGTTATTAGTTGTATTCATTTATTTCCACAAGAGGGCAATGCTAACCTTCTCAGGATTTTGAAAAACAAACAGGAAAACAGTTACTATGTCATCACTTTGCCAGTTCATTTCCAAAGGTTTCTGTGTTATCTATTTAGGTGGACTACTTACAGTGCAAAAACATTTTCTTTTCCCCAGGGAGCATTTTGCACACTGTACATGGGCTCAGTATGCAATTACTCAATTGCTGCATTTCTGACCTACTCAAGATAGAGAGGCTTTTTTCCCACCCCTTGAACTATGGATTTTGTCTTTCACATCTCAATACTGCCCAGTGTTGTCCCGAGAGTGCAGTCTTGACACAGTTTCCTGGCTTAGCCTTCAGAATTGAGGAGAGAAGGGAGAATTTGGATATTAACATAATGGTGTTTGGGCTGAAAAAAGCTGTATCCTTGGCTGAAGACTGCTTTCAGTTTCCTTTGGTTGCTGGCAATTGCTCTCTTCAGTGTATGAATTGTTCATAGTAATTCTTTTAAAATCTAGTGAAAAGGCATTGAGTTATAAAGAGGTATCTCAGACATTAATTTGAAATAAGAATTTCAGTCTAGCATCAGAGTGGGTGTCCTACAAGACACTTAAGCAGCACTTAGACTTTGTTGGTCACTGGGGGTATTTAAAACTTGAAACATTTTTCTCTTCATTCTCTGTCATATGCTCCTTTGAAACTGCAAGGGGAGCAAATAACCATGTCCCTTGTCATCCAAGCCTCTGCTTGCATTAGCGTTCATTTGAAGCCATTGAAAGAACCTAGAGAAACCATCACATTCTTCTCTCTCTCTCCACCCTTTATGTAAAAGCCAGAGCTGTCTGTGCTTCTTAAGAGACCTAGTTTTGAATGTTAGATTTATTCCACAGCTAAGGAACCACATCAGAGGATGTGGGAGTGTGTAGTTCTAGATTATGAATAACCTACAAAGCTGTTTCAAAAGATGTTCCTATAGCGTACATATCCAATTGCCCAAATGGCCAGGCTCAACTGACTGGGAATTATTTGAGTAAATAAAGCCACTTACTGTGACCGTGGTCACAGAGGTTTTCAGGTGAAGGAAGAGACGAGAATGTTGGCTCCATGTTCAGAAGGCTTGATTTATTACTTTATGATATATATATATATTACATTATAACTATACTAAAAAGAAATAGAAGGAAAGGTTTCTTCAGAAGCTAGCTAAGCTAAGAATAGAAAAGAATGAATAACAAAGATCTGTGTCTCGGCCAGAGAGTCCAAGCTGTCTGGTCTGTGGTTGGCCATTAATTGTAAACATCCAAGATGGCCCAATCACAGATGCACCTGTTGCATTCCACAGCAGCAGATAACCATTGTTTACATTTGTTGCTGAAACTTCTCAGCTTCAGCAGGAAAAATCCTAAGAAAGATTTTCACAAAAAGATGTCTGTGACAACTTACTGTTGGTTTAAGTTTTGTTTCAGTTGACAGTGAAAGCAGAAACTACTGCAGATCAGTAGTGTACAGCTGATAGCAACCTGCCATGTACCACTGAACAGCAAGGCTGAGAGCCACGTAGATGAGAGCTTCTCTCTCCTTGCAGATGTCTTTCCTGTCTTTCTTGTTGCTTAGTGCAGCAGTAAGTTTATGTGAACCACAACAGGAGTCTTGTCCTTATTTCCCTCAATCCTGGATGTTTACTTCACCTCAGAGGCTGTTAAAATGCACCTTTTCACATAGATTATCTAGATGGTTGATATTTTCTTCACATCAGTACAAATCTTTTTTTTTTTCCTTCATCTTCTGAAAGCATAGTCTTATATTTCAAAAACTGGCAGGCCAGAGCCCAGTGCTGGTAAACTGGACTGAAAAGCTGACTCTCCATCACTGTGATAGCATCATCTTTGTTGCAGTAATAAAGTGAAACAATTTGCCACTCCATATGGTTAAAATACAAAGATTATGCTAGAATGTTCGTAGCAGGAAATTCCTGAGATTTGGGAAGACACAGAAGCTGTGTCTCCACAAGGATGGGCAGCATCACAGTGGGCCCTGAGGAACACAGATGACTTCAGCATGTGGATTTGGCACAGTGACAAGACTAAGTACTTGGGACAGCTCATCAGGCACAAGCAGTGCCAGCAGTTTTTCCAGACTCTGGTGTCACAGACATATTTTATGAAAAATGCTTTTGCTAGGATCTTTTTCTCCTGAGAAACTGAGAGGCCTCAGAAACGAAATGTAAACAATAATCACAGAATCACAGAATTTCTAGGCTGGAAGAGACCTTTAAGATCATTGAGTCCAACCCATTAATTATCTGCTGCTGTGGAATGCAACAGGTACATCTTTGATTGGTCTCATGTGGTTGTTTTTAATTAATGGCCAATCACAGTCAGCTGGCTTGGACACTCTGGTCAGTCACTAAGAGCCTAAATGAGGGATGTGGGACTCTAGGGATCTCTAAAATGCAGTTTATTCCATCCAAGGGGTTACAGCAGCCCAGGGTCATGGGGGACAGAGCTGTGCCCACAGCTGTCAGCTCCAGCTGCAGGCAGGCCTGGAGACCCTTTGGTTTTGGTTACAATGCATTTTATACTTTCCTTTGCTGAGCATCTTCATACAGTAGAACCAATCTGTACCTTGACTATTACCTATAGCCTATCATAACTCCTGTAATTACCATGTTCATGTCACTGTTCTCCAATCACTAACAGTCAGTACATTACAGTTTAAGCTAGAAGTTGGTTTTCAGTTTTCTTGCAGTGGAAAATTCTGAGACCTTTTTCCTACCTGCAGCATTTGCTGCCTTGTTTGCCTGTGCTATCTTTGTGCTTGGTAAAAACATCTTCTTGTTTGGGGTGGGTTTATCCTTTGCTCTAAGCCATAAAAACCCCTTCTAACTCACACATCCTTTGCTCCTTGGTTATCCAGTCAGACTGGCTCAGCAATTCTTTTCTTCTATATCAAAACTTGCTTCCATCTCTATTCCTTCATCTGACTCTACATTTAAAAATCTTTCTGCCAAGCATCCATATCTGTGAGACTTTCTTGTCAAACTTTCATCCTTCCAACAAGTCACAAGATTTTATTATCATTCCTTTCTCTTCCTTGCTTGCCTTCTGATGAAATCCTTTTCTTCTATTCTTTAGTGTAGTTTTAATATATCATTTTCTTTTAATACAATATATATCATAAAATAATAAATCAACCTTCTGAAACATGGAGTCAAGATTCTCATCTCTTCCCTTGTTGTGGTTGCCTGCAAATTCTACAGTCTGGGAGAGCCTGTCCTGCCCCATCACCATTTGTGTGTTCCCACCTTACCTTAGCTGACACCCCACAGGCTCAGAAAGGAGGAGGCAGAGCAAAGAAGGAGCACTGGTGCCTCCTTCCCTTGCCAGGTACTCTCAGGCTGCTGCCAATGAGGCAGTACAACGTGTAAGCCCAAAAAGAACCCAACCCCTGTCAGCATCTCTAGGAGACACTTCTGTAACTCTGTGGTGTGGCAAACAGCTCATCTTCCAGATCTGAAGTGAATATGTGTAATAAATTCAGGATTGAGTCTCAGTTACAAGAAACTTGCTGTACCTTCCCACACATATATTGCCTTCTCATTTCACTCATCCCCACCAACAATCCTTTAACCAGCTGCCAGATTTTCCATATTGTCTCTAAATTGCTGTTGGAAAAAAAGGTGATACTGCAAAGGAAGGAGCAATTATCCCTGTAATAAAGATGTGAAAAACCCCTATCCTCAATCAGCAATGTAAATAATCCTGCTTAGGAAAAAATCTCCAGGTGATGTATGAATAGCAAGGGACAGAATGCACTGCCTATAAAGAGCAATAACAGATATCACAGTTACATTTCCAAACTAGTTTTGAATGGCTTCCAGCATGATGCATCATATTTGACATTATACAATAATAATGGTTTTTTGTAAACAATTTTACATCATTTATCCATTTTAAGATTAAGCACAGTTTATTCACAGGCATCTCCCATGGGGTTTGGTCTACAAGGACTTTGAGAAAAGGCTTTGTTGTAGCTCCTATCACTGGAAGTTTTTAGGACTTCAGCCTCCTCAATATTCACATTCAGCCAATTTACTCAGCAAGATTGTTAAAATCACTACATCATGGAAAATGACCCACATTTGTTCTGCCCCTGTCACTGCAACAAGGGCTGTATGCCTTTGAGCAAGATTCTGCTGCTCAGCTTTAGCTTTATAAATTGAGCATAGGTTCCTAACAAATTTTCCAATTCCTACATTGCTACAGGACCTAATCCACAATGAAAATACAATTTATCAGATTAGCAACACTTACCTCCAACTCCCTCTTCCAGACTGCCCAGCTTACTGCATTTCTTTGGTTGTTTGTTTTATTGATGCTTTCATTTCCTCCTCTGTTATTCACACCCACATCAATGCAGTCAAAAGCAGCAAGTCCCACCTGCATGTTTTTACATCAGGTGGTACTGGCAATACTTTAAAATAAAATCCTATAGTCTCCCATTCTGGAACTGACAAAGTTGAAGTTTTAAGTCAGGAAGTGTTTTAATGTGATTTTTTAAAAGACATTTGAGTACCTCAAAACAAAACAAAAAAAGGACTATTTTGACAGGTACAGTCCAAGCACATAAAGGGATTCATGTTTAGTTTAAAATTTTGATTTGGATTTACTGGGACTGTTAAAGTTTACTATTAAAATAAACTTACGAATAACTTTTTTTGTAATTATCTGCTCTGATTTATTAATATGTAAACAACTTCAAATATTTAAAAAACCGACATCATAATAACAACACAAACTTAGTCTTGGATGATGGAAATAAAGATTGAACTTGAAAATCTTGGAAGTCTTTTCAACCTCAATGATTCTGTGAAATCCAACTACTTATGTTTAAAACCCTAGCCATTATTTTAAAATAAACATCTCACATTTTCACAAGTGATTTTTTTTTCCTTCCCTTTTCATTTGAAAACAGATCTCTCAGTGCTTATATTAAGGTGATGATTTTTTTTCAGCTATGCTACATTTTTTGTAAGATGATGTTGCTTGTGGTCTGCTTTCTGCCCCCTTATGGAGGACATATGACAACTTCTATGACAACTGAGACTTCCTATGGCTTTTCTCTCAACTGAGACTTCCTATGGCTTTTATTGCCACATATGTGTTTAATCTTCCTAGAAAATGTTTAAAAATAAGAATAAAAGGAATTATGTAACTTTGGAATTATGTCCTGCTGCTTTGTCTGCTGTGCCAAGCAATTGTGAACTGTTTGTATTCAGCAGGTATTTTTAGATGGTGAGGTAGGCCTTTTCCACAGAAGTGAGATACAATGTGCTCATTTTAATAAGGCATGGAACATGAAAGATGGTCTTGATCTTTCCTAGCCCACAGCCATTTTTCTGTTAAAGACCACAGGAGCAGATCATAAGACCATTTAAAAAAATTTAACATCAGAAAATAGAGAAAAATACTAGTCAGGACTAAAAAAGTATTTCCAGGATGCTTTTGATTTTTTTCCCTGCAAAGAAAAATCAGTTTTCAAAAAATATGGGTATTTCTGTGGTATCTGTTTGCCCCTTTCTTTGTGCAGCTCATTATTAGGGCAGCGAGCAATGCTGTGCATTGTAGGCATCCAGTCAATAGCAGCAAAGTGTTGCCAAAATTCTCTTTGCAGAGGAAAGCAAGGCACAAATCTTCCCAAGGATTTCTGAGACTCACATTCTCTGAACCTCAGAGAAAGGGAAAACACAATTCTTATCTCACTTGCTGTGCCTGTGTTGTGCCACAGCAGAATGCAATGTGGAGATGGTTCACCCACAGTGATGGGGTTCTGTTCCCTTGGCCTGCCAGGGCCAGGTGTGTGTGTGTGTGTGGGGGGACTGTGGGTGACAGCCACGAGAGTCAGTGCAGTGTGAGCAGGGTGAGTGCTTGGCAGATTCAGTTCAGATGAAATGTATATAGTATAGTATAATAAAGTAATTAATCAGCCTTCTGATATCCATGCAGTCCTCATCATTCTCTCCCCTTGGTCGGACTCACCTTTGATTTA
The DNA here is from genome assembly GCF_023055355.1 of Agelaius tricolor. Taxonomy (NCBI): domain Eukaryota; kingdom Metazoa; phylum Chordata; class Aves; order Passeriformes; family Icteridae; genus Agelaius; species Agelaius tricolor. The sequence continues at coordinate 80,480 of NW_027269327.1, forward strand.
CAATAAATGGTGACCTGACGTGTGGCTGGGGCCTGGACCGGAGAACCGAGACCCTGAATTTGGGCAGGGTTCGCAGCACAGCTGAGCACAGAAGAATCTGCCGAATTTTCCCAGAAGCGTGTCCAGAGATCTTCGCGGGACGGACGGGAAAAGCCTCTAGGACCCCGCGGGACCCCGAGCCTGGATGCTGCCGCCTGCTTTCCCCTGAGAGGAAGGTATTAACCCTTTCCTGAGTTTCCCTAGGGGAGACTCGGTCTTTTTCGACCTTGTTTAGCCCCCAAGCCTTCGAAGCGGGGCTTGGGAAGCTCTTCTGGCAAGGCACTGCCCGATTGGGTCGGCTTTGACTTGTCAGGGCAGGTGAGCCCTCAATTTTCATGGGGAGAGAGATTCACTTTGGAATTCGGGGAGCTCACGCTTCGTGACCATGGAGTTCTCGTGCCCCAGCAATAACTTTATGAGTTTTTTGACTGGGCCAGACGCCATGGGCTCCCCGTGGGTATGAATTCCTCCTGGGACCCCCGAGCACGGAATGCCCTGGATGCTTATCTTCTCAGGCATTTCCAGCGGACTGGGAGGGTCCATCGGCAGCTGCCGACCTGGGAACTGCTTTTCGCATTTGTGAGAGAGGACCACCTTCGTTTCAAGAGCGTCTCTGACTTCGTGAGGGCCTCCGGCAGGGCCGTGTGGGGACGTGTCCCCCCGCGCTGAGGGCCCACCAGCCCCCCCCGCCGCAGCAGGCGGGAGCAGAGCCTCTTCAAGGACACTCCCCCAGAAGAGTCTCCTCACGGCCAGTCCCCGCCGCTGGCTTGTCTCCCCGCGCGGAGCCGGGAGGGGAGGCTTTGCCTGAGGTGCCGGCAGAGAGGTTTTTTTCCTGACGCCCTGGAGCATGCGGAATTGGAGCCACCCGCAGCTCCGGCGGCGGCAGTGCCGCCTCTGGCACCGGCACTCGCCGCTTCACCCGGGTTGCCAGGCAAGGCAATCGACAGCGGCGGTGAGCCGCGGCAGCGCGGCTCAGAGCCGGGGCCGCTTCAGTGTAGTGTCTCCGCCGCTGACGGCCAGCCTGGAGATGCCCCAGCAGCCGCCGAGGGGGATTCCCGGCCGGCGCCGCCGCGGAATTCTCCCTCCTCCCAACTCCGGGAGGGCGCGGCCCCGCTCGCACCCCCACCGAGGGAGGCGGCTGGCAGCCCCGCGCCCACCGGTGCACCAGGTCTCCCTGCAGCACAGCCAGCAATTGTAGTCACGACATCGGCCCACGCAGCACCGCCGGGGGACAACGCCCCGCTGGACCCGTCGGTCCCGCCGCTTCCTCCACCCCTCCCGGGGCTGAGAGAAACCCGCGGCTCCGGCCGCCCCTCCAGCACAGCCCGTGACGGCTCCGACCGCGGCGTCCCCGCCCTCGGCCGCCGCCCCGGCGGGAAATGTTGAAGGTGAGAACCGATCCCCGATCCCCCCCGCCGCCTCCCGCCGGCCCGGCTCCTGTTTCAGGAAGGCGCTGAGGACGGTGACCAGCCCACAGAACCGCCCCGAGCGCCGCCCGCGGCCCCCGGCGGTGGCTGCCGCGGCACCTGCGGCCTGCCCGGACCCCCGAATGTTTCGGGCTGTGCCGAGGCTGCCCGTGCGGGGGGAGCTGGGACAGGGGAAGGCGACGCCGGCCTGTCCACCAGGGGAGGCACGACTCGTTTGCTCGTAGCGGGCGCCTCTCGGCTGAACACTCGTGAAACTCAGCGTTTTGATGGCACAGGGCGTTGTTCACCGGCCGACTCTGGGTTGGTCGGGGGGTTCTCACTGGGATTTGGGGTGCCTGGCTCCCCCCGTGCGCCCCAGCAATGTGGGTGGTTTCCGGACGTGCTGCCTCCGCTCCCGAGCCCCAGGGGATGGGGATGGTGCTGCCGATCAGGGCCGGGCAACAGCACTCGTTCGTACCGCGGGGGAGAGCGGCGCGGCAGGGCAGCGGACGGCACCCGAGATCTGGGTGCCCCATCCCCGGGAAGGCTTCTCCTGCCCAGCCGCCGGCACCGCTGGTTCCGGGGGGACAGGGAGAAGCCCTTCGGCCGCTCCAGTTGCCGAGACTCTGGCAGCACGGTGGGGGCGGGCTGTGAGAATGAAAACCCCGTTCTGTGGGCTGGGTCTGGGCCGCTTGGCTCGTCCCCCTCGCCCGGGGGCCCCTCCCCGCACACCGCCGGGTTTGGGGGTTCTGATCCCCCCCCGGCCCCGCCCAGCCACACAGGGTTCAAAAACCCTCTGCTGCTGCTGGTCGTTCTGAGAAAAAAAGAAAAAAAAAAAAAGAAAAGAAAGAAATGCGGAAAAGGCTGAGCTCTCATGGTCAGTTCAGAGTGCTGGAAAGCCACGAGTCAGCCTTGGGCCAAGTGGTTGAATTATAGGCTGTGGCCGTGGTTTTCCAGAGATTTTTTGATACTTTCGGATTTCTAATAGTTATTAGTGATTTTCTTTAGCAGTTCTCTGTTTCAGGATTCTGCAGGTCTGTTTCAGAACCAGAAGGACCTTCAGGGACATCAAAGAGCAACATCTCCAGAATGGACCTTCTCCTGAAACTCAGCTGTTCGGACTTGAAACAATGAACTTTCTTTGCATGGTGGTTTGGGTTTCTGATATTGTAATCCTTGTGTTAGTGATATAATAGAAGTAGATATTCTACAGGTAAAGAATCTCCTTGATCATTCAATGTCAGCACTTCACTGAGGTTTTGATTTGCCATAGATAAACCTCTCGAGATGTGTTTGTTCTCTCTTCTGCAAGGGCCCAGCAGAAGAATTACAAACGCAGCTCCTTTTTATTATAATAAGAGGGGTGAGGTGTTGCCACATTTCTCTTCCCAGGGAAAAGCAAGGCACAAATCTTCCCAAGGATTTCTGAGATTCACATTCTCTGAACCTCAGAGAAAGGGAAAACACAATTCTTATCTCATTTGCTGTGCCACAGCAGAATGCAATGTGGAGATTGTTCACCCACAGTGATGGGGTTCTGTTCCCTTGGCCTGCCAGGGCCAGGTGTGTGTGTGTGTGTGTGTGGGGACTGTGGGTGACAGCCACGAGAGTCAGTGCAGTGTGAGCAGGGTGAGTGCAGAATGAGTGCTCAGCAGATTCAGCTTAGATGTAATGTAATATAGTATAGTATAATAATTAATTAGCCCTCTGATTCCCTCCATGGAATCCTCCTCATCATTCTCTCCCCTTGGTTGGAGTCACCTTTGATTTACAATAGCAAAGTAGAGATGAGTGATTACAAATAATAAGAGATTCAAAATGTATGAGTATTTTAAAAATTTTATTTCATTTTTAAATTTATACAGTCAATGAAACAATCCTATAAAATGATTTTTCTAGGCTGTTACAAGGCACATAAATTACCAAATATAAACATAGAAAAGTAGCCAAAATAATGAACTAAGCCCACATACATCTTTAGCTATATTAGAGGTATGTGAATGATTTTTGAGAATGTGAATCACTCTATTTACAGGGTAATGAATATTTCACATTTAACAATAACCAACAACATTAAAAAGAAGGGAAAAGAAAAGTTCATATCCAAGAACAGAGCCATGTTTTGTGACTCCAGAGGGACTTTCATTTCCTGAAGCTCTTCCTTGGGTCTGAGGGCTGTGCACCTTTACTGCTTCCCTCATGGGCTGCAGAACATCCCCTGGTATGCCCAACCAGCTCTACTGGCTGACACAGGAAGGGGCAATCTCTCCACTTCCCCAGGCTTCCACATTGGGCAGCTTTGTCAAAAACAGGAAGGATCTACACACAGATCGAACACTCAGCATTGTCTTCAGCTTTAAATAGTAAAATGGTGTGAAGGGGTTTCTTGGGCTTTTTCTTTTAAGTAATGGCTTTGAGAAGTTGTTTGGCATGCAATAAGCCATTATATTCTACTAATTAAGAAAAGATTGCAAAACATACAAATAGGCAATTTTTATTTCATTTCAAGAGACATTACCAAATAATTTCTCCAAATACCCAATTTCCACCTGCATATATATATTTCAGCTAGACTAACAGTCAGGGATTCAAAGTAATGAGATTTTGGTACAAATATATTTCATTGTGTATTTTCTTCTATTAACAGGATTCACTCCTTTATGTAGCTCTAAGTATACATTCACATAATAAAGAGTAATAATTTGGCTAAAAAGATATGTCTATTTATTATCCGATTGTAGTAATTTGCCTATCAAGGGTAATTTGCTATAAAAGATACAGTACTAGAAATAAATAGTTCTAAATTCAAAGATCTCCAAAATGGGGTGTCATTTCCAGTCTGTGTTAAATTTTCCAAAGTCCTTTTAAAGCATTAACTAAATTCACTACGCTTGGGAGAATAATTTGGACTTACATACATGAAGTCCCACTCACATGAGAAGCTTATTTCACTTAATTTCCTTCTTGGTTTTGTAATGGGCAGAAACAACCAGATAATTGTCTGGATTCATGTCCCTGATGTTTGGAGACTTGCTCTGGATTGGAGATGTTTTCCCATCCACTCGGGAGATCTGAAGCATTCGGCATGGATCGTGCTTCAGCAAGTAACCTGCAAAAGTCTCCCAGCCTCCTCCCACACGAACCATCACGTGTTTGTTGTGCAGCATCTGAAATTACACAGAAGGAAAAAAAACCACAAACACTCGTGAGAGGCAACCATTCACAAAGAAATCATACTTTTTTTGCTGTTAAAACCTGCTTACTTTAACTGAAAGCCAAAAACATATGATGGTGGTACATAAAAGGAAAGGAAATACTGTACAATAAAAGGAAAGAAATAGTAGAGTGGTTTTTATTTGCATTTTTGTTGGGAAGGATGAAACTGTGACAAGGAAGTCTCACAGATATGTGTGCTTGGCAGAAAGATTTTTAGATGTAGAGTCTGAAGAAGGAATAGAGATGGAAGCAAGTTTTGATACAGAAGAAAAGAATTGCTGAGCCAGTCTGACTGGATAACCAAGGAGCAAAGGATGTGTGAGTTAGAAGGGGTTTTTATGGCTGAGAGCAAAGGATAAACCCACCCCAAACAAGAAGATGTTCTTACCAAGCACAAAGAGAGCACAGGCAAACAAGGCAGCAAATGCTGCAGGTAGAAAAAAGGTCTCAGAATTTTCCACTGCAAGAAAACTGAAAACCAACTTCTAGCTTAAACTGTAATGTACTGACTGTTAGTGATTGGGGAACAGTGACATGAATATGGTCATTACAGGAGTTATGATAGGCTATAGGTAATAGTCAAGGTACAGATTGGTTCTACTGTATTGAGATGTTCAGCAAAGTACAGAATGCATTGTAACCAAAAGAAAAGTATAGAATGCATTGCAACCTAAACTAAGGGTGCAGCTAGAGCTGACAGCTGAGGGCACAGCTCTGTCCCCCATGACCCTGGACTGCTGTAACCTCTTGGATACAAAAAACTGCATCTTGGAGAGCCCCTGGAGTCCCACATCCCTCATTCAGGCTCTTACACATTTTAAAAATAAATTAAAAAAAAAAAGAGGTGGTATTTTAAACTAAAGACTTTTATATTTTATGCAAATAAATGTTACATGTTCTTCTAGTCCTATGAAGCATGGAGTCTTTCTGTTCTTCATGTGTTTAGTAGAAATATGTCAGGGAACATGAATACTTAAAGATTTTTTTTTCTAAAATATATTAGTAAAGACACTGTTTTATATTGAATTGAAACTGGCTTTTCTTCACAGGAGTAGTGAAGGGCAAACAACCAAAACAATTTCCTCTATCTGTGAAAAATTTAAGAAATAAAAAACTTTTAAGAAAATGAAGTTACATTTATTTTAATAATTAAGTCTTGCTGACAATTTATTCTAATAAAATAGTGCTTTAATTAAAATAATCCAGTGAGGTACATCAGAAGTAATTTATCTGGGTTTGGAAACACCTGAAATTTCTGCCTTAATTAAAATAAAATTTTTCTCCAAGTGCCAGTGTACCTTCTCCCTCGCCTACCCTTGAATTCAGTTGGTGATTTTACTAATATCTCCCTGTTGTTTTTCCATGCAGAACAGTAAAATAAATACCAGTGAGGTATCATAAAGCAGCACATTCTATATTTTGGTTTATTTTATAACCAACATGAATACCACATTGAAATGTGCTTTGATCAGGATATCTCATGAATTGCTAAACAACATAGAGCTGTAGTACCAGAAATTAAAAATTGATCCAGTAAAAGGTGTCTAGAAGACATTTGATACAGTCTGGGCTTTTGAATTTGGATGTGTAGCAGTGATGCCTATATTGACATGTCCAAAACTCCCTGGAGGGCTGGCAGTATCTGCAGTTGGGACTTAAATGGCAAATAAACCTTTTGTAACACAGTGTAGCCAACAAAACAGCAAAAATCCTCAATCAAACAGAATCACACATAATAGAAGGTATGGAGGGGCTTGACAGCTGGCCTGCAAGCAAAGCTGAGCTAATAGAACAACAATTGATGATTTTCGAGTGTATCCATAGCAAGGAAGAAGACAAGGCCATCAGCATTGCAACAGAAAAGATACATGAAAATATTTGTAAGCTAAACTATGTGCCTGAGTAGATGTGTATATGTGCCTTATTAAATTTCAGTAAAACTTTTCCCAATATATTGACATTAATTTCTTTGCACCAATGAATATAATAAGTTATTGTATCCATGTAGTTAATGACTTAAGATCACACTTTGTTAAGAGTATATAAGCTGGAGAACATGCAGAATAAAAAACTTTTTTCTTCCTGCACCCTGATCACATGTGTATGTCATGGCCGACCTAATGGTGACAAGAAGGCAAAAAATTAACTTAAAAAACCCCCTCAAACAAAGAACCCCTCACCTCAACCTACTGTTTGAATTCTGTGACATAAGGAAACAGATTCACCTGGAGTGAAGAAAGCATGGCCAGCTGTACAACTTACTGAAGTTTGACAATCAGGTTACATTTATAAGGAATGGAACTCTTCATTAGAATAAGCAGCTGCAGATGAAATCTCATTTGACAGTTTTCATTTGAAACACTGTTCCACAAGGAAATTCTTGCTTGTGCACTTTGGTTTTTATGTGAAACACAATGGGCAATCAATTATGGATACTGAAAAATAAAGTTACTTCTGATCCATCACAAAGAGGTGCTCAATCACTTTCAGTTTAATGAGTATCTCCCAGCTACTGAGTCTGTGCTGTTGCTCTGGGCTGTGTGAGTGTTCATTTCTTCAACAGCTGTACACAAATGAGGTTTTCCTCTGGATTTATGGGAGTGAGAACAGAATCAGACTTTTTATCTCAAGATTTGTATTTTAGTTTCAAGACTTTGATTTGAGCTGACAAGGATATGAGATTTGAATCATGCCTTTAGTCTGGACAATGTATCATGAAAGAAGCAAATGGTTTTTGCATCAAGTTTGAAAATTGAAGGTCAAATGGAGACAGAGCCTTAAGACAGTCTAGAGAATTTTATTTAGCAACTTTCTTCTCTTTGAATGCCTTAAAAAGTTTTGAGAAGTGCCCCAAAAACTTTTGACATTAAAACAACTTAAGCCAAACTGGTGCAATACAACATGGGGTGGGGAGGGGTTGATTGTGCCTGAATTTCAGCTTCCCTGTATTATCATAGGGGGATTCAAATTCCTAAAGCAGTTAGTACCTGGGCTTTTGATTAAGATGCAAAGTTAGCAAAAAGTATATTTGGCTCAATTTCCCTTGCTGACTGCTGTGCAAACACACTATAAACACACTATTTCCTGATGCTTGGGTTAAATGCACATCTTTTGTCTTTCCCTTCTTTGATCTTTATCTTGTGTTATTATACTATTACAAAATTCATTGAGTGCTTGCTTTCTACAGGCAGAGTTTTCCTACATCCTAAATGTAGTAACTGTTTATGCTGTGCTGTGTCACAAATGCACCATTTTACTCCTACAGTCATATTTTGATGTTAGTAACATCAGCATGAATCCAAAATAATTCTGCTAGTTTCAGAATTGCTTCAGCTCCACAGAAGTTTGAAAGACTTCTTAGCATGGAAAAACCACCAACAACTTGCTCTACTTTCTAACTCAAAAAGCAGTTTTCTCCCCAAAATACTTCAGCTGAAGATGAAACCTTTGAGATTTCATATTCCATCCAATTCACCTTTTCAATTGCATGAGATCCCTGAGAAGAAAAAGTTGGATTTTACAATAATAAAGTTTATGAGTACCAATTTAAATACATTCATGGCGTACATGTATTTTCACACTGCTATCCAGCCAACTAAAACTAAGAAAATCCATTCCAAAAATAAAATCCGACATATGTTTATGATTGCCATAAATTCCATTATTTCAGTTGTGTCTGAAGTGGGGCTGTCACTAAAGCTCTTCTCTCTTGAATCTGTCACTGAATCTACAGTGAACCAAACATACAACAAACCAGAGGACCAGAAAATAGCATTACAGAGGAAGAGATGATTGCTTTGGTAGGCACCAAGGCTGCGTCCAGAGATAACAGGGACAATAGTTAATAGAAGTTAGGTGACACTGAGCTGTCATTGCATAGGACTTTGGCTTCAGAGTAAAATATTGTCTAAGCAGTTATGGTTTCACATACCTTAAGTTTGGTGAGTTTGATGTCTTATTAAAGAGATATTAGGCTGTATGTAAAAACAATAAGTTCATCTAAATAAGCAGTGCTTTACTGACTTGAAAAAAAAATCTATTCTGTTTTATAGGAACTAAAAATCTGGCCCAATCTGGCCCAATATTGTCACACTTCTGTGGATGCTGACAGTTTAGTCAGAAGAAGAAACAGATAACTTTCCCAGGCATCATCCTGGGGAAGTTGTGAGAAAGCGCAGAGAAAGAATTAAAACAATTCTTATCTTTGTGAACATGTGGAACATGTTATGCATGATGTTATGGAAAGATGCTTACAAAGAGGTGTTGTTCCTAACTAACCAATAGGGTGGCAGGTGTTATTAAGAACCAAGCAGGTTCTTATAAAAATATGAAGTTTTGCAATAAAGTTGCTTTTATACCTTCTGAAAATGCATGGAGTGTGTCGCCTTCATTCCCGTTCTTGACTCATTGGTGACACACTTCAGATTATAACTTTCTTAGAGAATATTTCAGGAGGTGAGAGGCAAAAGAAGGAGGAGTTACACACTTTAGATCTGATCCAAGTACTACAAAAGCCAACACAAAAACCATGCTGACTCAAAAGGAACTTGGGCTGGACTCTGGAAACTAAAAGCAGCAACTTAAGGCAAACAGAGTTAGTTGGTATGACTTCAGACCAACTTCAGAAACAGTGTAGGCTACATACTGAGAGAATATTGACTACAAAAATTGAAGGTGTTTGGCAAAATAATACAGAGCATCACACCAGTGGCTGTGCAAAAAAAAAAAAAAAATCACACTCACAAAAGTGAAATGTTAATGAGATTGCTAATGAGAAAAAAAATCAAATTTTACTGAATATAAGCCACTTAGACTTATTGTCATCAGTAGATGTATCTTGTTGCTTGTATCTTAGGACTTAAGGATCCTTCTTTGAGTGCATTCAGAACAGCATCATGAAATGGGCTTCTAGATCAATACATTTCACAGTACTCCCAGAAGCATCACAGGCCAACACTAAGGAAAAACCACTGTTCTGAAGACTTATGTGCACTACTGTCTCAGACTGCTGCTCACAACGAGCTTGAAGGCTTTGCTGCCTCCACTGAGAGGTACACACACACCCACTCACAAGGCACCCTCAGATGTGGTACATCTAGGTGATGATTCTGCTGCAACCTCTGCTGATGTTATTTAGGAATCATCTTGCTCCAGCTTGCCTATACCACTTTTGATGATGGACCCTCCTGTCTATGAAAAATAAATTACTTTCTGAAATCTCAGCAGTGTTCAGCATTCACTAACCATTCTTAGTAAAAAAAACCAAAGTGAGAGCAGGATACAAAGCTCAGACCAGGAATGGGAGTCAGATCTAGGCTGTTAGCGTGCCCCAGTGAATCTCTGGGCCTGTATCTAGAATATGTTATTGTCAAGTAATGACAAATCATTCTGCAGGGCAGAGCTCATGTGGACATTTTCATGGAGCAGGACATCTCTTTCATATAAGAGACTGTAGTCTTTCTCTTCCCAGTTGTGATAAGAACTGATGTTTGGCGCTGGCAAAAGGTGAACTCTTGGAATTTGATGCACATAACAGTATGGAAGATGAAAAAGTATTATCTGCAGATTTGAGACACCACTGCTTCAGGAAACAGGGCCAGCAAAATTAGTCTTCAAAATCCCCAGAGATTCCAGTGCTTGGCAGTTACCCAGGCCTGCTTGAAGGTGGCCACTGAAAGTTCTCAGATGTATCACTTCATGTGGAAGCAGGTCTTGCTGGAGAAGCCCTGAGAAAGGCTCTGGAACACTGGCAGTGTGCAGAAAAGTCTGTCCAGCTGGATGCCTACCCAGAGGCTCTGATGACAGTGGCTCAACATCCCTGACAGTCACCAAAACATGCCAAAGTGCCTGCTAACAGTCCATGCTAATAGTCCATTCAAACAGGATGCCTGGGGGCTGCCCATAGCAGGTGGTAGAAGGCATTTATACAAAATTAGAAGTTTTCTAAATTCATTCAAACAGGGATGCAAATTTTCAGAAATTTATAGCTAACTGTTTGTTGCTACATGAAGTTTTTCTACTTCTCTGAGAATTCAGTGACCTGAAAACACCAGAGTCTGTAACAGGCTCCTGATTATTTGCTTGCAAGCCAAATGTAGACATTAAAAATATCTCATTAGCAAAGATTATGCAGCTTCATCACTAGAATTCCTCATAAAATTTATAGCAAAATCCTGAAGTATGATCTAATTTAATCATCAGCCAGGTTCTATTTAGATACAGTCCTATTTTAAGAAGTTTATAGACATTGTAGCATAGACATTATAAAAGGCAGTACTGCTGTTACACACAGAGGACTCCCTACACACAAGGAATCGTGGGAGTAATTCCCAGCAGAATATGGAAGAAAATCAGCTTCCAGTGGGAAAGCTAGAAAGCTTCCCTCCAACTACACTCTCTCTTGGCTTTCATTCCCCTTTTGTAATAGAATTTGTGTCTTCTTAGAGAAATGTTTTAGTCTAATAAAACAATAAAGCTCATTTTAGACTTTTAAGGAGTCACTTACGTGCCTGAGTGCATGTCCAAGGGATTAAAACTAAACATCACCTCTACAAATCTGAAAAAGTGCAAATTATGTAGCCAATTCCAGGTACTAATTATTCATGCATACTGAAGTAATCTATTTGCAGTCTATTAATGTATATTTTGGCAGATGATAATTTATTAGTCCCTTCCAACCTAAATTACCCTAAAAATAAGTAAAAATAAGTAAAAATAAGTAAAAATAAGTCTTTCTCCACCTGAAAACCAGGAAATATGCACTCCTCATTTTCCCTTGTCTTTCCTCATTAAGTCACATTTTGCCTAGCTCCCCTCCTTATATAGGATTATACAAAAATATTTTGGATAAAAATGTCTTCTAGTTTTAAAAGTTCCAGATGATGCAACCTCAGCCATCACATATGGATTTGTTTAAGGAGCAGCTCTGACCTTCTGTGTTGTCCTTCTAAAACCCCAATAAAATAGCCTGCACTTCCTCTCTCTTCAGACACCATGATAATGACATGGAAAATAGATGGCTCTCTGGATTAACATCTCCCTCTCATTTTTGGGAAGTTATATGTTGTAAATCACATGAAACAAATCTCTCTTAGTTGGAAAAAATGTAATAGAAAAGCTCAGACTGAAAAAAATATTTCAAGAACATATGTTAATTGCTTGTCACAATATTTCCAGCTATGCTACAGTTTGGTTTAAGAATTAACATACTTTTTGAATTATAAAGAATTTTATTTTAATGTTACATCTTGGTCTGCATCAAACACATCAACAGGTATCCACTTAATTCATTGAAACAACCTCTGTTTCAGATCAAAAGAACAAACAGACTGTTTACACAAACCCAAAAGACATCTAAATAATCATTTAGATATGTAAATACCCAAAGGGCTATTTAAGCATTAAAAGTATTAAACAGAAAACGGCTGGTGTAATTATCCACTTTTCTTATTTTCAAAATTTAGCTGTCACTTCACTCTGCAAACCAAATTCATCAAAGAGGACTGCAGACATCTCTCTGCATGCAGGACCTTAAGGAGGTCAGCTACGGGAAGCAAACCCTTATCCTTTTGGAGTTAAAACTGAGGTTTTCTGCAAAACTGTACTGAGTACTAAATGCCATGTAATCCTCCTAGGCAAAAACTACTATGATAATAAGAGTACCAAATATAAAAAAAGAATGGCAGCAGAGTGGTATGTTATATATAGTGGCATCTTTAAGACAAACACTGTCTTTTACTTAATATATGGCAAGATACCTCATCTGCCCAATGAAGAATTTAGGGTTCAATTTCATATTTTTGTACCATTTTCCATATTCAACTCCAAACTGCTTTAGATACCTGCAGCAGACACACATCAATAGTGAGGGCTTTTTTTTAGCAGTAAGAATGAGATAGTATTATTATTGTGATCTGTCACAGATACCACTGTATCTTCAAAAAGACTTACTGTTTAAAAAAAGCCATCTTCAATTAAGACACAATGAGAGACTCATAGTGGGGTGCCCACTCGTTAGTGGGCAACAGACACCCTTAACAGTCCCTATTCTAGGACAGAATTTTTAATTATAAGCGTGTTTTCATTAAATTTTCTTCCCTACCCATATTTTTATCATTTTTCTATTTCACAGTTGAGTCTTCAGGATTTGTAAAGTGATAGCAGCTTATAGTATCATTATACAATACAACCTTAAGTGCTATAACTTGTTACTGTAATATAATATTGTCTTATATTATTAAACAGATATTACCTATTGTTTTACACTTTAACCTAGTAATACATTTTGAAATAAAGTAGAGATGGAAATGTTTAAATATATAAATAAAGTGAAGATCTACTCCTTGCTGGACACTTACTCAGTAACAGATACACTTTTTTACCAAGTGAAACCAGTTCCACATTTTCAAGAAATGAGTGATGGAGTTCCTAATGAAGTCAATGGGAAGTCCAATTCTTCCAAATGTATTTTGGGTCATGTTTTTTGGAAATCTGAGCCAGACCCTTTTGCTAAAATAGTAAGATCTTTTTCTTTTGTGAAAAGGCCCCTAGGATAAAGGTTTTAAAACCCTAACCCTATATCCTTTGTAAATTAAATCCACTCCTTTCAAAGCAGCCTTCTCGTTCTCCTTTTCATCTCACATCATAACAACATCAGCTGTTTTATTTCACTGAAACACATAGCAGAGAGCTCTTGTGTTCATTTAGAATAGGAAGTGAATTGCTTCCACCCAACTCATCTTTTCTTGATAAGCTACTTTGCTTGTGTGTTGATTTCTCCTTTTTCTAAACTGGTATTACTGTCCATTTGGCAACTGCCTGCATTTTCAAAACCGGTTCTTTTCTGTGAAAAACTTAAGCAAACAAGGGTAAATAAAGTGCAGTTAAAATGAGACTGCCTTTGTCTTTTGGGATTCAGTTTCTTTTCAAACCTTTTATATTCCATTTTTTAGTGCCTTAGAGATTAGGACCTCCTTTGAGATTTCTACCTCATGACTTTCCAATTTATTTTTGCAATAATTTCCCAATTTGTTAAACTACCTTATCAGTCAAAAATCTTTTTTTTTACAGTGCTTATGGAATATAGATATATAGATATATATATATAATGCTACTATAATTATGATGTTGTGTTTTTGGCGCAGCACTGGTAACACAACTGGGAATAGAAAACATCTGTGCTGAAGACAGGCAGAAAAGTAAGTGGCTAGTGATTGCAGTGAAATCAGACTGCTGTAGCTCAAAAACAAACACTTCATATATTACTCCACCTTGTTGGTATGACCTATATTATGTTAAAACACTGCTTAAGCAACTTATAAGTCATACATGATTGCAAATTACTCCTAGCAGGAAGGCAAATGGAATCTGTAAAACGGTTTAAAAATCTGGGAACAGTGCTCCCAAGTATCTCAACCCTGTGCCTTTCACCATTACACAGAGCTAAATCCTGCTCCACTCTTTTGGTTTGTGCAGAAAGCAAATCTCCACCAAGCCTCACAGCAATATGAAATGAAAACAAAAATTGACTTAGATTTAGTCACAGCTCAGGAAACTAGCATGTAATCAGGTCAGAAACCCAATACCACGGGGAAAAAATTTGTAAATTGTTCCTAGAGAGTTCCCCTAGAAGAGGTACAGATGTGGAAAAGGTGATGGCTTACTTACATCTGGGTTTATAAAGGTCTGAAAGAAGCTAGGAAATACGTATTTGATCATGAAGACACGGCGTGTCTAAAACTGAATAGGATGCTAAATTATTAAAGCCCTGTATGATCTAAGAGAAATAAGTAGCTTCACAAGCCTCCATTTATAGCAGAGAGCAGGTAAATGGCATGTTTGCAGTGGTATCAGGAACAATGTACCAGAAAAATCTTCCATTTAATCTATCAGCACAACATCATACTAGGACAGCACGACAGCCTCCCAAAAGGGGCAACATCAATTGCTGAAAACAGTACTCTGATAAATCTAACAGGGTATCACTGAAGATCAGCCAATTGTGGGTTGTAAGAAGTATATCAACAGCAGGGTGGTGACAGAATAAGGAACTAAGAAAACAGGATGTGGGGATGAGCAAAATGATTAACAAACAGGTGGCCTAGAAGTACCCACTGGAATGTTGGAGACAATAGTACTTGAGAGCCAAGCGGTCCTGGGGTGATTTATACTTGTATTGTATTCCATATCTGTCTGGGCCAAAAAACTGTTACTGTCTCTTTCTTGAGAAGGCTGACATAGAACAGAGCTTAGACAGAGTTAAAGAATAAAGTAGGGATTTATTAAAAAGCCTTCATGGATCCACCTTGGGCAGCATAAGATCCTGGCCAGGGCTACACCCAAGATGAACCAAAATGGTCACAAAATGCACGATCGGTCATGAGGTCTCACACTTCTATAAGGTTTGGTCCATTTGCATACTGGAGTTAATTGTCCAATTATAGCTTTAGGTTATGAAGTCCCATCCTGCTTGTTTTCTCTCTTCCTATGCTCTTGGGCCTGAAACTTGTAACAGTTGTCCTTGGTCCCAGGCTAGAAAAGGAATTATTTTGTTTGCCTACCCTGTGAAGAGAACTTGCTAACACTTGATATGAAGCTCAGAACTACACAGCTAGGCAGCACAAAATCTGAAAAATATGAAAACTAAAACTTAAGGCATCACCCTGCATCCAGGACCCTTGTGTATGTGGGGTTGTGATCATGGGCATTTTCAAACTCTCCCTGCCCAGGTTTGCTGTTTTTCACCATGTAGTGTTTGCTCACAGGCTGTTTGGTCTTTGCTCAGGGAAAGGTTTTGGTTTTTTCCCTTTTTTTTTTTTTTCCCCCTTGGCTTGGAGAGAATGTAGTTATCGGGGTTGAGCTTCCTTGGGGGGAGTTCCACACATCCCTGCTGACGACCCTGCTCCAGGAGAGAAGATGGGAGCAGAGCTCTCCCTCTT
The DNA here is from genome assembly GCF_023055355.1 of Agelaius tricolor. Classification (NCBI taxonomy): domain Eukaryota; kingdom Metazoa; phylum Chordata; class Aves; order Passeriformes; family Icteridae; genus Agelaius; species Agelaius tricolor. The sequence goes on from NW_027269327.1 coordinate 96,078, forward strand.
TTGTGGCAGCTTTGGATTTCCAACTGTAGCCATTCGTGGAAAGTGCATTTCACAATCAGAAACCGTTCCGAAGTGAACTTTGCAAACTCTGCCAGCAGTGGAAACAAAAAGCCAGTGAGGTGCTGGGGCCGGGACACACTGTGTCCCCCTTGGCCTGCTCCTCCTGCTGCCACCCCTCCCCTGCGACGCAGAGCGTGGCAGCAGCGGCATGGATCCCACACCAGCCTGCAGGTTTCCATCTGGGTCTGGAACGGCCCTGGAGCTCCTCCCTTCCTTTCAGGGGCTGTCACCATCTCTTGTTCCTGGGGCCACACGGTCACCTGGGAGGTGCCATTTGTCACGATCCGTCCTTACGAATGGGTTTCGTGATGGTTCATGAATTGATCTCAGAGATCTGAGATCGACACGGCACAGGGCGTTTGCAGCAATAATCATAAACAAATGCACCTTTATTGAATAACCACAGCAAAATGCGTTGGGGAGGAATTGGGGAAAAAGGGAAGAATAAGGAAAAGAGGGAGGAAGAGAAAGAAAGTATATATCTTCCAAATGTAGAGAGACGAAGGCCTTCGATGTCCAGCCAGTGGAGTTCACCAGGTCACGTCTGGGGAGATCTCAGGGCTGCAGTTCATCCAAACTCTTATTATACTCTTTTTGGATTGAGGGAAGGGGATGAATCTTGAAATTGAATCAAAAGTAGTCTATTGTATTTTCTGGGGAAAAATGGTTTTTGAAGAAGGGTATACACAGTCAGTGGTGGGCAAGAGCCACTGTCTTCTTGGTCCACTGCTCACACCTGCAACATCCATCCTGCTTTGGTCAGCTTGCCTCCCCCACACACCTCCCCCGGGTTGGGGGTCTCAGTCCCAGTCCTTGGGAAGAGTTGGGGGGGCCTTTTCACATAGGGATTTCATGTCTCTGTCTTTGATGGAGAGGCTTCGTACATCTCAGTCTGTCTGTCATAGTGGTTGTAAAATAGGTGAGGGGTCTTCTGTGGGGACCACCCAAAACCTCAAGAGAAGTCCAGCCAAGCCAAGAGGTGGGAAAAATTCCAGGGTTATTGTTGCAAAAGGGCAAAGTGCCCCTCTTTTCCTTTCACTGGGTTCAGTGTAGCATACAGCAAACACACCTGTGAACAACAGCTTAGCAATGCCAGAAGCTGTGCTCAGGCCTCAGGGTCCTTGGCAAGCGACTTTTTCCAACAGGGCCAGAATTTCAGACAAGGGTCCTTTTTCTTCAGTGGTCCCCAGTCTCTGTCCCTTTCATGATGATCGTGAGGCAGATGAGGGAAACTTCAGACAGAGACTTAGACCATTTTAGAAGTGCAGGGTGTGATGTCATCTCCCCTCATGTCCTCCAGCCATTTTGGGAATGGCATTTCAGGCCCTCTTTGTTCTCATGGGGTTGTGAGGTCTAGCAATTTAGTAACTAGCAGTTATTTACCTTTTTTTTCCCTTTTCCTCTCCTGCCTGTTGGCATTCTGTCTGTTAATAAATTTTTGTGGGTTTTTTTCACTTTGATCTACTCATATTTATTCCTTATTAGTGGAAAGGGATTATCTGAACTCTTAAAGGGAGACAACTCATTCCAGAATGTTCTCCATTAAATTGTCTCCAACCAAGAGACAAGGGAAAGAAAGTTTCTTTCCAACAGGCATCTAAGAGTAAGCAAGAATCTAGCAGCCCACTGAAATCCTGAACTGATGTAGCGCATGGGATAGTGAAGGATAGAGAGGGAAATCTCAGGGCAACTCACAGTAATTACAACTTAAAAGACTGAAAGGACAAACTGCAAGTGGGACTGCCAACACTGTCTCATAAAGTATGGGATCCAGCGCAGCCATGATTTTTAGCTGATACACAGTCTGCTGAAGAGATAGTAGAGATTGTTCCAAAGTTTCAGTGATAAAGAAAATGGCACGTGATACCTGACCTCAGGACCTGAGATATTTGCAAAGACCCATATGGAAAGCTGTGCCCAGGAAACGGAGAAATTTACAGGAATGGGATAGGAAAAAAGAAAGATCCACTAGCACAGTGAAGTGAATGGAAAGATCTCATAAAGCCTGAGACATTGAAGAACAATCCTTTAATTAGCGTAGAAGTCCCAGATTGAGGGTGAGCATTTCTGCAATCATTGTGTATCATCAAAGATGCTTAGAAATAATGAAATAACATCTTGCCTTCTGCAAGGTGAGTGAGGAAATGGAAATTTTTCCCTTTTCACATTGCAAAAAAAGCAACATTCTTCATCTATTTGTGCATGGCAAGAGATGAAGTCAATATGCTTGGTATAATGGCAAAAACCACTAATGCACAGGAGTTCAGCTATTTGTAAACCTGAAGCAGCCAGGAATTGTTTTAGAGGTTGAAACCACAGCCAGGTAAGTCCTATATGGCACAGATAGCTATTGACCTCTTGAATTACCAGTTGTGTTAAACATTTCTACAAAGAGAAGACACTGGAACTGACTGTAGCAAAGATATTGCACTTAATGAAGCTGCTTATTTCTGCTTCCAGACAATAGCAGGCTCATTGAAATAATTATTCCAAATATTCCTGCCTAACTAACTGAAATTGAGATATATTTTTGTACTGATAAAAATCACGTGACAGTTTGGACATTTGAAATTCTTATTCTTATTTAATTTTCTCTCAAACCTTACATTTGGCTTCTGTCTGAAACTATTTTATAGAATTTGGAAATAGCATATGTTTCATGTCTAACACTAGATCTTGCTTTACTGTTTGAAAACAGCATCAGGCATAGGTGAGCACTCTGTGTGCAAGAAATAACACAGATGCAGAAGTAAACACAATTCCTGTTCATTAAGAACAAGTGTATTTCTGACAAGTGAAGGCATTTATGCCTTGGACAAAGATTAATCATGTCAAGGAAAATTATTTATATGGGATTCATGTTCAGAATGGCATTAGCAAGTAAAGGGATTGTGCATTTCCAAGCACTTTGGGTGACATCTGCTGCATTGAGCTCTGAGGGCAATTAAGGTGATGCTTTTTTGTTCCTTACTCTCTAGACAAATTTGTCTGAGCCAGCCACAAGGAGGACCTTGTCCCTATCAACTGAAATGTGTGATATTGAGCAGAAATCTAGTTGCTCTTAGCTGCAACACTGACTCATAAGAAATACTTTATGCAACACTCAGCAGAAGAGATGATATGGCAAACAGATGAAATACATAAAAAGAAATCAGACAGAGTTTATGAGAGTAAGTGAAAGTGTCAACTTGCAAATGGTATGTCTGGATGGAGTTATGGAAAACCATAGGTACTAAAATCAAATAATAGGGGTAGGGGAAGACTGTATTAAGAAAAAAAATTAAAAAACATTAGCATGAGGCTGCTAAAATAAATTTATGAGAGATTTCTTAAAAAGAAGAAAAAGACTTTACTCTTACCTTTAAATAAAAACCCAAACAAACAAGTAATTTTCTTAATTGCAATGATTAATCTTTCTATTAGCATTTGGGGCCCTGAAAAGTTTCTCTTAAAGAAACTCAAATAGCTAGAGGCAATTCTCTCTCACTTTCTAAAGTCAACTAAGTTTTTACCCCCCAAGAAATACCTCTAAAATAATGTATTAGAGCAGTGAGGTACTATTCAGTTAGAGGCAGAACTTAGTAAGAAATAAAAATATGAGTTCCATCTATAAATTGTGCACAAATTTAAAACAGAAACCCCATTGAATACAAAAATGAATTAATTTTACCCAGACTATCAAGATTCTCCAAAGTTACATTCCTTTAAGGACGTTGAGTCACTTACAGAGTGTATTCATGCAGACTGATCATCTGTTTAGATTTTGCCACTGAATTCAGCTGATCTAGGGTTTCATCATGCCAATGTGCGTGGGCTGCATGTGAACATGCTCGTATTACAGGATTGCAGAAGTACATTAAAATGTTCTTACCAATCCTGAAGTGCCATCTGTTCTCCAGCTATTTTATCAAGACTCATTCTGTCTCTTCTAATTTTCTGCCTCAAAACATCCAAATTAAAGAAAGTACCTCCTGCAACTAAACAGAACACTGCACATCTTCATCTACAGAATTATTCTCACTGCCTGCCTCTGGAAGCAATGTGCATATGGTGACAGATGTTTTAGGTCCAGCACAGACTGATTTCAGTTACCACATACATCCAACTGCAGCAATCGATGTGTTTCCCTGGCTGGATTTTTTTTTTTTTTTACCTTCCAAATTGCTTCAAATAGCTACTTTCAAGGGTATGCAAGATTAATGCAGAAGCTAGAGTTAAAATGCTTACTTGTTTCTTTTCTTATGCATCCCCATCCTCTGGGATACCAGTACGGCAAACCCAAAAATACCTTCCCTGTAGTTGTGATCTTTGTAATATTTGTCACAAAAGTGATTGTTGGCCATTTTCCCCAGATCACTGACTTTTGCCCCCTGTGGAAATAAAGACGCTGCCAGTCCTTTAGTGGTTAAAAACATGATCCATAAACTTTAAAATTATGTTTAAGGTATATTCAAAATTAAGTTTAGTTGAGATACATCCTCAAATTGACCAAAGCATTTCAGTTTAACATGTGAAGTCTAAAACAAACAAACAAACAAATGAATAAATAAATAAATAGCATGTCTAGAATCATCACAATTCAATTCAGTAGCTTAGTATAGCCTATTAAAAAATCCAACCCTGAACTAAACCAACTAACCAACAAAAAATCAAAAAAACCCCACAAAGCCAAAACCATTGAAGACATCAAATCAGGACTGCAGTAATAAGGAAAATCACAAGGAGGCAGGCAAACATCACAATCAATTGAAAGCATGAGAAATAGGAATAAAAAAGTATACTCTAGAGAAATTAAGATCTCAAAAAGGATAGGTGGCGCTTTTTCATTTCCTCATGCAATAAAAACTAATAAAAATGAAACATTTCTGGATACCTTAACAAGGAACTGAATGCCATGTGTTTTATGCTTGCAGATTTATCTTTGGGAAGAACTAAAAAACATATGACACTGTAGAGGTCTTCTGCACTACTAGTCAGTGTCACAAATATTTTGACTTTTAGATGGTTTTCTGCCTTCTATGAATTTGTTCAAGATTAGCAGCTGCCTCATTTGATTTGGCACTGTCAAGTAAGCAAAAGGAAATTCAATAGCTTTAAAGTGAGGGTCCCAACAAAAGAATACCAGAAAGATTTGAATTTTTCTGGACATTCTCAAAATTGTTTTTACACTTTCAGATGCAGAAACTGCCTACATATTTTTGCATGAAAAGTTCAATAATGCCATTGCTACTCAGGCTTTTAACTCCTTCATGGTATCACTTTCAGGAATGGCAAGTGCTGAGGTGTCTGATCCAACCCATAAGAGAAAATAATATGTAACAGCTATAATACTATTTCATTTCCTCAAATTTATGAGCTGTAGGTTTAATTATAAGCTCTAAAGACATATTTTTCACATGTTCTTCAGCAAGTGAATATATCGTAATTCTATACTTCAAGTCTCAAGGCTTGGCATAACAAGACTTACTTGTTCCAGTGCATCTGTGTACAGGCTTGCTGGCTAGTCAAAGGTAAGAACTGTGAATATGTGTGGATAAAATATCAACATTAAAAAGTACAGTTTCTGATAACTAAGATAAAACCAGTCAGAGGGTAGATATAGTTGAAATTAGGAGTTTTTAAGATTTAACATATGCATAACATAACTCCTCACTGAATGCTTGCAGATGAAATTGGTCAGTGCTCAAAATTATTGAGCTGTCTGTATGTTCCTGAAGATGAAGAACCTATAGTGCACAATTTCAATATGCACTAGCCCCTGCCTTACTGTGACTGCAACTTATTAAAATAAACACATAAAAATAAAGAAACAAACATGAAAGAACACCACCAACATGATGCATGGCAATGATGGTAGTTATGCAGTTTAATTAAAGTGAGACATGTAAAACTGGGGAAGTTTCATTCATATGACTACACTGGCCTGAGGAGATCATGTACCAAAATCCAGAAGTTATCCAAGAGAAGCTACAATAGGCTTACAATCAGTTTATCCCTGTGCCAAAGAATGAATGTTCTTTAAAAAAGCTTTTTAAAGCAATACAATATACTAGCCAGACATAAAGCCATTTGTCCTTGGTTGCTTAGCAATCCTAGAATAGAGATGCAAATAAATTCATCCAGCCTTTATTTCTGACTAATTCAAAATTACATTCTATTGTCTAATCATCATAAATATATTTAACAATATGGTCTTTTAGAAGGAAGGTATTATTTATACTATCCTCTACAAAAAGACTCATTAAAATGTGGCTATATTGAGGATATTGCTTACAAGAATCCTTTCTAATAGCATCACCAATTAATAAATAAATTGGGATACATCTATTGTTTTCAAGCATGGGTTATACTTCAGTAATTTAATCCACCTCCTTTTCCTCCATCTTTCCTCTACAGGATGTTTATTTCCTGTATTTTTCATAACCTAACCCACAAGCTTCATGGAAGTCTGGATTACAGGTGAGAGAAAATGAAAACCTCCTAAGGAATAGAAGCACAAAGGAATGAGCATTGAAACAGAGAGCAGTGCAAACCTTATTTTACAAGTGTCCCACAGCAATCCAGTACCCCAGAATGGCAAGGAGAAAACAGGGAGCTGTTCTTGTTCCAATCTCCTACCTGTATTCTATTCTGAGGCCAAAATATTCCTCGAAGAGCTGCAGTACAATTTTAGTGTCAGTCCAGTAGGGGCTATTGCTGAACATTTACATTAAGGTGAAACACTGCATATGAACATTTGTTGTGGAGCAGTAGTAGCTGCTAACTCACATTCCTAAAAGTTATTTGGTTAATTTGCCCAAAAACCTAAGTTACAGTCTAGTTCTACAGAAATGTAAATTAATTCCCAATATACTGAAAGAGATTTTCTACTCTGACTCTCCCAGAAAGTTCTGGACAATGGTGTGAAGGCTTGGCCTCCAGTTGCTTCTCCTCGTTGTGTAGGAGAATTGCAGCAGTAGCTGCAATCCCATCTCCTCCCACCAAGGCTCTGTTCTGAGTTCCTAGGTTGCCACCACTCCAGATTCCACCTCCTGCCCTTGATGAGTTGCACCTACCACCCCTCCTATTTATAACAAACAGTGAGGAACTCTGGGTGCTGGACCAATGCCACTCTCTCTCCATCCTGGACTATATAATGCATACTTTTAAAGAAGGAAGAGTACATGGACGGAAGAACAAAGAATGGGGAGAAGACTTCAGTAAAGAAAAATACTTCCCCCCCCGCCTCATATTTATACAATTCCACTTCTGCAGCTTCATTCAATTTGATGTCCTTTTCTTCTTTTGAAAAATGCTCTCCTAGATTTGTAACCCTGTACTTTCATAAGCCTGTAGGTGGACCATGGTAAGGTTAAAAACATGAGCTGACCAACGTTTAAGATTAAAGGTAATAATGTGTATAAGTCTGTATTTGCTCCATTAGTTGTTGTATGTCTTGCGAACAGACAGTAATTAACAAAATTTTTTTACTTGTAGAGCAGTTCACTTTGAAAAATGCATCACTCGTATATTATATTACTCTTTTTCCCATTATCTCCTCATCATAGTCCTGAGCACCAGCAAGTCTCTGCTAACATTGTCCTTTGGCTTCACTCTAGTGTCAATTCACAAAAAAAACAAAACCAAAAAACCCAAAACAAACAAACAAACAGCAACAAAAAAAACACCCCCCTTATATCTTTTAACAACACTATGCTCTCATTATGGCAAATTTCCAGCTCAATTTGCCTTTACGTATAGGGTACATTATAAATGGAAGTAATCTTTATAGTTTCATGTAAATTGAAGGAAATACCTGAAAAACCCAAGGTCCCAAGAAGTGAGTACACTGCCAGCCAACTCTGCCCTGCAGTATCACTGCTTCCATTGACCCATTAATGGAAGAGGAGCAGCTTTCATAGGAAAATTATTTCACAGAAAAATTTCAGTGAGCTGGCAAAATTCAGATAATATTCCTTCAACCAACACCAATTATATTCATGAGAACTGTCAGGACTCTGTAAGGTACTCCAGAAAACCTATGCAAAGCCCAGATACCCATGATTCTGGTTGGCTGCCTACAGAGTGCCTCAGATTCCTTCTGTTTTATGATTCCTAGTTATGCTGGAAACTCTAGTCCATGTGCTTTTAGATAAAATCTAATAGGCAAAGAACAGAAAAGTCTCAAGGTATGTTTTCCAGTCTTATATATGAACAGTTAAGGGCAACACCAAAATGATGAAAACAGTTACACAGAAATCTGGAAACTGTCTCCTACCTCCATCTCCTGGTTTTTAAATCAACAGAGCTACATGCATAAGCAAGAAAATTACATTTGGAAAGTATCTAGAGGCAGATTGTTTTATTAGATCTTGCTTGAATTTAGACTAGAAGTTATTCTTTTAAATGAACAGGCCTGCAATAAATTTATTTAACTCCATGGGTTTCATTAAAATGCCTTCTAATTTACACTGGGTTATGAGGGGAGAGCAAGAGTGGCATTATTTCAATAATGTTTATCCTTAGGCTTAATTTTCTTTAAATAGTACAAAGCATTCTCTCAAAGTTTTCAAAATGATGTCAGTGTGAGTCTGTGGGGCATGATGTTACAAAGTTGGAATGAAATTATGTCATTGCAAATCCATGAAACCAGCATTTTCAGTAATGAACGAAAGCTATATTAATGTGTTTAAAAAAGTGAAAATCATCTGAGTGGTATGAAAAACTTTAAATAAAATGAAGATATTGCAGATTGCAAACTACTTATCCAAGAGTGCAGTCACTGGTTTAGACTACAGATCCAAATACACATATATATTTGGATAGGGAGTCACATCTAATCCAATGCCATCTGTAGTATTTTACATATTTCAAATCTATGAGATCTCAAGCGACTTGACTGGCATGGAAGTCTTTGGGCCAAATTTGACCAGAGTATAAGTAATACTGTAATTCCCCTAAATAATACTGGGAAATTACATACCAAGTTCATCAACTGGAGAAGAGTGCAAATGGCTGGAAAATTTAAACTAGCATACCAAGTGGACAAAATTTACTCTTGCTGCAATGTGAAAACAGGAAATCCACAACTGGTCACTCTCCCAGCTTCTAAAAATAGCCATCCAAATGCAAGTCAGAGGGAATCAGTTGCATTAATGATGAGAGCATGAGCAGAAATTAACATATGACAACATGGCTGCATGCTATCTCACTGATACCAACTTTTCTTGCTACACCTCTTTCCTTCTTTCTGGGCCCAGATTAGCAATTGCCATCATCTTGAAGCAAATTTCTAACATATTTGAACTTAAAATGGGTTTGGTCTGTAGTTGTATTGCCACTGAGAAATTAAGAATTGGCATTTCAGCTTAAAAAATGTATGACTTTCAGGTATGGAGGTTAACTACTTCATTTCATACTCATTGCTACTTCACCACAGTCATTACACCCATTTTTTGAATCCCCTTGCCAGATCTACATGTATATCCTTACACTTTTACTCCATTAATACTGAACATAATTAAACATACAAATTAGAAGTATTTTATTTCTCAACCACATTAATCTTACTAATGTCCTAAACCGTGCACATATAAATCACTTCAGATGGTGAAGTGATTCAGGCTTTTTTTTATTCAGGCTTTTATTCTTAATAGTTTAGCACAAAATAAATTTCAGCTGAAATTAGTCTCATCTAGTTTGGTGTGTTAATGTTGAATTTTTAACTGCTTTGACCAAACCCAAGATATTTTACATGGACATGAAACTGCCAGAATTCACCAGTTTGGTAAATTTGGGCAATAAAAGACAAAATACTGATGTTCTTGTTCTCCACAGCCCTACTTTGACAGCACATCTGATACTAACTTTGTTCATAATCCTCACTTTTCCATGAGACAGATCCAGGAAAAATCATGGTAATACTATCACTTTTGTTCTGTGGAATTCCAAGTTTATCTTTGGAATGCTTTCCAGGAGTTTACTGTACTTTCATGACACTTGTGAGTGGCTGACCGGGTGCCAAACCCTGAAATCCATTTTAAGTGCAGTAAATGTTACCAAAAAACCACACTTCATTGGCATGGAATTTTAAAGATAAAAAATTGATGGGGTTAAAAGGAGAAGCAATCAGACTTAAAAAATGCACAGATTTTTCATATTGTGCTATTTTTCTGTGGGCTATTTAATAATTTTAGGACTCTGGTAACTCTCTTGACACAGGAGTGAATTATTTAAAGTTAGTATTAGTAATTCAGTTTAGTTTTGATAGCTGCTAGCTGTAACCTGACAGCACTTCAATTCAGTCACATGGAAATTCCCTGTTGTATATATTCTAGTATGCTGGATCTCTTTGCACTCATCAGTTTTATATCTTTCTGCAAATACCAGAAGAAACATCGTTCTAGGTTCTGGCAAAGATCTTGGAAAGGGAGAATGTGCTAGTTGCCAAAAAGACACTGATTACTCTAACAGAGTAGCTCAGAGTGTCTGTCCTTTCCTTTTTAATATGCAAACTTGTTTCTGATTTAGAACTGATTCCTGGCAAAGGTGTTTTCCTCAGTGGTCATTTGTGGATAGCTAGGCTCTATGTCGACTCTCATCTTAGAGAACACAAACCACTTTTCACTTACTCAGAGCATGAATAAATTTTATGACATTTAGTCCTGCATTTCAGGGCAGGAAGGCAGAGTGAGCACACATAATAGGAACAGAAGCAGTACTTCTATTGCATGTATGCTTTTAAATCATGACTAAAGTAGCAAGAATTATATAAAACTCATTAAAAAAAATGTAACAAAAAGAAGAGCTATGTTTAGACAAATCCAGTGTGTACACATCAAGTATACAAGTATCCTTGCATCCTTCAATACTTTATCCTTAGATTTCACTTCTTTCAGAAAAGTACTTTTTAATTATTGCCAGAATAATAGATTTTCCTTTGATAGGGTGATCAGCTGATGCTTTGGTAAAGGCTGAAAAAGCAATGGAAACATTCTTGAGTGAAATGCCTTCTGAAATATTGTCTGTTGTTCATTGTTGCTACATCTGAACTGTGCAGCAGACAGTGCTTCCTCTGTTCCACACGTGGATGGTGTGCCCTGGCCATATCCTAATCCATGAAAAGGCAAGATTTTTTTTAACCTTACCTCTCCTCCTACTTTCAGGTTATCACAGAAGAGGCTGGATGCTCCATCTGAACATTTAAGAAACCCTGTGTGCCCAAAATTATATCTACTTCATATTCTAAACATAGACCTGACTAGGAACCACTGCTGCAGTTTCTAAAAATTTCACTTGACTGTCTACAGGTCTGTTAAATCTTAAAAGCTTTATTCCATTTTTAGTGAGGAACCAGTTTCCCAAGTGGCACTGAGGAAAGTAATTTCTCCAGAATCTTTGTGCACTGATGTCTTCACAGTGTCTCTCCCTATAAGCAGTTTAAGAGATACTTTTCATTACAGTGCACTTGTCCTGCGAAACAGTTTGACTACATTAAAAATTAGCATGCAGACATGAATATTTCAAACTCAGGGCCAAACCAGAGAAGGTTAAATCAACATTTCCTTCTTGCATTTGCCATACTTAAAGGGTACAGTTCTCACTTTTAATTCACCTGCATGTGTAAAAATTTACCCAGTTAACATATTAACTCTCCTTAATGTATTTTGAGTTGACATCACCTAAATTTTTAAACTTTTAGTCAAAGGACTATGGTTTCACAGATAGTAGTGTGGCACATGTACACACCCATGAATAACTGTGTTCACACCCAAACAGACTCCTAGAATACATGAAGTACCCTGTGCACAGGCAAGATGGGGTATAAAGCAGACAAGAGTACCTAAATGCAAACACATGTGTTAAGTTGGTAGATCGTAATAGATCTTCATAACATTTTTCCACTTCTGTATTATGAATAAAGCAAAATGAATGTGTGTTGTAAAACAAAGCTTCTTCAGACTGGAGAATCTATTAAGTTAGTATTAGCTTTTGTTCTAAAATGACTTTGCTTTTTAAATAGTTTTTGTTATTATGTTAATCTTGAAAGTAAAAACTAATTGTTAACTAATTTTTAACTTTTAGTTCTATTTACATCATGGATAGCCCTAAGCAGTAGCTCTAAACAGAGATAAAACTCCAGAGATCTTTCCCTTAGACAAGCTTTGCTAATACTAAGCACCAGTGCTGAGAAATTCTTTCCATGTAACTTTCCTCTCAAAGTATCTCCTAAGCAGTTATTATGAATTTTGAACAGTTAAAGAAACATGAAGATCATAGAGTAAAATGTAATGATGTCTATTTTCACATCAATATAATATTTCTTCATCAGGATACTCTTAGTTTTTGGATTGGACTCTTTACTTCAGTATTAACAAAAAGGGAATATTACATAAAAATTCCTGAAGTATTAAATGTCAATACATTCATATTCACTAGGATCTGCAAAAAATTACTTGATGGCTTGAAGTCAAATACAGCCAGAGTCTTGGCTTCAAAAAATCCTCACTGACGACCCTTTTAGATATACATATATACACAGTGCAGACCTGAATCAAACACCTGATCTCCCTATTTCCTACAGCAAAGATTTCATGCCACAGACACCATGGTATACAGCAGAAAGCTTTGAGCTTTAAGGCATCTCCTCTGGCTCAAACCTCAGGCCAGTTTTTGGACTAAATGGAAAGAACAGTAGAGAGCAGACAGAGTGAGAGAAGCACCATCAGCAGCCTGGCCAGACTGTCACAGACATACTGCTTTTCTGAAAGCAGGCATGGGGATGCCTTGCACACTTAACAAAAAGCCTTTGCCCCACTATTCCGTAAATACTGGGATACTCCAAAAACACTGGTTGCTCAGCACTTTTTTGTACTGATGGGATTTCCTGAAGCACTGAGAACCAGCTTTACTTCTCAGAGATTGAATTTTTTTGGTGCTGTTTGCAAGGGACTCAGGACTAGGTCAAGACTGCATACTAAAATGATAATAGCTGATAAAAAAACTCCTGAATAAAACCCTTTGCTATTACTTTCCCTGAGTTGGAAATGTGTTTTAAAAATTAGTGCAAAATTACTGTAACCTTTAGTAAATTAGCTACATTATAGCTGAATCTGTAACAAAATTATACACAATTATCAACACATGCAGACCAGGTTTTCATGGCCTCCTTCAAAATCTGAGTTATGTCCAGAATTGCTAAAAATTGTTAAGTAGGACTTACTATAGTAGCTTTTGCAAACACTATATTAAATTTAAAAACAAAACAGAAAAAAAAATCCCACCACTCTACAGACTAGAGAAAAGAAGGGAAATGAGAACAATATACACTTTCAGCATGAAATTGCCATGATATCATTCTTTGGCTTGCCAATACTTTGAGAAAATGGGGTGGAGAGGAGAGAATGAAACAGGAACAGGGTTCTTTGTACCCTTATGAAATGCTAAATTTATCTTCTCCCTCTTGCCTGTCAGTAAATCATGAGGAAGCTGTTAAGTAAAAGAAATTTGCATGAGCACCACTGAAATTTCTGAAAAACTGAATTTTTTGCAGCCTACCATTTTACTTGATTTACGTGAGTTGGGTTTGAAAGTTCTACACAGAATTCTGAATACAATTATGGTTCTACACCTTAGACACAGAAGAAATACACTTAAAAAGAAAAATTTAAAATATCTAAAATACATTTAAAATATATACATTTTGACTGGGAAACATTTTAGGTTAGGAATTTTTAAACCCTATCATATAAAGAATTCAATTTATTGTTCAAAACAATATTTAAGTATTCTCTTCAACTACAGTGTCTGAAAATAAGTGAGCTATATTAGTTTAACTGGATTTATAATAGGCTAGCTAATGGCAACATGTTTCTCAGGTCTGATATGGGAAGTGAAACCTGAGCTTTAAAAAGAATAACTGCTTCAACAATTTTTTATGTGTTCCCTTGATGGAAACCAGGAGGTATTTTGGAACCTAAAGCAATACCAGTTTAGTTGAGCTCAGATATCTAAAGCTACATGTTATCAAGAGCAAAATGGCATCAAAAGGTTAAATATCTGTGTCAGCTAAAAAAATAAATTCTAATAGAAACTCATTTTGTGACTTAGCTGGGCCACCTTTAAGTGACCTGTTGATATGTTCCATGTAAAATCACACCAGTGGAACAGGGCCAGGAAGCCATCAGTTGGTTGCCAAGCCCAAAGGCTCTGGCTACACCTGTCTTTGAATCTCCCTGCCACACCAGAACCACTTGCACCAGCCCAGATCCATCGTTATTCTCATGGAAAGATTCAAAATTGTGTCTGGGCTCCAGATCGAAATTCAGTGTGTAGAGATCAAATAGTCCTTGACATCTTCATTCAAAAGGAAAAATAAAAATTAAAAATTCAGGAAAAGGAAGGATTTAAGATGGGGAGGGGTTGCAGGGGCAGAACACAGATGAGGTAGAAACCAGTTCCTTTATAGGTAGTCTAACACATGAAAAACTTTAACACAGAGGCAGGAACCCATTTCCCTCATATTTAAAAAGTCTGAGATTATTAAAACTTACTTAAAATGAGACAGAAAGTTATCATGGTTATATGTTTGCCAGACTGTTATAAACATATCTCCATATGAATAAATAATTACTCTTAAATACATGTAAGTTCATGTTAAGCTAACTTGGTATTATGTTAAAGGTTGAGAAAAGCAAGACTTTCAAAGGCAGTAACCACAGCAGAGGAAGCAGCAATTTTCCTTATGCTGTGACATAAAATCTCCTTGTGTGACAAGACAGGGCAAGGGGCAATGGTTTTAAACTGATGGGAGAGTTGATTTAGATTAGATATGAGGAAAAAGTGTTTTACAACAAGGGTGGTGAGACCATGGCACAGGCTTCCCAGAGAGATTGTGGATGTCCTGTCACATTCATATTTTCTGAAAAATCCCTTCGTCCAGGATTTTTCTCCTGGGAAGCTGAGAAGCCTCAGAGAAAAATGAAAACAATAATTATCAGATTTGCTTCTGCTCTGTTTTGCTCCTGTGGAATGTGTTTGGAGATTGTTTACCCACAGGTGATTGTTTCATTGGTTTCATGTGAGTTGTTTTCACTCTTTGGCCAATCAGGGCCAACCTGTGTCGGGACTCTGGAGAGAGCCATGAGTTTCCATTATTATCTTTTTAGCCTTCTGTAAGTATCCTTTCTGTATTCTTTAGTATAGTGTTTTTTAATATAATACAGTATCATAAAGTAATAAATTAGCCTTCTGAGAACACGGAGTCAGATTCATCATTCCTTCCTTCATCTGAGGGCAACCCAAATACAGTTATGTCCCATCCCTGGAAACATCCAAGGCCAGGCTGGATGGGTGAGCAACCTGGTCTAGTTGAAGATAACCCTTCTTATAGGAGGGGGTTGGACTGGATGACCTCTACGTGTCCCTTCCAAACCAAACCATTCTATGATTCCATGTATGACAAATCCTTAATACAAATATAAAAATTACTTAACTTCATTTCAGTATTATTTACAAAAGCAATCACAACCTAGTAAGTAACACAAATGGCATATTTTGGCAACAGTTCTGGCTCTCTTCTGAATATTAAAGCTTCAGATGGAGTTGCAGCTAGTTGGTTAGAGAAGAGGTGTATTAGGACTGCAAAACCTAAAATATCTAGCAAAATATCTAATAAATTCCACCCCATATATTCATCTAAATAGAGTGTTCATAACAACTAAAGCACTTCAGCATCAGTTGCCTTGATTGAAATACTATCTTAATAAAATAAGACAATTTTAGTGACCTGGGGTGTGGAATTTTGCGGGGGTAGAAGAGGGGGGAGCTTGAGTTGTATTTTAAACCCTTAAGTAAGTCCAATTTTGATGAGTTGAAAGCAAATGGTGTGCTCATGACACTAAGCAATCAGTATCAAGAGATGCTGATTTATAACTTGATGAGCAATCTATAGCTGGTCTTCAGTTTAGTAGTTGCTGTTCTTTGGTAAATACACTTAAGATAACAGTTGACTCGGATCTCCTAAGTTTACTCATCTTTGGCAAAGAAAATGTTTTCTGTGTTTAAAACTTCCTCATAGCAACATATTCTTGTTTTGTTCTGAATTCCAAAAATCAGTGACAACAAAAAGAGTAAAGGGAATGCTCCTAAAAGTCCATTAAAACATGCAGAACAGTGTTTAAGTGTCTGAGCAGACCTGTTAGATCTCAATGAGATTTGTAAAACAAACTGTTAAAAAAAAAGTATCAAAAAGTTTTAGAAATGTGAGCATTCACCATTTAAAAATCAAAATATAGGGGAAAGTTTGTTTTTGTGTACAGCTAACCCTCAATGAAATAGTTCATTACTAGAAGACATGGTGAACCATATATATGGTTTTCAGAAGGGGATAAATAATGGCAACTGCATATTCAGTTCTAACTCTGAATTCCACATTAGGAAAGAAGTTTTATCCCTTGGCTTGTGTGGGCTACCACTGACTTCAGGGTATTTCTAACAACTTGAACCCATCTCTAAGTTGGTACTTACTCTGTAGCATTCATGTGATAACTAATAAACTTTAATCAAGGCAAAAATGCAATAATTACAGTTTCCTTACTGTTCTGTTGATAAAGGAGAGAAACTACACAGCAAGCTTCAGTGAAAATTCATTATTTGATGCACAAAACATGTAAGGGGTCTTGGACTCAAACTTCTAATGTCAAGAAAATAAACAAAACCAAAGAAAATAGAGTAAGGATCACATGGTGACCTTTGCTGGGCATTTGTGATTTCTGCTGACGGAGGTGCCATGGAAGCACAATTCTGGTCCCACGTGAACTGGCACAGTCACTTGATACAACTATTTCCATTTGTGATATACAAGGAGGTGAGCAGCTCAAGAAGCAGAAGCAGTAACTAATACTCTGTCTAGGATCTTACAGGTACCTGTGCAGCACTACTAAAACCTGTATTTTAACATGTTCATGTATTTTGATCATGAACTAAATTTTATACAGTTCAGCACAAACAGCTTGAAGGGCAAGTTGTCATTATATTAGAATAACATATATAATCAAATTTGAGTGCACTTAACCTTAAAATCTCTTTCCTTAATTCTACATTAATGTAGGCAAGAATATTTGCCAGTCATTTGTCTTTATTTATTTACATTAACAAATGGAATTTAAAATATGAAGTAAAAAAAAAGCTATTAATACTGTCCTAAATTATTAGAAGCAAATTATATTTGAAAAGAAATTTTTTTATGTTGTAGTTAGATAAAAATCTAAAAGTCTGCACTGAAAAAGCATTTTTCAATATATCCTAAGAGTATTATTTCTATGTTATTGCAATATAAGAGAGATAAACTGAATTTATCATGACTGTTTCATAGTCTTTGAAATAGTCTAGACTAATAAATAATTAAAGGACATAACTGTTGTGGATAAAGGTCTCATTGTTTTATTCCTTTGCTACCATAGGAGTTTCTTGTTAAATAATTCTTTTTACTTTTTGAAAGATAAACCTATTCCTTCTGACTGATGCAGATGCAGTTAAAGTTCTATTTGGTTTTTTTTTCTTTTAAAGTTGCAGCATAACATTTCAAAATATAATCTAAATAAATCAATGTAAAAAACATCATCCCCAAAATTTATAATAAAAAATATATCAAATTGACAGGTTAATTTTTACATTTTTAATCTGAAAGATAAATAACATAAAATGCTACATAACTGTATTTTGATTATCAATCCCATTAGTCATCATAGAAAATAGAGAGGAATTTCTTGTTCCTCTCCACTGAGAGAACCCTGAAGGTGAGATGAAGGCATCCCTCTGATTCTAAAAAAAACCCCAAAACCCCACAAACAAAAAACCACCAAAACTTTTTAAGGGAATAAAAACCAAAAATACAAAATCAACTTCCTGCATCTTTCCAGAAAGAGGGGGTATGTGACAACTTCTAGCAAAGACAAAATCCTCCTGGAACTGACTAGTTGATAAATTCTCTGCCATGCAAATCATGACTATTCTCATTAAAATACAATGTTCTGCATTTCAACATGAGAAAAGATTTGGAAATATTTATTACTTTTCCTCTGCTCAGAACTAGAAGGCATCAGAGAGGACAAAGTCATCAATAAACACATGGGATAAAATCCTGCTGTGTTGATATATAGCAAAAAGTACTTTATACCTTTACATGCATATTGCCAGAGGTGGAGTTTGAAAATGAAACATAGCAGATCTAGTTTTTGGTGAATAACATGAATGCTTACAAAGTGTAACTGAATATATAAGGAGAGGAAAAAACTTGCTTTCACACTGACAAGAGAATGACAGAGAAATAAAATCTTTTTGAAAATGCACTCTAACTTCCTCCTGTTATTTTAGGAATAGAAAGGTAAAATTACATTGTATTAAATATTTTAAAAGCCTACATACCATTTTTGTTAAATCATGGCCAGCCCAGTTCTAGGCAGAACCATCATTCCTGAGTCAAGATACAAAGCCCAATGGGAAAGTCCCATGCAGGCTAAGATTTCTCTCAGAGAATTAAACTAAGGCTGAGGAATATGGCAACAGATAATCAATGGACTTTCATGCCTGAATCCTAAATGTCCACTGAAAATCCCTTATGAACAGTGCAGAAGCTTTGGTTAACAGACACTACCACAGAAACCACATTTTTTCTTCTTTCCAGATGGCAGCAGGAGTTATGTTTACAGTAGAAAAGTATACTGCACACACTGTATATCATAAAGAATCAGGTGGGGTTTATTTCCTTTTCAATTAGCATTGTATAGTAACTATCTAAACCTACAGTGAAGAATATTAACTTAAATTCACCCTAAAAATATTTTAGCATTCTTCTAGAAAAGACAGATATACTTACCTTGACTCTGTTAAATATAATTTCCATTAGTGTCATACCTAGTCAACTCACCAAAGAAGAAGTTTAAAGAAGAAATGTCAAGCTCAGTGCTATCCTTTAAAGGCAGCACTACAAACAGCAGCATCTCCATTTCTAAAACACCAGGTTTACTAAACTGCTTTCTGAACTGCAAGCACATGCTGCCGTCCCACCATTAATGTAGAATATAGCATTGTCTAGTACATGTCGAATGATTCTGATAAAATGATTCATCTATTTAACAGAAACACAAGATAACTGAGAGAAAGGAAATACTTTCCCCCAGTAACATTTTCAGTATAAATTTATGGGACCCAATCCTTAGTTCTCAACAATACACTATAAATAAAGCACTTTTTGTTTTGAAAATTATTGTCTGTAGATTAATGGTGGAATTGATTAGCAGTCTATATGGGTTCTTAGCTGTGGAGTTGCTGGTCCATTACCTGAATATAAAAGGAGTAAGAGAAGCAAAAAAGGAGAAGAGGGGAGTTGCATAATTTGGTCTATTTTTGTATTCTTGCTATTGAGGGGAAAAAAAAGTCTAAAATAATGAAATCAATACTACATATTTTTCTAGCTTTGTTATTCATCTTTATTTACCTTTAAAGTATTGACAATTTTTTTGTATAATTAATTGCCACACAGAAAAACTTCTGATTCTGTTGTGCAGGGTAATTTTACCCTAGTTTATTCTTGCGAGAGAAGGAAACTCCCATTACACCTGGGGAATGTCTTGCTTTGCCATCTTTAACTCTTGCTAAGGAAATCAGCAAAATTTGAGGGTGATACTTTTAGACACAAAGCTTCAGAATACTCTATCCTAGCCTCCTCCTGAGAAGAATTCTCTTTCTACTAATTTTAGGTAATGTAATATTGTTATAACTTCAGTTCTAAAAGCCTAAATTATAAATACTATGGCAGAAAATGACCACAGGTTTATTAGCAATTTCAAGAACTAGAATGTTACTCTTCTTGAAGATGCATCACACCCTAAAAAAGCACAATATGACTTGCTAAAAATGTTTCTTATCTCCAAATGGAGTTCTCATTGTGCAATAATGCATAGAGGGAGACACTTGGAGTTAAAGAAGACACAGTATTTGATTGCCCACAGAAGGAGGTCACTGAGGCAAACCAGTCTAAGCTAGTGAGAGAAACTGCAGAGCTATTGCACAGCCTGTCAGTTCCACTGACTCTGAATATTGCATCAAAGATATGTCCTGTTAAAAAATTCCACCAAGTCTAACAAGAACTTCATTGGGTGAAAGTAAAAAGGAGGAATTTCAACAGTCTACCATTAAATTAGGAGCTAATAATGTGACTTACAAAGGGTTTTTTTGTAAAGAAGTTTCTGATGAACCCTTTCAAAGTTCTAGACACTAAATTAACATGAATGGCTGCACAATGCAGTATGTCAGTGAAAAAAGGTAGAAAATTAAATCAAGAGGAGCAAAAAAAAAAAAGTATTTAATTTCTCATCATATGCAAGTATTCATGCATAAATAGGTTTTGATAACCCTCAGTGAGAATCAGTCAACTACTTCACTAAAAATGTCAGTTCTTCAAAGAACCAGATAGTGGAGCTGTAGCTGCTTTTTTATTGAGTGCAAAACCAGCACCATCAGGTACAAAGTGAAGAGAGAGATGTCCATGGGCTTCTGGCTCCATGGAGGCATCCAGGCCTAAATAAGAAAAGCTGCAGGCAGGAAGGGGAAAAAAATAAAGAATAAAGGGAGAGGCAGGAGAGAAAGGGTAACAAAAAGAACAAGCAAGCTGCAACTTAAGCTGGGGCAGAGCAGAATTCTGCCTAATCTCAATAGATTAATGGTAGAGTACAGAACAAAATGGATTTCCTGACAGGTCTATGGGCAGCACTCAATGCCAGCCACCCCACTGACACCTCCAGGATCACTGTTTGTCCAAGAGCTTTTGAGTCTTGTGGAGTGAATTTTACTGGCCCTTTAAGGACTTCTTTTTTTTTTTTTTTTTTAAACAATAAATGAAACCTGAGAAGGCTGAGAAGAATTCCACCTTCAATAGCACAAGTAGGACTGAAATGTCATCTTTTCTGTGATTGTAAAGCTGTTGGAGAGGAACTGGCACAGAGTAAAGAAGTGTCCACCTGAAATGAAAGGCCTCCAAAACCACCTTGTATCTGGGCATAAACTAGAGCTGCACTTCAGACATGCCTTTTTCCAGCACTTTTGCAGTCTCCAGTTGGGAATTACTGCAGCTGGCTATTAACACAAAGAAGACTGAGATGAGAAGCCCAGAGACCAATGACTGTTGCTGTCCTGAGGCCCAAGAGGTGTTTTCAGAATTCACTCACAAGACCCAAGGCATCCCACTGTAGCTCCTTTGGAGTTAGGGGAATTAAAACTCCTGATGTGCCCATGATTGTGACATTTTAAACACCCTGGAAAGTTATTTCTTATGGATAAAGCTCAGGAAAGGATTTTCACTACTAAAAACATAAACTCTTTCACAGATTGGAAGTGAATAGGCCAGGGAAAAGCAGAAAAACTGTGAAAATCTTTGGAATAAGGAAGAAAAAAAGCTAGGAAAATTATGCTGAAGGAAAAACAAAAGACAGAAACACACGATACAAAAGCTGTGAGTACAACTTATGCATTTGAACTGGAAAGGCAGAGCAAAACATTTGAGTCTTGAGATCTGTATAATCAATCTGCTTTCTATTTCTCCTTTCCAGTTCTTCTATGGCATATGATACATCATCCCTACCTGGATGGTTTTGAGTGAAATCTACTTCTATATTTATACACAAGTACATTTATCTCACCAGGAAGAGGCAATAGTGCATGCATACTAGACTGACTGCAGAATGATTTGCATATGTATATATATATAAACATATATGTTACACCTATATTATATTAGTGAATCTGAAAATAAAGTTTCTACACAGGTGCTGTAGCAGGTAAATAACACCTTTCCTTTCCTGGGATTTAGAAGAACAAAGTATTAAATAAACATTTTATTATTACTATAGCAAAATAATGTTACATGTTATTAATTATTAAGGATTCAAGGTCAAATATTTAAGAGCAATCACATACTTATCAACTGGGCTACAAGAGAGAGAACATCTGTATGTTACAGGAAAAATTAGAAGCTTTAAAATCAGGAGCCATTACATCATCTAATGTGACTCCAGCTGCACCAGAGACAATTTCCCAACAATCTGAATATCATCAGAGGTATGGACCAAAATGACAGATCTTCCTGAGAGAAGCTGGTGAGTTTCTGGGAAATTTTCAAATTAATGCATATCCAATGCAACATGAGAACATTGAAAACAGAATTCTTGTCACTGAACCTGTTAAAGAAGTCCTTTTTCTTACTATAAACATCTCTACTTTGCTGCCTTCTGCAAGAAGCAAGGACTTCAAACTCTGTGACTCTCCCAATTTATAAACCAAACATTTGTACAAGTTTTCATGACTTGTTATTCTTTATTTTTAAAACCAGGTTTATTCATTCAGTTCCATTCTGAAAGATTAAGGCAGAATGGTAGGATGGTAGGAGAGTGGAAAAGCAAATGATTAATTGTATGTTGCACACATACAGAGATCCTGCTAACTGTAAACCAATAGTTCAATTTTAAATTGAAAAATAAAATTTTTCAATTTAAAATTGAAACTGGTTTCATTTTAAGCTGGTAATTTATTTCAACTTATTAAATATAATCCATTAATGTAAAACATGTCTTTCATATTTTGTGTGGAAGTGGAACTTAGAATTGTTCCTACTTGGAAGGAAGGAAAAAGAATCTACAAGCAGGTAAATTTTTATTGAACATAAATTTTTAACATCTAAGACATCACAGCATTATTTTAATCACATTCAGTTTATGCATTATGGAAATACTTCATGCATAAAAAACTGAAATTTTATCAGGAGATTTAAGTATCTTCATGTTTTTATGAAGTTTTGTAATTTCCCTTAATTCAAGGATTTAAAACTTCTATTAAAAATTTAAATATTTTCTCACATTAAAAGAAAAAAAATTACTCTAATTTTAATGGGACCACTTTTTGCTACATATTCCAGAGGATTTCCTTTCCTTAGAATTACTTTAAATTGACACATGTACATTGTTTCTGTGATTATTTTGCATGAAATCTATGCTCTGCCATGCTTTATTTTGCTTCTCTATTCCTTGTTCACTTATTTCATATATAGATATAAATTAATAAAAAGAGGAACTTGGGACACTTTCTCTTCTGGTTTGAATGCTGGTTTTGGGGTTTTTTCCCTAACAGAACTTGCAGAATTAGAAAAATAATTACAGCTATTATTAAATAATTTCTGAAAAATTAATCTTAGCTATCAATTAATATGAGTTAACTCCTATCACATGGCATTACTGAAATGATAGAGGTTTTAAATTCTAGAGAGGTTACTGGAAAAAGCTAATACAGTAGTGGATATATTAAGCCATCTTAAAACAATGAAACTGTTGATCTCAATTCAACTAGAACCCATTGGGCTGTAAACAAATGGCATTTATTTGGCTGTGTCATGCTGTGTAAAGAACATGCAGCACAGGAGAAACTATCTCATGGCATCAAATAGGGTGCCAAATACCATCAAAATTAAAAATCAGCTCCACACCGTAAATGTACTTCTTCACAACTGTCCAAAGGATTCCAAAGAAAGACTAATATTTCTAGTTATGTGCTCAAGAACACGTAGAGTGAAGAGTAAAAACTTACTGTGATCCAGTCAAGTGTTCCAAAATGAAGTTCAAACCAACCAGAACCAAAGGACAACTGCCTTTTGAAACCTAGGAAAATGAACTTGTTCCCACTGAAATGCACGGCAAGTTTCCATTGATATAAGTTTTGTAGGAATGATCTTTAACACTGCTGTTTAATACCTAATCTATATTACTGTTATTTTTTTGCACAATTCAACTTGGAATGCAGCAGTGTGATATGAAAAGGGATTTTTGTTTGCAAACTTGGAATGAAATCTGGCTTGGACTAGATTGCATAATAAAGAAGCCAGCAAAAGGGAATTTGACACTCACCATTCTGGCAGAACTCAAGTTTCTCAAAACAAAAATATTAAAAATACTTTGATAATGTTTTTAAAATGAAAACCAAAAGGAAGAAAATGTAAATGTTAAACTATGCCAGATACTGAGGTCTTTGGTTAATAATCATTACCTTCTTCAAAGTGGTATGAAACTTGTAATAAAGCTATTACCTAAATATACTGCAGAATTAAAAACAGTCTCTTAGTGGCTACAAACCAGAAAAGCTATTAATCCTTTATACTAGCATGTTGAATCTCAAACTATCTGAGATTTAACAAATCCATTATTTCTTCTTCTTTATGACCTATTACTGAATTAATTAGGAGTTCTCAGTACTTATTCAGCACAATACTTTACATGTTCCCAACTTCACACTCCTGAGAAAACCCAAACCCTTATCTGGCTTCACTGACTTCACTGTAAGCTACGTTAAGCAGAAGTTTCTGACTGAATAATAGCTCTGGTATTTTGTTGAACCAGGAACTTGACTTCTACAGATAAGAAGGGATCCCTCTGACCTCTTCTGTTTACAAGTGCTCAGTTT
Source organism: Agelaius tricolor (assembly GCF_023055355.1). NCBI lineage: Eukaryota > Metazoa > Chordata > Aves > Passeriformes > Icteridae > Agelaius > Agelaius tricolor. The sequence continues at coordinate 120,621 of NW_027269327.1, forward strand.
ATCAGGTCACAGTTATGTGCCTTTAGCACAACAGGGATAACAGTTATTTGAGTGCAAGAGCTATCATTTTGTCAAGTCCTGACTCAAGAATAGTGCATGTGGAGAGGAAGATGGGAAGAATCAGATTAACATACAACTACAGAATAACAAGATTAGCATATTTTCAATTATTATTACCATAGCCATATATAGAGAAGATTAAGTGGATCAGAAGAATTAATCTTTGAAAATATAGATGTGCTAAATTCAGCCATATAATAATGCTAGCAAATATTGATACTGATTAACTTTGTGCTGTGGGAGTTAATAATCTGCATACAAAGTCTGAAATACAGCTCTGGGTTTGGAAATACCTGTTAATCGAATGACATACTATGGATTTTAATGGTTTGCTCGTACTGCTTTAGCAATATATCTTAGTCATGCCTTGGCAATTCAATGATCATAAAGCCTTTGATCTGTTTCCTGACCTGTTAAATAGTATCAGTCAAAACAGAGTGGGAGAAAGGCTGTTCCAATGCAGGGGATATTCTTTCAAGCCAAACTGAGAAGTCACCAGGTCTATTTCTGAAGACTTTTCATTTGGTTGCAATTGATTAAAGAGAGAGCAAATTCAATGACCTAAAGTCAGAAGGATATTTATTACATTAATAATCCCTTGGGCCAGTTAACACACTGTAGGTTATTTATTCTCCAACTGTGTCATAAAAATGAGTCAGTGCTGGTTAAACAGAAAATATTTTTTCCTGTTAATCAGTGATGTAATTTTCAAAGTGGAAGGTAGCAGTAAAGTCAAAACAAATTAAAAATAAAGAAATGAAAATAAAATCTTTACCCTAATAAAAAGGATCTTCTCTCCAACTCTGTATCTTCCCTGTGAAAGACGCTCCACACAGAACTTATTAGGGCACTTACAAGGTGGATCTTCAGAAATGTGCTTAACCTATAAAACAAGAAGTTATTGATAGCAACTGTTTAAAATAGCATGGATAGCAAAACATTCAATAAAACACTTGTCATAATGTATCATTTAATGGAAGTCTTAATTGATGATATTTTTCTTGGTTTTGCTTAACATTTCTGTAACCCCAGAAAGCACCCTGTGGTGCTTTCCAATAGATTTAGTAGCTGAGCTAAAAATGTTACACAGCCCAGCATCAAATTTGCACTCTTTATCTGAAGTCAAGCAGTTTGTTACATGGAGCTTAGCACCACACTTTTGTAACTTTTATGATGAATCAGCTCAGAGCGCTAATACAGCTAAGAGGCAAAATGAAGATGTCGTAAGATTCATCCTGCCTTCTAAATATATAAAAAACAGAGGAATCTTCCTTACCATTAAGAGGCTCTGCCTCTTTAAAACTGTGCTCAAACACCTTAGGGAAAAAGCATACAGAAAATACTGTGATGTGATTAAAAATTAATGCCAAGACACGCCCCAGTAGTTTCAAGTGCCAGTTGATGATCTCCTTGTTTGGGCTGGTTCAAACTCAGTTAATTTAAAGGGACCTCAAGAACACTATGATTGCCAAACCTAACTACATAACCCCAAAAAACAAGGGCGAGAAAAAAACAGATGAAAACCACCTTCCTGCACATTATTAGCTGCACCAGCTTGACTTTGGCATCCTTGCTCTGACATGTGCTACCAAAGACAGCACATGTCAGTAAAAGTACATTTTACTGTACATTCAGTAAAAGTACATTTTGTACTCTTCAATGATGGGAAAGTAGCAAAGGCATCAATACCAAAAGAGCAGGTCTGGCCGTGAAACTCTTCCTTGACATTCAAATTGCACTTCTGCATAGGAACAGCAAGAATTAGTGCAGCATTTCCATACACTGTGGTTTTCTTGGACAAAATACATACCTAGTATGTCAGCATGAAACAATGCAAAATGCCAGAGGAACTTGTAGATGTCTGTCCACTTCAAACAATATTCCAAAGACATTTTCATATCCAGAGTGTAAACCAAGGCCTGTAAAAACGGTCTGAGGCCCAGGAAAGGATATTTTCAGAATAGCTAACAAATTAAAGTCTTAAATGTTTCATAAAAAGAAAAAAATGCTTGGCCAAAGCTGTAGCACTCCAATGAGTGTTCTGTTTATCATGAATAGATAAGGCTTCTGAAGTTTAAATGTTTTTCAGATTTGCTTTAAGAATTAAATTATAGCATGCTAAATAAGCCAAAAAGAACTTAAAAGGCAACCAATTATTGTTTCTATACTTTTGAAACTAACCCTGTTGAGTGATTTAAAGACATTCCAGTTATTTCTGAAATGGTTCAATGCCTTTATCTGAATAATTTCATTACCCTGTGGAAGGTAAGTATAAGTACTTTTTATAAGTATTCTTAAGGCTTATTTATTTTTAATCAGGGCATAATATTTTTATGAAGAAAAATAACTAAAATAACACTTAACAGAGGAATTCTACATGTATTTTACACACAAAAAGTATTTCTCAAGTATCAGATGAGTTGCCCTCAGTTTGAATGAATCAAGTTTTGAATTTTAAGATCAGTTACTCAAATTATTTTTATTAACATGGATGAGACTTAGCCTCCATTTCTGGTGAATAAACTATTTAGACAGTTAATGTACAATAGGAATGATTTACATGAAATCAGTGGCTGATGACTTAAATCCAAGTACAGCTTGCTGAGGATTAAAAAGGTGTATTCCTGTATTTCTAGGAAGGTGGAACCAAGACTGGAATTGTGCTTAGGGAGCTTTTTGGCCATGGCCCTCTGAATGCTGTTCAATAATGAGGGATTCCTGACATAATAAATATCCTTTGGCATTACCACTCTGGCAGCTGAAAATGGGCAGCAGGAACTTAATGCTTTGTCCACCAGAGCTCATATAAGGAATAAAAAACCCAGTTACTGGGTCCAAACAAGATCAAGGTTGTTTTGAGCTGTGTAAGACCAAAACAGACCCATCTTCTGCCTGTGGAGAATGAAAGCCACAAATCTATTCTGGTGTAAAACAGAGGATAATAAGATCTTCACTGCTGATTCTGCTCTTGCAGGTTCCATTGCATTACTGTCCCAAAGGACACAGAAGTATTGAGTGGAATTTGGAAATCAAATAAGGAAGCAGAGGGAGGAATTATATTCTATTTTATTTTAAGTCTGGACCATATGAGCAACTGCTGCTATTTTATGGTGTGAGTGTCTGGGGCAGTGCAGGTCAGGACTCTAGCTGGATGAATTCCTTCTGTTTCTATCCATACTGCTTTCTAAATTAAAGGAGGTGGTTAGAGAAAATCTACATTCTCTCTGTTCAATTTCTACATGATATGCAGTCACCAGCCTCCTTCTGCACATAACTGTTCTTTCTCAATTCTGTTGAAACACAAGCACTTCTACTAGGTAAAGGAAGAAATACAAACCAGAGAATTTTAAATGTAATTATAGTCATCAAATTAAAAAAAAAAAAAGTGTTTCAATAAAATGAAGGAACATTATATTCCATCTGCTCTTTGTAACAGGAAAGTGGCACATGGATTTTTCAAGAAGTGCTTTGTAACTCCCAGGTGGCACATCTACTTTGCAATGTAGTAGTTACTATGGTAACTGCTTCTTTTTACAGGCTAGGTTTGTACTTTTTCAGTTTAACCTCTTCATGGTCTCAAAATATGTCCTTTTCATCTGATTCCAGCTATTTCAAATGAACCCCTGTGGGTTTGCACCAGAAACATGAACACACAATATGCTGCAACAATTTAATGAAATTCAAAGCAAGATTCTAACAATGAGGAAAACAAAGCTTGTTTTTTACTATGTGAGAATCATGTAGAACAGCATAAAAATTAGGCTGAAATATCTCAGAAGTGTTTGTTAACATTCAGTACAAGTCAGTATGAGCCAAATCTTGTCCTGACTCAGTCCTTCCTCAGACAAAGCACCAAGTGGGAGTTGGTGAATAAGGAGTAAAGGAGTAATAAGAAGGGAATGTGGCCCTAAGCACAAACCTAAGCTGCAGAGCTCCTACACAGTGTGACTTTTTTTTTTTTTTCTAAGCTTCAGACATAAATAATTGTGGTCAAAAGGCAAATAACTCTGTAAGTCTATGAATGTTTAAAACAGAGTGAGATGTTAAAACTCAGGCTTGTGTGTGTTTTGCAAGTGAGTGCGTCAGAATCAATAAGGCAGGAAGAAGCTTCCTCCCACAACTTACAGCATCATCCAACAGTTTCCCTGTGCTCTTTTTCCCAGGAGACTTTGTGGGTGATGGTGAAGGAGATGGAAGGGGAGCTGAAAGTGTTTCCTCTTGTTCAATCTCTTTTTCCAATTTTATTAATCCAGGAGGTTCCACTCCACACCTTTTGGAAACATGCAAATAATAAATTACTAGTCCATATAAAGTATATTTTAAAACAAAACAGTAGAAAGAATTTCTGCTTTGTGTACAATAACAGAATGATACACACACTAATGGAGATGTTTAAAATACACCAACCCATACTGCCATAATTTCAAATTAACAGAAAAAAAAATTTAGATGCAGTATCTCAATCAAATTTACAGGAAATACAGGTAATTTTTCAGCTTCTCTGTCTGTTATCATATATGTTGGTGAATAATTTATGAGCAACACTAGGCCTCAAAAATTGCAATACCATGCAAGACATGATCAAGTTCAGTACATTTGCACTTTTATTCTATTTTATTTTTTTTTCCTTTTCAAATTATTTAACAACTTATATTTTGTGTTAGTATTTTCTGAAGAAATACAAATGCAAAGGGATTAAGGGCTTTCCTGGTTTCAGCTATTGCACTGAATTTATAGATAAGTAAACTGAGAATTGGCCACTACTCTTCAGAAGTGGTGAGTGTTTCTACTAATTGATTTTTGACTGCCTTCAGATCTCTGCTGACAGGCAACACACTTGTAGCTCCAGCTAGAACAAAATACAAAATACATGCAATTCACCATGGATAAACTCAAACCAGAGCACTTGAAGAGCAAGGTTCTCTTTGAAAGATCTTTTGAAAGCTTTATGGCAAGTGACTGAGTCAGTATCTCACAGCATGCAGCACAGCTTGGACAGAAGTCAAAAGTCTAAAAGTGCATCCCATTTTTCTAATTACCGATAATCCCCTTCTGGTTTTTGAGGTTTTTTTATCTGCCAACACTGAACAAACCCCAGAAAAACATCCAGAGTGTCACTGTCATATTTTCTGAAAAATCCCTTCACCAGGACTTCTTCTCCTGGGAAGCTGAGAAGCCTCAGAGGAAAATGAAAACAATAATTATCTGATTTGCTTCTCCCTGTTTTGATGCTTTGGAATGTGGTTGGAGATTGTTTATCCAAGATGTGCATGTTTGATTGGCTTCGTGCGAATTGTTTTTACTTAATGACCAATCACAGTCCAGGTGTGTTGAGACTATGAGGTCAGTCACAAGTTTTAATTATTATCTTGTTAAGCTTTCTGTAATTATCCTTTCTCTATTCTTTAATATAGTTTTAGTACAGCATTCTTTAATATAAGTACATAAAATAATAAATTAACCTTCTAAAAACATAGAGTCAAATTCTCAATTCCTCCTTCGTCTGGAGACCCAGCAAATACCACACTAGAGTTCCTTTTTCGGAGAATGACTTCAGCTTGGAAAAGTTATCACACCAGGTGGACTTCTCATAGCAAACTACTTGTACAAATGAAATTCTATTTTTTTCTGCAGCAGAAAAGTCCATAGTCCAAAGGCAGAACTATACTGACTTATCTAGATAAAGACCTGGACGCTAAAATATTGAGCATTAACAAATACATACCATGAAAATTAAAGCTAAATACCATAATGATCTTAGAAGCGTACAGAGAAAAGATATAAGCACACATACTAGCTTTTGCATTTTTCTGATAGTGTTTAATTTAGTCATACTACTGCCTAGTGAATTAATAGAAAGCAAAGCAAGAACCAAATCTGTGCTTGTATTGGCTTCTAACTGGTGCAGTCTGTGTAGTGAAAAGTCAGCCAACATTGAGGCAAGCACTTATATACAATCTGTTTACTTCCAGTCTGTCTGCAGATGCTGACAGGCTGTAAATCATGGAATTCCCACTGGGCTCTAAGCCTACTTCTGCATACAGCCTTACTCATCAAATAAAACTCTTCCACTGTAAGAAATGTTGCCTCTTTGCTTCTACTACTTTTCATAGTTTCTAAATTTTGTCTTTGTGACAGATTTTTAAAGTTTCCTGTACTTCCAGTATTCTGAATTCCTCTGATGAACAGTTGAAAAATAAAATCAACGATCAAACAAACACACACACTTTTTTCCCCTACATGCTGTATGAACCTGAAGCAAATTTGCTGGAAAGCTGAAATTGTAAAAAGCCACATCTTTTCTGAGAGGGGTAGAGGTGCAAATTCCAGGAAGGTATGCTGAGCATTTCCTTTTCTGCTCCTTTCTAGCCTGGCTTCCCACAACTCCACGTGAAGCAGCAGTGCACTGTAACATGATCTCTGTTAGGCTTCTTGGAGCACCACTTTCCATTTTTATCAAAGAAAAATTGAATACAATAGCAGAAAGACCTTGAAATTGCTCAACAGTAATTCCAAAAGACCTGTGAGTGTTGTTTAACCCTGCAGAGTTTAACAGTAACCCAAGAACTTCATCCTTTGTGCAGAAAAAATAATTTAGCTGTTTTCCATTGTATAATCTCTGCCTTTCAAACACTTAGGAGAATGTTGGACCTGTGCAACCCACTGCAATAGTCCTGTGCATTTTCAGAGGTCAAATCCACCCTGTAGGACACTTCCCTCCCTCATAAATCTCACTGTATCCACATAACATCTGCCAGTGACACAAGGTCTCATTTTAACTATTGAAGTTTTGCAGACAATCTCAGAACTTTGTTTCCATAAAAAGCTGAAATTCAGGATAATTTATCAGGCAACTGTATCTTTATTAATATCTTTGAACTGCCACTCTTTGAGCCAAGTGGTCACACCAGTTTCCTACTCACTGTGCAGTCCATCCATCAAGACCATCTTTCCCTGATTTGTCTAAGAGGACACTGTGAGATAACATGCTAAAAGCATTGCTAAAGCAAAGGTAAATTATCACCTGTCTCCCCTCCTCCAGAGAGTATCTTTGAATACAAGTTCAAGTTCAGCAGAACAGAGCTCAATGTAACTCCTCCTCAAGCAATCCTCATTCTTCCTCACTTGTGCCTCAATCACAAGTCCTTTTGCATTAAACAAACAAGCTTAGCTTGACTTTGGGGAGTTACAGAGCTGAGGACTAACAGTAACCTAGCTGGGCAAAGTGTGCCAAAAGCTGAGTCCTCGTGATGAGTAAGCCACTTTGAACATATCTTTCTGCTTCTAAAATTACTCAGTATCTCTGACACTTTTTGTTCTTTAAAAACAGACTGAGGCACTTTTCTCAAAGATCTCCATAGCTCCTGTTCTGGAAAGCAGATCCCTAAGACTGCCAACTGTCACAGACATATTTTATGACAAATTTTTTTGGCTAGGATTTTTCTCCTGAGAAGCTGAGAAGCCTCAGAAATGAAATGTAAACAATAATTATCTGCTGCTGTGGAATGCAACAGGTGCATCTTTGATTAGTTTCATGTGGTTGTTTTTAATTAATGGCCAATCACAGTCCAGCCGTCTCAGACTTTCTGAGCAGTCACAAGATTTTATTACCATTCCATTCTTTTCTACTCTTTTCAAGTCTTCTGATGAAATCCTTTCTTCTATTATTTAGTATAGTTCTAATATATAATTTTCTTTTAATATAATATATATCATAAAAAAATAAATCAGCCTTCTGAACCATGGAGTCAAGATTCTCACTCTTCCCTCGTCCTGGGACCCCTGCAAACACCACCACAGCCAACAGACCCAGCTTGCTCTACAAAGCATCCATCTGACTTCTGTCTTGTTTAAAGCAGCACAGCAACCTCCCTTTAATGTGCTCTTTCCTGCACTTAAAGAAGGCAATTATCAATTCTCCTTTCCCATACAGTTCTAGAGACTCCAGACTCAGGCAAAACAGGCATCATATATTTGGTTTTAAATTGTATTAACCTGACATTCCAGTTCAGTTTTTGTGTACCTTGGAAGTGTACAAGATTATAAATGGGGATTGGTTTGGTTTTGAAGAGATAGTAGAGCAGGGAAAAGTAGACAGACATGTTGTTTGACCCCTAAGCTATAAATAAAATTAAATGAAGAAACATAAATACAGAAACAGAAACACAATATATAAAATAATGAATGATATATGGTAATATTCATGCATTATAAATAAAAAATACAATACAAATATTTTAAAGGTAAATGGATAGATATGCATAATAAATGAAAGCATGGCTTATTTATTTGTTCAGTACTTCTTTCCATGTCTGGAACAGAAAGCATCTGAGACATGGAAGCTTAAGACAAATATAAGGATAAGATTCTATTTTCATTCCCTTGTAGATCTATTGAGACATCAAATCTCACTGAAAAATGAGATTAATCTAACTCAACCAAGCTTAGCAGAATCCAACACTGCCTACCCACAACCATGCACTACCTGAGAAGCTGGGTACTATAAAGTAACCAACTGGGGCAGATACCCTTGACAGTTCTGCCCCAGCAAAGGGCCTTTGGGCGCTGGCAGGTCTATCTCCAAGCTGGTCTTGAAAGCACAGTTTGTTTGCTCAGGTAAATTAAGACTTATTCATTTTAATTTCATTATGCACCTGCAGATCAAAATACTTTCTTCTTTGTGGGAAACTAAAACAATTTGCCATTTGAACACAAGTTCTAGAGATAACAAAATAAGTGAAAACCTGAAATCATTATTTTTTGATCATTGCTGTTCCTATGCAAGCTTCCACTGACAGCAAGAGTTTTTCTGAAACTGGACCATGAGACAAATTTCTAGTTTTCCATATGACCTCATTCACAAAACAGGAATACACATGATGCAACTTTGCCAATACTAGTTCTTAAACAGGGAATAAACAGGGGTCTGCCTCACCTTGATTGTTACCACAAGGAATTCTTCTGAAATTAATGAAACTATCTGAATAGCAAGGTACTGCAACTTTACACACATCAGTGAATGCAACTGCAATTTACATGCAAGACTGGGCAGCAGTGCTGCTGCTCATGTATTTTTCAGTAAATCTTATGCACCATGCTGGTTAAATCTACATCTTCAAAAAGGGGGGAAATCACATTCTAGTTACTGTAATTTTGATTGCTTAGCAAAAGTCCTTGTCTTGATGTCAAAGATAACATTACAATGTACTGAAGGTCCAGCACAGCTAAAATCATCTTGGTCAGATTTAGATCAAGTGAAGATGACCTTATTACCAGTAAACTTCATGAAATTGCAGCTGTTTATAGAGAGATCTGACTTTAGAAGGAGAAATGGCTCAAAGCTTTATAGAAAAAAAAAAACCCTTCCTCTCCTAATAGAAGGATAGCCTACAAATATCTTCATTGAGGTACAGATATTTTGAAATATTTGCTAACAACTGCCTTCAAGAGTGACATCAAGACAAATATTCTATTTGAACCTAATGAGCACAAAAGTCATCTTGAGATGTGCTGATTTAATATGTCTGTCAATAGCCCCTGCTGTCAAGAATGCAAATTTTTCAACAGTCTTTGAATATTTTCACCTACCTTGCTGCAATTCTTCCAAGTTCCAGCAAACAAAGGCACACTTCTCTTGGCTGCTTGTGGAGTACTAGAAAAGCAAAATGAACATGGAAAACATTGATAAATAAAAGCTATTTTAAAGATCTTAGTGATGGAATGGAACCTAATCATCAACATCTGTTACTCTTGACTCTAATGAATGTTTTTTTTTTCTTTGGCTTGCAGTAGAGTTTTATTGGAATAAAAAGGATGGGATTCATGAGTGGTTCTCAGAGTTCAGAAGCTCCATTTAATTAACTAAATCACTGAATAATTATTTGGGGTAATTGGTAATCTGCAAGCAGGTCATTACTATTTAAAAATAATCAAGAGCTCTGGCATATTGAAAACACTTTAACGAGTAGAAAGTCAAAAATAGTAAAATTAGTGTGATACTTTTCACAAACTAAGAAAATTCATATCTTTTAGTTCACTATTTTTCTTAGCCGATTTTATTTTAAAAAATAACAAAGTTGCATTAACAAAGACATACCTCACTATAAATTTGGTCCTGAATTTTTTTTTCACATCTACTCTTACAGTAAATATGAAACTAGAATGCTTTAGGAATCAGTTCTTCACAGTATGAAAATCCCATAAAGAAGAAACTCAAAAAAGAGCTTCTTCTTTGTGCATACATACATATAATGTAAGTCTGCATGCCTGGATTCCACACAGAATAGTTTTTTTATGACTCAGTAGCTGTGACAGAGCATGATCTCATTTTTGTGAGAGATTGAAATGTTAGGGGTTAATGTCCCAACCATCCATTTGCAAAAGCAGCAGGTGCTTTGCTGAGGCCAGGTTTGCACTCCTGACTGGAAAGAGAAGGGGAGATTTTTTGGGTGTGTGGGGGTGAAATATCTCAGCTGTGTAAGAGCAGTCCAGGCACAGGGGCGCTGTGCACCCACCATGACAAACCAACTTCTGTTTAGCAACAAGCTGGGTTTTGAGCTAAGTAAGGGAAAAGACTCATAAGAAGCAGATTCTGCCAAGTGGAACAGTGCTTTTTATCATGGCAAGGTCCTCCCTTAGAGAACTGGCTCAGGTGTGAATCTCCCCTCCGTGGAAGGTACTGGAACACTCCCATGGGCCTGCAGGCATCCCTCCCTTCTGATGGGGCACAGCTGGCTCAGCCACGCTGGTGTGACAGGCACCTGCCCTGCTTCAGGTGCCACAAACCACCAAAGTCCCCCAAAACGTGCCTAGACGAATTCCTGAGGCTTTCTGCCACAGTGTTGGATCACCCTTGCCTCAGGGGTGGCACCCTGGGTGCTGTCACCTGAACCTGACTGTATTTTATCCCAATGAACCTGGTGTTCCATGGGCTTACCCCACTCTCAACATCACTTTAAACAAGAGACATTGAAATTGCAACAATTAAGTCTCACTTCACTCTCTGTTCTTATCCTTTCTCTCTTTTCCCTCTATATTTTCTTAAGTGGTATCTTCATACTTTGCTGCATTTCTATAGATGAAAATAGCCAAAATGGCTTCATACCTCCTTTCCATTGCAGCCAAACTGATCTACAATAAACCTGCCATATATATACATATATACATACATACATTTATATATATATATGTATATATAAACACTATTCATTCAGTGTGGTTGCACTCTCACCTGCCCAAAGGAATCTATTAGCAAGATCCTCAGTCACCCTTGCCTTCAGGGGCAAGTTGTAACAATTATGAAATACCCCCCATAAAACAATACGTTTTTTTCCTCCACAATTCAGAATAGGTAATGTTCTGTAAAGAAGTTCAGCAAATCCAAAATCAATAAACCAAGAAAGGTCTGTGGCTGTTTGTATGATCAACTCCTCAAAACTTCAAGAAGAAAAGAAAAACAGAAGAGAAGATAGTAATTATGAGTACATTGTAATCTACTCTTTAGAAATACCTACTAGAGTAAAGCCCTTATGTTGTTGTGAGTAAAAACTCAGGTTTTAAAAATTTCCACAATATTAAAAAAAATTGTACAATTTCAGATTGAATTGAGACCAAAAAGTAATTGTATGACTCTTTGTATAAATTGGAAAAAACCTGAACAGCATCCAAATAAATTTGTTTTTAATGAGTTAAGGTCAAGACAACAGCTATATAAACTTTTGGTAATCTAAAGACTCACCTAACTCAAATGCATGAAGAAAAAATACCATACCTGAAAAAGATATTTTAATGTCTAGTTAAAGCTCTGAAAGCAATCACTTTGTTCTGTGTATGTACGAGAGCCAAAAGGGGACTCCAGAGCCTTGAACACCTCTGGGTAACCAATGCCCCAGGGCAGACCTCCAGCCTCTGGGACTTCAACTTGAGCTCCACTGACAGGATAAGTGTAAGTGGGGTGAGCTGAATGCTCATCCCAACATCTTTCCCTAGTGCCTGTGCAGCCTTTTGAGAGGTATGCATTTGTCCTCTAATCTCATCCAAATATACTTCCAGAAGTGAAACTGCAGAGCATGAAAACTAAACAGGCACTGCACTAGGAAAAATATATTTATTCTTCAGCCATCTGTTACTAAGAATATAAATGATGAACACTGGGACATTCAGCTATTTTCAATATTCTTCCTTCCCACAACATTGTAATTACATTAAATATTTACCTTTACTAGTAATCAGTATTTTTAAAGTGTTACATTCATGACCCTTGGAAGTCTATTCTGCTATTTTGGTTTTAAACTGGTTGTGACAGCCCCAAAATAAAACTTGATTTTAAAAAGGAAGGCATACCCCAAAATATAAATAGAATAAACTAAGGGTTTGGAATAGTCAAACCAAGTAAATTGCAATTCATATGTATGTACATCTGAATGACTTTGGAATGGAAGAAAAAGAGAGGTTCAACCACCACTATTTGCAAAAAGATTTATAAATATAGCTAGAAGAAAATTTGATTTAAAAAGTTAAAAAATTATGTACCCAAACAAATTTCATAGACCTTTAGCAAGTCTGAATCAACATAATCTAGACACATTTCATGCATTTCATACTGAACAATGTGGCACAGTGACATCATTGTTAGAGGATGAAGACGTGTGCAGGCAATAACCAGCCACAAAAACAAACACCAGGTCATCTCATAAGACAGTGCTTCTAAAGAGAAAATAACAGCATTCCTGAGGACTATACAGCATATGTATTTCATTCTGTGTCTCATTCAGAGACCAATAAATGTCATTTTTTGCAGATCCCCTGCATAAAATGAATGGAAATATCCATCTTTCTAGAGAATCTCACTGATGGCATTTGCTTGACAAGAGTGTAATGGGAAGATAGAGAAATAGTGCAAACAAGTCTGGCTTATTTTAGGTGTCCTGCCTTTTTGCTTCTCATCTCTTCTCTTTAAATGCTTATTTGCTGTCCTCATTGCCTGCATCTTTACATGCTACCTCCAGCCACTCTTTGCTAACAATAATTCCTTTTCAGTTCCTGGAAGTTTTTATCCTTGCTTCTCTCTGGCAATAACATTTCTTCACACTGCTCCCATCTTGTTGCTGTCTCATTCTCTTTTTACAGGTATTCCTCTTTTGCTCACTCAACCTTTGTGCTTCCCCAGAGGTCCTTACCTTCTCAGGTTTCTGTTGCTGAAATGGCTCCCAAGGTATTAAAAAGTCTCTTTTTTCCCAGCCCCATGACCGAAGAAGAAGTCAGGATTCCTCAGCTCTGTTTTTCAAGGCTGTTTATTTTCTCTCATCTGTTCCATTCCTTCTCTGACCTGCTGAGATCTGTCCAGCAGGTTGGGCTGTGGCACAGTCCCTGCCCTTGGGGTGGTGTTGGCTTTTTATACTAAGAACCATGTGTGCTTTATTTACAATAATTTCCCAATACCCATCACCTATGTTAGACAGTCTGTCTCTACCCTAAACCAATCCAGAAGTGCCACCATCACAGCAGAAGATGGAGGACAAGAAGAAGGAGAAGGACGGGACACACCCAGATTCCTCCATCTTACCTCTTGAACCCCCATTCTAAAAACCCCAAAATTCTACTTTTCCACCCTGTGACAAATTCACCATCATTCTATTCAAACCCTTGTGGCTTGTAACTCCTCACACAAAGTTGGTAATTGTTTCCATGGGCTAAAATCAAAGGCACAGGTGGTTTTGACTCTGTGCCAAGGTCCCTGAGCCCCTGCCAGGGTCTGGAATCACCCAGGGCAGCCAGAGCAATGTCCTGAGTCCTGACAGTGCCTGGATGCCACCAGGAGAAGCAGAGGAGGAGCAGCCTCTGCTTCCAGCATTATCAGAACCTGTGACTGTGAGGAGACAGAACACACAATGCACTTGGAGTCCATGTCTTTACTGAGCAGGTTTAAACTGAAAGTTTGCAATAACATTCAGGGGTTTTGTTTTGTTTGTGGTTTTGTGTTTGTTTTAAAATAGTAGAATATCCAATCACAGAAATAAATACGGAATATCCAATACAAAAATAAACTTCTCACAACTTCCTGCCAAGTTTCAAATCTTGGCTCCTAACACTTTTATAAACCATTTTTAATGAAGTCATTCTTCCGTCTAACATAAATTTTTTTTGGTTTAGAGATTAAGATATCAGGCATAGCTGAGTCATAAAAAGTAACTATGATTTCTGTTTCTAATGCATTCCTTATCCCACTAGAAGCAAAGAGTTTTACAAGTGCCTTAGTATTTATTATCACAGGCTTCCAACTGCCATCAGAACTCACACTAGTTTAGGGAAAGTTTTCCAAAAGGATGGTCCTTTGGTCCTTCCTCCTATCATTTCTCACATTTTCCTTTAATATTTACTCTGATCCTACAGAAGGCTTTTTTGTTCTTAAAAAACCTCCAATATTGTTTTGTCAACACTCTGTTAAATTATAACAAACTTACCCTCGCTTCTGCATCAGAGTTATACTCTGACACACTTGTGCTTCCCCTACACTCCCTGCCCCATTTCAGCTCAATCACTCATGGAAATCTCAAAACAATTCAGGTGTCAAACCTACTAGATTCAAGGACAGTAAAGAATTAATGTAGAGGGGATATAGAGATCATTTGAACACTAATAATTTACTGAAATTCATTAGTTTAACATGCAAATCCAGTGGTAACAACAAAGAGTCTAGGATGCTTCTATAGTCCTCAAAATGAGATGTATTCAGTAATATTATGAGTAGTTTAGTAAAGAGTTGCGAAAGATGGGACAAAGTCTTATTCTGATGCAACTTCAAGTAAATTTTAACATAGTTTCAAAATTTGTAAATGTTTCAGTATAAAAGAACAGAAAAAACTTCCATCTTGAAATCAGATAAACTACATAATTTAAAAAATAATCTTCCCCATGTCTAACATATTGTTAAGCAAGCAACATTTGAGTATTTTTCAAAATAACCTTTAAATGAACAATGTTAGAAGAGAGATCAGAGGTGTTTGTGTTTCAGTTTACTATTTCCACTAAAATACTAAATGCATTTATTTAGGAAACCTGTCCATGAAACTCAAATCAATCAGTTGCATCAAAAGAAGTCCATGTCACATCCTGTGTGTACATATGCATAGAATATACAAGCACAAAACATTAACATCAACAGCATCCAACACCTCCCAAAACAGATGACACATCAGCATGCTGGCACACTCAGTGGCAAACCCTTTTCTTGCTGGGTATTCTTTATCATGGAAGAGATGCAGAATATTCACTGGTTCCAAATCCTATAATCATCCAACAACACTCCATTACCACAAAGAGTTCAGAATTTATGCCTTCTGTTCACTGAACAATCACAGAAAATCTTACCATTCTTATTTGTCCAAGAAGAGTTTTCTTTGAGTATTATACTCTTCAGGCATGAGCAAAATTACAAATACCTCCACCTAGTATGCTTCCATAAAGAAAGTTACCAGAGCTGTGGGGATCTGCTGCCCTAAAGCCCTACAGGGGAATTTACAAAGCATATTTACAGGAACAGAGGAGTTAAAGGCAGTATTAACATCCTTACACTGCATGAGAGAGTTAGCACATCATATTCAGAGTCCCACATAGTCTGATACAGCTAAGAAGACCATTCAACGACACTGTACCTCAAGATTTGCACAGATGACCAAAATTTGGATTTTGGATCATAATTATTGGTATTAGCAAAGCTAATTCCTTCTCCTTTAAATACACTAACTTTAAAAGTAAAAAATATGACAAGCATGCTAAATTTGGCAATGATTGCAGGGAGCACACATGGTGTCCCTCTATTTTGCAGCACTCCAGATTACCCCTACCTACTGTGTTGCTATTTTTAACAAATTTTTTAAAATTTATTTTTATTCTCCCTACCTACTGTGTTGCTATTTTTAGCAATTTTTGAAATTTATTCATTTTTATTATCCCTATGTCCTGTGGCTATTTTTAGCAATTTTTGAAATTTTATTTATTTTTGTTATCCCTACCTACTGTGTTGCTATAATTTTTACAGATGCTCATGTGTGAGCTGCAGCTCATACATCAGCTACCCCAGCCACCTTTTCTTTGCAAAGGCATTAACTCGGAGACTTTCCTGCTATGTCTCTGCACTTAGGGATAAATTGCCACCAGTCAGCTCTGGCTGTGTTACAAATCTTAACAGGAAACCGTTTCCAATTTGTTTGCATTTTAACCTATGTTAAAGCATGATAACATTCAGCAAGACAAACTACATCATATTACAAATTATTAACAAATTAGCAGTACAAGTCTTCGAACTTTTGAGCTCTCTACTGTTCTCTTCTAATGATATTTAAAGTAAGTAGTGATTAGACAGTATAATCACATCTACTAGCATATCAAGCACCTCTGTTTTTCATTCTATTTACTTTTCCTTCTATTTATTTTGAATACTTCAATCTTGTTTCCTTGTTTAGCTCAGCTGAATAGCCCAAATCCAACAAAGCATAAATTGCTGAATTAGTCCACAAGTGAAGGACAGGAATAAAATGACATGAATAGGTCTGCTGCACCTGCTTGTGTGGATCAGCCCTACAATGTTAACCCTTTGCAGATCAGCCTCTAAGAACACTCAAGATTCCCACTAACATCACTTACCTGCAGGCTCAGGGGGACTGCCCCATCTGCTCTGGTCTCTGTTTGAGACAGCTCCATCCCAGTGAGAAATGCCTTTGTGCCACTTGAGCCTCAATGCTAAAAAGTTGGGAGTGATGGCTGGATTTGTGTGCAGTTATACTTGCATGATTTCAGAGACTTCTTCAGAATTTATTACAATGAGATATAGCATTTTTAAGTAATGAGAAATAATAGCAATTAACAATTTCTTAGCCAGTAGAGAGTTCGTTTTGTTGATCTCTAACACACTTGGTACTTTTTTTTAAGTCAGTGCCATAAATCCATCATTCAAGTATTTCAGTGCACTAGATCTTCAAAATCACTCTTGTAATTCTAGAATACATATTTGCCAGAAAAAAACCTCAGGAATGTTTTATATGACACAGTAGCATGATGAAAACATTACTATGTGCCTTTAATTAAATAACACAGTATTTGCATACCATAAAGCACACAGAATAAGAGTAAAAAAAAGAGGATAAAAATCTAATCAATTGAGAACATTGATCCAATAAGGTTCTCCAATAGAGACAGAAAAAAGCTGGATTATCACTATCAATTTACACACCAATTTACTGAGCTTATTAGCCATGGGAGAAATAGAAAAAAATACAAAAACAGTTACCTCTGTAACCATAATTTCACCACAATCATTGACAAAAATTGCAGAGTTCAACGAGGCAGTGCAAAGACAGGTGTCATTCACACACATTTCTCACTACTTTGAAAAGAACCTTTGATATTACTTACCTTTGCTGAATTTTTGCTTCCTATGCATTGGTGAAGTGATTTGTGGGAGAGAGGAACATAAAAGCTTTAGATTGGCAACTGTTAAGATTTATCATTATTTCTAATGCATTAGGAAAATCTCAAAAAAGCAAAACGTCAAGTTAATGATTAACTGAAGGAGAATAACAGCTACTGGTTTTATCTTTTTTTTTTAAAGACACGATTACCACCTCCTTCTCAAGTTCAGAAAAATAGGTCCAAAATGTTATCAAGGCCTAATCCTATTTCAAGCAACATAAATCTTTTCTAGTAGTACATTATTCAATAAGGGAATAAACCTCAGAACCAAGTTTTTAATCAGTGAAGAAAATCAGTCAATAATCAAGCAAAATAGAGCACAGGTTTGCACACTCAGTCATATTTCACTTCCATTTTCTGAGAGAGGAAGTCCTCTGGAACACACCTTTCCAGGTGGATTTGCACTCTGCTTTCCTATGGCAGGCAAGGCACTATGTATGTGTGAAAATTAATTATCAGAAAATATCCATATTCCAGCTATGCCAATTCCATCTCTAAGCAAGATCTAGTTTCTTAAAAATGCACAACAGATTTGTGGAACAATGGCAAATGGCTGGGCTTGCCATAGCAATACAAACTTCAAATACCTTGAAGTATTCCATTAACCAGAGGTTCCTCTGCCTGTGTCAGGCATTGGAGGTCTGCATCTCCTGGTGCTTACAAGCTTCTTGGTCCTAGATAAATGTCCAACTTCTTCACCATTTCAAATCATTGAAACTACAATTATTGTTCATCTCCCACATGATTTACCATATCAAACAAGAATTTAATCTTAAAGATTTAATTAACAAAACAGAGTCAATACATATATTCAACTTACTATTTTTCACCTTTGAGATACTAACCTGTCCTCTGCCAAGCATTTTCTCCCAGACATATAAAATAATGTAATTAAAAAACTTCCCAGGATAAAAGAACAGACAAATGAAAAACTCTCTCAGAAATATCTGTGCTAGACTACAGAAGCAGAACAAGACTGTAAAAGAATGGGATTAGATCAGTCACAACACATGTAAGAGCTTCAACAGGGCAAAGGCTTTTTGAGCAACAGAACAAAGAAGTTTCAGCACAATGTGTTCATTTGTCTTCCAGAGAAACTGATCTGTCACCATGACTAGTTTAGACTTTTATCTTATTTCAGATAACAAACATTGGACTCTCTTCATTTCATGAGATTTGGCTGAAAAACTGTGAAGTCAAGATTCATAAGATTTCCTTCAAAGAAAGAATAGTTAAACCAACGAAGACTATGTAGTATTAGAGCAGTGATTTCCTGAGCAGTACAATTCTTTTGACAAAACACCATGAAGCAGTAGTATTGGATATTTTTTGTCCAGAACTGCACAAGGGAACCAGCTGGGAAAAATGGTCAGCATGGGAAACAGCAAAGTTCTTTATCTTCTCGCCTCCTGTGCAATTCATTAAATCCCACAACCAGCCAAATGTCTGCAGACAGAACTGTGTATCCTGCTCTCCCAAAACAGAAAAGCACCATCTTATGCATTGAACTAAGGAACAGCATTCCATACTCACAGAAGTATGTGTGGGGTGAAAAATCATTTGTGTGCAAGAAAACATAGCAAGAGTTTTCTCTCATTTAAGTTCCTCTTAAAATTGACTTAAATGAGTAGTATGTGATGTGTACTTCATTTGTTCATTCTACAGGCAACAGCAGAATTAACAGTCAAACAAAGGTCAGATTTAGAGTCAGGACCTATTAAAAGCTTTTCTGTCTTTCAAGGCTAAACACAAAGGAAAAGTTATTTTAAATTACCAACATAAAGAATAAAGAAATACATACCCAAACCTTCTGATTCAAACAGGCAGGTATCATCCACACCTACATCTCTGCACCAGGATAAGAAATTTGCTGTGTTGTCCCGTGCAAAGAAAGACCCTGAAGGAGCATTGGCTTTGCATGGAATTTTCCGAACTGGTAAGGTCTGAAAAACAGGAATTCTTTATTTAGCTAAATGATACATGCTGTCATAATACTTAAGTATTATGAAATCACTATGCAAGTTTTGCATAGATGGGTAACTCCCACCAACTTATTTCCTTGCCCATTAAAGAATTCCAAGCAGAGAAGCATGAGAAGTGAATTTAACAGCATGAAGTTCTCAACCAAAAAGTCTTTCCAAAAGTCCACACAATGAAGTTGAGAGCTGAACCAACATTCCTACTTCGTAGGAATATTAGTAACTATAGGCTTTGGATTTAGTGTTTGGTCCAGTTCACTGAATTAAAAAAAAAAAGGAAAATATTATAAAGACAGACTTTAAACTAGGAGCTGAACTTTCTCACAATTAAGGGTGAATTACTTTCAGTTCTATGTTAGGAGGAAATCATAGTGTAAAGGTGTGGGTCTTGAGGCCCAAAGACTACAAACACTTCAGAAAGGTCACTGTTATAAGAATCCACAAAATTAGAGAGTTTTGAGAAAGCTGCAAAAAGCAAGCCTCAGAAGCAGTAGAACTGTGATTAGAGCTAAGCAGCTATGAAATAGGTCAGCAGAAAAATTATTTAAACTGTAGAAAAGCAGACAAATAAAGCAATAGTATGTGTATTAATGCTTGTCTAGAATAACTCTCTAAATTACAGAAAAATTTATCTAGCAAGATATTAGGAAGGTTAAAGCTTAATAATGGAGCTCTGTGCATTGTGTTTTAAGGCTTACAAGTAAGTATTGTATTCTAAATAAGCAAGCATTGTTTTAACCAAAAGTACGTGTGCTTATAGTAGTTAAATAGAAATACTGTCAATGTGCTTTTGCTTTGTGTGATTGGGCAAAAAGCTTATAAAGTTGTAACATTAAGTTCTTGATCTGCTGCCTGGGATGTGAGCTGGTGGCATCTTCCCATTGTCATAACCATGTAATGGGACTGATGCTGGAAAATCAAACAGCTCAAGGCACGTTCCCAGCAGTCCTGTCCTGTTGGTGATTTGTACACAGACCCCGACCGGCAATAACTGTCTCCTGTTTAACAGCACCCAGAAGTGCACAACACAGAGCTGTAAATCCAGCAGGTACAAAGTCAAGGTCTACAGACACCAGCCCTCACTGCACCAGAGCAGTTCCATTCACATGACTTCAGTAACAGAAAGGATGCTACTGGTACAGCATCAGTATCTGCACCAAACAGAGCAATTACCACATCAATCCTGCTGCCTGCATTGGCACATTTACTGAGACACACAAAAAAAGTCCTTAGCATTTAGTTCTCACTTAGGGCTTCTTTTCCTCAAATGAAAAATAGCTGTACTACATGGCCAAGTGAAGACAGAAAATGAAACATTGTTGCTGTGTACCTTTAGGGATCTCTAAATCATGGAGGAATTCAGATCTTATGTTGATTTGAATGCACTATTTTTCCAGTGCTGATTTATGAAATTTTTACTTCTGTCTAGAGTCAATAGTTACTCAATCTAAAATGAGCTAACGGGTAGAAAACTGCAAATATGGTGTCTCTATTAATTTCCTAGCTTAAAAGTACTGGAAATAAGGAGAGCAGAGAAAAAAAAGACACAACAGCACAATAATAATATCAGTATTAAACACAGCTTAGAAGGAGTTTAAATATTATACATATTATACATATGACAGCAGCAATGTAAAGGCAGAATATGCCTACATGCACTGAGCTACTCACTGCTATCTACTCAATAAGCCAAATAAATTGAAAATAGAGCAACTGCAGGCATAATCACCACTGTACTTACCAGGATGTCAACGGGGACTAACAGTGTAAATATGTCTCAGAGATTTATGCAATTAAATCTATTCCTCAAATCACCATCTAGCTTTCATTCCCCCATGATTCTTACTCCAATGACTCAATTTACATTTCCTTGTTTTGGAAAAATTAACTTATGGTTCAAGCTATTTGCAAGGAGATATTATTATTTTTCTATAATTTATATAAAACACTGACTGATTTTGCATGTTATTTTAAACAAAATATCTTATCTTATGCCACAGATATCATATCACCTCCAGATACTATATCACCATTCTGGAACAAGGAGGGGAAAGCAAGAAGGAAGCAGGGAAGTAAAAACAGCTCTTCTCTAATCCAGAATAAATAAAAAAACTATACAACACGAATTCTTTAAAGGGGCTCTAGATAGGGAACAATCTTACAGATCAGAGCACAATGAAGTTTCAAAACATTATTTCTGCCCCTTCCCATTCTTCTGGAGGGAGAAAAAAGAAAAAAAAGGAAATAAATGCTTAATTCCTTACATATCAGTGATTTTTTTTTCTTTTCTTAAAAAAAAAGTTAATAAAAAGCTGTCAGCAATAGACACATATTTTAGGCTAGCACTCTTTTCATATTACACTAATTTCTTCAAAGAAACGATGAGTATCTCTTCTGAGACAAATACTCCCCAGGCAGTTTCTCCCATTGAATTTCCTCTTGGTGACTTAGTCTTTGGAAGAAGAAATGCAGCACTTGTCCACCTCTGTCTCTCTCTGCCCTTTCCCAGGAGATTTTAACTGGACAAATCTAATATCAGTCTCTAACTGTAATAGTCTTAAAAGTACACCCACTTATTTTAAAAGGACTCACACAAGTCTCTGGCAGCCTGCTGGAAGAAGGTCAGCTAGTCCAGGCTGCAGAGGAAAGCTGTCAGAACAGGACTCCCACTTAATGATTGTTCACTTAAACATTGCAGAAACCTTAAAGAAGTCCCTTCTTTACATGATTTCCCAGAGAAGGTTCAACCCAACTGTGCCTCTTGCAGTGCAAAAGAGGAACAAGCAGAGTGGTCAGGCATACTGGACTGGCACAAGGGAAAATGGGAAAAAGGCAGGGAGCAGCAGGAGTTGGGCTGCTCTATGAGGGAAGATCATCCAGGGTCCAAGGATAACCCCAGCACAGGCAGAGGCAGCCCTCACTGGCAATGGTGCAGTCCCAGAGCACGCCAATAAGGCAGTGCTGGGAACATGAGAGCTTTAGACAATTGTTCTATTAGAGGAGGAAGAGCCAAGTCAGATCTAGTGTGTCAGGGAAGGCATGCGAGAAACAGCAGGAGACAAGGCTGGGCTCAGGGCTGCAGCAGACACTGACACAGCCATGAAACCAGACTGGGTTCCACTGACCTGGTTCTGAAACCAGGCCAGATTCCACTGACCCAGCTCTGAAACCAGGCCGGGTTCCACTGACCCAGTTCTGAAACCAGGCTGGGTTCCACTGACCCAGCTCTGAAACCAGGCCGGGTTCCACTGACCCAGCTCTGAAACCAGGCCGGGTTCCACTGACCCGGCCATGAAACCAGGCCGGGTTCCACTGACCCAGTTCTGAAACCAGGCCGGGTTCCACTGACCCAGCCATGAAACCAGGCCAGATTCCACTGACCCGGCCATGAAACTAGGCCGGGCTCCACTGACCCAGCTCTGAAACCAGGCCAGATTCCACTGATCCGGCCATGAAACTAGGCCGGGCTCCACTGACCCAGCTCTGAAACCAGGCCGGGTTCCACTGACCCAGCCATGAAACCAGGCCAGGTTCTACTGACCCAGCTCTGAAACCAGGCCGGGTTCCACGGACCCGGCCATGAAACCAGGCCGGGTTCTACTGACCCAGTTCTGAAACCAGGCCGGGTTCCACTGACCCAGCCATGAAACCAGGCCGGGTTCCACTGACCCAGTTCTGAAACCAGGCCGGGTTCCACTGACCCAGCCATGAAACCAGGCCAGGTTCTACTGACCCAGCTCTGAAACCAGGCCGGGTTCCACGGACCCGGCCATGAAACCAGGCCGGGTTCTACTGACCCAGTTCTGAAACCAGGCCGGGTTCCACTGACCCAGCCATGAAACCAGGCCGGGTTCCACTGACCCAGCCATGAAACCAGACTGGGTTCCACTGACCCAGTTCTGAAACCAGGCCAGGTTCCACTGACCTGGCCGTGAAACCAGGCCGGGTTCCACTGACCCGGCCATGAAAGCCAGCAGGCAGACAGGCTGGAGATGGTCTGCTCACAACACAGCTCTGGCAAGAAGAGGGGCTGAGCCAAAAGGTGGGTTTTGGGCCATGGACAGAGAGGGCAGGTCAGGGTCTCAGGGAGGCTGGTCACAATTAAGGTATTTTGATTCCCTCAAGTCTTGACAATTAACGTCTGGTTTATAGTGCTTCAGTGGAATCAGAAACACTCAGTACTTTATAATTAACTCCATCTTGTCAGTAGGTGCAAAGAGGTGACATTTCATAGCCCCTCCATCAATCCAGTTACATAAAACATCCACTGTATGTATATCATACTAGATCACATTCTCACTGAATCAAATTATCAGCAGCTCTAAATTGGTTCAACAACAAGAAAATCAAAAAGAATGAAATTCTTTTCCCATATAATCTCTGCTTGGACCAGATTATCTGAAGTGATACATGGATGTTAAATCAACTGAGTTAACAGGCAACATAAGGGGACCAAATAAACAGTGTCTGACACTACTCTTTGTAATTTTTTATTTTTTACATCAAAATAAAAGCACAAATTCTGCTGGATCATCTATTATGGATGAACAGCACTGTGACAGGAACAAGATGCCAAGAAGCCAGCTCCAGTATTCCTGGCACTTGCAGACTTGTGCACAAGAATTTCAGAGAGAATGGAAAGGAAATAGTTACTTTATCTGTAAGAGCAGACCTGCAGTGTCAAACCATGTCACCTCTCAGTTCCCTCTTCAGTTCTCATCTCTGGATTTTTCCACAGTGTCCATGTTCTCAGGCTTGCCTTTGCAGAAAACTACTGAGTCTTCTCCAAGAAAAAAAAACTTGTTTCTAATGCTAGGAGCAGCTCAGAAGAACTAGTGACCTCATACTGGGTTTGTTTGCTTCCACACAGCTCTAGACAGTTCTGTACCTTTATCTGCTTTGTGCTGAGACAACCATAATAAACAGCCTATATTCTTTGAAATCCTGCTAAGGATACTGAACACTGTTCTGGAAGTCTGTAATAAACCACTTAGATTACCTTAGAACAACTGAACAACAAAAAAACCCCAAAACAATAACCAAAAAACCCCAAACTAAACAATACAACAAAGAAATTCTTGTGTGTGTGACTGATGGCTGCCATCTGGCATCCAGTGGGGATTTGGGCTCAGTGTGGGCACAGCCCATCTGCTCTCCTTGGCCCTGAGCCTCCAGAATGGTCCTGGAGAGCAGGAGCTGCTGTGGCACAGAGCCCTCAGCAGGAGCAGAGCTGAGGAGTGAGGAGACGGCCAGGAGAGCCTGCAGTGCCTCTCTCCCCAGGAGCCATTGGGAAGGCATTGCAGTGCCTGGCAGGAATGCAGAAAGCCCCTAGAGACCCTTGGGTCATTGCTGCTCCCCAGTACTAACCACACATTAATAAACCTGGTTCTAAATGTTTTGTATCTTTTGATTGATGTATATTGCAGTGACTGAACGTAGAATTTCTCTCAAGAAGAGCAATTCAGAACAGATGGTTTGTGTGTCAGTAATCACCTGAAATTTCATACACATAAATCACAATTCTATGCCTTGACAACTAAGACTTTTAAACACATCATTTAACCTAGCTTCACTATGAAGCTTAGACATTCATGGAACTCACAGCATTCCTTTACAGTGTCTTTCAAAAGCACATTTCTGGTAGTAAGAGCTACTTACAGCAAATGGTAAGAGTCAAGGTACAGAACATCACACTTAACTAAGCAAATTTGAGATATTCTTAATTTCATAGTGACAGAAAAAAATGTTTGATTAACAGATGTCCTGAACAGCTCAGAAGTGACAACCAACCACATGTGAAAACATGACATTGTTGTGAACAACAGCTACATAATTTAACAACCAAAAAGACCACAAAAGCTTTGAGTCATTTTCTGGAGTAAATGCTACACAGACATATCCCTGACATGGCATGATTTCACTAAAATATAATAAAGTTTCATCCCATTTCCCATAGTATTAGGGTCTTGCTGAAGAGAACGGCAAAAACCCCACACTCTTTTCTATTCAGTAACAGCCCTACCAGGTTTATCACACAAATTAAAGGGAAACACTCATATTTTCTAATCACCTACTAAATTTTCCTACCACCTCTTAAACAGAAGTCTACTTTTTTAATATTTCTAAACCTGTCACTGTACTGCTCAAACTATAACACATGAAAGCTTTTATTCAAGAAAGGTTTCATGCACAAATATTTTTTACTGAGTTGTATAAATGCCCTGACTATTTCAAAAGTGCTTTCTAACAGATCATTCTGGAATAATTAGGTTTCCACATGGCAAAACTGACTTTTGTTGACATAGTATAGTATGACCACAGTTGCTTTGAAGCAGCAGTGGCTGCAATTACTCCTATCAAGTATCAGGAAAACAATTCCCCAGTCACACTCCTTTTACAATCTTGTCTTGTTGACGTGCACGCATGTGGTTTAATACAGGATGTGAAAGTGCGAGTGAAACATATGATGCAATCCTGGAAAAATGCTGTCAGGTTCACTTCTAAATCCAAAAGGGACTCTCTTACATGGATGCTCTGAAATCACATGGAAAAATGGATTTTTTGTACTGCTTTTTCAAAATGAGTTCACCAACACATGCTAAAATCCCCATTTATTTATGGCAGACAGACTTGACCCATATTTTGAAGATTATTCACCATATTTTCCTCTTTGAAAAGATGATTTCAGGACATTTTGAACTATCACTTATGCTTGAATAAAAAGAAAATTATGAGCCATTTGTCTGCAATGAAAGAGGGTTACAGTTACTAGGTACTCAAAGGAAAAATTTGCTTTTATCTCCTGGTGACCTACATTAACCAAAATGGGGGTTTGAGGGGGAAATTAGGCTATGCAGCAGCTAACTGCTGTGGTGTCTTGCTAGGCCATTTAGTGTTATGTGAGCATAAATTCCCACTGAACTGCGATTATATCAGCTAGACAGAACATGTATCTATTTCAAAACTTTTTACCATTTGCCTTTTCACTTAACTCTGTGGCCAGTACCAATCCTTTTCCTCCTTCAATTCTTTCCTCATTTTGCTCAAGTGTTCTTAAACAACTGGACCAATGGTCAAAAGAATGTGCTAAATGCACATCTAAAACAGAATATGGAAATATATACATAGAATTTAAAATTAAGCATTTCCCACTGAAAAAAAAAATGAACTAAGAAAAGAAATATAAACCCCTCAGCCCTCCTAAAGCTGCAAAAAAAAATTTAAACCCCAGGGCAAATTTAGAATACGAAAACCCAACAAGGAAGTTCTGAAGGCTTAGGAGACAGAAAAATAGCGAAACTTTTCCACAGACACAGAACTAAGAACAACTCCTATATTGATGAAAAATAACATTGAACGTACAACAAAGCAAGCACCCCTAAGCAATTCACTTAAAAAGCAGCAAAACATTGTCCTTCAGGGAAACACAGTCTTTACATTGTCATATTGTGTCATTTTAATGGGAATAGGAAATTGGATTTCAAGTTTACAGATCACGTGTTGATTTTTACCCTGTATAATAACCACAGAGATCATCAAAAGCCAAAAATCACTCATTATCAACTAACTAGATTCTAAGAAAACATTTGTGAATTCTTTGGAATCCCTAACATATTTACAATATGTCAATAAAAATAATTAACATCATCAAGGCTTTATAGAAATATACAGACCTCAACACTCAAATAACTGCAGGACTAAATTAATGCTTTAACCATGTTATTAAGTGTCAAAGTAGAACACACTCTTCCATGTGGCATTAGCTTCTTAAGCATATATGGAAAATAAATTTAACAATATAATTTTCAAAGTTAAGCATTTTTTCATGTCTTTTTTCTTCTAAGTTCTCTGTCCAAGACACAGCTTACTCATCACACAGCAAAAGATTGGTTATTCAAAAAAGATAGTGTTAATAGTAATGAAAAACTAGTTTCACAGAAACAATGCAGCTTTCACTTCTAGCAGTGTGCCAGCAATCCAAGGAATACAAGAGACTATTCAATCCACAGACAATGAACTGTGATATCCAGAAGTAAATAACATCAGAAAGCAGCAAGGCAGAAGCGTCATTCCCCAGCCACAGCATATTTCATGATTTGACTAATAAGTAATTTAAATGTAGACTAAGGATATGTGCATTTCAACGCCTCATGGCAAAATCCCAGCGTCTGTCAGAGCTGGAAGGCTCTCAGGGGCCGGCTCAGCCAGGGCAACACAGAGAGCTCCATAGCCAGGAGTCCTGCACTGCAGAGCACAGCTCCTGGAGCATCACAACACAGAGCCCACATCAACAGGTGTCAGATCCTGCTCCTTCCCACTCCATCTGTGTGACTCAGGGTGGGATTAGGTCACCCTGGTCCAAAGACCTGGGGAGTGCAGCATCCACATTCTCTGAAAAAATCCCTTCGCCCAGGATTTTCTCCTGGGAAGCTGAGAAGCCTCAGAGAAAAAGAAAACAATTCTTATCTCATTTGCTTCTCCTGTGCTGTGCTCATGTGGAATGTGTTTGGAGATTGTTTCATTGGTTTCATGTGGGTTGTTTTCACTCTTTGGCCAATCGGGGCCAAGCTGTGTCGGGACTCTGGGAAGAGTCACGAGTTTTCATTATCAGCTTTTTGGCCTTCTGTCTGTATCCTTTCTGTATTCTTTAGTATATTTTAGTACAATACAATACAATAATAAATTTGCCTTCTGAGAACATGGAGTCAGATTAATCATTCCTCCCTGCCACGAGAGGGTCCCACAAATACAATAAGGGAGGTCAATAAATTGTCTTTTAAAACTTCTAGACATGTACATCTGTAACATATCCATGCCTACTGACAAGTACACTTTTATCAACACTCTTTCGAAAGCTTGAAGAGGTAATTTGCAAACTCCAGGCATGTATGCACCAAAAATTAAAAGCCATTATTGCTACTGTCTGAAAATGCTAGCAGGCCAAATGCAAAAGTCAGTGGTGGTTTGGTTTATTTCTAATGCTATAATAGCATTAAATAGAGTGACTAAAATTAGATAGCATTCAAGAGAGAGACTTTAATTAATTTTTTTAAGCATATTAAGATTTTATAAACAGAGACAATAAGAGAGAGACACTAGGGTAAGCCATGGCAAAGACCTCCCTACAGTATCCATGAAAACAGGGGTTCAGTAGTTCATTCACATTCAATAAATGGTCTGTGTTTTTTCCTCAGATCTCTGAGTTTCAGAATTAACAATCAGATGGGGATTTTTAAAACTAGCATTTCATAATGGGCTTCTTCAATAACATATGATTAGAACAGAATGTGGCAATTCTCACAGTTGCTCTTTCAGAGGGCAATTACACCTTATCCTCGGTAGATGATCCTGAGCTTTTCCCCATCACAACCTCAGAACTCAGAGCTGAATTAGCAAAGAGTTAGCTGAAGAAGACAAAAAGAATCCTAGTTTCTGAATTTCCCTCATTTTATTACAATTAAATGAGAAAAAAATTGGAGGATTGCAATTAACAGAAGAATTGCATTTTTGTGACATTGTCACACAGCATGACTTGTGAATGAACATGCCAATAAGCACCAATTATTCCATGAGATGTGAAAGTATTTCCATGATATATAAATGGTTAAATCTGTAAATCATGTGGATTTTCATGGGACATATTTTTAAAAGCATCTTATGTATTACCAAATTATGTTTTATCAAATATCACATTCCTAAAGGGGACATGACTCTCTCAAAATAAAGCATAAAAACCACTAAATTTTGGCAAAGGCAACTAATTTTAGTAAGAACAATTTCAAAATCACTTTACCCCTTAATTATTCCAGAAGAACCCAAGCTAAGGAAAATGCTTCAAAAAAATTCTTAATAAATGGTTGAAGTTCATCAAAACACATTACAGGTTCTAAAATTTCTTATTGAAAAAGGTTTCCATAATTTCACTGACAGTGTGGCCAAATAACATATTCCTTCGATCCATGGAATTATAGTGAATAGCCTTTCACTGTCAGTCTGAATACTGAATGTAAGGAGCTATTCAAATTCCTTGATAATGGTGGATACATAGCTGTATTACCATTATGCCTCCTCTTCCTCTTCCACCTGGTTTCCTCCCAATGACCAATCTCACATTTTGAAGTGCAAGACAAGGTGAGGGTTTTCCAGCCCTTTTCTCTAAGATTAGTTCCAAAC
Source organism: Agelaius tricolor (assembly GCF_023055355.1). NCBI lineage: Eukaryota > Metazoa > Chordata > Aves > Passeriformes > Icteridae > Agelaius > Agelaius tricolor. Next base: position 150,302 of record NW_027269327.1, read on the forward strand.
AGTCTACTACCTCCCATGAGACAAGTGTCAAGGAAGACTCTGAAATATCTAGGCAGTCTAAAGAAATACAGAATTTTATGAGATGCTTTATCTGTTTGTTTGCTTTCTGAATTTTCAGATGTTTAACAAAAATGAAACTTTTATGCAGATGCTGAAAACATTCAGGAAGAATTTAGCATGAACCTCACTGCAGGTAAATCTGATGCTCCAAAGCCCTGGATATTAATTTTTGAGAAAAGAAAATGCATCTTTGTCTTTATGATAAAGAATCTGAATTTCTGTAAGTTTTCCAATTAAAAAACACAGGGAAACTGCTATAGCCCAGGGAATTCTAAACAGGTGTGGAACTTTAAAAACTTTCATGATTTGAAAAACATGGTGGAGCTTTATCTACACAACAAAATTTCTAAATCAGCTTTAAATCAGCCACAAGTTATGAGCAAAGCTTTACTGTGTACTTGAAGCCTTTGGGGCTGATTTACATAAACAAACAATTTCAACTATTTATTCAAATAAACAAATTAAACATAATTATGGCAGCTATAAATTGATGTGTATGCCTCAAAGGGAATTTGTTTTCTTCTTCTGCATTGTAGTCATTACTTATGTTCACCAGTCCTATTGCTTCAGAAATTTTGGCTTATCTTGGTTCAGGAGTACCTATTGATAATTGCATCAGATTCTGTAGTTCTTCCTTATTCCCAGAGAACTGCTACCACTAACTTAGATGTAAGAACTGCACCATAAATTGAAGACAGTTGGTGTAAATTATGTTGTTTTCTCAAGTTATAAGGTAATTTCCATGCAAGTCTCTGTTACATTTCTGTTCCAGACTGTTCCTAGAACTCTAAATAAAAAGCCAAATAGAAAGATCTGTGACAAAGATATCTATAGTTTGCTTTAAATACTTTACAAAATAAGTAATAGGAACATAACAATGCATTTCATATAAGAGGCAAAATCCAGCAAATCTAAAAATGGCTTTTTATAAATTTCTCTCAGAAAATATGCCATCCCTATCTTTAATACCTGTATTGAAATAATGGCAAAAAAGTTATGAAAATGTCCAGGTTTAACATAAATTTTATGAAGTGTTTAAATATTAGCATTCCATACAAAGTCAATGTTAATTAAAAATCTCTGGAAAAAAACTTGGTGTTCCCTTGTTAAATTATATTATTAGAAATCAAAATTTGGTCCTCAGACCCGATTTGCAGTCCAAATCATTAACATTTTCCAGAGCTGGACTACCAAGTAGTTAAATACTTAAATCTGCCCTGCTTTTTCCCTGACAATTAGCTTGTGACACAAATTCTTGTTACTTCTGCAATGTTAAAAGGCGCAGAGAGAGAGGTGTGCAGGAGAATCACTGAAAAGAGCAAGGCCAGTTCACAGCCACTGCTCTTCAAAGTAGGGAACAAACCATGCCTTCCCAAGGACATATATCAATGAGAGGAACAATCCAGAGCCAATGATGTCTTGGTGCTGCCTCAGGATTGGATAGCCCTGCTTCCAACACAATGCATGGCCTGAAGTGCATTTAAAACCTTTTAAAGTAGGTTTTCAATGTATTCACCTGGAACATGCCAAGCAGACAAACACATAATATCCTGGAATTGTTCAGAAATCTACTTTCATAGTCTGATGGGTGACACCACTCTATTGTGCCATGCAATCTTCCTGCAAGCATAAATTTTAGTTGTAGGAGTATTTGCCGAGGCACAGAAGGTTTGTGCATATGACCTACCTCACAAACCTTCAACACCTTAACCTACAATATCTGCAAGAAACGTGGCAGCCACCCAGTTGAAGGAGCAAGCTATTGACATGTCTGAAAAACATACAGAGTCCTCTGACAAGCAGCTCTACAGCCTTGTGGAAATGATTCCTTCTAGATGCATCAGCACTTGTGAATCATTTTGCAAGATCATTCTTTCCCTCTCACAGGGATCCACATCAGTCTGCCACTAGACTGATCCACATCAGTCTTCCACTAGAAAGATTAATACACAAAAGGACAATGCTGTAGTTTCTCAATCCTCCCAAGTAACTGAGAGTCATATCTATCATGCATATGACTAGAAGTTGGCTCCATGAGCTCTTATTACAAAATAAGTCCAGAAAGTATCAGTGTGCAGAAAAGCAAATTGCTGCTCCAGACCCGAAAGGATCTGTTCGTAGCCTAACAATTGATGCAGCCCTATTCATGAAATCCTGAACTGCAGAGTCAGATTTATAAGCCCCCTCACAGAGGGGACCTGGACCTGACATCAGGGATGCAGCTGAAGTGTTTTTACACAGGGCAGACAGGCTCCAGGCACCAAGTTTACAGAACTCATCCCATCTACAGGACACAGGTAATCTTGAGAAACTGAAGCCTACAGTATAAATAAAACCACCGTGTTGATTAGATCAGACTTTCAGCTTGGCCATCTGGGGTCTAAGAGCAAGATCCAGATTCCAGATCTAATTCTGAATAATTGGTAGAGATTCTTCTAATTGTAACTCTTAAAATGCATAACATATCTCAAAGATAATTCACCTTCAACCTGCTTCATGAAGACATTGTTTTAAGTGGAGTGTTTGTAAATACATCAGCAGCTCCAAGGATGGTGGGCACACTACTGTGCCCTGCCAACAAAAATGGTAACAACAATTAGCACAGTTTATTTATGCTTACTTTTAAATCTTTTTTACTAGTCTTACTGAACTAAGCCAAACCAAATCAAATGTGGGCTCTGTGCATACTGCACATGTCTTGATGCTCTGAATTTATTTGTACAGCTGTGAAATTCTCAAATTAACTATCTGTCAGGAAGAGTAAAATACTGACAGGAGACTGTGGAGAAGAAATGCAAGTCAATAGGAGAAAATTACAAAATGGCATAGTGCAACACTAATTACCCTCATGGAATAGCTGCTGCTATAATAATAAGTCTGTAGTTACAAGACAGTACTCCATTAGCACCAGCAGTTTCAACAACTTACTACTATACAAATCTTGAGCATTTATTAAGATTGATGCCAGTCATCTCCTTGTCATTTTATAAATGTACATTATTAGATTTATGACTCTAAAAATCTCCAGAAAGAGGAAAAAAATTACTTATTAGAAAATACATTATATAGTCAAACTGTCCTCCCTGTTTAAAAGATCCATTTTCATCTAAGACTCAAAAATTTTGTCAGTGTGTAGCAAAGGATCAGATACAACATCAGTGCTTTCAGAATTACCAGTTTTGAAGCATGGTTTAGCTGCTTAACAATGAAGAACATTGTCTTCTGGGATTTTATTTGCAGGGTGCCCACCCCATGGCAGGGAGGAATGACAGATCTGACTCCATGTTCTCAGAATGATAATTTATTATTTTATGATACTATGTTATATTAAAGAATACTAAACTAAACTATACTAAAGAATACAGAAAGGATACTTACAGAAGGCTAAAAAGATAATAATGAAAACTCCTGACTCTGGAAAGAGTCCTGACACAGCTTGGCCCTGATTGGCCAAAGAGTGAAAACAACTCACAGCAGAATGCAATGGAACAATCACCTGTGGGTAAACAATCTCCAAACACATTCCACATGGGCACAACACAGGGGAAGCAAATCAGATAATTATTGTTCCCCTTTTTCTCTGACGCTTCTCAGCTTCCCAGGAGAAAAATCCTGGGCAAAGGGATTTTTCAGAGAATGTGAATGCCACATTCTGGGATTTGCAAAAGAATCCTAGGACCTAACATCTTCTGAAATGAAGAATTTTTAAATGCCTCCTCTCTAGAAACTGAAATGCTTTTAATATCTTATTACTTAATATTAACCACTCAAACAGCAAAGGGCTAGAGTCATGGAAGACACAGATTTTATGATTTCCAAAGGTGCTTATTATGGCATTAGGCTCACGGTAGCAACATGCAGAGACTTCTCAAACAGCACCAGAGGCTGCCAAACTCCTGTACTCTAGATTCCACATCACCCTCCTGAAAAGCAAATATCAAAGGGAATTTGGCCCAGGTGGTATTTTTAGAGGCAGGGATTCAGTCCTAAAAAGGCTTTCTACAGAAAGAAAAAATCCAAATATAATTCAAAATAATTTCTTTCAAGTTTGACTCTTGTGATAGATATCCCTTTGTCCACTGGCACAGCCAGCAGGGTATTCATCCCCAAGAAACAATAACACACGGAACCTATGAGTGACCCTTATGCTCTCTCAAGTTCTAATACTTTTCAGCCATAGGGACTTCCTCCTCTGGGTGGGGTTTCTGTGTATTGAGCCTTCCAAAAGAGCTCTCTTCCAATACCTTATTCAGTATTTTAAATTTATTCAATTTAAACACCCCTTGAGGTGGTGTTTGTGAGGGCCCCCAGGATGAGGTGAGAGATGAGAATTTGACTCCATGTTCTCAGAGGCTGATTTATTATTTTATGATATTATATTAATGAATGCTATACTAAAACTATACTAAAGAAAGAGAAGGGATACATCAGAAGGCTTGACAAGAATGAAATAATAAAAATTCATGACTGATTCAGACAGTCCAACACAGCTGGCTGTGACTGGTCATTAATTAAAAACAATTCACATGGAACCAATCAAACATTGACCTGTTGGTAAACAATGTCCAAGCCACATTCCAAAGCAGCCATCAGATAATTATTGTTTTCATTCTTCTCTGAGGCTTCTCAGGAGGAAAAATCCTGGTGAAGGGATTTTTCAGAAAATATGGTGACACCTTGAAAAGAATTTTCCAATTTGTATGTAAACAAGGTCTCCCTTTTTCTTGTTTGGCTTCCATCAGTTTCATTCAATGTCCCATAGTTTTTGTATAGAAACTGACCATTTGCCACACCATACCTGATTTTGCCAGTTCCATCACATGCCCCTTTTTCCACACTCAAACATCCTAACCTATCCAATCACTCATGAAAAGCAACTCCATTATTTCCTTCATGCATCAAAAGTTACCCCTTTTTTGCCTGCCTCTGACTCTTAAGGAAAAAAGACTACTTCATCACAATCCATTTAATCTCCTTTTCAGCCTCTTAAAGCTCTATCCCCAAAGTCACATTACCAGTAATTTCCTATGTATTTTGAAAATGTCTCCAGTATCCACAAGTGTTTGCACATGACGAAAAAAGGAAGTGTTGATATCAACATGACAATCTTCCTTCCAGATTTGGAAAACACAATATTTTGGGAACTTATTTGATGTCTGTTTTCCCAATTTACTCCACACTCAAAACAGCTGATGCTGGCCTAGGGGATTGCTGAAATCTGAAGGAAGCTCAATGCTCACTAATAAGAAAGGGAATGATACAGTTTAGTTAACAAACCAACTGCAAAACTGATGTGGACTTGAAACTTATTGCACAAGCTATTAAACCAGAAGCAATAGGTTTTAACCTCTGCTATTTTGTAGAGTACTGCAATATGAATTTAGGGAATTGTGGAAAAAAGCTGATGAATCAGTGCATGTAATATTAGCTTTTAATGCCTTCTTAACTCTGTTGCTATTGTTGCTAAACTGGCCAGACAGCCCCAAAGAGCTTCACAATGAATTCATGATCATACATGATACCTATCAATCAGAGCAGAATATATCATCTTTAAGACAAAACTAAACCCAAAATATTATATGAAGCTTTTCCATAGGAACAAGTTCACATAGAAGGTAAAACTTTGCTTATGAAAGCAGACCAGATCTTCAGGCTTGTGGGAGGCCTGAGTTAAGATTACACACACTCCTCCATTAACCATATCCTTATCGTGACTTCCTCACTCAGATGCAAGCTGGTGCAGCAAGCAAACTGATCCTTCTGGCTCATTTTATATCATTATATAGCTGCTTCTATCTAAAAACATTCAAAGTTACATGATATGGTTAGAAAAGTTAGTTATCTATTTTGACAGAGGCTGAACTCAATAAAAATCAGTGACTTCTCCCAGCTGCCAGTGAAGCCATCCAGGCACCTCGGTGTTTCTGTAATCCTGTGCAGAGCAAGGGTCAAATGGCTTCAAATTTCCACATCTACTATTAATGAAATGCATAAAAATGATTCAGGGGAGGATTGTGGAATCCTTTCTATGCTAAATTTCATACAGCATTATCTCCTCATAAAAGTTCTTGGCACCACAAAGTCAGATTTCTCATCATGAAGACTAGTCCTATTGCCCAAGAGTGCTATACAGGGAATTAAAATCTGAAAGGATGAATAGCTCCCTAATAGTATACACTGATACAAATCTATTATTCTGCCATTTCTTTGAATTCTTACTAAGTATGAAATAACATACATTGAGAAAATAGCAGTGAGGTAGATTTTTTCCTTTTAAATACACTGTCAGTTGTACCAGCCTGATAAATAAAGACCAACAAACCTAAATAATGACCACATATGGGACTGCAAATGTCTAATTGCCTTCTAATGTAACTTAGAACACAAAAAACAGTACAAGTAACTCTTCCTTCTGCCTAGCTAGTTCCTAGGCTCCATCAGAAAGACTGCCCTGTTCTCTCACTTGAAAACTACCATGACACTTAGGTGAAGACAAGCCAGACCATATTATGAAGAGGAACTCCAAAAACACCCAATACTTCTGCTAAAGAAGACCTGATTATAATTTGAACTAGGAAATATGACAGACAATTTCTTCTACAACAACAATTATGAACTTGGAACCATGAAAAACAACTTACACAGGTGCAACTGACACAAGATTGTCAGTTCTCAGACCAGCTGATAAAATTTATGCCATGTCCTAATTTCTGCTGTAGACAAGTTATGAAACATCAAGAGCAGAAAATGGATTAAGTGATTTCTGTTCTTGGCCTCTTTTTTACCTGTTCTTTATTTGCCTGTTTTAGCTTTCAAGGAAGATGTACCTGAATGCAACCAAAAATATAAGAACAGTTTCATATTGAATGTGTTAATGTGTCAACCATTTGATTCTACTTCTCCAAGAAATGAACTTGCTGCACTCTTGAATGTTGCCCAGTAAGACTGTCCCACGAGAATAGTTTAAATTAAAGCAAGGTTGTGTTCAAACAAGTCCTTAAATGGATCCTTCCAAAACTCCCAAGTATCTACGTTTCCCATTTTCCATATAATTCCTTCCACTCTTTACTGAAACCTCTCCTAGTACACCAACAAGGCACTCTAACTATAGAGTTTTATTACTGGTCTCCCTAGAGCTGTTCTAGGAGGAGAAGACATCTCCCACAGCTACTTAATTATTCCCCTTGAAAATAAATACAAGGATCATATTTTCGCTCTTGCCTACCACATCCCACTGCCAGATCGGTTTATTCTTATTCTCCACATATGATAAGTACTTTTTGAGTAACTGTTTTGCATAGATACTTAAATAAATACCACATAAACATTATTTCCATCAATTTCATATTGCAATTTTTCTACACAGAGCAATTTCCTCCCCATCCATTTGCAGAATCTCCACATATAAAACCTCTTAACTGTTCAAAAAAACCCTCAGTACCAAAATGGTGGGATACATCAGATACTGATATTAAATGCTAGAATATTGACCAACACTTACTTTGGCAGGCTTGTTTGCATCAAAGCTGTTTTCTTTAAATTTCTCCTGCAGGGTCTCAGCTAGCCGGCAAAGCAAGGCACCATTATCCAATTTCTCCATAAAGGTTTCTGCTGTTATTTCTCTACCTGAACATTAAACAGAAAGTTAATATGGCAGAAAGCATGCAATGGTATAGACTGCATTTGAGTAAAAAGATAAATTAAAAAAAAAAAACCAAAAAACCCCCAAAAACTGAATAAAGCTTTAACTGAAAAACTTGCATTACTTTGAATATTTTATGAATAACCTCAATACTACTTTACTGGTAGACATACAGCAAATTATGAAAGAAACCCCATGCTTTCTTTGGGAAGGCATGTGATATTTAAAAATAGTTCTAGCATATCCAACCCTGTGTATTTCACTTTACTTATGAAGATCCAGTGCTTTGAACATAATGTTTTAAAAGAGAGAGTACAGCAGGAAAATGGTTTACACCAGAGTGCGTGGGCAGTTATAGCATGAATTGCTAAGAGTTGATTTGTAACAGAGGTAGAAAACCATGTCAAAAAGGAAAGGGTGGTATATTTTTAGTAGACTCTTAAATCTTGATCCTTCAAGAAGTAGAGAAGACAGTGACTGCAATGCTCCTATGAATGTTCTTTTTCAGAAGAAAACTTAGGTACATAACAAAATAATGGAGAGTAAAACTTCATGTTATACATCTATTTGCCACACAGATCAAAATTTTCACTGAAAGACCAAACCTAAAATACCCTGCTTTTAAACTGTATCAATTCTCATATCAGACTATATGGCATTACTTCAGCTGCCAGGAACTGTCCCCTCTTCTATAGCTGCCCAGACAAGTTTGCATAACAATGAAATCACATCCCCCTGGAAGAGGGGATCACATGAGCCATGAGGAGATTGCATGCTGACCCCAGATGGGAAGGGAATTATTTACCATCCCAGACTAAACTTCCAGGATCTTAACATAATCTTCAGTAAAAATATCCCTATTTCCTATTGAAGGTTTTTCATTTTCACATTCCTACTGAAATATTTCCCTTTACTTTGGACACTATGTTAATGAGCTGCTGTATTTTTCAGCCCTTTTAACTTCCACTCATATCAAGAGAAGATCAAGGAATAATTCTTGTTCTTCCAATTATGACAGCATTTTTTTCCTCCAGTATTTAAATATGCCATTTAGGAAATAACACTACTAACTCATTTTTCATAGGCTGTTGCACAGCATGCATTAGCAACAACAGTCTAATGTGCCAAAAACAGAAAAAAGAAGAATATCTAAAAACTGAAGTGAGACTGGTTTCTCATCCCATCCACATCCACTCCTGCTTCCATGAGATGTCTGGAAACTGAAAATATTAATCTATTTAGAAAAGCTTCACTGCAATTTCTTGTCAAGCAAAATAGGAAAAGTGAAGCTTTCCCATCTCTTTTTGCTAAGAAGAGAGGGGGAAAAATAACATTCATGAAGTATATGCATTAGTACTGAATTTCTTGCTGATACACTGTAACCTGATACTCCATGTCACAATACTGAATATAGCAGCATTATAAAGCAGTAAGATTTACAAATGCTATAGGAAAGCTGGCTTCTCTAGGCCTTTGTCTGAAAACTTTGAGATACTTTAGCATCTTTTGGGCAAAACCAGTTTGGTAGGTTAAGATAAAAATGAAAGATTGTTGCAGCAAACCATCTTCAAATACAGCACACTTCTGTTTTTCATTGAAGCTAACCTTGTTTTTTTCTATCACCTTTTACTTCAGAAATATCTTTTTAACATGAAGATTTTCTGTTTTATTCCCACTTGATTCTGTTTGCCATGTAGCCCACTTTATAGCTCCTGTATGCATAAATGATTTCTCCAGGCAAAGGAGCAGTGGCAGCACTGCAGACAGGCAGTTAGCTTATGCCTAACTGATAATATTTTTGCCATATCTCCAGATTAAATGAAGCCAGGAATGAAACTATAATAGCCCAGACATAAAAAACCTGAACAGCTCAGCATCTCAAAAGACTTTGCCACCATTCTAGCCTACATATTTTCCCATTTGCCCCATCAGCATTTTTATAAAATGCTCTAAAGCCACTAGAAAGCTAAATTTTAAAAATAACTATGCTTCAGGAACTGCTTGAGTATTAATTTTTATAATACACTCCTCCTCTAAAAAAATTATTTCAAGTATCTTTAACAGATTACAAATTTTTATTTTGTTTTGCAACACAGAATTTTCTCACAAACACAAGCAAAACCCCCCCCACATTCTGCATAACTCTTCTGTTCTATGATATACAGATGCATCATTTCATAATAATAGAATGTTATAAAACCCTTAAAACTTATTTATCGATATTTTCTTTTTAGAAAGATATAAAAAAATTTGGTTATCTTCTTCTGCTATTGAACAATATATTTATATTATTTTAAATGCTGAATTGCATTAGCAGTTTGGTCACTGCATATTGTACACTAAACTGGATTATTTGAGTTCTATTTGCCTTTATGAAATCTGAAAGAATGAGTTTTGCATTGAACATCTGTCTCCAATGAAAAGTATATTAGGTGTCAGCTTTCAGTTCACTGTATTTTATGGCTTCATAAGGTGGCATTTCTTTGCTGAAACAGACACGCTGACATATTTAACAGTAGAAATGTATTGATTCAAGTAAGAGTAATGTTCATAACCTGAGGAAAAAAACTGCTCCATGTATTTGTGTGGAAAAAACATCAAACTCCATTAAAAATGTACAACTCCCCCTACAATTACCAGAAAGCAGTTGCAATGTTTTTATAGAATGGTAATAACATCAAGTATAATAAAACAACAACACTGCAAGTATGAGAAGAAAATCCAGGAATACAAAGGATTTCAGAAATCTTTCAAGGGCTGCCTACCCTCTCTTTTACCACAACCACCAGAAAAAGCCCCCTCAAAAAGTCAAACAGATGCACCTGAACCACTTGCAAACTGTGAGCAACTATCTGTAAGGTCACCCAGTGCTGGGGGACCCCATAAAACCAGACTGGAGGTCCCTGAAAAAACAATGGGAGAGTTCATGCCTTGGGTGTGTGCCCAAGAGATTGAAGATAAAGTTTTCATTACAGGTCTCAGACATTCAGAAGAAGAGATGGACCTGAAGACCCAGGTACCCAATTCTAGTCAATTCCTCTATCACACTTGGGGTAATAACTACAGGGCAAGACTGACTCCAGCCTCACAACTTGCTGATGGACTATTTTAATTGTAAGTTTTGTGTAGTAACACAAAACTAGTAGTTTACAAAGAGAAATATTTCACTCAAGTGAATCTCTGAAACATCTACAATACTGAGGCCCTACTGAAACAATTGCTCCTGACCCTCTCAATTCCCATGGCATATAAATGCAAGAAAACAAAATGTGATAAAAATAAAGAAAACCAAGGCCAATGACTATGCATATACAAAGCTGGTTCTTTTCTGATAAGACTGCTCTGTTGCCTACAATAATGGACAGTAGGAGACATGATTTTGAAAGCATTGAGACATTATTACTTACTTGAAATGGACATAAAAAATTTCAAAGGCATGCTGATAATAAAAAAAAATTATAAAGCAACTCAACTAAGTAAAAAACTATATCAGTGCCAGTAGAATCACTGGAGGTATCAGTACTGTGAATACTGTGAACCTGTGAAATACAGGTTTTAATTAAAACCTGTATTTCCCAGGTGGATCGATCTGAACAAACTGAAGTTGAAAATACACGTTCTGTTCCAGAATGCTCTTAGGCAACAAGGTGAGCAAGAACACTAAGCTGACACAGATTTAATTCAGAATCAAAGAAAGATACTTTTTTTTTGCAGAAGACTCATCATTCTCCAACTTCAAACTGTACACCTCCTTCAACCTCTTAAACACTTAGCCTTGTCTTCAGCTTGATGCCTCTCCTAACATCCTCACCTCTGGTTCCTCCAAGCCTCCTTCACTTTTGCACCCAAGCAACTTTCACATGCATCAAACAATGTTCAATATTTACATGTCCAATTTCTCAGCATCTTGCATTCCCTGGCCCCTCAGCTATGAGCTTCTGAAGCCCTCTTCTGTTAAGAGGGCTCAGGACTGAAACCTTGGAACCCAACATATGCCTGAGGTGTAGTCAGTCCCATGTGCTAAATGAAGCTGGATGGAATAAAAAGACAATATAACCCTCGGCAGCTCATAAATAAATTCTGGGAATGGAGAAAAAGATTAGAGGTCCACACAACTGCCCAAGAGGAAAAAGGGAAACCTAAACTACAGGCTGGCGAGGAGGCCCTCTCCTCCTCATGTCAGCCATTCTGCTTCTGCTTCACTAGAGAGTCAAGCAAACAAGCAAATCTTTCAAATTGCCATTTTGCCTCTACTAGAAGAGTTCTGTGGCCCAAGTGCGCTAATTCCCATATGCAGCTTGCTCAGGGTGGAATAGAACTTTTTCAGTGTCCACAAGAACATTCTACTAAAGTAAGTATACATACAATCTACCAAATTTGGAGTTTGTCAGAAGTGAAAGCATTCCCAAGTGCTTCACCAGCTCTATACCTAATAGAAACAAGGCTCAGAGATCATTATGCCTTGTAAATCAGCTAGATTAACACATCTTGTTATCTTTGTCGCTGCCACTCTTGACTGAGACACCAAAGCTCAACAGAGAGAAGCAAGGACAGGAGACACAACATCCATGGCTACCATCTTCCTTTCCAGCAGACAAACCACAACACTGACGTGTCCCGCTTTGAAAATGCTCTAAGGTACAATATCATATGAGTTAATCCTATCTGACACATGGATTTCATCTGCAGTGTCCTTTTTCCATCCCCCAGACAGCTAAAATCTATTCAGCAATGGAGCTGTAAAGATGAGCTGTCCTCTCAGAAGCTCTGAGTTTCTCTGACATGGTTCCAAAAAATAATTAGCAAAGTGCACACAAAAGTACTGGTGATTACTAAACAAAACCCCCCACAACAATGTCCATGCTAAATTAAATATGCAAAGTCTCAGGATTAAAAATTCTCCCAACGTTATTTTCCAGCTGCACCATGTATCTCACTTTTCTAATTTATCAATTGAATAAGGTCAAATTCTAGCTATTCCTGCTTTCTATCTGATATCAAAACACTTCATTCATATTATAAAGTGCAACAACCCAATAATGATTCCCAGCTTGGTTTTGAACCCACATCAGGCTATGCTGCTGCAAAACCAACACCATTCCAACTTCCAGTAACACTGTATAGAACATAACTGTCTCTCCACAAAAATCTCCTAAAAAACCATCCCTTGATCAAACTACCTCAAAGAGTTTCAGCCCTGTATTTGCCTAAAATACTATTTTTTTAATCTATATTTATTTGAAAATATTATGTGTCCTTGTTGAGTCCTAGTACAGATGAATGACAAAATATAAATGAAACAAACCAGCAAAAATTAAATGAAATGCATATTAATTTCCTTTATGAATTGAGGAATCTTACTGCATGAAAACTGCAATAAGGCCACTTACAATGAAGCCACAGAAGTCACAGACAGAGCAAGCTAGGGTGTGGATACACACAGTATTATCTGCTCCGTGTTACTTGCATATCTATGCATGTAAAGATCTACTGAGCATTAATTCAAAATACATTGCTTCTTCCACATAGACAGGAAAAATCCCAAAACAAACAAAAAAAGCCTTCCATATTCTTCTATCCTTTTGGATGCTGAAAAATGCATGCTGTATATTCATTTCTATTTTACTGCACAGCAGCATCCTCACACATACCTTCTCTATTTAAAGTTTGTCCAAATTATGCAGTAATTAAACAAAATTTGAATTCTGAGTTAATATACTCTTATGAATAATTATTTTAATTCACACCTCATTTATTTTGAATGTGAATTTTAATTTGATTGAATTATTAATTTGAATAACAATGTCTACATAGGAATTCAAAGCACTCTAACAAAACACTATGATTTCAATTCATCAGCACAAACTCTGAGAAAAGGAGAGCTTGGTGCAAGAAGGTGTGTGGTAATGCATTAAGCAAATGAGCTGTATACACTGCTTAATTAAAAGAAGGTTGTGCCCATTTAGTCCTGCAGTGCAGAACTTGGTGTCCATATGAAAAATCAGATATTTAATTACAGCTGGCATTTCAGAACCTCCTGCTGGTTGCTACTTTCTTGCTCAAAGAGTGACCTCATTCCTAAACTTATCACTGGGAGAACTGTTACAAACTGCAAGCAATCTTCTATTTGTTCTTGAGTGGATCACTAAAACTTCATTGTTCAAAACATTTAAACAATATATTGAATCCTTAATGGAATGTGCTGCTTCCAATTCAAAAAACAGTCACCTGCATTACTGTCTTGTGATAATTGGAATGAAAAGTTCTGAATTTTGTTCTGGTTTTGCATAGACAATTTTATATTCAAAACATATTATTTTAAATGGAAGTACCATACAAATAAATAATTTAAAACACCTGCCACTTTTCCAGTTGTGGATTCATAACTCAACTTAAAAATAGGTATTGTCTATCTGCAGGATATTGTGTTCTATTGACATTGTGCTTATTGATCACATCTGTCATAACATAAGTGATATTTCCTTTTCTTTCTCTTAAAAAAGAGGAAATAAAGCAATATAGAATGTGCTGATGAAAGACACTGGATATACTCTGTTACTGTATGGTATCACTGAGATGGTTTAACTACAGCATTTGCCATGACAAGACACTGCCCACGTCTCACCAGAACAGATTTTCAGAATTTTTTTTTAATTAAATAAATCCTCCAAAACCATGCACACCAAATTTTCTTCCAAAATCCCATCAACTAAGGTTTCATGTAAACATAGCTTCTGAAATATTTTTCTTCTCTTTATTTAATGAGATGTCTCCCTTATGGATGAGGTATTCTCTAAGTCATCTATTTCTTTGGTAGTAGCCTCTGTATTTACAGAGATCACATAAAAAATATTTTTCCCTGAGTGTTCTCAGGAAACAACATACTATTTCCTAGCTCATAATTTCTAAATTCCACTTTCTTGAATAATTTGTTCCTGGCAAGAAGGAAAGAGATGTGCAATCTCATTTGCTCTTTTTATATGTACCTGATTTTTTCCCCTCAATTTTGGTTTGCATCCTCTTCTGAAAACAGCAAGCTTTGTCTTCAGCCACCAAGATGCACACCAGTAAATCTCTAGGTCCCAGCTATGCTAGGTCAAACCCTTCTATGCACAGGCTACCACAAGTCTCAGCATGCATTGTCTCGGGCAGCAATTATAATTACTTGACCACTTGGTCAGAGAAGAGCTATTAAATGGTTTCTCCTGCTCAAGACACTCACTACACCATACTCTTCAGGAGGCCTATCAATAAAAATGGAAGACATAGGTGAAGGCAGCAATCAGTATTATTTAGCTTAGTGGTACAGGTACAGAAAATACATGCAAAAAAAAAAAAAGGAAATTTGAAAGAAAGCTAAACACAGAATGTATAATGTTCAGTTATGCTACTCACAGAAACACAATGGAGGCAAATGAATCCTCAGTTTTTCTGACCTTGCTAATATTTGTGTTACATGACGGTAGCTACGTAATCATAAGTTGATTTTTGAAACACAAAGAAATCTGAATCCCCAGCTAACAGTGAAAGGAGCTCTCACACTGCCCAGCAGGTGCATTCCATCTTGCTGTACCTTACCCAGGAGGTTTGTGAGCCAGAGGGCCAAATCCTCCTTCATTGGCAGCAAGTTGGCCTCGTGTCGGCTGGCAAGCCACTGGCTGTACTGGTGCATGTCGGAGAGGCCAGGCCCTCGTGCCTTCGGGCTCAGGGCAGTGCACATGGCTTATCCTCTCGTCCCCTGTTCACAAAGTTATCTAAAAAGGAAAAAAAAAAAAGAAAATAGTTCTTCATTATACCAATTAAAGTCTCACGCGCGCCATTTTTAGAATTGTAGGAAATAATCCCAACCAGAATATAATGCCCATCTCTGGAAGTGTTCAAGGGCAGGTTGGACAGGTCTTTGAGCGTGCTGGTCCAATGGAAGGTGTCCCTGCCATGGTAGGGAAGGGGCTGGAATGAGGTGGCTTTAAGGTCCCTTCCAACCTGAACCATTCTGTGATTCAATCATGACAACATTAATCATGTGCCTAAGAAGTCAGATATCAGACAAACAGAGGTGGATCTAACACAGGGTCACACACACCAGTGACCAAAACTTTGTTTTGTTAATGGATTTTTTTTTTGTAAGTGATTAAATCATACAGACAAATGTTAACCTCATTTGTACTCACCAAGCTACATGCTGCCAACACAACAAAATGTTCTGTAAGGAATTATTAAAATCAAATGAAAATAAACATTTTGCACAAAGCTAACAACTCACTATGATGCCTGACCCAACACCCAATACCAATTCAGATTAACTGGAGAGCTTCAGAGATTTTTGGACCATGCCCAGGAAAAACATGGCAACAACCAAATTGTGCTCCTACAGTAAACTTATCAACAATTAATAAATGCTGTAACTAAATGGAAACAGTCTATTCTACAGCTTCAAAATTATTCAAGGAAAAACTACACCGAATATATTGACTCAATAGCATAATTTCTTAAGAAAGCAGCAGAACAGCTAGTGTTGGTCACTCGCCACTTCCCAAATTTTCCTCTGCTTCAGTGATGACTTACTGAAACTTCTCAGGTAAGACAACTAATTTTGAACATATGATGTGTTAAGCATTGTCAGTCACAGGAGCCACTGCTGGAGCTATCTCTGTGCCTCAAGGGCTAGTTCTCCACCTGGGGCAGAAGTGTGCAAGGTTATTTTTCCCTCTCTGAAAGAATCTGGTAGCAATTGTAGCAGTGAGCTGAAATACTTCCTTGCCTGGTAGGCTGTAGCCTACCCCAACCAGCAGACACAAGGTTGTCACTGACATATTTTAAGAAAATCCTTTTGCTAGGACTTTTCTCCTGAGGAGCTGAGAGGCCTCAGAAATGAAATGTAAACAATGATTATCTGCTGGCTGTGGAATGTGGTCTGGAGATGGTTTACCAATAGGTGCATCTTTGATTGGTTCCATGTGAATTGTTTTTAATTAATGGCCAATCACAGCCAGCTGTGTCGGACTCTCTGTCATGGGTTATTATTATTCATTCTTGTTAAGCCTTCTGATGTCTCCTTTCTTTCTTTAGTATAGTTTAATATATCATTTTCTTTAATATAATATATATCATAAAATAATAAATCAGCCTTCTGAAACACGGAGTCAAGATTCTCATTTCTTCCTCGTCCTGGGGACCCTCAAACACCACCACACAAGCTCTTGTACAGGTGGCACCAGAAAGACATGAAGTGAATGTGAGACCCACAAGGAAGAGTCCTTTGCCTATTCTCCACACCAATTGTACTAAGACATGTCAACTGCCTTCAATTTATGAACCTGCAAACGCTTTCCCTCTGTCCTCTGCATACCTTTCATACCAGGTAAGAGATATTTGTGACCATAAAAACAACAGCAGAAAAAAACCCCAATTTATTATACTATCCATTGTGGCCTCAATAACAAAAATACTGAAACCAATTTCTATGTCAAAAGAGACAATATTTACTAAATGTAAAAAAAAATAAAAATAAAAATTTAATTGCCTTTCCATAAAATTGTGATGTAACTGACTTTTCCTAATGTATGTAATGGTATTTGGAATATCTTAATATTTGTATTAAAGTACTTCAGCATTTTTAACCTACTCTGTGTAAATAAACTCCGTGTTTGCAAAAAGGTCTGCATAAGCTCTTTTTGACAACACCTCACCCTAAGTCCTGAAGTTTAGCTTGCCCTTGAGATAGGCGCAGCTATCACTACAAATATACTTCTTATTGAAATTAGACAACTTTTTTTCAGTGAGGGAGAAGAAAAAACATACATAAAAAAGATTTATTCTCTTCTATAAACACATATTTCTGAATTATGAGTAGATTTTACATTTTTCTAACAAAAAAAAATCCTTATGTATCAAAGTTTCTTTGAAGGCAGAGCATTTTAAAGCAGACTAAAGTACTTAACTCATGCACAGCTCTGTTGTGAAACTGACTTTGTAAAAATGTCAGTTTGGATTTATGGCTTCCGGGTTAATTAAATTCAAATCATATCTGTTCATTTAGGGCAGGCTGCAAGGGAGGGGAGGGAAAAGACTTGGACTGTTAGCTCTGCAAAAATCAGTCAGGACTGTCACTCTCAAAACAGATTGATTCAGACTAGAAGCTACCAATAGCTAAGGAATTTCAATGACAACATATTTAGTTTCTCTACGTTACTCAGAACCACATAAATTACTCTTTCAAATCATTTTGGATAGAAACAGAGGCAAGACAGATAACTGACACCAGTTGTCATCAAAGACAACTTTATAGGGGAAAGATCAAGGATCTATCACATACTTGCTTGAAGAAAGAGCCTTCAAATAATTTTGACCATTTTCTGGGGTCTATAACCTCCACTGATACAGTGAGAGCCAGAAGTTTTTTTCTCTTGAATTACCGTTGCAATGATACTGGTAAAATGCAAAAAAAAAGCAAAAAAATAAAAAGAAAAAAAAAAGAGAATTCTTGTTCCTGAGTGTATGTATCTAAATATTTGGGAAAATCCTGCTATTTGTTTCTTTTTACATACAAATTGGAAAAATACAACAGAAAAAGCAGAACTATTTCACTAAAGGAATCAGTTATACCCTGCACCTCCTGACCGGGAAGAATTTCACATTTCATACATGCTTTGTGGAGGGAGTTAGACTGGATGACACTTGGAGGTGCCTTTCAACCCAAATATACTGTTATTTATATTTCATGGATGCTCAGAGCAGTATTAATCAGGAAACTCTACACAGGATGTGCCCTGCTAGAAGGGTAAAAATTGGCACACACACACTAAGCTGGGTTGTGCAGAAGAAAACAACAGGCAATAGCCTTTTCTTTCACCCCACTTCATCACTTCCAGGACCATGGATATGAAGTGCTCTATGGAAAGCTGGGGTTAATTAATCCCCAGCATTATAATAACATTATTATTATGACTGACAGTCATCCAGGCACAATACAGGCTGCTGACACTGGTGGGGCTGAAGGAATTCTAGGGTGTCAAAGATACATCTCTTTAAGACAAGATAAAAAAGAAGGAAGGCTTCTTAAACAGCTATATGGAAGCAGTCTGGGTTTCCACAAGTGTCTGTGGAAGAAGCACTGCAGTGTATTTACATCTCAGGCTTGTTTCTGTGGAAGTGCAGAGTAGAGAATTGGGGGAATAGGGATGTTATTTCAGTTTGTCTCTAAAATACAGCATTGTCTTGAAGTATATTTCATATTGACCTAACTCAGCAATCAGGCTGTGTAAAGTCCCAAGAAACTTTTGAGATTCATTCAGGGAAGCAAAGTGTGAGAACAAAGATTTTGGAGGATGAAAGGGTGCTTCAGTCTCATAGTAACTCCGGTAAGTAAGAAGAAAAAAGAGAGACAGGAAGGGTATTCTGAGTTTAAGGTGGTTTTCATATGACACATCCTCAGAATGAGAAACTGGAAAGATAACAAAAGCCAGACAGGCAGGTGACAAAATGAAGGTGAAAATGAGATAGAAATAGAGAAATAGAGATTCATTAATCATTTTCACTCTAGAAGGTGAAAATGATTAATGCATTTCTATACTGGGACTAGGTCTGCTTGAAATAAAGCTCTGAATGAAAATAATGTATGCACTAATTTGTGAAGAGGGCATGCAGAGTGAGGAACGAGAAAGTTAATACTGATGAAGAGCCTGAAGAATCACAGATAAATCACATACAAGCCAACCTTACCTCTGTGTAAATTTTCTTTGATTTCATTTCCAAAAAAACCCAAAATTTTTCACTTCTCCACTACTTTTCTGAAAAACTGCCCTACACTTCAGTAAAATCCACAAAATTCCTACCTTGGACTTTTAATTATTAAAAAATTAAAACTCAGCTTCCAAGGAGCAGAGTATCTCCTGTCACAAACTCTACAAGTTATACTGGAGATCAGTTAACAAATTCCAAGCATCAGAAACTTTCAAGCTCTGAATTAGCCTTCATGCAAACACTGATTGCTGCTGAACCTGTTAAATTCAACTTAAGCCTTCACAACACTTCAGCACTGAAGTACCCAAGTTTCAATAAATAGTTCATCTACTTCATCAATTGTACTTTTTAGACACTTATTAGAACTTCATCACACAGTAGCTGGGATCCAGGAAGAAGCCAAAATGTGAGAGTTCTGTGAAGGTTACAGCAATGGAGTACTGAGCTCCTTCAAGATCTGTATGAAGATTCTCCCTGTGGTGAAGGCCAGGCCCTTGTTTCATCACTCAGATACCTTCAAATCTCTTCCTTAAAATGTCTTACTATATTTATATTTTAGTGAACTGAAGAAAAGTTTGTTGACAATTTCTCAGTGAGGTCAGAGGGATGGACCAACTTGCATCAGAGGTGGACAGCAGCTTTTAAGGATACATCAGCACAGCTGAGGCAAGTCTCTGGCCCCAACAACTATTTAATCCTTTTCCTTTTGGCAGACAAAGTATGAACCAAGGAGCCAAAAAATATTGGGCTTCCTAATCTCACCATTTTCTAACAGCAACATCAAATCACCATATATACAGCTGTTTAAAACTAGCCAACACAAACATGACAAATATTTTTTAGAATGTTGCACTCTCTGTAAACTGTTGAGGCTGACTTGATTTGCAGAAGCATTTTCAAAACTTACCTCTAAATGCTTTAAAGCAAGTACTTCCCCCTACTATTCAGAATGTAGATGAGGAACAGTCTTTGACTACTTTTCATCCTCTTTTGTTACAGTTCATATTCATGTAGCACAACCCTTTTTTTCAGCCTCTCGCAATGAGAGGAGGATGTCTCAAATTCTTAGCCTCATTGTCTAGATGAAGAATTCAGTGTGGGATGGTTTACAGTACACCCAGAAATGTGTATCACATTCAACACTAAAAGGTCCTGTTTCTCTCTGCTCGCTCCTACTGAACAGTGAAGTTCTTATTTTGCTCTACAGTGGAGCATTTAGTTATCTGTTTATTGCAGTTCATTGCTTGTATTTTGCCAGCAGTGTAACCTTACGCTATCTGGTGATTGTTATCAGTGATCATCAGGTGAAAGCAATGAGAATCAAACAAGTGATCTTCTGTGTTTCTACTGGCTTTTGTTGAGGTTAACGGGTAGGAAAAAAGGAATCAAGAATGATACACTGTACTCAAAACACACAGGAGGCAAAGACTGTTTAATCCAGAAAGTATAACTGGATGCACAATAAGGCACTCAGTTGCAGATCCCCAGATTCAATTCCCTCTCCTATTCCAACCACCCTCCTTACCTGTAAAATTGTGATTATTTTCTTAAACCAAGTATCAAAAGGGAGGAAAAACTGTAAACATATAAAAGCTTGCATGTATGCATAGATGTCCATACAAAGAAAACACATGTGCTCCCTCCTGCTAGATAATCATGTAAACCAATAAGTTTTTACTCCAATTTACCCACCCAGTTCCAGCAGATATGCATAACAGCTTACACTGAGAAGCTGCTGGCTATGCAGGGCTCTCTGCACCACGAGTTTCACTGTCACTTCAACCTGGTTCCCAATTAAATGTGCATTAATTCTCAACCAAAAAGGGGCTTGAACCATTTCTTGCAGCTTGCTCCCACATAAAATCCTTCCAGGTCAGGAATGAAGAAGTCTTGCGGAGTCACCTGATCTTTATGACTTGACTTAAGAATTAGCATAGATGTGAAGTATCCAGTGAAACAAGCATTTTTATTTGTATTCAGTTAGAAAACAATAAACACAAGTTAAAGTGTCTATGGAGGGGGAAAATCTATCATAAAGCAAATGCAGACCTCCCTCCAGTGACCAATCAAATCACCTCTGATGCAAAGGTGCTACGTGATGGGCCCTTTGCAGGAGAGCTGACATAAGAGCTGAAGGGACACTGTTACAGACACCAGGTTTGGCCCCCCAGGCACTCTTGCCCAGCAGACAAGGTCAGTGACTGGCTCTGTGCAGCTGGCAGCCAAACCAGAGCTACCCAGGACTGAACACCTGCACACATGCCAGCTCAGTGGCCCAGCCGCTCTAAAAGCTGGAACTACTGGAACAGAAGATGCCATAACTTTGCCTCAGACCCTGGGTTCAAAAACTCTTTTTCATAAATCTGATCAGGATTAAACAGGCAGGCTTTGAGCTTGTGCAATGAAATTTGTTATAACATGACTGAGGAAGCACATTAGCCACCAGTTGTAGAAGAAACTAAACGTCACACACACAACTGTGCAATTGCCCCACTGTCAATGATAGAGGAAACAGACACAACTTTGACAAGATCAGCAAGGTTTTCTCTGAAGGAACTGGAACCTGAGCATAGCCTGTACATTGGCTTTGACAGAGGGGTATCAGCCATAAACACAGACAATCTCCTGCTGTCTCAGAGAGAAGGTAATGCTACTGGAAAGCAGCCAGCCTGGGAAGAGAGGAGACACAGGATCAAAAGCCAGAACAGAGCTCATGAGTGTATCTGGCAAGCGTCTCTGCTGGATCTCCCTGCTAGCTCTAATCACCTCAAGCAGATGGAAAAGAACAGAACTTTTGAAATTTTACTGGAGTTTAAATGGACTGCATGCATCATTCACTAACTGCAACACCAAGCTGAGTGCAAAAAAGGGGTAAGATTCAGTGTTCATAAACAGATTGAGCTGCAGAACAAAATGCATAATTGTGCAAGTAGAAATGAAGCTGCCCACAATTTGGGACTCATATTGCAATCACCACCTTCACATCATCAAGTGCCAGTTTTATAGACATGGCAGAAAAAAGGATAAATACATTTTAAAAACTTACTTCAGTTTTCCTGTCTCAGTGTTGACATATTTTTCAGATTTGGAGAGTATAATATCAGTTCACAGACTAAAGGATGCTCTTGTTTTTCCACATATATGTACATATGTGTATATACACACATACATGCAGAAAGAGGGGAAAAAAAGATACATGAATGCCTTCCATTGAGAGCCACAAAAATAACTAAAAACTTTTCATTTTTTAATGTCAGGAAACTGTTTCCCACGGTGAGATCTGCTAGACAGTGGAATGACTTTCCCAAATGAAACTGTGAAAGCTTCTTTTCTTGAAATGCTAAAAATGGACTAAAAGAAACAGTAAGAAAAAACCCAGAGACTTGCCACTCACTGTTAGATGTTACTTAGTCAGTCTTTACCACCTTCAATTTCCAGTTTACTACAGAAGAGTAATCACTCTCCTTTTGCCCTTTTACATGCATAAAAACAAACACAATCGTTTTTAAAGTCATTCTGCTACTACCTTGCATATTGTCTCTCCAAGAGCTATTTGCAGAGCCTTCCCTTCTATCAGAAACAACAGGTCATTCTTATCTGCATTATCATACAGGTACCTTACATCTAATCTTAACTTTGCCCACTACTATAAACAAGCAGATAAAACATGAGCTGACAAATGCAGCAGCATATCTTTATGAGGAAATTTAATTTTTCTAGATATTTTATTATCCTTATAAACTATACCACAACCAATTTAGCCCAAGGTTTCTGAGTTTTCCCAGATTAACTTGGAACACACTGTACATTAGGAGCAGGGGGAGGGGCACTGAAGGGGAACCACCATCTGAAACTCATTAGTCAATTAGAATTTTTCATGGCTTGCATCAAAATGTGACCTACACTGATAGAGTACGTTTTAATCACAAGAAGCCTTTGTCCTTTACATTATGAATACACATTACAAGTGTGTGCAGCACTTTGAGGGGAGGATGGAGAGCCTGGCACATCAGCTTACCAACACTTTGTACCTGTAAGGAAGGCCCTTGGTCTGAGACCAGACCAAAACAAAGTTAACTGCACTTTAAAACCTGTTCTAATCATCGGAAGCCTAGACATTCTCAGCACTATGCCTAGTAGAAACAATTTTATTGCCTTGATAACATCTCCCTTACCAAAAGGAAAGCAGAAAGTCTTTCTCACACAGACAAACTGTATGCTCCTAGAGCAAAACTTTAGGAACATTCAATATCTACTTGCTCATAAAATTATAACTTCTGGAAACTGAGCCTGATTCCTAACACTGTCCAAAACCTCTGAAGTTGATTCCTCTTTGCATGGCTCTTACTATATGTTTTTCTGATTGTTTAAGCAAAATGGCAATTAAAAAATAGTACAAAAGTTTCAACCCCCACCAGTTAGAAAATAAAATACATATTTAAACTAACATATCACATCTCACAAGGAGTAGAAGTATCTCTTGCGGTAAGGACACTATGCAGTACCACAAGCTGACTTCCAATCATCAGCTTTGCTTTTAATTATGATATTCCATTTCTAAATCCTGTCCTGAAATTAGTGTGAAGTTTAACTGAGAGGTGTAAAGTAGAGTTGAAGAAGTACTGTGCATAGTAAGTGTGCCAATTTAAATAAGACTGTAGGTAAAATAAATAAAGTAACCAAATAAGTCAGCAGGATAAAGTAAGTGGCAGCTAGAACTTGAGGATAATATTGACTCTTCAGCACTTCACCACCTTCACATAAGTTTGACCATGGTTCCAACAAGGGCAATATAATCCTGATAGATGGCTCATGGCGCCATACAGAATAAATTCAGGAATGTCCTATTTAGAAACTTCCTATTAAATCACAATCCACGTCACAAAACCCTCATCAAACTGTTACATTTGGCACAGCATCCACTTTGCAACGAAACAAAAAACACATAATGCACATGGAAAACCGATAATAATCTGTTCATTTTCCATTGCAGAGTAATGTCAGAAGTATGTTGAAACTGCACTGGGGAGCCTGCAGTGCATCTGTCCTACTGTCCCAGGAGCTGCACTCCCCCAGGAACGCGCAGAGCCAGCAGGCTCAGATGACACCACTGCACCAGGATGTACACAGCAATCCTGGAAAACAGCAACTTTCATTACTCACACCTAGAACGTCAGTGAAGAAACAGAGCGAGCGGGTGTCACCATTGCACCGGGATGCACAGCAATCCCAGGTAACAGCAACCTTCATTGCTTACACCTAGAACGTCAGGGAAGAAACGGAGCGTGCAGAGCCAGCAGGCTCAGATGTCACCACCGCACCAGGACGCACACAGCAATCCCAGATAACAGCAACCTTCACTCCCTACATCTAGAACGCTCGCAAAGAAACAGAGCCTTCTTAAAAGCGAAACTCCGTCCCCGGAGATTTGAATCTAGAGCCTGAAGAGGAAACCAAGAGCCCTGGGCTAAGCAAGGGCGCCTTTTGGCACAAGAAGGGTCCCGTTCTCTATCCGGGGGCGGCGGAGGGGCCGGGAGCGCCCGGCGGAGCTCGGCCGCCTCCGCCCGCCGTTGCCGCAGCCCCGCACAAACCCGCCCTCCTCATCTCGCACCACCAGCGCCCCAGGGCTGCCTAGAGAAGCCATAAAGATAAACCAGAGGTTGAGGCCAGGGGTGAGCGCACTGTAAGAGCCACCCCCCATCCCTCCTTGCCCGCCCCGCTCTCACCCGCCGCGGAGTCCGATGCGTTTGTCCTCCTCGGGGCCCCTCCGCAGCCGGGCTGAGCTAATGGCTTTGCCATGAGTGCTGGAAGCGCTGCTCCCAGGTCTGCCCCTCGGGGGCAGGACCAAGCAAACCCGCCGCAGCCCCCGGCCCTCCGCGGGATGCCCGGGGCAGCCCGCCAGCAGCCGCATCCTCACGGCGGCGAGGCCCGGGAGAGCCACGCGTGGATCTCCGCCACACACCCACGCACGCTCTCATTGCGCCTCCGCCATGCTTTCAAACTCCCACGGTAGAGAGCGGGAGGGAAAAACCCTCACCAAAGCCCCGCGACCCCACAAGCAGCCAGCGGCAGCAGCCACCCCCGCGGTGCCCGCCGAGCCGAGCCGTGCTGCTCCCCCACGTACCCTTGCAGCCTCCCCGGGACGGGGAACAAGGAAACAAAAGCACCTACTCCCCACTGAAGAGCCGCCGGGCAAAGATCACCTTCCCGCTTCGTTCTGGCCCCTTTCTCTTTAAACCCGAGAACAGCCGGCGAGACACACGAAACGCCCTCAATTTAAAGGAGCCCGCGCGGAGAGCCCCGCCGCAAGGCTGACAGCGAGCTCGCCGCAGGCCAGGGCAGGCCAGGCAGGGCTCCCACCTTGGCTGGGGCGGGCAGGGCGGCAGGCAGGCAGGATAGGCAGAGATCCCACCTTGGCAGGGAGGCAGGCAGGCAGAGAGCCCACCTTGGCAGGGAGGGAGGGGGGAGGCGGCAGGCAGGGCTCCCGCTTGGGCTGGGGTGGGCAGGAAGGCAGGGCTCCCACCTCGGCTGAGGGGGAACAGGCAGGGCTCCCACCTTGACAGGGGGCTCCTACCTCGGCTGAGGGGGAACAGGCAGGGCTCCCCTCTTGGCCCGGCAGGCAGGCAGGGCTCCCCCCTTGACAGAGGGGGAAACAGGCAGGGCTCCTACCTCGGCTGGGGGCAGGCAGGCAGGGCTCCCCCCTTGGCCCGGGCAGGAAAGCAGGCAGAGCTCCCCCCCGCCTCGGCTGAGGGGGAGCAGGCAGGGCTCCCACCTTGGCCCGGAGGAAGCAGGCAGGGCTCCCACCTTGGCCCGGAGGAAGCAGGCAGGGCTCGCACCTTGGCCCGGAGGAAGCAGGCAGGGGCTCCCTCTTGGCTGGGCAGGGCTGCGGGGCCGCCTCCGGGGCCGCACTCGCTGCCCCTCTCGCCTCCGCAGCCGCCGCTCTCCCCCGAGCGCTGCGGAGCGGGCTGGGAGCAGCCGCGCTGCCTCTCCTCATCCGCTCAGCTCCATGCTCTCTTTGGGAAACCCGGCTTTGGTTTTGTTTGTTTGGGTTGGGTTTTTGCCTGTTTGTTTTGTTGTTGTTGTTTTAGGGGTTTTTTGGGTTTTTTTTTTGTTCGCGGTTGGTGTTGGTTTTGGTTTGTTATTTGGGTTTTTTTTTTTTACACTTCCCCTTCCCCCCTCATTTATTCTCCCCCCACCTTTTTTTTTCCCCTCTCTGACACCGATTTCCTACCCTTGAGCAGTCCGCATTGACTGAACGGAAGTTTAATACTTCGTTTTTTCAGAGGGACGGCAAACGCAGTTCACACTGATTTACCCTTGAAATGCTGAGGTATTGTATTACAGCCCTTGGCAGCGAGTTGATTCTTGTTTCCATTTATCTTTTATTATTGCTCCCTTTCCAAGACTCGTGGTTGTGGAAATGGAAAGAAAAGAAGAAAAGAAAATGTCACATCCAAGATAAAACTCTGTTTTTTCTTTAGTTTGACTGTTATGTCTGGAATTTTTTAACACTTATAGACACATCTTTTAATTGTCACTTTTTTTTAATGGCTAGAGAAATATTTGGTGAAACTTCATTGTGTATTTCTCTAAAACCATTTCATGCCACCTTGTACATCTTGAATAAAAAAGCATGCTGTTCATAAACTGATCATTCATTGTACACATTTTAAAGAGTGATGGGCAGAGGTTTTGCTTGTTCTTGTTATCTGTGCTTCATTTGCTAAGCTAACTTTTAGCACACCATTATTTCAGCCATTTCATTCTCACGTTACGTCATTTTTGTGATACTTCAACATTTAAATGTCAGAGATAACCTTCTCCGACTATTGTTTGTTCACTTCTTCCCTGCCCAGAGAAGCCCCTTTTGTGAATTCAATAGTGGGAAACAGATGTTCAGCCTTCTTCTCTTAATGCATGAATGTAGAGTGTCTTGTTGAGTTTCCTAATGGTATCATGCTATCACTTTCAATAAGAGCGTTCCTGATGAACACTGCACTTATTTTTCTCTTTCAGTGTAGAGTCACTTAATTCAGTTGTTCTAGCCAAAACACATGTATAATTATGCTGAATGAATTATTTTAAGTTGATTGCTGAAACACTCATCAAACTGACCCTTATTTTTTATTTACATTCATTTCTTTGTACACTGATCTGCTGGGAAAACTGGATTTGTGTAATTAATGCTGGGTTTTTTCTCAATAATTGCACTATAAGCAAATTCCTATTCTCTGAATAGCAGATATGCATTCCTGGCCAATCAAATGCACTCTTGTTATTTCTTGTATTCCTATACTATTATTATGCTTTTCTGGTGGACTATTAACTGCTGTGATGAGTGCTGCTTAAATGAGAGCCATTCATCAGCATGCTGATATAGTTAACCATGGTGAGCTCTAGCCATTTACTATGTGAGTAACAGCACAGAATTAAATTACCTCCTAGTTTTGATCCAGTTAGCAAAATTTTAATGCCCCTGGGCATGACTGTTTTTATTGGCTCATCCAATTTTTTTTTCTCAGAAAAAAAAAAAAAGGAAAAAAGCCCTAAAATTATATCCTAAAAATGCACTGGGTTGGAACTGATGGTAAGCTGATGAGCAGATTCCTGCATCCACTTGATTATCTTACAATTTTTTACCTACCTTGAGAAAGATTTTATTTGTTACTTAATAAGGAGCAGCAATTCAAATCCAATTTATGTCAACTCAATATAAAAACCACCTTAAGATGAGAAGACAAATTTTGTTAAAATGTCCCTTGTACTTAAAATCCTGCCAATTTCTAGAGAAGTTGAAAAACATTCTCCTAAGCAACAGTCACATCTTGACTAGAAGCTTCTCATGGTTCATGTTCTCTTAAAGTTCCAAGATTCCTACTAAGTTTAGGAGCAATTCTTCACAGGGAGTGAAGCTGAGGCTTTTCCAGATCCCATGCAGTAAATCTTGTGTGAGCATTTGCACAGGTACCAGTAGGAAGGACTGGAAAGGCAGCTGTGAGATTTTGAAGCTGAAGTTGGTTGTGTGCTCCTTTATATGGTCAGTTTGTACCACAGGATATTCTAATAGCATGAGAGTGTTCATAGATACTTTATGTATCTTTCTGTATTGAGGATTGACAGTAGACAAGCAGGATGTAACATCCAATACAAGAGTTAAGAAAAACAAAAAACTGAAGGTTAGATCAAATCTTACTCAAGCAAAAGGGACAGAAACACATTGCCAAGTATGCATCTGGAATGTCCATTATGTGAATGCTGTGGAAGCTTCAGTAGCACCATCACAATTACGAACGAGCTGAGATTCACACTTCTTCCACCCTTTAATATTAGAATTTGGCTTTCCAATTTGACACAGTAACTTTGGAGCCCCAGCAGAAACACATTTTCTGCATAAGGTTATTTCAATAGCAGCGTTGCTTACCTTTGCAGAGGAAATATACAAAACTTTCCTAGTCAAATGCTATCATTTTCATTAGTCCTCCACACAATTAATCTTAGGTCCTCACACTTTCAACCTCCTGTGTCCACATGTTCTGATAATACTTTTGACAGTCTACTTCCAAACAAATAAGAGGATGAATTGTATGAGAATAAACAATGATTTGAAGACAGACATATAGGAAAGGAGACAGAGAACAATAAAGCATATTTGGAAGTCATATGTGCACGTAGGAAAGCTGAACAATATTAATACCACAACAAATATCTTGTCATCTAGATAATCTTTTCCTACTGTTAAAATTAATTCTCATAATAAATGTATGTACGTGGCTGAGATGCAACAAATTCTATCTAATGATGTCACATGCTTCCTATGATTTAGGACAAACATTCAGGATTAAAGATTCTGAAAGATTTACTTGGTTGCATGTCAACTTTGATGCATAGATATTTGAAGATTAAATTGAGTACAGAAGTCAGCAAGGATGACCACAATGGCCCATTTTATTTGTGTAATTCCTCAGCCCTTTCCTAAAAAATGTCTTATAATCACCACCTCTGATGACCTGTGGGTGCTGTGACATTATCAGGATTTTCTTATGAAGGTACCTTGCAGGTCATCTACAAATGGGAGAGAAAAATTTCCCAGATCAAAGGTTTCTCAATGCCCAGGGAGCTGAAGCAGCAGTCACTGAGTGGGAGGAGGAAAAGAGACCAAGAGAAAGACAGCGGAGGATGTAGAATAAAAAGTAAAAGCAGAGTGGAGGATGAAGTTCTCAGCAGGCAGAGATACAGGCATCTGTCTTGTCATATCTGTTGATCCCACTTTCCTGATAATTTTCCAAATTTCCCAAACACTCCTCCTTCCATATGTAATTAGTGTCACAACTGACCAGAAAAAATCAGTCAAATACAACAGATACATTGAAATTGATCACTGGAAGCCCAGTTCTGTATCAACTCCTAAAGCACATACATTAAACAGGACATACCTTGGTCAACTAAGAGAAAAGAGATGGGAGAGGACAACTGAGTTGTTGAGCAGAAATGCTGCATAAACTGTATATTGAGTTGAGAATATCATACCTGTTCATTTTCTCGCTTTTTTGCCATTAAAGGGACCATATGATTAAATAATTTAACTGAAAATTAAATAAGTTTGGAATGCAGAAATAGATTTGCTTTGTACTTTCTTTCAGTAAGTGCCACAGAAGTTAAAATTCAAAAAATAGAGTTCAGAGGTGACTAAAAATTGCTGGTCTTGAGTCAGTTTGTTAGAATATGAGCAGCCACAATGAGTGCAGAACGTGTTTCATAAATCATCCAGTATTGCTGCAATATTATAGTACTTTGCCACAAATTTCCATGTCTTCCTTGACTTTTAATAAAGGGAGAGTTGTCAATAGCTTTGCAGGCTTGAGATCAGTAAATACAACCTTATGGAACTCCCCGAAATATATTGCACTAACTGGTGTCAGAGAAACATATTTAATTTTTTTTTTCTAAAACAGTTGGAATATAATGTAAAAATCTCAGTTAAAATGTGTCCTTTGTATGGAAATTTTAAGAATAGTGGAAAAAATGAAATGGGTAGAATATTAAATTGTTTCAGTTATGCATCTTTACTATTTTCATTACCATGAAAATAAGACAAGCTGTGAGTTAATTCCATCCTCTTACAATTCTGTTCAGCACACAGTGACTTCATAGTCAACTGAACTTTTATCCAACCTGCAGTGAAACACTCATGTTAACGCTCTATGAACAAACTTCAAACTACTCCTTTACTATAAAAGTAGTATGTTTTGTCCTTCCATCTTGTAAACTTACTATGCAAGAATTGTACTTTCTATCTATATAATTATATATAACTAAAAATAATTACCATTTTAATGAAACTTTGGTTTTAATCTTAAATATGACACTGAGTACTGTAATCTAAGGGAATCCAGTTTTCATCATTGCAAGTCCAAATACAAGTTAGCTGTTTCCTCTGCATCATATTTACTGAAACATACCTACTTCTAATCTTTTGGAGTATTCTTCATTAGTGTCACAGAAAACACCTGGATGAAATTTGATGCAATAAATAAGATTTCTGCTTGGATTGATGTACTGTGCACCAGCATACATAGACTGCTCAGAAGATCCAGGTATGTGCATCACTGGGACAAATATTATAGAATAAGTGCTCACAATTCTGATTTATATAGAATGGTATTATTTGGCTGAGTGTCATTTATCCATGGATACAGAGCATGCAGTTGATATGCACAACTAAACAATAATTACCGGGCCAAATATGTTCTGTCTGACAAAGCACAATAATCTGTCCCTAAAAAACCAGTGCCTTAAACATAAATGAAGCAGAGAATTATTATCAATTTTTTCTTAAACCCTCAGATACTACATTGATAAAGGTGATTTAAATCCCTACATATATTGGATAGGCCTCATAACTCATAACTCCTTCAAGAGTGAAATCAATGATATCCTCACATACAGAACTCTAAACTTTTCTAACTACAGCTGATACTACACTGTGTTCCTCACAAGACAATGTAGCAATTGAAAGTGATTAAGACATATAGCAACTTAATCTGAGATATCTGTCAGAACTAGCCCAAATGTAAATGAAGTGATGAGCTCTCTTCCTGTTCCTTATATTTTACAAGAGATCTAGATTTTGTGGTTGGTCTCTACTTGGAATAGACAAATCATTACAGTAGGGTGCTAACTGAGGTCACACAGAAACACTGGATTTTAACTGCTAACAGCACAAGAAGAGCAGTGAGAAAAAGGGGATCTAAACAGCTATCACTGCCACATTGTCTTCTTGTAAGTGTTTTGGAATAGTTTTATCACCTTCTTCTTTTATAGTAGCTGAATCAAAATATATAAACTAATTTTCATAGGAATTAACAGATGAATGCTGTGCTTGAGAGGCAATTTACAAAGAATTCTGATACACATATTGCAGTTTCTTGAAACCTGCAAAATTTCCAGACCAAGAATAGCAGAAGACAATCAGTTTTTTAAGAACTCAACAATTATTTTAAACAGAAAATATTCTAACAGAGTAATAATGCTTGCCCACCCACTTCCCCCATAGCTGATCAGATTCCTGCCTTCCTTCCTTTTCTTTTCATTTTGGATGTCTTCCTTCTCTTGACACAGATCTACATTTCCCTTTAATCATCAAGATTCATTGTTTCAATTTTGCTTCCCTTTAACTTATTCCCTTTGTTATTGGGCTTTGTATGAATATAGCTTGTTGAGTTTATAGTTAACCAGGTCACAATTCTATCCCTTACAGTGAAACTCCCATTAATAAAATCAGATGAGGCTTTTTTTTTTTTGAGCCTAGTTCCTAAGAACAAAATTATCAGCAATTATTCCAAATCTGAAAGAACTGCACATAACTATAGACATAGTTTTAAATCTTTTCTTACAGAGAAGTATATGGACTCAATCCAAAGTCTTCCTAGCTTCATCATAACCACACTGGTATTTTCCCAGATCACTTCAGTCTATACTTGTCAGAGACATAATTGTAATATTTAACTGAATGGGGAAACATGTATTTCAGTAGGAGAGGTACTGAACTGATACCTCTAGATGAATTGCTAAGGTCAATCCCAAAGAAAATAGGTGGCATACAGAGGTATTTTATGTGACACAAACATGTCTTTCTTCTTATTGGCTACCTAACGAAAACAATTTCATCAAACTCCACTCTCCTAGTCACTGGAATAACTTCTGCAGTCCAATTTAGGATCCTGTTTCCATATCAAAGCCCCTTAAATCAGAAGATACTTTTGCTATCTCACAATTTCAGTTCTATTTTTCTCACATTGCTTCATCTGTGAAGCAAAAAATTCCACCTTATTCAAAGTGATAAAGCACAGTCACAAAACATGTAATTTGTAATGAACCTGCCTTTGTAACAAGGAAATTAAAAATTCATTGCCTGGCTAGCAATGCAAAGGAAGAGAGGCAGGATGGTCCTTACAGATGAAGGTCAGGTACACACTTAGGTTTTTGCAAGTCTGAGTTTCTTCCCACACTGCCTTCACAGCTCTCCCAATCTTTTTCCTGGTGCTTCTGACACAGCTGTTCAGCATTTATTCCTTAACCCTACACTTTCTCCGTCAACATTCCAAATTAAGTTTCCTCAGAAGCTATTGTTGAGATACTACCTCTACTGCTATTTTTTTCCAGGACCTTTTTTCCTACTCACAGTTCCAGCGGCCAATCCTATACCTTAAGGAATGCTTCAGGTCCAGCATTCCTTTTCATTCTTCTATTACAGTGTCATCATCAAAGCATTCCTAATGGAAAGAACACCATTCCCTCTGCACCATACTATGCTGCCAAGGGAAACAGGGTGAATGCCAGCTCATTTAATGAGCTATTCCTGTCTTGTGGGGTTGGGAGATTCAGTTCCTTTTCCCACCTCTGCAAATGTATCTGTTCTATCAGTTTTGCTAAACCATTTTTTATTTTAATTTTTAAAAAGACATTTATTATTATCGATATATTATTTTAAAATAGACATTCATAAAACATAATCTCATAAAGTAGTCTGATGCCAGTGGACACCAAAAATTGTATAGAGATAGCCTTGATTTATTAAGTTGATTTATAGAAGCACCCTGCACTTATTTCTCTTCTCTTCTCTTCTCTTCTCTTCTCTTCTCTTCTCTTCTCTTCTCTTCTCTTCTCTTCTCTTCTCTTCTCTTCTCTTCTCTTCTCTTCTCTTCTCTTCTCTTCTCTTCTCTTTTCTCTTCTCGTCTTTCCTTCTTCCTTATCCTGCAAACCCTAATAGAGAAGGGAAATAAGGGAGTTTCGAAATAATCCTGGCTCTGGTTATCACTTGCTTTCGAACCAATACAAGAAATCTGTGTGTGATCTCAAAGTATTTAAGTTATTAAGGGAAAGTTATGTAATCTTCCAGATGCTTCAGAGTTATAATCTATGACATGATTATCAAGTGTATCCCATGAGGGTTTTGAGGCAATATTAAACATTTTGATGTCACAGACTGAAGAGTCAACAAATTAAAAATACTACTTTTTTAGTGTATTAGCTCTTTTACAAGCATTCATGTTGTGAAGAGGTTGATCAATAGCAGAATCATCTCTATGACTTTATACTTCATGTAAGGACACTTTTCCTTCAGGAGAGAATTCCCAGTTCACAGAGTTACAATCTGAAAGATGATAAGGGCATAGCTAATTGCTGACAAAAGACTAGTGTTTCTATTTTTTGGGTGTTACTTCAGCACCTGCAATCCACAGATAATCCTTTTCCAGCTTATCCTTTCCTTCACTGGGAATGATTCCTTATTCTTTTAACCATATCAATGTCAAAATAAGGAGTTGGTTTTGTTCAACAGTGTACACATTTAGTTTTTCTCTTGGGAGAGCCTGATGCATTGCTTTTTATGCTATAGCCAAATGCCTTGGCCATGTTTTTTTAATTGAGGTTGGCTGAAACTGTTCTGCTTTCCTGCTGCCTGTCATAGGCTGAATTACAAACAATGATGGGACTGGTTACCCAGCTCCCCACATTAATGACACATGTTGCTGAAATGCATTGAGAAACATTTAGTAAGATCAAATTGCGGAAGAACTTCAAAATCAAATGCCCCAAACCAACAATGAGGAGAGAAAGAGACAGAAAGCTATTTTTTTTTAACTTTGTGAACATTATAGGCATGCTTACAAATAAGATCAGAGTCATAATTCCAGTATTAAAACTTATTCTGTGTGATCTTTAAATTTGGACATTTCTATTTCTTCATCTGCCACAATTCCATGCAAAGAGCCCACAAATTAATTAAATAACTAATTCAACAAATTATTAGTAAAAAAAATACTTGCACAAAATATTGTAGGTCTGACAAGTGAAAAGAAATAGGAACCAAATAGACCAAACAACTAAGACTAAATATTTAGAATGGTTATCTGAATGATATGACAGTCTGAGATGCTAGTAATTCCATATGGAATTTGCTACCAAATATAGTACTGTGCATTTGCAGCCCTCAGGCTTCATACAATAACAACAACGGGAAAACCAGTAATCTGAAATACTGCAGTCTTGATAAACACACCTGCTAGGGTCTAAATCCATCATCAGGACCTCTATTTCCACCCTCACAGCTATGAATGTGAAATATTCATCTGTAGGAAAAACATATGGATAAACAAAATGATGCAGTGTTCTATCATGGCAGAACTGGTGATATGCATCTGCTGTAACATACCTGAAGTCTTCCTGGACAGAGATAAAAATTATAATGTTCTTAGGCTTACTTTAATTTTTATTACTCCAATAATAAAAACTAGATTGTTAACTTAATAAATAGGTTGCCTAAGTAGAATATATAATGATATTTTATATCCTATGAATAGGCTAAGTTCACTGTCTGCTTCTCCATGAGTTACTACAAAAGGCAAGTCAGAAGAAATGCTGTGAGAAATGTTAATAGTTAATGACTCAAAAAACCCCAGCCATTTGCAAAAGCAACAGGTGCTTTTGCAGACATGCAGAAAGTAATTGCCCAGGTGCAGAGGAGGTGCACAAGCTGGGAGCTACAAGCTGGGTTTGTGCCAAAGAAGAGAAGAGGCTGATAAGAAGCAGGTCCTTCAAGGTGGGATAGTGCTTTTTATCATGCCAATCTTTTTTATCATATCAATCCCTTACATAACTGGCTGAGGAGTGAAAATTCCCCTCTGGAAGGAGTACTGCTACATTCACATGTACACCTGAATGGATTTATCCTCTGATGGGCCCAAAGGTGTCCTGAACTAACAAAGACCCCAAAGTGCGCTGTGCTCCACAGCTCCACAGCATCCAGGGTAACACTGCCCACAGCTCCACAGCATCCAGGGTAACACTGCCCACAGCTCCACAGCTCCACAGCATCCAGGGTAACACTCCCCACAGTGGTACAGCATCCAGGGTAACACTGCCCACAGCTCCACAGCGGTACAGCATCCAGGGTAACACTGCCCACAGTGGTACAGCATCCAGGGTAACACTGCCCACAGCTCCACAGAGGTACAGCATCCAGGGTAACACTGCCCACAGTGGTACAGCATCCAGGGTAACACTGCCCACAGCTCCACAGAGGTACAGCATCCAGGGTAACACTGCCCACAGCTCCACAGCATCCAGGGTAACACTGCCCACAGCTCCACAGTGGTACAGCATCCAGAGTAACACTGCCCACAGCTCCACAGCATCCAGGGTAACACTGCCCACAGCTCGACAGCATCCAGGGTAACACTCCCCACAGTGGTACAGCATCCAGGGTAACACTGCCCACAGCTCCACAGCATCCAGGGTAACACTGCCCACAGCTCCACAGCATCCAGGGTAACACTGCCCACAGCTCCACAGCATCCAGGGTAACACTGCCCACAGCTCCACAGCATCCAGGGTAACACTCCCCACAGTGGTACAGCATCCAGGGTAACACTGCCCACAGCTCCACAGCATCCAGGGTAACACTGCCCACAGCTCCACAGCATCCAGGGTAACACTGCCCACAGCTCCACAGCATCCAGGGTAACACTGCCCACAGCTCCACAGCATCCAGGGTAACACTGCCCACAGCTCCACAGTGGTACAGCATCCAGGGTAACACTGCCCACAGCTCCACAGCATCCAGGGTAACACTGCCCACAGTGGTACAGCATCCAGGGTAACACTGCCCACAGCTCCACAGCATCCAGGGTAACACTGCCCACAGCTCCACAGCATCCAGGGTAACACTGCCCACAGCTCCACAGTGGTACAGCATCCAGGGTAACACTGCCCACAGCTCCACAGCATCCAGGGTAACACTGCCCACAGCTCCACAGCATCCAGGGTAACACTCCCCACAGTGGTACAGCATCCAGGGTAACACTGCCCACAGCTCCACAGCATCCAGGGTAACACTGCCCACAGCTCCACAGCGGTACAGCATCCAGGGTAACACTGCCCACAGCTCCACAGTGGTACAGCATCCAGGGTAACACTGCCCACAGCTCCACAGCATCCAGGGTAACACTGCCCACAGAGGTACAGCATCCAGGGTAACACTGCCCACAGTGGTACAGCATCCAGGGTAACACTGCCCACACTGGTACAGCATCCAGGGTAACACTGCCCACAGCTCCACAGCTCCACAGCATCCAGGGTAACACTGCCCACAGCTCCACAGTGGTACAGCATCCAGGGTAACACTCCCTACAGCTCCACAGCATCCAGGGTAACACTGCCCACAGCTCCACAGCATCCAGGGTAACACTGCCCACAGCTCCACAGCATCCAGGGTAACACTGCCCACAGTGGTACAGCATCCAGGGTAACACTGCCCACAGCTCCACAGCATCTAGGGTAACTGCCCACAGCTCCACAGCATCCAGGGTAACACTCCCCACAGCTCCACAGTGGTACAGCATCCAGGGTAACACTGCCCACAGCTCCACAGCATCCAGGGTAACACTGCCCACAGCTCCACAGCGGTACAGCATCCAGGGTAACACTCCCACCTGGATCTGAGCCCCCATGAACCAACTGAACTTTTGTGTTTCATGGGCTCTTCC
Organism: Agelaius tricolor; assembly: GCF_023055355.1. Taxonomy (NCBI): domain Eukaryota; kingdom Metazoa; phylum Chordata; class Aves; order Passeriformes; family Icteridae; genus Agelaius; species Agelaius tricolor. The sequence goes on from NW_027269327.1 coordinate 187,790, forward strand.
CACCCCTGATGTATCAAGACTGTGAGGATCACTTAGACCAAGGGAGGATGAAATTACAACAATCAAGTTTCCTTACTTGATCCATGGGTGGTGACTATGTATCTTCTCTTATACTTCCATTTTTTTCCTTTATAGGTTTTGAAGTATTATCTTTATATTGCTATATTACAATAGACAATAATACCCAATACAGCTACATACCTCCTTTCAAATTGTTCTAAAATAAACCCTACACACACACACACACACACACACATGCATATATATAAACCTGATCATTCAGGGTTGTTTCATTCTAATCCACCCCAAGGGATATATTAACAAGAACCCAGGCTGCCCTTGTCCTCTAGGGCAGGTCATAACAAATTCAAAAATGTGAATGAAACCAAAAGGTTGGACTTCTGTGAAAGTATGAAGAATTGCACTCCTTAGCAAGTACAAAGAATGCCAGGCCCACAACACATAAATTTTCGAGAAAGAGAGTCTGGAATAGCTTTCCTTGAAAAGATATTTTAAAAATTCAACAAAAGGCTACAGAGTCTTCCAGTTTTCTGAAGTGGAACATAACCCTCCCCTGGGATATGGCACTATCCACTAATTCTATGACACTATGACACAAATTCCACTAATTTTGCTGAATGTAGCAGACCAGTTACAACTCACTGGGTATGTTCAGTGAGCTGTTAAGAACTGGGCTGCTGAATGACTTTGGAGACAAATTTAGTGGGAAAATCCATGACCAAACCTTGTGGATTAAATGTGTGTTTATGTCCATTAATATAATAACTGAGACATGCTTGGAACAGGACTGAAGTTACCATTTGCAATTTAGTAATGTAAACCACATGTAAAATAAAAAATTAAAAATTAAGTAAGATCCATACTGTTATTTTGCACCAATATCTTTGTCAGTACTTCCCAAGTATTGGTTAATTCAAGTTACCTGAGACACTGATGCATTGGCTATAGCAGCAAGTCAGGCAAAAGGCATCTACTCACAGCATAAATTACCAAGAAACAATAATTTTTATATAAAATTTGAACCTTACATGCTTGCTATGAAGCCTAAATATACACATTGTAAAATTTTCCCATGGGAGTGATTTCAAAAATTGTAAAAGCAAAGATCTGGAAACTAGGAAGAACAAAATGCTATTAGAAATCCAGAAAAATAAACAAAACACCCTGAATACATGGTATGCAAAAGGAGAAACAAACATTTTCTATTCTGAATATCAGCCTATTCTCTGAGGAACCACTGCATCCTAGCAGGCAGTCTCTACATTTCTAGTTCCATGTCTTCTCTGGTTCTTTGCACACTAGCAGGAGAAATGGTAGTTTTGAACCAGGACATGGATCTCAATTTTGTCAACAGGACAGGGATTGAAATGCCCCTTTTTTCTTTCCCAAGTCCTTTGAATAGAATAGATAAACCATACTGATTTTATGTAAATGATCATTTTGGTTTTAGCCTGAGTAATTTTATTTCATAATTTCATTTAGTAGAAAATTCTAACCTCTCATTTGTAGCGAAATCACTGTTTTGATAGCAAAGACCAAAGAAAATAGAACCAAACTGCATTCTGAGATTAAAGAATTAGTCAGATTACTGCCATGGAAATGCTCTGGACTATTCCTTGGATAAATCGTTTCTGTACTATAGTTCATAGCACCTATCCAGTGCAGTATTTAGGCAAGTTCCACCCAGATTACAAACTGCTGGGTTTCCCATATAAATCCTGACTGCTGCCAGATGCACAGGATGCTTCCCCTACATGAATGAGGATCCCTAACTTGGACACAATCATCTCTCTTCATGCAGAAATGTTCAAGAGCTCTCAAGACCCTTAGGCATCTGGTTCCCATTGCCTTGCTATTGTGGCAAGGTGCCTAACTCCCTTAGGTGGTTTAGAGCAGTTCATCATCAGCAAGTTGTGTCTGGAAGATTTGATCCATATTGTCCATTTTCTAAGAACTATTAGATCCAACTCTTTCTACAAAAAGCAAGGGAACCAATTCCAGCCCCCAAGGGTTGCAAGTTGTCAGTTAACAGAACTTCACAGTCTTTCAAATGCTGATGAGCATCAGCATTTCACAGAGAGAAAATCAGACACAATATCTTTTCATTGTTTCATGTCATTTTCTCCACACAGAATATAAAACTCAAGTACATTTCTGAGAGAGTAATTATTCCTCGATGAAGTTACCAATATATTTTTCTCAAAATACAAAAAGTTATTGAATACCAAGAAATATGATGATATTTTCAAGAGTAGTTTCTACTAAGAGTAGTGTTTTTTTCTCTTTTTTTATAACAAATAGAATTAATATTAATTTTATTAATTCCATGTTTAATACTGGGCTACTGCTACTTTTTCTATACCAAAAAAACCCCAAAAAACACCACACCCCCCCCCCCAAAAAAAAAAAAACCCAAAACAACAGAAGAAACCCCTTTACTAAATCAGACTTTTCTTTTAGACTTTTCCTTTAATTCTAGGAATTCATCTTCACCCATCACCACATCCACAGGTACAAACTGCACAAGATTTCTCTTTTGCTGGCCTTTAGTTTCATGCAAATATCCTTTGTGCTAGATCTCATCTCTGCTGCTCTTTTTTAGCCCATTGTTATTCTTTCCTGCAAGCACAAGGGAACACTGTTAATTGGGGAAGCCAATAGCAGAATTTCAAGAGCAGCTATGAACAAGCATATTATGCTACATGTGTCACCTATATTGCCATGCTTTTTGGATATACGAAAGCTCCAATCTTTGCCATTACACATACCCTTAAGTGCACTGGAGTAGGAATCAAGTAAGCCAAAATAATCTGTAATTGACATGAAATACAGCAACCCAACTGCTATAGAAACCACAACACCAAAACATTTTGGGTTCTGGGCCTTTTTACTTATTAAGTACCTTCGTTTTCAGGAAAAAAGTGGGAAAAAAAACTTCTTAAAGAACACTATTAAGTTAAAAAATCTGGAGTTAGGAAAAAAACTTTAACTGCTAGAGGCATTTTTGAGACAGGTACACAATTCGCTATGAGCAAGCAGCTCTCAATAGAAACCAAAATTGTTTTACTGAACTATTAATCCTAGAAGTGGCTGTATGAGTTTTAATGATCTGCTTTTAGAGGACAATATGAGTGTAGATAACAGAATCCAATATCCCTTTGTATGTGTTTACATAAATAAACCAACAAATAAAAAAACCCTTACAATTTTCTTAAACAGGGAGAAAAATCCCTTCAAAGCTTTCCATTAACATTTGCTTGATTCACACATTTATATTATTTTTTCAATGGGATGTTCTTCTTGATATGCTAGGATGGAGAAAAGTAAAATCTTTTAACCTTAATGAGATTCACATATAAGCTCCTCCTCACTTCAAGAATGTTTCTTACCTTCCCAGTCTCCCACATTTGCCTCACAGTGAAAAGGATGTTAAAATGGAAAATCAGATTCGTTTGTAAATATTAACCAATGAGCTTCTTAGCAAAGACTGAAAAAAAATTACGTATACATTCTGTGGTTTCCATTTCCTTGGTTTTATTGTCTTTATGTAAATTCTCCCAGGACTTTTCGGGTTATATGTCTGGAAGCTGCAGCCATTCAGTAGAGTAAAAGTTGAGAGAATAATGAGAAATGTGCTGGAAAAATTCACATAAAAGCTTTGGAGACATGAAAATGGAAACAACAGATACGTAAAAGCCTTAACACTCAAAAAAATAAATGTCTACCCAGCATGTGCATACATGTGTTTTAGTGTAGCTCTCTCTGAATACACAGACATATTAATTGTAAGGACACTATATAGAGCAGCAAAGGAGTGGTATATGACAATTTTGAGATGTTTTCAGGATATTAAGGCAATGAAAGTGAATAATCCAAATGATTTCTGTTATTAGAACATGGACATGCATATAAATAGCTCTATACATAGTTGTCTTGCATAGAGTTTTATATATCTTTTTATGCAAATGAAATATTTATCCAATATGACATGAAAATGTGTTTATGAGATCTCCCTGAACTCTTGTGCATGACAGCAATTTCAGTGTCATGGAAACATGCAGAATCTACAAATAGGAAAGAATCTTTAGTTGTTCTTCTTAAACATTCTTTTTTCTTTTTCTTCCAATACTCTTACAGAGACTTTGACAGTCAAAACTAAACTTGTGATGCTAGACTAAGCTTAGTCTGAGTATGCTTCACTTTATACAAGTACTAAAGTATTACATATGAAAATTCCAAACCTTTAGCCATAGTCAGCCTTTATGACTCAAGTTTTATGGAATATTATTTTCAGAGGATTCTGATAAGATGATCTCTAAAACAGATAGTTCTTTAAGACAGTTCTTAACAGGTACCCAAAAAAGGAGGGTTGGGTTCAAGCTGAAGAAATGGATGAATTTGTGCACCTGATCCTGTAAGAAAAGTACTTGAGATAAGTAGATAAGAGTGTTCTTGGCTTAAAGGAAAAGAAGGCATGTAGGCAAACTAACCAGTACATTCTGTGACCTATCGAGCCCACCACGACAACAGGCAGCAAATTAAATCTCTCTAAAGGGCACCACAAAGGCAAGTGACCAAAGCACGCAGCTCAATGCTTTACCATTCATCAGCTGAGCAACATGAATGCATGCTCTTATCCCACAGCAAATGTAAGTTAAAAATGCATTAACTCAAACAACCTCAGGCAAAACTACTTGTAGCTTGTGGCATTTGCTGGGTCCCCAGGACAAAGGAGGAATTGAGAATCTGACTCCATGTTCTCAGAAAGATAATTTATTATTTTATGATATTATATTATATAAAAGAATACTATACTAAAACTATACTAAAGAATAGAGAAAGGATACAGACAGAAAGCTTAACAAGATACTAATGAAAAACTCGTGACTGACTCGTCAGAGTCCTGACACAGCTGGATGGTGATTGGTCATTAAGTTAAAACAATTCACATGGAACCACTCAAACAACCACCTTTTGGATAAACAATCACCAACCACGTTCCAATGCAGCAAAACACAGGACAGAAAAATGAGATAATATTGTTTTTCCTTTTTCTCTGAGGCTTCCCAGCTTCCCAGGAGAAGAATCCTGGGCAAGGGGATTTTTCAGAAAATATGACAGTGACAGTAGCTAATACACACACAGCAACTGCAACTGGTTTTTGGAGTGCATACATGATCATTTAACAAGGCTCATGTGGTGCAAGGCAACTGAATGTCTGTACTAACTTGACTTCTAATCGATTATTCACATAGAAAAAGGTGACTTCATTTGCCACCCAATTACAGTTATGTTTATGATACTGAAGAGCTATACTCCTAGTTCAGTAGTTTTGCTAATATGGTTCTGACTCATAGTATCAAAATGAGAAATAGAGCTAGACAGCAAAATCTGCCTTTTTCTAAAAAAAATTCAGTTTTGGTATAGGCAGACATAGGTAAATTAGAGTGAGGTTTAGGTTGTCTCAGTGACATGTTAAATATAGCATTCTTTCAACATGCTGAGTTTCAACCAATTTTCACTCTAGTGCATTTCAAAACTGAGGCTTGGCCATTGACACCAGTGACTAAAATCACAGCCTAACTCATCACAAATGGCCACTGCTGCTAATGTAATGATACACTGCAAGCAGGGGAAATCCCCCTGATGACAGATTAGCCTTTTGTACAATCTGTGGCTCATGCTGATGTACAAATTAGTAGGTTCAAAACCTTTATTATGCAATTTGGTCTGTTCTCATACCAAAAGCCCAGAACAGCCTCGTCCCCTTTTGAGATACTGAGAGATTGACACACAAAAAGATAAATCTAAGTACCTCAACAGAAGATATGGAAGGGGTGATATAGTCTGCCAGGTAGTGGCTTGACTAATAACCTCAGTTTTCCACAGAGTTTGTTGCAGAAATAGAAATAAATTCTACAAGAATGGTTCACAAGTTTAAAGTCTTCACTACATGTGAGATAATGGCAAACTTATGCCTGACACACAATTTGAGGCAGCAAAACAAATCTCCTTACAGTTAGAAAGAGAATGTAAGTGCCAGAAATATAGATGATTATACATCTCTCTCTCTCAATGTATTAATTTTTATAATTTACAATAACACCCTCTTATCTAAGGAAAGATTATTTTGGAGTTTTGTCATGCCAGTTGGAATGGGTAAACAATGTCCTACATTTCTGTTCAGGAGAAATAGTATAACCATGTTATAGCCAGTATGACTTCTGAGAGGAAGGAAAATACAGCAATGAAATCCAGACTTCTGGCTACCTTGACCAATTTTGCTTCAAAACTGATATTTCCTGCCAGGGTGAATTTTACTGGCTCCATATCCAGAGTGAAGAAACTCACTAGTTCCATAAAACTTCCCATGAATCTTTTACTTGACTTCTCAGCTTAGATAAAACAGCACAGTAATTCATATTAAATGCAAGGTTTGTGAAACTGCTTTGGAGTGCTTCACTGAAAAGTGAGCTTGTTTTCAGGGAGCTGGAAAAATGACTTCCCAGATTTTTGTATCTAATAGTCACATCTCTTACTTCCTCATCGACTTTCTTTGCCATGTATGTTATCAATCAAAAGCTTTAATGGAGGAACATTTACTATAGCTTAGCACAGTCATAGATGAATACCCCTCAAAACACTTACTTTAATGCTCATTTTAGAGACTAAATAAAAAAAATTACAAAAGAGACTTTATTGGGGAAAACCAAACAGAACAACAAAGCAGAAACAAAAGCTACAACACAAGAAACACTGGCCAGCCCTGTCTGTACTGTCACATCTACTCAGAAGTATACAGCAGACATCTGAACAATCTAATATGGTGTGATGGTAAATCTGTACTCTAGCCTATCATTTAAGATAGGCTGTTCTCTCTTCTATTTTCTTCTTTGTGTTTAAATAAGACATAACAAAGGTTATTTTTTCAGACTGTGTAATGAAGTGATAATTCTTCTGTATGGTTTTCTTTAAGGTATCATTGTGAGTTTCACTTCTTGTTAGGTAAAAATAGAGGCTCTATAGTTTACATAACATGGAATACATATCCAAATACACCATCAAGCAGTATGAGAGACTCCTGAAAACATCATTAGTAGAGGAAGCAGCTTGATATCAAACAACCAAAGGCCTATGTGAAGCCTAGAAATAATCTTTGGGGTTCTTTTTTAAAAAGTAATCAAGCAGAAAGCACACTGCACACAGTGCTATCTGAAAATCCACTCACCATTCTATCTGCCCCACCTCTGTGTTCTTACTGTATCTCCTGACATGAACTTTCCCTCTCCTATCCCTTTCCCCAATACTAACTCTCTACCTCACCTCCTCAGTCTCTCAGTACTTACTTCCCAAGTATCTCCCAACTGTCTTCAGGTGTTCCTCAGGTAGAAAACCAGCTCAGCACTTTACAGGTACTTTTAGACCATACCTATACAACTCAGCAATACTATTACATAGCAACAATCTTAGTATGAGTTGATAGAGAGTAACTACAAATTTTGATGCTTAGTAAGAATGATGATTACTAAGAAAGAACTCCATGGCTATCCAAGATATTACTTAGCTAGATGTAAGACTGATCATAATAAAGAGAGTACCAGCGCTCAAATTCATATGCAAATAATTCACCTGTAAGGAAAAATATCACATTTTTCAATTTAATTTGATTGCTACGTGGTGCCACCACCAGCAGATCAATCAACTGATAAACAGATCCCACTCTTGCAGTGGTAGATCCTAAAATGCATTCTGAGAATGGTCAGGGTCTCAAATAATAACACAAACTTCAGAGAAGAAAAGGAGTTCCTTTAATGGTGAGTGCAGAGAAAGAATTGGTTTTATAGGCTACTGTGGTGCAACAGAATCATAACCATCTCATTGACACCTTGTTTCTTTTTTCATTCCTTGAAATAACTTTCCAATGCATTCTGAAAGTCTAATGTAAAACTCTGCTGCTTCTTCACATTAGGCTTTACTTTCCATTATATGTATCCCAATCATGACAGGAGACTCCAAATGCAACTGCAATACCTAGAAATACAGAAACATCTTTTTGCATGAACCATTTCATTAGGGATGTCAACCTGTGCCCTTTTGATGAAAAGTGGTGATATTTAGAACTTTCTCCCAAAGTTAAAAAAAATGCTGAAATAGTCAGTTTTTGTAAAATGGAAATTTAATTTTTCAATCAGTTCTACAGATACCCACTAAAACACACAGGCCATCTCTTTTCACATGCAAGAGTATTCCTGATAACAGTGTTTTTTTCCAGACTACTTAGAGTTTCACAACCTGTTTTTGTTAGTTTCCTGGTGCTGCAAATATTGTAATTTGATTTCTTTCAAATGAGACATTCCCACGATATAAACCCATATGTTTTATCCAGTAAAGAAAAAGAACAGTAATGTGAAAGATTTCTTGTGAAAAGTTGTCTGATGTAAAGGGAAATATCTTTTCTCCTTTATGACATGGAGCATATGCACCTCCAAAAACATCCCTATCAAAATAAAACATGGAATTCACTGAAACAGTTTTCTTCCTCTGTGCCACCACCCTTCATTCAAGATGTGCCCTATTAAACCAGAGAGGCCTATATACACATGTGCATATATATATATATATTACATATTACATTCCATGTACATAATACTGAATTATATTCCAACCACTCTAAGTTTCTGTCACTTTTTCATTTAAGTAAAACACAAAGTAACATCCCAAAGTTCTACACTCAACTGTGTGTAACTGCAAAGTTTGCATGCTCCTTCTTCTCTTCATTGTATATTATTTTATAAAATGCACTGGAATATACAGGTAAGGCAGATGATAGGTAAGGGTGAAGTTATTAATCACAATAGCAATTCCATTGTTAACAATGCAATAAATTGCTAGATGAGAGATACTGTAGCCAATTTTATGTTTAATAGCTAACAGAGAGATTTTTCTTTAATAGCTAACTTCAGAGATTTTTCAGGGGAAAACCATATATTTTAGAATGATACTTTAAGATATATTATATTCATAAACATTGAGGGATTTTTATGAACTCCTTCAATCACAAACAAGGGCCATAGAATTTCACTCCAATGCCTCTATTAGGCCCTTAACCTACAGGTGACCTAGAGCATCAAGCCTATAGCTTCATGGTTTTTTAAAGTAAGAAATAAGAAAAATAGGAAATAAGAAAACAGGACTTAAATAAGAAAATAGGATGATAACTCATATGAGAGATCTATTTTAGTGAGTGTACTTAAGAAAACTTTTACTAAACAACCATCTAGGGCACTCTACAAGAGGGTCTAGAGAGGGTAGCCTAGTATCTAAACCCTTACTTACAATTTTCTTAATCTGTCTTTTGCTCTATTTTTGAAGCATGATGTGAATTAGAGGAGCTCCTGCTCCTGCTCCTGCTCCAAACCAGCAGCTTTGGTATTACTTTTAGGGCAAGGACTGTGGACATGAGACAAGGTCTCAGCATGTTCCTAGTGACACACAGAATTCTAATGGGTGCAGTGGCTCTGTCCACACATTTCAATTTTCCTTAGTGGCAAAGAAAGCAACAGAAGCAAGTTGTTGTCCTCTTTCTCATCTTTCATCCATGTTAGTTTGAAGTCAGAGCTACAAGTGTTGCGTCTCTTACTAAGCTACCAAGAGTCCTTGCACACCTCATCACCCAAAAATGCAATTTGTTTAATAACAAACTTGGAAGAAACTATTTGCAGCACTAGGATGTACAGAAGAGAACATACATTCTGCATGAGGATGCATAATGTTCTTTCAAAGAGCATTATGGTTTGCCCTACAGTATTGCAGCTCACAGTGTTATAGTTTGGTTTCTATTGCTGATTCCTGCACTAAGTTCCAGTCAAACCTCATTTACTGTGCCAGGTGTTGCTAGTGCCTTTCAGAAAGCGAAAGGGTTTGCTTGGGCAGGGTGGCAGTGCTGTCCCCAGGGCTGGACACAGGGCACAGTCCTGGCAGGCTGGGTAGAGGGGTGTCCACCCTCCTCTCCTGGGCACTGCTGCAGCCCAGCCCAGCCAAAGGCACCAGGGACTCACCAGGCAGTCACCAGACCACTCTGCTGTCTCCAGACGTGTCCCACTGGCTGGCATTGTGCCACAGGGCTGATGAACTTCCAGAGAAATATCCAGCAGCTCCCAAAGCTCCCAGCTCCAGCACCTCGATGCCACTGCTGCAACTCTGAGGAGCAGGGCACAGGGTGCATCTGTGGAAGGTGCCAGAAGCCAGAGCAATCTGCTCACTTCCACACTCTGAGGGAACACTGAGCTCTGTCAGGGAGGTGAGGATGGAGGGAAAGAACCTGTAACCCAGCTGAGTGGGAGCCCTTCAGGCAGCGGACATTAGGCAAGCACCTGAGAACAGTCACTCCAACACATTGGCTGTATCAAGTCATGCCTAACTTGCTTGGCGTGTAGCAGAGAGGTGGAAGTAGAGGAGTCACTAATGGGGAATCACTAATGAGCTATGGAGCCATTAATTGGTGGGGCAGAAGGGTGAGCCCAGCCCCTGGCAGAACACTGAGCCCGGGACAGCGATGGGCAGCCCTGCTCCCTGCTGGGCTGGGGCATGGCTGCCTGCCAGGGCCTGAGCTACCACTGAAATTGGGAAGCACCCCCAAAGGTGGGGCAGGGGGAGCTTTGCTCCTGAAGAGGTTTATTTTCTAGGGGATTGAGGAAACCCAGGGCACCAGGAATACTTCTCTGTCTGCTCTGGGGTGCCCTGACCCCCAGGGCAGCACTGACTCTGACCCTCATCCATGGAGAAAGTTTCCCAGACTTCAAGACAGACTGGAATCCACCAAAGTGTGAAATAGATTATAGAGAGCAGTGTGGGTGTATCACTGGGTGAGAAATTGAGGTTTTGGGATTTTTAGGATGTTGTGGATGGAAGCAAGATGGAGGGCACAGGGTGTCATCCTGGGTTTCTTCTTCATGCTTCTTCCTTCTTCTTCATGGGTTTGGGTGGCATTTTGTAATTGGACAGAAAAGTCCCTGTTGTGCGCTTTTAGGGACCAGTTACTGGGTTAAAAGGGAAAATAATCTAGGTGTCAGTTCTTAATTAGATAGTTTAGTCTTAAAAGGCCTTGTACCAAGAGATTGTTGGCCATTTTGTGCCTTCTAATGAAAAGCTGCTGAACTCACAGTATTGAGACTGTTTTACTGATCAGAAATAATAAACACCTGAGTCCGAATTACTGTCTCAAGTGCCTTCAATCCAGACCCAGAGAAACCCACAACTGGTACCCCCACAGGGGATTGTCAGAAATACAGGAATTCCATGGTACATATCGTTCTGTGCCTCTCAGCACAGACCGGCCGGCCGCGAGAGGTGATTGTCCTGCTCTGCTGTGTCCTCCCTCGCATCCTGTGTGTGCTTTGGGTGACACGATATAATAAAGAAATAAAGCAACTGCAGAATAGCTTTAGGAGGAGGGCAACGAAGATGGCGAAGGGCATAGAGCAAAATGATTAAAAAAAAAAAAAAAAAAGTCGCGGTCGGTTTTTATCATTTTGATTCAATTTCCCGCTCCGGGTTGGGTGATCGGCCGGAAGTCTAGTGACGACTCTGTTACCAGCAGCTCGATCCGTACCGACTGACATCCCGCCCGGCCAATAGAGCTGCAAACGCCGTCCCTCGGGCTGGGCTCGGCCCCGGCGGGACCGCGCTCAAACCGGCAGCGCCAAGCCTGGCCCATGGAGGCTGTACTGGGGCAGGTGGAGCAGCTGCCGGCGCTCCTGGCCGTGTCCCGCTCCGCGCTGGTGCGGGACTGGGACTCCCTCACGCTGGATAGGGCTCTGGAGTGGGCCCGCTATTTCCAGCACCTCTATGACCGGTTCCGTGCCCGTCCCCAGCTCCGGGAGGCCCTCGGGCGGCGGCTGCGCCGGTCCCAGCCGTGCCCTCTGCTCGGCTTCCCCGCGCTGGGCCGCTGCCCGCAGCTGCTGGGGCTGGCGCTGCTGGAGAACCGCGCTCTGCCGCCCGCCGCCTGCCGCCGCCTGGTCCGCAGCCTCCTGCAGCCTCCCGGCGCGGGGCCTGCCTCCGACCCCCGCGGCCTGGAGCTGCTGGCCCGCCGCAAGGCCGCTGCCCGCCTGCTGGCCTTGCCCCGCCATGCCCGCGGGCCGGAGCCGCAGCTGCAGGCGGAGGCGCGGCTGCTGCTGAGCCGGCTGCGGCAGGAGGCCCGGGAGGCCGCGGGGCAGCAGCGCTGGCTGTGCGGGGCTCAGGAGGGGCAGGAGGCCCGGGAGGCCGCGGGGCAGCTGCGTTGGCTGTGCGGGGCTCTGGAGCTGCTGCCCCAGCCCCGCGCCTTCGGGGTGGTGGCGGCGGCGCTGGCTCTGCTCAAGCAGGGCCGTGGCGCTGAGCAGGCCGGAGACGGGGATGGGGATAGGGATGGGAGCAGCAGCCCAGACGGGTATCAGGAGAGTGCTGCAGGAGAGGAGTGCACCGCCGGGCTCCTGCTTTCCTGGCTGCTGGGCAACCAGGAACGATTTTCTGCCTTCTGCCTTTGCATCCCAAGTTCCCATCTTGCCTTCCTAGCTGGTCACTATTCCCAGTTATGCAGATCTTATTTGGACCTCTTAACCGGCTGGGGAAGGCACTTGCACTATGACCCTTTGCAGGGACAGTGGGTTAAAAGTTGCCTTGACAAAGCTGAATTGTCCTGGGAGGAGTTAAGGGAGCGCTTCATCTGCCTCTGTCAGGGATCCACGCCGCTCAAAGAGCAGACCCAAGCTGCTCTGGAACTCCTGAGGACACAAGATGGAGACTTCAGAGTCTGTGGCCTAAGTGTGTGGACTGACTTACTGATGGAAGTGGGCTACTCATGCATGGACACAAAAGCAACGGGGAAACTTACAAAATCAAGTCCATCTGCTTAACTTAATTTGGTGTGAAAGGCAAGACAACTACTCCTCACTTCCTTGAAAACCAAATGCTACTGTGACTGCTGATCACAATGATTCTGACTCATCTGGTTCTGAAATCTTTCAGGGAGGCCTGGTGTTTTCTTATTGTTATGCTGTCATTTCTGGTCAACACAGAAAATTTCTTCCTTTTCAGTACTTGCTGATTAATTATCTAATAAAATGAAGAAAATCCATTCTGTTTCAAATACAGAATAGTTTTCTGTTTAGAAAATATGACAATTCTGATATGGTCACAGTAGTAATTTTTCTAAATGTTGGAGGCTGAGCAAAAGTTGAAAGGGAGGGTGGAGTTTCAAATGTGAAAAACACAAATTCAGGGTTCCTTTAATAGTGATTGTCTTCATTGGGCTGTCTGCTCTGGTGGCCACATCATGTCAATGCTTCCATAGCTCTTGCACATGATTCAGCCCCAGGGTCAGTGAAGAAAGTGAGAGGAGGCCAACTGGAAAGCGTCTTGAAAAGTTCTAAAATAAAGGTCTTTACTCGCTGCTATATTATTTGATAATATCTGGGTATTTCCTAAGAAAAGTGAGGTAAAATGTAGGATATTCTGTGTGGCTTTCTTTCCATTTCCATAGTTTATGACATGATTCATTGCTTTGTGAAGCAGAAGAGTGAACAGCAAACTTTTTTATTACATGTAATATATATTATATAAAACTATGTCTATATATTTATACAAAATATTAAATAATTGTATGTGTAAAATATGTGATATATACAGTATATATAATATTCCCCCCTTTGTTATTTTATGTCTTATCTGTTTCTGTTAGGAAAACTTGAACAGGGTTGTTTCTACCATTCCACTTTCATTGAAATGAGTACTGTAATGCAGAAGTAATGTGTGTATTCAGCTCTGTAAACTAGTATTACCAAAGGTGAGCACTGTAAAAAGAGAATAGTCAAGGAAGATGAGGCAAATGTGTGGAACTACTGCCAAAAGAGTTACTCATTAATCTTTTGTATGGAGGACCTGTCAGAGTTCCTGTTGACCATATTCCTACAGTTTCAAGATCAATTGAGACATCTCTTTCTTTTGTTGCAAAAGCCTTGTAGGAGGGGTTAGAAGATTCTTCACTTATACTTATCAGTTTAAAGAAAGCAAACAAGTAATTAAATGTATAAGCTGTATTGAAGCTAATTAGAGTAGTAGTCTGCCTTATGACAGGAAATAGTGTACATAACCATGGCAGATATTTCTGAACGGCAGAGCTGAAGTGGGAAGAATGAAGTGGTTTTTGAAATGGAAGCAATTAGTACAAGGATTGAATATTGTTTATCTGGGGAGAGAAGTGATGCTTATTTGAACTTGTATGGAAGTAATTACGGACATAAACAAGTTCCTATTCTTCACCTATTCTAAAACAGGAGAGATACTTAGGGGTAACAGCCTTTATGTATAGTTAGAAGGACATCCTACTAATCTATCAAAAATACAACTTCTCTTTGCATTCCTTGCTATGTTACATCAGTGAGACAAGTTATGGAGATGTGGATGAACATACTCTAAAACTACAGCTGTGGCAGTTGTCTTGCTCTGTCTGAAATGGAGTTGTTGCCCCTTCTGGAGCTTGTGGTCAGTCTTAAAAGACACCAATGTCAGTGGACCTCCTGACTGAGTCAGTATTTCTGTGGTATCAAAAAAAGAAATCTGTCTAAAAAACGGTCTGAAATCTGTCAGTGTTTAAAACTGCTTAGAAGTGTAAAGCATGAAGTTTGAATTTATGTTGTCTAGCCACAGTTCCCTGTGTTACGTAGTTTTGGCATTTGGTGTGGAAACTCTGCACTTGAGCTTGCTCTTAACGCTTTTAACAGGCATAAGATTTTTTGTCTGTTAGAATACTTTCTGCTATCAGAGGCTCCTGATGAATAATATATCCAAAGATGCTAGACAAAGTTATTTGCTTCTCCCCAGATATCCATTAAGGGTGATTAAAAAATATTGCAATAACCTTGCAAATGTTGTAGTATCAAACCAAACTTCAGCTGTCAAAACCTACTGTTCCCAGGTTACTGAATCTATGGGACAAATTTCAATGAGGATTAAGTCTTAGTTTTGCTAAGTTAAGTCAGGTTAGATATGTTTGCTAATTATTCTCAGAATATTCACTATCAATTAAGTCTTTTAACTATTTCTAGAATAAGTCAGATCCTTGTAGGGAGTTTCTTCTTGCAGTATTTCAAGTGTTCCTTCTGATAAGCTTTGTGTTACAAAATTCAGTTCATGAAGGCGTATGTCTTTCTTTCAAGTAATGTTTGTTACACCTTTTAATAACTAAGTGCAACTGCAGAATCTTTTACTGGCATAGCTAGGAAGTAATAGGCCCATCAGTGACTTTATTTAGAAAGTAAAGAAATAATCATGGGCATGGACAGGCAAGAGCCAGGCCAGTATAAATATAAACCTTACATACTGATTTCCAATTCTGACTTCCCTACAGAAACAGGGATAGTAAAAGGTAGTTTAACCTCAGTGAGACAAAAGCACCTGGTTATAGCAATTACACAGAAATGTTCCAGTCTGTCCCAAATACATTATAAAGAGAGGCCAGATCTCTGATTACCAAATTCCAAAATCCATATGGTATTCATTGCACAAATACACTGGTCCACATTCCCTGGTATTTCAGCGTGCTTGTGGTAGCTGTGCAATGATGAATTTTTTCTGGAACTCCATTTTTAATAAAAGTATAAACAGGAAAGGAACCTCCTCCTTTTATATATTTGCAGCTCATGTGTGCAAACCTTGACAATCTGAGCTATCATGAGAAGCAAGATACTGTAAATGACTGGCTAAGGCCTCTCCCACAATCACCTTCCTCCTTTTTTTCCCTTAATAAGGAGAAGGAGATCTCTGCTCTTTATTAAATGATGATTGAAGAAACTGCTATGCTTGTGTTTTAGAAGATGAGTAAGGATTGTGGAATGTATCAGGAGGGTCTTACTTGCCCAATTAACAGCTATGATATTTTCCTGCTATTGATGTTTGATTTTTTTCCCCCAAGAAAGAAAAAAACAATTTACCCCTTGACAAACAGAACTGCAACTGCACAAGTGACAAACTATGAGATGTCTGGATACAAAGTTGCCTCTTTTTCTTATTTTTCTTGTGAAGTTTCTGTTCCCTTGTTACTAAGCAAAATCTAGAAGAAAGCAAATGATATAGTCTAGTATTTTGCAGTATGTATGCAGATACTAGAATAAAGATAAATAATGTAGAATAAATTGTTCATTTATGAAAACAATATTAGCAAATTGGTAGTATTCAGGTTAATATGCAAGCCTGATGGTCACAATGCATTAACATGAATTTATTTTTGCACACAAGGTTTCTTTTCCCCCAGCCCTTTCCCAAATAGATGAATAAGGGTCTAATGTTCTTTTCAGTGAGCATGAAGGATGATTTTTTTTTTCTCATGTGTAAGAAAATATTTATTAGGTCATGAAGGCAGACTAGTATTTTAATCACATGGAAGTAACATTGTCAGATACTGTTTAACTAGGAAGTTGAAGTTGTGTGGCTAATTTTAGTTCTGTTTCTGAAAACCAGAAGGTTTAAAGCTGAATGCTATTCCTTGTGAACAGTTTGGATGAATGACGCCTTGCAGAGTGCCAGCAAAGGCACATCATTGCCATTCAGAATACAACAAACAGCAGTAGCACAGGCACCCTGTACTTGAGAAGCTTATTTATTTGTTGGGCAGAATTGCAGGAAAGTAAATGAAATGCAAGTGGAAAGGGTGAGGAGAAAAGGTGGAAGGCTGCTCACTTTTGAGGACCCATTGAGAAAGGGTAATTTCCCCTTCCCCAGAACTGAATGGCCTTGCTACTGCTGGAGACAGCATTAGTTTGGTCATTTTGTGATTAAAAAATCAGAAGAGTTTTGATTTGATGTTGGCTATCGTTCTCAAGCACTCATCCTCTGTGTGCCCAAGTGACCACATTGATCAGGGGTGTAACTGGCAATAATATCGAGGTAGTGAATGAGAAATGTGTAGGGTAGGAAGCTGTTTATTTAAATAGGGGCTGGTCTCACAGAGGTGAGACCAAAGGAACAGTATTGTAGCTGCTCTGGTATAAAATAGATTTGAATAATCACAAGTATGGTCTGAAAAACTAGCCTTTTATCAGGTAATAATTAATATAAATCCTTCTCACGGGCAGTTTGCTCTCAGTATTGTATATGTCTCATGAGGAATTAATCAAACACATCCTTCTTTATTAATCAGTTATGTCCCTTACTGATGGATTCCATGTTAAGTGATGCTAGACAACTTGGAAAAAATTGCATGTTTGTTCTCCCCTATGTACTTCTTTTTAAAACATTCCAGGATAAAAAAATGATTGTATCAATGAACTAGACCAGAGATAAACACATAGTTAAGGTGCATTCTCTTTGATTATTCCTCAGAGGTAGCCTACAAAGATAATTTAATTTATCCTTTAATTCCTTGTGTGCCAGTACCTTAGAATTACTAATATTATTTTAAATATTTTATTATATGCCAATAATTTTCCATTGTGTCAGTTCTTTCACAACTAGATATTTGTGTCCCTATATCTTTAGAGTGGTTGGCATTTTATTTATAGTAAGTATTTTGACTCATCTCAGATACCACAGAGGGTGGCAGCAGAGCCTCTCTACACAGATAAGCTCGGACTTGTGATCCAATGAGAGAATCCAAGCTCAAGGGTCATTTCTAGAAGCAGAAGAGATGCAGGGAGTAAACACCCACGGTTGTCAGAAGTTAGCCAGTCAGAAGTTTCCAGTTGAAAAGTCCTATTGAAAGTTTATTTTGTCCTTGCAATTCTAATTTTACTGGCTCTTTAATGTAGTCTAGGATCAGGTAATAATATAAACCATATCCTCTGTCTCTATCCACAAGCCCATTTTATTAATAATACTAGGTATGCAGCTCTTAAATTCCTTTTCTATTACATGATAAATTCCATAGTATTATGTGATCAATTTACTGTAACACTTAACTAGTACATTTTACCAGAAATCATAGCAGTATGCCCTGAACAGAAAATGCAGCAATCAAATTCTGAATCTTGTCTTGAGCTGCACCTTCCTATTCTATTTCTTCCTTTGGGAGGGATGTTCAGGATGATTGCTCAGACATGGGCTATTCATAGCATGGAGCTCACAAACACACTAATCCCAGCATCCGATAAAGCTCTATTTAGACTTTTGGCAATTGTCATGAGTTTTAAATCCCACCACAAAGATTGTCTGAATGTTTTCCTAAGGATAATCTCCAGTAATGAAATATGTACTGCTTTCACCTGCACGTTTGTATCATTGTTCCTCTCGTGGCGTGTTGGACTCAGAACAGGAAATCATAATTGTGGTCTTGAGTTCCTGTGCATAGTTCTTCTCTCAAAATAAACTTAGCAATGGAAGAAAATTATCATGTGCTTTCTATCATGCATAATAAATATTACACCCATAAAAATAAGCCAACAATGCAAGACTATATGATTAAATTATCAGTTAAATACCCAGATAAATACTTGGTTTTAATGCTGAATAACTGGGGAAAAAACTGTGTTTGCTTTGCTCTCACAGGAGGAGATAATGAATCCTTTTTAAAGACCAGTAGGCTGAAATGTGAATGCAGCCTCTCTTTCCAATACTTATAGGCAGTGGAGTCATTAATATTTTCTTATTAATGTAAATGAGCTAGGTAAGAACAATTGATTTCTTCTAGGAATTAATTGGGCATGATCAATCCCTAAAACACGTGTGACAACAAGGTCATTCATCAGCTGCTTAACATTGCAATAGCCTAAGCTTGCCCTTTCAGCTAGGAAAAGATGCCATGCCCTGGAGAAAAGGCTTTTAAATCATTGTGCTATTGACAAAAAATTGTGTTCTGTTGTCTCTCACGGACTCATCTTTCTTAATGTTGAGGTGAAAGTTGCTGACTGCAAGTATTTAATAATTTGCACTGTTCAAGCTTTGGTTTTAGGGCAAAAATATAAAGTATATATAGGAAACTAAGGGTCTTCTCAGCTATGCAGGGATCTCCAGGCATTGGAAGTGATATGCAAGCAAATGTAATTTAATTAATGTCTAGGTCTTCTACACACTTTTGATGGCATTTTTTAATTATAGCAGTGAAATAATCTGACCCATCACTTATTTGCTTCAAATTAGTTTGAGCACTGAATTCACCTCCAATTTGCCAGTGTTTGCTTTTTTTGAAGAGGTTTGCTTTCTTCCTAATGGAGCAAAAACACCTTCCCTTTTATTCTTCATAAATGCATATAAAATCCTGTTCAACTTCAAAGATAATATGCGTCAAGGGAACAGTAGGATGACCATAATGCAGAAAATAATTTCTAGAATGCAGCGGAAGGAATTTCTTAGTACTGCTGAAGTAGACAAGAACTTTCCCCTATTTTTAAATTAGCCAAAATTCAGTAAGGAGGCAACCCCCTCCACCTGCAAACAGTACATCAAACTATCATTTAAGCCAAAAAAGGACAAATAAGGTCCAGTAGCAGGAAATGAAAACTTGAAACAGTTAAAAGAAAGATTCTGTTTTCTGTAATAAGATTGTCAAGTTAATGGAATAATTTATCAGCACCTTTTGTGGTTTTCATTGCTTACTTGCAATCCTTTGCAGAGACTTTATGTGTTCCTAAAATGTGCTTTTTTATTTCATGCAAAAGTTTTTTGGCTAGTAGGACCAAACATATGGCCTGGTAGGGAAAAAATGGGAAAGAAAAAAGAAAGGGCTGGTGTGTGGACTTCCCCACAGTGAAATTTGGCATGCTGTTTCACATCCCTGTGAGCAGTGAGCATGGTGTGGAACACAAGAGTGGAGCCCATGGCTCATAATGAAAAAACTGCAGTTGTAATGTTTTGATATGATCATTGTTAAACCTATGAAAGGTTTTATCTGGATCACACTTAATGCTACTTCCTTTTGAATGTGATTGGATTTGTGGCACTGGCTGTAATTGAGCTGGGTAGGGCATTAATTTTGGTGTGAAGTGTCAATATCCCTGCCAAGAGGAAACACTGGACTTATTTTCTGAAGACCATACAAATGTGTAGGACTATCCATTCCTATGAAAGAAATTTATTATGTGAAAAAAAAAAATTGTTTAAGTGACTGAGGAATGATTCCTATGGTGTTAATTCCAGTAACATAAAATTCTCATCTTCACACCTTGCATGTATGTCAAGCCCTCTAAGATTTTATCTTTGTCCTGTGGCTTTCTACATATGACAATTTTTATTCCTTTTCAATTGAGAAGGGGAAAAATGACTTAAAAAATTCTTTTTGTGTTCAGTGATGTCAAAAATGTGTTGCTGACACTGCCAGTTCAAGACTTTGGAAACATGAAGTAAATTGCAAAGGACTAAGAGGAGCAATTTAAGAAGGTGCATTATCCAAAAGTATGTACATGCACACTCCACTAGTCACTGGACAGCTGGTTGAATCTGGAATTACTACAGTAGCTTTCAGGTAATGGTGAGCATGCACTTGCTCTAATTCCTCTAGGAAAATACTGGACCCTGTGCATGGCACTGACAAATTGCTCCCAGTGGTGTCAAAGATATTTCACTGTTGTCATTACAGCCTCCAGCAAACTCAGCAAATTTGAAGAGAGTATGGTGTCTGCAATGTATTAAAGATACTATATCCATATTTATAGTCCAATTCCATGAATAGAAAATTCCAACAGAGAATGTTTGCTATAGAAATTCTGGAATATGGAGCTTTTAAAGGCAGGTATGTTTATTTTATGGGCCAGCTATTTAGAAAAAGCAATTAAAACCGCCTTGCTCATTAACCTTTCAGTTCCTCATAGAGCACTTTAAGCACAAGAAAGTGATTGCATTTTGATTTGTAATGCTTCAGTGAACTGGCCCTCTTTTCTGGGTATGTGTGCACTGTTCTATAGCACGAGCTCTAAACACTTGCATGTGTTTTTGTTTCACTGCAATTTAACTGATATGCTGATCTAAATTCTTTGAACTCATGGATTGCAAATGCCTTTTACCATGACCTTTGTTCAGTCCTTTTTACATCTGCTTTGCAAAGCTATATCCCATGCCATAACTGCATTATCATGGTTATTGCTATTTGAGAAGACTCAACAAATTATAAGCAATATCAAATCAAGACAACCATTTATAGAAATATAGCTTGACTTTTGCAGTATAAATTGGAAGAAAAGACAGCATATTATTTCTTCATCACTGAGTATGATGACCACAGCTGATGAATCCTTACTCCTTTTGAAAGGTATAGGAGGTGAGGAAAAATGCCCAAGTACATCTCATGGAGCTGGCCTAAGAAATGAATTAGCTGAATCAGAATTCGTATTTTAAAACTGTGTATGTATTATCAAAAGAGACATCTTGAAAAGTATTTGGGTTCTCAGAAGCTAATGAGAATGGCTTGCTGTGCTCACAAATGTTAATTTGCTCTTATGTTAATTTTTAAATTTCCTTCCAACAGCAATTTAAAATAATAGATAAAAAGAAACGTGAAAGGTAAAAGAATTTTTTTCCCTGTCTTATAATTACAGAAAAATTACCCATGTGTGGGATGAAGTTTCTTTCCTTCAGCCTTCATAAAGGCATATCCAGATAAACCTAAAATACAGAGCTTCTTAAAATGCAAAGGTTTTTAATCATCTTGGCAGCTGTGACATGCAATGGTAACATCCTGATGCATCCTTGTGTCTGCTAAACTTCAGACACAGTTATATTTTGCTCTTTATGTTGAAGTTTGTGACTTCAGTGCTTAGAGAACATTGCACATGTACATGAAGTAAAATGTTCAGCTACTGATTAAGGCCTGGAAGGGACTTTTCCCCAAAAATATTAGAAGAGACCTTAGGTTTTCATTTCTCTTTGTATTTAGCTTCATATTTTGTAGTGGGAATTGTCACTGTAAAGGTTGGAAATGTTGATTTTTTTAGTCTTCCCTTCTGAGCCTGTCACATGCATACAGCATGACCAGAATGGTTTGGTCCAACTAAAACAACTGGTTGAGAGAAGAGAGATTATGATATGTAATGGGAAAAATAGGAATTTAGTGTTACATGAATTGCCATGCTATTTGTATTATTTTTAATACATTTCACAAAATCTTAGTCTATAGGCCTGTCTGTACTTCTGGACCTACCAATTTTTTTAAGCTGTGTTTTTACTGCCAAAATATGGTTTTGGATTGCGGAATTCTTGATTTAAATGTAACACACACTCAGTCAAGAGTTATTGCCCAAAAATTGTATCTTTTAACTGAGTTCTAAAGAAAGTAAATAATGTTGGTGTCAGTCTGCTGAGTGAAGCACAGAGAAATCAAATTGTGTAGAGTGTACAGGAAGTTTGTAGCAGTTGTGCTCTTGATGCAGGTATTTATACTTCTGGGTCTGATTACAAATCTGTCCGTGTTTAAATAGGAGACTAAGATGTTTGGAATGTTTTTCAGTGGTTCAAAAGCAATGCTTAAGAAAAAGCAAGTAGACATTTTATATTGCCAACAAAATTGTTCATCACGTGCACTGTTGTAGACTTCATCTTGCTGACTTTCTTACTCTTTTGGCACTCTTGTGGTAAAAGGTAATTAACTTGATATGAAAAAAATGGAAAATGGTAGCTTTTCCACCACAATGAAATGCTGAAATCTGAATGAATGATGAAGCCTTTAGAATTAGTGGCAACATTACTGTAGTGAGCTCAGAGAGTGACCTGCCCTGAAGGAACAGGGAAAAGCAATAATGTTCATGTCCCATCTGTCAGGAAGGTGTAGGAGACATTTGTTACATAATGACTGTCCCATTCACTGAAATATTATGGGGATTAGAAAATACCTTGCATAATTTATATACACCATCTCTGTTCTGGAACCATACATTATACTTCCCACAGACAGATTAAGCTGACGTTCTGAGCCATGTGCATGGTTTATGTGGGTAACATAATACTTTCAAATTATATCTGCTATGAGCCAGTAAAATTAGTATGGGGCAGTTAGGCAATAGCCTAATAACAGCTAAACTAACAAAGGTTTATAAAATACTTCTCTCCTAATTTTTCATGGGGCATTCATTGTTTTTTTTTTTTTTTCCTTAGCTTTACTGATGAAAGGCAGCATTAAAAACCAGCACTGTTATTACTACCTAACAAGCCAGTGTTCTCAGGCATATATAGAATTTGAGTCTATCTCTTCTGCTTAAATATGAATTTCTATTGTTCAATAACTGAATTTTCAGCTAATATAGAATTCCCACAAAGCTATGATAAGTTACGCTCACTTAGAATTGAGCTGCTTGAAATAGAAAATGTGGTAATTTTAGATACACTTTCTGAGGTGGCATTTTACTGTTACATCAGTGTGCAAACCCAGAGCACTGGCAACATTTCTGTGTCTGCTCAGAGGTGCCCTGACCCCCAGGGCAGCACTGACTCTGACCCTCATCCATGGAGAAAGTTTCCCAGACTTCAAGACAGACTGGAATCCACCGAAGTGTGAAATAGATTATAGAGAGCAGTGTGGGTGTATCACTGGGTGAGAAATTGAGGGTTTGGGATTTTTAGTGTGTTGTGGTTGGCAGCAAGATGGAGGGCACAGGGTGTCATCCTGGGTTTCTTCTTCATGCTTCTTCTTCCTTCTTCTTCATGGGTTTGGGTGGCATTTTGTAATGGGGCAGAAAAGTCCCCATTGCAGTTCTCTGGGATCAGTTATTGGGTTAAAAGGGAAAATAATCCAGGTGTCAGTTCTTAATTGGATAGTTTAGTCTTAAAAGGCCTTGTACCAAGAGTTTGTTGGCCATTTGTGCCTTCTAATGAAAAGGTGCAGAACTCACAGTAGTGAGACTGTTTTACTGATAAGAAATAATAAACACCTGAGTCCCAACATGAATTACTGTCTCAAGTGCCTTCAATCCAGACCCAGAAAAACCAATGACTGGTACCCCCACACATCAGTTTTTATTTCTGTACTGATACTTTTCAAAATACCTTCACTGATTAACTTCCAAAACAGTTATGAACAGTTTCATTCCATTAGGGCTCTGTTTCTTTGGGTTTTGGGGGCAAGAGGGTGCTTCCTCTTTTGAGAATATCCCACTAGTACAAAACCTTGTTGGTTGGCACTATTTGACTTCAAAGAGCTCTAAATGTGTTCAAGACAATGGCAGGACAAGAGGGTTGATTGTTCCTCTTAAATTGGGATTGTTGGTTTCTGAGCTGAGAGAGATCCCATGGCACACTGGTGAGGAGGCAGCAATGCACAGCTTCTTCATCCAGCTGGGAATCTGCACCAGGTGCTGTGTTAACTCACTGCTGGCTTTGGTGTATTTTCTGTGCAGCCTGCTGTGTCTTCAGGGGGAGCAGCCCTGCTCCTCCTCTGCCACAGAGGATTGTCACCCTGATTTTTTAAGTTTCTCTAAGCCTTCTGATCTTTACACTCTTGTAAACATGAGCTTTCTCTCACACTTTCTGTAAATAACTCATTGTTTTGCATTCTTTTATGGAGAAGGAGAAATTTGATGGACTGTTGGTTTGTCCAGTGTCATTTGAGAGGTGGCACTGGCATTCTCCAATCCACTGTCACCTTTGGAAATCTAAAAATGTTGGAGTCAGAAATTAAACTTCCCTCTTTCTTACCTTGGAGAGTCCAATGTCCGTGTTGTTTTATTTTGTGTCTTAGAGCGACAGAGGACAGTGCTTTCTGCTGGCTCTGCTTCCAGCCCAGTGAAGCTGAGCTCCCACAGACCCAGGAGCTCTGTTGCTGCTGAAGGAGGCAGCCTGGCCTGCCTGCCCACTCTTTGGGAATGGCCAAGTGCTGGTGTGGCTGTGTTTCCACTGGGTGGGGTGCCTTGCTTTCCCAGTTATCCCAGCACATCTGTAAGAGACATTCTGAAGTTTCCTTCATTTGCCTCATGATCATTGCAAGGGCCCTGAAGACCCCTGAGAGGATCTCTGGCCTGGCTGAGGTGGATGTTTTTGGATGTTATGCCAAGTGATTGTTTGCAGTGCTGTGCTTTCACAGAACATTGCTTTGAACGAGTTCTGAAAAATGGTGGCTTGTCCTTGCACACCTGCGCCTGCCTCACACACCAAGGGGTCTCAGCACAATGGCCCGTGGATCTTCCCCATCTTTTGGCCAGATGCCACTCCTTTGGATTGAGACTACATAAACTGTAACTTTTGAGACGACTTTGGTGAACCCCCATGGACTACAGCAAATCTGTGTGGCTGGAGCGTGAGGATTCCGTCTCATTGGTAGCTATATTCCCCTTCCCCTCTTTTTCTTTCTATCCTTTACTTCCTTTTTGAGATCCTTCTATCACATTTGCTGTTGGCCCTCAATAAAGGTGCATTTGTTGTGATTAAACTGACAGACCCAAGACACCTGCTGTTTGTCTTTTGCACTTTTGGGATCTGGAAATGAACCATCACGACTCACTTGCCCTAGTGGATCATGACAACATCCTATCTCAAGAGTGTGTGCTAGGGCAAAGGATGTGGGAGCATATGGCTGGGGTGGGAGATATGTGCAGCATCTTCTCATGGCAACATTGGTGGTTTATGCTTTGTTTGGGTACAGCATTCAGTGTGTATTTTCTTTACTCCTAACCAACAGTTTAGAAAAGGTGTGGTATTTTCAGGGTTCCCCGGATGAAGGGAAGAAAATTATGAATCTGGCTCTATGTTCTTAGAAGGCTAATTTATTATTTTATGATATTATAGTAAATTAAAGAATGCTATACTAAAACTATACTAAAGAATACTAAAGAATAGAGAAAGGGTACTTACAGAAGCTTAACAAGATACTAATGAAAACTCGTGACTCCTCAGAGTCTGACAGAGCTGAACAGTGATTGGTCATTAAATTAAAACAATTCACATGAAACCAATGAACAATCACCTGTTGGATAAACAATCTCCAAACCACATTCCAAAACACAGGAGAAGCAAACGAGATAATATTGTTTGCATTTTCTCTGAGGCTTCTCAGCTTCCCAGGAAAAGAATCCTGGGCAAGGGATTTTTCAGAAAATATGACAGTGACAGAAAAGCGATATGCATTATGTTTAAATGAAAAACATTGGAAAGGAATGGAGTTTCTTCTTTCCCATTACTCCTTTGCAAAGATGCAGAAGGTAGGCTGTCTCAGAGAATTATTGATGTAGTCATTTGCTCTGGGCAACATCTGAACAGTAACTTTTATTCCATTTTCCTCAATCACCTTAGATTTATTCTAAAAAGTACATTATTGCATTTAGGTCAGTTATTTCTGTTATTTAAATTTCTATTTCATAATTTGAAAACAATGCTGTTTATTTTCCATTAAGAAAAATTACTTTTTAGCCTACAAGATGACTGGAGAAGGATATAGATCTAATGAATAAAAGAGGAACTAGGTTTAATTCTATTTCACACCTTTGGAGGAGTGAAACTGCCTGGGACACAAAAGCATTGATTTAACATCTGTTCAAGACTTTTAGGATTGACACGTGTTAAAATTTGTTTTATATTTTAAAATTTTCTGACCATTAGTGTGTTATAACAACTGAAACAGGTGTAGCCTCATGAAAGGGAGCTCTTCCTACATTTACTACAGTTTTAAACTTGTAGCAGAATTTAATACCACTAGATGCATTTGCTGATAAACTGTATTAATTAAGCTTTCTCTCACACCTCAACAAACACGCCCCACACAGAGTTCTTAGGTAAAAAGAATCTGAAACATTTTCTTGCTGTAAGATCAGTAGGTGGTTAGTGTCAGGAACAACACATTTTGTTTATATTTTCCTGTGAATTTTGGGCTTAGGTGGAGTTAATTTCTTCACAGTGGCTGGTATGAGGATGTGTTTTGGGTTAGTGCTGAATGCAGGGTTGACAAGGTGGAGGTTATTTTTGTAATTGCTGAGTGAGGCTTGCCCTGAGCCTTCTCTGCTTCTCACATGGCCACACTGGTGAGGGGGTGCCTGGGAGAGTGGGGGACACAGCCAGGACAGGTGACCCCTCTGAACAAAGGGATATTCCAGACCCTGGGGCATCAGGCTCAGGGCATGAAAGTGGGGGAGGAGGAAGGTGATAGTGGAGCCCTGGAAAATGTTAGAAATAGTGTTTGAAAATATTAGGCCTTGTGTTTTCTCAGATCACTGCACATGCGTAAGCAGTATGATAAATGATATAATTGTTAGATGTGATGATTGTTTAGTAATTAAATATAATTATTATATAACCATAAGAAGAATCATGAGAAACTATGTTGGAAATTTAAAGGGGGCTATGTTTAGCTGAAATCTGTGTATACAATAGAACAATATAAGTTATGTAATGATAGAGTATAAAACACGTTCACCTCGAATGTATGGTCGGAGTCAGATTTGGGTGGAAATCACCCCGATTCCCAGAGCTCTTCAATAAAAAGCACCACGTATAATCACTGATGTGATTGTGTGTTTCTGAACGCTAACAAAGGGGTGGGGGGATGTTTGGGGTGATGGCATTTGTCTTCCCAAGTATCTGTTGCCAAAGATGGGGCCTGCTCTCCTGGAAATGGCTGATAACACACCTGCCTGCCCATGGGAAGTAGTGAATGAATTCCTTCTTTTGCTTTGTTTGTGTGCATGGCTTTGCTCTCCCTGTGTTGGAACCCAGGAAATTCCTCTGGCTGCCCTGGATGGCTCCAGCCCCTGCCAGGGGGCTCAGAGACCTTGGCACAGAGCCCAAGACCCCTGGGACTTAGAATTTGACCCATGGAGCAAATTGCCACCTTTATATGAAGAATTACAAGTCAAGAGAGTTTAAGTAGAATAATAGTTAGTTTATCCCAGGGTGAGAAGTAGAATTTTGGGGTTTTAGAATGGGGGCTCGGGGTCCCAAGATGGAGGAATTTGGGTGTGATCTGTCCTCCTTTCTTCTTCTTAGCCTCCATGTTCTGGGTGATGCTGGCACTTTTGGATTGCTTTAGAGTAGAAGCTCACTGTCTAACATAGGTGATAGGTATTGGGAAGTTATGGTAAATAATTGGGAAGTTATTGTAAATATTGTAAACATTATTTACAATAGTTTTTTAGTATAAAAAGACAACACCTTCTCTGAGGCATGCAGTGTGCCTCTGTCTGTCCTGCTGAATGGACCTTGGCAGGCCAGAGAAAGAATGTTATAGATAAAATACAATAAACAACCTTGAAAATTACAGCCAAGGAATCCTGACTCCTTCTTTGACTGCTGGGCTGGGAAAAGAGACTTGTACATATCTCAGGGTCACTCTGAGCAGCAGAAATCCCGAGATCCCTATTAAGCTGTCTTTATCTCAACCCATGTGTTTTCTAGTTTTTACTCTCCTGATTCTCCTGCTGCTCTCATTGGTGGGGCAGTGAGTAAGAGGCTGTGTGGTGCTTGGTTGGGTTAAACCATAACACCTATTGTAGGTTTTGTTAGAGCAAAGAATTGTTGGTGATAAAGATCTAAGGAGAATCAAACTATAGAAATACAATGCCATTTCACTAATGTACTTGAAAATCCTCATGGAAGCTTAGTGGTCTTTTCAATGATTTCTTGAGTGTTCCTTCATGAAAATGGCCTCAGGTCTTTCATTCTGTTTGACTGCTGCCTGTTTGTGTGCTGCCCTGAATGCTTTGTAAGTCAGCAAGCAAGCTTGTCAGTTCCTCTTGTGCTGTAGAACTTTATTAATAGGGAACACATAATATTATCTGTTCTGAAATTGCCATTTGTAAAATAACTGATGCTTCAGAGAAAAGAAATATTAAGTATGAAGCCTGTTTCTTCTGCTGTTAGTGGTATAGACCAGTATGGAAAGGAATTTATAGTTTGGAGTCTGCCTCCCAACTCTCTGCCTGTAACAACTGCTTTCATTACATTTTGTGATTGAGTGCCAGGAAACAGTAATGTGTAGACCTAAATAAGAAGGGGAATCCTGACACTGTTGAGTCACAGTAATCTATCTATTGACTGCCCTGACCTGCAGAGTGGAGTAAAACTGCACAGTTTAAGGCAATGTCTAGGGATTTTGAGGTAGCAGAGCTGCAGCAGATCCTTGAGCCAGAACTTCTGGCCCATTAGTCAGAGCCCCATGGCACACAAGGATGGTGGATATACAAGCAGGAAAATGAGACTTTTATTCAAGTTAACATACCTACAGTTAAGGAATCAAAATTTACTAGGAAATTCATGAAATTGCTTCTACCAGCTACCATGGAAATCTTTGACACTTAATTACTATTCTAGTATTCATTATTTCAAAGATAAATGAAAATTGAGCTCTGTTAAATGTTGTTTATTTTATGTCCTTGGGGTCTTAACCAAGAACAGTAATTTTGCTGGGGTTTTTCCCCCTTTTCTGCAAGATCTATGATGAATTTGAATATTCAAGTTCTTTAATTAAAATGTTTCCTTTTGTGCTTGTTTTAACATGGCACACAGAGTTGATTCACTTCTCCTGAGTATATTTTGGAAGATTGATAATTAAGTTTTTCTAAGTTTAGCTTTTATAAGGATCTTACCTAAAATTATTTCTGTGACAAAGTCTTGCTCCTAAGGCATCATACTACTTGAATCATAAAAATGAATCTAAAACTAAAAACTTTATGCTTGGGTGCTGCTCTTTGTAATGTAACTAGAAGGTGAAGCAGAAAAAAAATTCTGTTTCCAAACAGCATCTGTAACAGATGAAGAAGGGAAAAGCTGTATAATAGTGAGGTGCTTTGCAGAAGAGATGTAGTAGCAGTGAGGAGCACTGCTGTTACTGTTTTAAAACCTTCTGCTTTGCTGGAGTGCCCATGTGAATACAGGAGCTCTTTACAAATCTCTCCTGTGTGGAAATGTGAAAATGTTATTTATCTTGAAAAATGTATATCTGAAAAATTTGCATGTTTCTTCTTAAAATAGCAATGCAAACATTCTTACACTTCTTTGTACTCATGAAGACCCATCTCCTAATCTAGAGAGCTTGGTTACTTTAAAAAGAAACTCCTTTTCCTGGCTATGAGAAACAAAGAAGTATTCAGCAGTGTTTAAGAGGAAGGAGGACCAAGGCTTTTGGAATGCTGTTTGTAACATGAGAATCCCTCAAGCAGAATGGAGGGCGCCTGCAGTCAGTGCTGCATATTCCTACCTGCCTACAGGGATATAGTTATGCAATATTAAATGTTCTTTTTATGAAACTCATAACATTTTCCTTATTAATTCTATGATCTTTCAAAGAATATTCTTGCACTTATTAAGATAGTGAAGTATACACAATTTTATTCTTAAATTTTTATTAAGCATTAAATACTTGAAAAATATTTTTCGAATCCAAAACTGAAGAGTATTTAACTATTAGATGTGCAAATATAATGAAATCGCATTTCGAAAACAAGTTAACAAAAAGTCAGGAGCAAACAGCTTTTTGTAGTTGCTGTCCCAGGTAACATCCATGCTGGAATGCTGCTGTAGTTTGGGTGCTGGGAAGGCGGGTGCTGCTTTGCATGGGAAGTGGAGGAGAGCAGCAGCTTAGTTTGAGTGCTGAGCAGGGATTTAGTGCCCCCAGCGCCGTAGTCTGGGTGAGGTTTTTGAGGAAAGCTGTTTTGAGGAAGCTGTTTTGCTTTGCTAAAGAGTGTGTCTGCTCAGTTTTTGATGAAGCCAGCCTGCCTGTTGGTGATCTTCAGAAATGGTCTCTGCACTTTTTCATAATTTTATGGTATTCTTTGAACCAATTCCTGAGCAAAGTGAGAACCAGAGTGGCTAATTCCTCTTACTCACACCAGAGGAATCCTATGCATTTTTATGCCACCTGTGTTTCTTTCCATGTTCTAAGAGATCTCTAAATGTTCATTTTGTTGGGGTTTTTGCCCCCTGTAATTCAGCATAGGTTTGTTAAATGCTGGATCATTATGGATTCTCTTCTGGTGGATTGGGCATGGACTGGTGGGTAGTACTCAGTACTCATAGTTATTTGTTCCAAGTCCACAATAAAAAGTTTCTCTCCTCAATTCTGATTGCAGCTTTTAGCTTCCTCCTGGTATTGGCAGATTGAGAAGGTTTGTTTTTTTTAATTTCTGAATGATTTCCCTTGTCTCTGGGTGCCATAATGTAATGAGCCTTTGGGGTACTCCTGCAGTGTCTGTTTGCTTCATGTGCAGCCTTGATGAGAAGGCTCTGGCAGTTTGCAGCTGTTTTAAAACAGGTTTGAGATCAGAATTCTGGAGGGCTTCAGAAAGCCTGTCCTGCTGCCTGTCCCTGTCCTGCTGGGACACAAATCAGCGTGAAGTGACTGGAGGATGTCCAGGCTCATATGAAGTAGAGAAGTGTCCATGAAAATGTTACAAACGAGGCCCTAATAAGCGTTGAACATTCTATGCTTTCAATATTGATGATAAAATGCACATTGCCACAAAGAGCTGTGCTGTGCAGATGTAGCTTACTTTGGGGCAGATTAATTAGGCTTAACAGGAACTTAAGTCTGCTCTAAAAAGGCAGTATATTAAATCATATATTAAAGATGCAGTAAGAGGTTTTCACCTGTTAGAAAAAACAACCCCTGGTGCAACAAACACAGGTAAGCTACAGCTGTATTGGTTAATGATCTGGTATTGTATTGGTTAATGATCTGGCCCATTGTAGGCTTTAGGTAGTATCCTTTTTTTCTATTGAATACTAAAAAATACTGTTTTTAATTCTGTCTGAACTGGTCTTAGTGAGTGGTGGTCTAATACTGTCACATTCAGTACTCACTGAATTAAGGAAGACAACTGAAGTTCATTGCACAATGGCTGTTCATACTGCTGTGGGAGAGAAATCATGGCCCTTTCTACATGCCTTTTGTTTGCAGTTAATACTGCTCATAAGAACAAATCTCATGTAAAAGACAATAATGAAATATATTACATTAAGATCTTCAGCTGACCCCACTGACTGGAACAGACTGAAAGAATTTTTTTGCAGAATATTTCTTACAGCATGAGCATTCCTACTGAGAGCAAAGGCCAGCACTCAAAGGCAACAGGTAAAATTTCAGTTTATTTATTTCAGTGTAATTAAATGTTACAACTTCTTTTCACATACTTTTATTCTCCCTTAAATTTATTCTTATTTTTTTTCTAATTCATGTCGCATTATTAAAAAATGTTTTAGATAATGTCAAGGTACTTGTATTTTGCAATCAAAACATTAGCCATGGGTAGTCACACTGGTATGATCTTAAGAATTTAGCTGTACTTCTGTAAGAGTACCACTCTAAGCACCTCCTCTAAGGATAAGTATTTAGACTGTCACATTCCTGTTTTCTGAAAAATCCCTTCGTCCAGGATTTTCTCCTGGGAAGCTGAGAAGCCTCAGAGAAAAAGGGAAACAATAATTATCTGATTTGCTTCTCCTGTGTTTTGCTCCTGTGGAATGTGTTTGGAGATTGTTTACCCACAGGTGATTGTTTCATTGCATTCTGCTAGGAGTTGTTTTGACTCTTTGGCCAATCAGTGCCAACCTGTGTCAGGACTCTTTCCAGAGTCAGGAGTTTCCATTATTATCTTTTTAGCCTTCTGTCTGTATCCTTTCTGTATTCTTTAGTACAGTTTAGTTTAGTATTCTTTAATATAACATAGTATCATAAAATAATAAATCAGCCTTCTGAGAACATGGAGTCAGATCCATCATTCCTCCCTGCCGTGGGGCACCCACAAATACAATACTCATCGCTTCTGGAAGTAATATTTCTCTTTCAGTTGTTCTGTTCTAATAAAATTGAACAGTATCAAAATATGTGGTTAAATGTAGACTAGCAATTTAAAACTGTTTCAACTGCCACATCTTTTAGTAGGATGTTTGAATTGTGTTATGGTAACCTGAAAGAGCTAACACAATCATAAACGATAATTTTTTATATATCAAGACATACTTATAGGTTGCTGTGACGTAATATCTGAAGATGCTTTAGTATGTTCCTTGTTTAATGCCAGTTTGCAGAGGTGCATCCCATCTTAATAGGACACTTTCAAATATAGCCCAGCCTACTGGGTTTGACCTTATGTAGACAGTGCCCCAAAGTCTGTCTCCTATCATCCCTTCCAAAATATCATTTTTGGTGAGAGAAACTCTGGGCTAGGACCAGTCAGATCTGGTGTAGAGCCAACATTGGAGTCCTGCAGCTGACAGGCATTGAGATTTTTAGTGAATATCAGAAAAGTGACAACTCTGTCCTGTGAAGAGTGATTTTAGTAAATGTGAAGAGAGCTCAATATCTATTGAAAATAAAGTAAAATTGAAAGATAATCCCTAGATATTCTGAGGGTAGAATAATGCTGGATAATCCACCTCTGCTACTTTTACCATAATACCATGAATGAAGACAAAAAGATAAAGGTGGGCCACAAGCATCTGTATATTTATCCTACCAGAGATTTTACTCAATAGAAAGTCCACAGCAGTTTTCATCAGCAAAATAAGCTGCATTTATCTAAGACAATTTACCAGACCAGCAAGACACTATTAGCCCATCTGGAAAGTCATTTCATATATTGATAGCTGCTAATTGCAGGTACCCCTAACAAGAAAATGTAGTACAAACAAGAAAACGTGGTACACTTGTCTCTGTATCTTGGTTACCACTCTGCAGATAAATTCATAGTCCAAAGCTGTTCAACAACAAGAAATGCATTTTTAGCACTGTGATATGTTACTGTCTATATGTGTTTCGGTGGTTTTTTACTTATCACTTCTGTTGATAAGTTATGATCGGTCTTACAGTTGATGGACACCTGTGGGAAAAGTTTTTGATGAGTTTTGGGTGCCTCAGGTTTTGAAAGGCGCTGATTTTATGTCAGCGATATTCAGAGATTTTATTTTGAGGTTCTGGCATTTATGTGCTGTATAGTAGACCTCTCTTTCACAAAAAAAAGCCAAATTGAAAATCTGTGTAATATTTCCTCTGTAGTGGTTTGGCACTTGGAAGTGCAAAATGAAAGGACTTGCTGAGCTGGATCCCTGGGGGTAGGTGTGGGAGGACAGTCACCAGAGCATGTTGGATTGTTGTGCAGTCCCTGTCAAACCTGACCATTTGCATTTTTACCTGCTCTGGGTTTCTCCATTTCCAGGAAATCATTGTTTATCTTTCTAGCTCAGGCTTTTGGGCCATTTTTTAAAGACTGGAAGAAAAAACTTACAGTCATTTATGGCAGAAATTAAATATCACACAAGTAGTCTATTGAAAATAAGTATTAAGATGCAGTGTGCTTAGTATTCCATGTAATTCAGTGCCCTTTTTTAGTAGCTTCTCTGAATGAAATGAAATTATTTGCTGAATTACCAGAGATTCAGTATGTATCTGTCAGGCATAAATGTGTCCCATTCACAATTCAATTCCAAGCAATACTTTTACATTAGAAACCAGCAAGGCAGTGCATGGCAGGAAGTGCTTTGTGTAGACTATTGTAACATTTGTTTTACTACTTTGCTGGACTCTGCAGGCCAAACTCAGGCCTAATATGAGTCAATGAAGTTTTAAAAAACCCCATCATTTTATTATTTTTTTTTCTTTGAGGTTTGTTTTAATAAAATCATGAACAAAAATTACTTTAAAAAATAGTTGCCTTAAATACTTTTAAGCTTCTAGACATCGCTGTAGAGCAATTTTTAGTTATGAGTCTTTTCAAAAGAGATGAATAATCTCTTTTATCTTCCAGATGTTGAACATTGCAATTGTTCCTTTTGCCACTGGGCTAGTATGCAGCCACTGAGGGATATTTGACTGGCATCTCTCAGCTTAGGCTGCAGCTTTAGAAATAACTGTTCATAACTTCTCATCTCTCAGTTGCATTATAAATACTTTAAGGTTCCCAGCTGCACTGTGTTTTTACAAACATCTTAAAATTATGAGCTTACTGGCATGCAGCTGGGTGAATGCAGTTACCAATGGTTTATACTGAAGGAAAATTTCTGAATAGCATTGGAATTCTTTACTTGTTGAAGTAATCTAGTGTCAGGAAAGTAGGGCCTGCAGACATTTTTTTTTCCTGGCCATATTTTTCCTTTCATAGCTGGTGGTCTGACATCTGTGAAACTATCTTGTGTCATCATCTAGTCTGAGATGTAAAGAGCAACCATCTAAAATGCATATATCTGCAGTGGGTTTGGAGCAAGAGGTGATGAAGGAACAAGAAAATGATAGCTGTGGGCTTATTTATAGCACAGAGTACTTTCCAGTTTTTGTTCATTTAAATTTTTAGGATGGCTGCCTCTTAGGGAGTATGCCATAATAAATAATTTCTCTCCTTACTGGATGGCCTAGTGAAGTTTTCAGGGGAAAGACTCTACATGGGAGTACAGACTTTTGCTTCCAGAAGGTCAGTGTACACTAAGATCATGGCTTCTTGCACAGCTAGAAAAGCCAAACAGGATGCATATCTTGAAAGCAGCTGTGAGATATCCTTGCATAGCTGAAATCAATAGCAATTGCATGTATCACTCCCTTGGAGTTGCCTGCTGGCACGTTTCTACATCACAGAATATTTAGAATCTTAATAGTTCACAGATTTCTTCATTTTTGCAGATTTAAGATCACTGATAATTTAGTCCTTAGCTTGAATATCAAATTACAATTTTTTTAATACATCTATGTCATAAAATATGATGTGTTATTTTTGAACTTCATTGTCTACCTGACTTGCTTTTTGTTAATTTTAATGATCAGGTCCTTGGGGCAGAAGGGTTGTTCTAAGGTTTCACAGTATGGAGTGCAATGATAGAGATTAAGTATGTGGAACTGTGATGAACTGCATCCTCTCTGGCATGGAGTCAAAGCATTCAGTTTCTGGCTTAGCAGTTCATGAACTGGCTTTTGTTTTGACTAATGTTGTATTCTTTCTTTTCAGACATCTGGGAGACTCAAGATATCTGCTAGCAAAGCGTGCTTCCCTGTCTCCCTCAAATGGTGTTCCTTCACCTCATCTTCATCTCTGGGCTCAACACTACTTCATAGCTCCTGCTAGTGGTGATAAATCATCTGCAGAATTACAGAAATGAATTGTAGGCACTGTAGATGTGAAAAACCATCTTCTATCAGCCAGCCAGAGTCAGTCACCTGATACAGGCAGAATTTCATTTAGTTTTTCCTGTACTGGGCTCATTTTCCTACAGAAATTACACATCACATCGCTTGTGCTAATAGACATCCAGTCTTTTGGCAAAAAATCATTCTTCTTCTCTGGCTTTATCACCAGTCCTGTCTCTCTTATTCATATGGCACCTATTGACTAAAGACAATGCAAATAGGCAGGTCTCATAACCCATAATTTGTGTTTATTTTCATTTTTTATTTCACTTCCTTCAGTTAAGGAAAACCAGTTTGTTTTTTTTTTCTTTATTGCTAGTGAAAGGACTGAGGTAGATCTTATCTTTATAGGACACTTTCAAACATAGCCAGCCACAAGATTTTACCTTGTGTAGACATTGCTCCAGCCTCCTATCTTCCCTTCCAAAACCTCTTACAGGTGAGACAAACTGTGCTAGCACTGAGATCAAGAGCAGAGCCAAAAATATTAATTCACATTTGGCTTTTGTTTTTAGCTTTTATGTTAAAAAAATCTTTATGTTTATTCATTAAAGAAATATTTCAAGTGTATACATCCGTAATTTATAATTTGATGTAGGGATTTATTAATGCATTCATTAATTTATAGGTCCACTAATAGATATAATGATTTTTAGTAATAGTTTAATGATAAATAGAATCATTTATTATATTGATAAGATTACTTTATTAGACTGAAGCAAACAGGAAAGAGTAATGGTTCATGCTTGCAGCACAATAATGATTGCCTTAGGCCGGCCATCGGTCTTATACAGATGACAAGCATTATAAAGTAAATAATCAAAATTTTTACTACTCTTGGCACAGGTACTTGGAAAATACATTCAGTATTCTGACTTTTCCCTCACTTTCCATGCTGTTTTCTCTATAAACATTCTGCCAAATGTAGAGAAAATTCCACTCACCACTTGTTTGATTCTCCTCCTGTGCTAGGATCTGTTCCACACCTGTACATTTTTAGTTCATGCTGTGCCCTTATTGGTTTGAGGCAATTTATTAACTGTGATTGTTCAGAGACATTTTATACAGACAGCTCTTTCTTGATGTGGGACTTTGGTCTTCCATAGCTGTGGACACATGGCAAAAAATAGCTTTGTGTGGCAAGCAAGCCTTTGTGGTGAGCAGCAGAGCTGCTGAGCAAAGGCTTACACAAGCATGGGTGGTGCCACTGACCCTTCTCTGAAAGTGTCTGAATTACGCTCTGAAAATCAAGTTTTAAATACAGATGAAATTTGCATTTTCTGCTGTTGTAGGAACTAGTTGTGTGTAGTAACACACTATTTAATGTCCGTTGGTTTGATATTTTCTTAACCTATAAAACATTGGTGATATGTTCTGCGTTCCCTAGAGAGTTGTGAATCCAAATTAATTTATTACAACATTACAGCAATCCTGAAATGTTACAAAACTACTACTGATTAATGAAACAATCCTTTTTGTAAGAGCCTGAATGAGGGATGTGGGATTCCAGGGGCTCTCCAAAATGCAGTTTATTGTATCCAAGAGCTTACAGCAGTCCAGGGTCATGGGGGACAGAGCTGTGCCCACAGCTGTCAGCTCCAGCTGCAGGCAGGCTTGGAGACCCTTTAGTTTTGGTTACAATGCATTCTATACTTTTCTTTTGGTTACATTGCATTCTAGACTTTTCTTTGTTGAGCATCTCAATACAGTAGAACCAATCTGTACCTTGACTATTACCTATAGCCTATCATAACTCCTGTAATTACCATATTCATGTCACTGTTCTCCAATCACTAACAGTCAGTACATTACAGTTTAAGCTAGAAGTTGGTTTTCAGTTTTCTTGCAGTGGAAAATTCTGAGACCTTTTTTCTGCCTGCAGCATTTGCTGCCTTGTTTGCCTGTGCTCTCTTTGTGCTTGGTAAAAACATCTTCTTGTTTGGGGTGGGTTTATCCTTTGCTCTCAGCCATAAAAACCCCTTCTAACTCACACACCCTTTGCTCCTTGGTTATCCAGTGAGACTGGCTCAGCAATTCTTTTCTTCTATATCAAAACTTGCTTCCATCTCTATTCCTTCATCAGACTCTACATCCAAAAATCTTTCTGCCAAGCACACATATCTGTGAGACTTTCTTGTCAAACTTTCATCTTTCCAACACCTTTTTGCTAAAATATTGGGGAAAATAGTGGGCTTGGGTGTATCTTGGGTCAGATTCATATATACATTCATAGTATATTCATAGTATATTCATAGTATATTCATAGTATATTCATAGTATACATTCATAGTAATGCATGAAAATCTACAAAAACCCATTTATTATTGTTTGTGTTTGTAGTTTTTTGAACTTATTAGTTAAGATCTGTTAGGCATAAAAAATTCTCATTTTCAGAATTACTATTCTGATTTGTCTTGTGTGTTGGTTAAACGAAAGGTGTACTTTATTCTTTCACAATAGTGCAGTAGAGGTGACTAAAAATTCAGTAATATAACTTTTTCAGAGGAAAGAATAAGCAAAATTATATTAAGAATGGAACTGTAGATCATAGCTTCAGCTTGATCTGGGAAAAGTTTGAGGATATATGAAGTAATTCACATACTTTTTCACTAAAGAAAAACTGAAGTTAAAATTTTGGTTCAAGATTCTTGAGGTTTTCAGTGCCATATATTATTGAATTGATAAATAAATATGATATGGAAACTTGGATTGGATCTATATTTTATCTCTCTAAGATTCGTAACCAGCTTCATCGGTAAATAGGCCATTTTGAGGGAATATAAGGTGTCTAATACAGTTACCAGATAGAAGCTGGGTCCTTTGTCATTGACCTTATACTTGGAGTGAACAGACTAAATGATCTTTTAATGCAGATTTCTATTCCAGGAGGCAGAGAACAGAACTTATGTCATTCAGGTCTTTGCCACTGAGAACTGTCTTAGACAGCATGTACTCATGCAACCTGCTTTTGAAAGAAAAGAATTAATGCAGAAACCAAGGAAGTAGAAAAGGTTCCTTTTCCCTAAGCAATTCAAAGTTATTTATCTTGAATTCCTCTTCTAGAAGACACTCTAATATTGTTAAATTCTTCAGTGTGAATTTTTGGAACATCTGCAACAACAGGGTAGTGAAGCACCTTCTTAGATATCTTTATTTTCCAGCCTTTCCCATTGTTACATCCATGAAATGTGGAACCAACAATTTTTTATATTTGGGAAAAAAATCCCAACAAGGTGTAAAAGAATGCAACAATCCTTTACATTTTGAAGAAAAAGAGGGAAAACAAAATTTATTGCAAAAGCTCTGTTTGTAGCCTCAGGAGTTCAGTATATCAGAGAGGAGGTATTTAAATAACAGGAAAAATAAATCTGTTACAATATTGCTCAAGAAAAAAATAGATAATTGCAATACCTTTAATAATTGAAAGTCTTCTCTGAATGCCTGAGATGTAGAAAATTAGACAAAATACTAGGGTAATCTCTTAGTTGTTGTAATTTTAATATCATTAGAAGCAGGACTATGTTCTCCCATATTGGAAGGAAGGATGATGGGATCACAAGGAAATGGGAGTCCCTGGGAGCCAAAATTCTTCTATGTAGTTCCTGCATTAAAACCTTAAATTATTTGCAAAGTTTGTGCCATGCTTCCTCTTACTTGCCAAGTCATATGATCAGCTTTTGGGGTGGCTGCAAGCCTGGCCCCTCTTCCATCCCATTTCATCCCCCTGCTTCTCTAAAAGCTGCTGTTCAGGAGGTCACTGGCAGCAGCCACGTTGCCTTTGTGTTCTTTCCGGTTCTACTAGATATAAGAATTTTTAGCTGGTTGGCTGGGGATGTTCTTGTGTTGTTTTGGGTTTTGTTTTGGGTTTTTTTTTAAGGCTTCCATTTACATGATTTTTCTTAAAGTTTCCTAATGTGATGGGGAATATTCTGCAGCTGCATCTTAGAGGATTTTAACGACTGGTGGTGCTGAAGAGCAAAAACCTATTTAGAATTGCAAAGCAGGCAGTGATGAGTTTCTTAACTCTTTTGTAATGCTGATGGATGTTGGGAAGTGTGCTTGAAAGGGAGAGATGCAAGAGATGAAGAAGAGCAGGGCTTTCAGAGTACTTGACACTTTGGAACCCATAAGCACATGGAGGAGCACGAGAGCATTTGTTGGGGATACCTGCTTTGTAAGTTGCCTGTGCTAAACCTTCCATTGTTTAAACAGAGGCTAGTTTCAACTAGTCACCTGCTGCCTCCAAAAAGGAGGTTTTATAAAGCTAGCTGGCTTTCTGGGACAGCACTGTGCCTTCAAATGAATCCTCTTTGGAGCAGGACATTTGCTGGGGTAGGGAGGGCATTTGGTTTGCTGTGAGGCATTGCTGACATCCAGTTTTCGGCACTGTAGGATACCACAAGCAGTGTAATTATACTGTCTGGTGAACTTTCAGACCTAATGCCAAAACTTGTTCTGACATTGCACTGTTAAAGGCTGTTCTGTGTCATAAGAAGCTTGGCTTATCCAAAATCCCGTTAAGGATGTGGGGACCCAGGACATTGCTCTGGCTGCCCTGGAGGACTCCAGACCCTGGCAGGGGGCTCAGAGACCTTGGCATGGAGTCACAAACACCTGTGCCTTTGATTTTAGCCCATGGAAACAATTCCCAACTTTGTGTGAGGAGTTACAAGCCACAGGAGTTTGAATAGAATGATAGTCAATCTGTCACAGGGTGAAAAAGTAGAATTTTGGGGTATTTAGAATGGGGGTTCAAGAGGCAAGATGGAGGAATCTGGGCGTGTCCTGTCCTTCTCCTTCTCCTTGTCCTCCATCTTCTGCTGTGATGGTGGCACTTCTGGATTGGTTTAGGGTAGAGACAGACTGTCTAACATAGGTGATGGGTATTGGGAAATTATTGTAAATAAAGCACACGTAGTTTGTAGTATAAAAAGCCAACACCACCCCATGGGCAGGGACTGTGCCACAGCCCAACCTGCTGGACAGACCTCAGCAGGTCAGAGACAGAATGGAATGGATGAGAGAAAATAAACAGCCTTGAAAAACAAAACCAACAAATCCTGACTTCTTCTTCAGTCACGGGGTTGGGAAAAAAGAGACTTTCTAACACCTTGGGGTCATCTCAACCACAGAAACCCAAGAAAGGAGGCTACATTTTGTCCTTGATTTCTTGGTTTTATTGTGTTTGCTGAGCATCCTGACTTAGTGAAAGATGTCCCTGCCCATGACAGATTGGACTAGATGATTGCTAAAGGTCTCTTCTCACCCAAATAATGTTGAGATAGAGCAAAAACTTGATCACAGGGCAATGTAGTCATGAACACATGAATTCAAAGATAGTGTGAATAATATTGAGAAATTTGAATGCATCATAAACATGCATGGTATTATATATATTTTTGGATAAAATAAATGCTTTTTATTATTAACATACTTTTAAATACAGAAGGTGGTCTCTTTAAAGAGCTTTTCTGAAAACTATCTTATGAAATTCAGTTTGTGTGTGTAATTTAATGAATCAAGAGTCAAATTAGTAGTAATAAAATGAAGTAGTTATTTGAATCTGAAAATGTTCTGCTGCAGTTTCCACTACAGCAGGTGATCAATAACATAGTGGAGTGGAAAAACTGAATTGATTCCACCCTCCTTCTTGTGCATATGCTTGCATTTCTGGGGCCACATCAGGATCTGCTGCTTCAATGTCTAACAGCATTTTAAATCCCTTCCATTCACATTGAAAAGCAAAATGTGTTGCCCTTTCTGATCTGGGGTGGCAGAATCAAGCAAGCTTACTGTGTACAGCTGAAACAAACAACCCTATGGGAAAAAGTGAGGGATGACTTCCAGAGAGGTGTTTCCATCCTTTGAGGGTGGGTGGGGGAGGGAGTGGGGGGAGTCTGGGTTTCCTATTAACATAGTGAGGGTTAAATGGAACATTCACTGTAAATGAAAGTGGCCTCAGTGCCCTTGTGTCCTCAGTGTCCTTGTGAAAAGGAATATGAGACTTATGGAGCTCATGGATCTTATAGCAGGGACATTGCAGGCTGCTGAAAAGAAAAAGACAGCTGAGATTGTTGGAATCCTTAATGCAAGAGGGAAATGCCCAATGTTTTTATAAGTGTTCTTCCTCACTAAAACCTTTAAAACACAAGCACAATTTGTTGGCATATTTTGTCAATGACTGAAGCTCAGAGGAGCAAAGATATTGCTAGCATATTAATTTTGTTTTGGGTGATGCTAGACCTTGTACTGGAAACAACACCCAATTTTAACACATTAATTTTGAGGATTCCCTCTTCCATGTTTGTAGAATGATTGTAGAATTGTACATAAACTGCATAAAATGCCCAGCATAAAAAAAATTCCTGTTTCAATCACATTTGTTATAATGCTCAATAGTTGCAGCTCTAGGATTTACAGGTTATAATCCAAACTCCTAGTCATAAGTTTGACTTAAACACCTGGGTATTTTTAACTGATACATTTTCTTTTTTTTCAACTTCCCTTTCAGTGCTAGAGCCTTAAGGCTTCTGCTCCTTAGGTATATTTCCCTACACTCAGAGGTTGAAGTCTTTTAAAAAAACCAAATTTTCTCACTCAATATAACTATATGAATTGGTATTTCCTTAAAAAAATAAATTAGCAATACATCATGAAATAATTCAAGATTTTTCTGTAAACACAGGACTTGACAATACTGATTTCCAGTTAAATCAATGGACATTACATTAATCCTTCTTTATATGACATAACAAAGAAACTCCAATATGCTGTTCAAAATTTAATTCATGGAAAACCAGGTTGGAAGAGGACCTCAAGGATCATCTGGTCCAATATTTTTGGCAAAAACACTGTCTAGACAAGATGGCACATCACCCTGTCCAGCTGAATCTTAAGTGTCTGATGTTGGGCAACTCATCACTTCCCTGAGGAAATTATTCCAATGTCTGATTGTTCTCACTCTGAAAATTGCACCCTTGTGTCTAATCAGAATCTCCCAGGAGAAACTTGGGTCCATTATCCCTGGTACAGAGGGAGGCTGCATCTTCTTTGTAGCCTCTCTTGAAATACTGGAACATGGTGATAGGTCTCTAAGCCTTCTTTCCCAA
Organism: Agelaius tricolor; assembly: GCF_023055355.1. Classification (NCBI taxonomy): domain Eukaryota; kingdom Metazoa; phylum Chordata; class Aves; order Passeriformes; family Icteridae; genus Agelaius; species Agelaius tricolor. The sequence goes on from NW_027269327.1 coordinate 230,897, forward strand.
AGTCTGAGCAAAACCAGGTCTCTCAGCCTCCTCTCAAATGGCAGAATCACAGTCCTTTGATACTGTGTGGTCCTCCTCTGTACCCTTTCCAGCCTTTCTGCATCTTCTTTGTAATTCTGACTTTTGGTCTACAAAATTACCTGATTTTATCATGGTATTCTTAGCTTTTTACTCCCTAAATACAGTTGATTCTCTTTTATATTTTACTGCATACATTTTTAGGAGTCGGATTTGTTGCTGTATCAGCAGAACCAGTATGAATATTGTTCTTAAATTCTACTTGGTACATGCCACTTCATTACTTTTGTTACCTTTGCTTTTTCATTGAATGGATGCTGTTGCCTTTGCAAATGCTGTTCCCTGAAAGAGAGAAGATTTTTCAGTTTTTAAAATCAGACCATTGCTATTCATAGAAACAAGTTTTCAGCCAATAAATACTATAGAAGCCTGGATTGGAAGGTCACTGCTGCGATAGGCAGTCAGGCTCTGTTTTATTAATGGAAGTGAGTATTATGTGTCTTTGTTGCATAATGTGTTTTGCTGGAAGGTGAAGCTGTACAGCAGTGAGCTTCCTCTAGAGGCCTAGTCTCTTGGCTTTATGTCCCAGACAGGCTTCAGCAGTAAATGGCTTTAAGCTTGTCAAAGAAAGGTTATTAAAAATGTTCCTGCCTTTCAGTCTCCGTGCTCAATAGGCACAAAAATTCAATACTGTAGGGATTTTTTTTCTATTTAGTCATGTCATTTGGCATTTTGCCTATAGCTAAAAATGAGATACCATCTGGTTTAAGCTCACTAATGATTCTGCATTGTTACCTGAACTGGCTCACTAGTTTGTTGTTAGAAATTAAGCACTGAACTTGCTGTCTGCTAATTGCACTTTGCTTACTATGTTTTGTTAAGATTTTAAATCTCGGTGATTTCTTGAGATGGTGATTTGAAGTCACAGTTCTTCTGTACTCACAGACTTCTGTACTGGTACTCTGGGTAATGTTGTTTTCTGCTGCCTTGACACATTTCTTTTATCACAACCTATACTTATAATGATGTGGGACCTCATCTGCCTTAGGGCCTTTAGAAATTCCCTGACCTCTGGTGTGAGGTGCCTGGCAGGAAGTTAAAGTGCAGGTGCTGAGGACAGAGCTGCTGCTTTGCTGAGCATAGGCATCAGGTGAAATACAAGGTGAGGGATTATTTGGGGCTCCCTACAATGGCAGTCATTGGCACAGGAGCTGCTATGAGCTCAGTTGAATCTGGCAGGGCATACAGGTGACAGGAGGCTTCCACAGACCTGGGCATAATGCCTGTGCAAAGGAATCATCCAGAATAAAGATGTCTCCATGATGCTCTGTACTCATATCTGGAGGCTAGTCCTAAACTTACAGCTGTTTCCTGCTGACTTCTGTGGCACTTGTTGACTGGCAAAATGTTGCATTTGTTATGGAAATCTCTTGGATGTGAATCAACGGGCAGTGGAGCTTTGTCCTGATTCCCAGTGGATGCTCACTGGCAGGGAGAAGTGGCTCTCTGTGACACTGAGCAGCCTCTGGGCTTGGAGATGAGGTGGGCTTGTTCCCAGATAAAACTGCCCCTCAGGAGTGAGGGATGTCATGGCATTTCTTGGCAAACTTTTCCATTTCCTGGTCATTCAGAAGAACGGAAGTCCAGTGTAACTGGACAACAAAGTGAGCTCGTGAGCCTTTCCTTTTCTGATGACACCCACTGCAATCAAGACACATTGCACATTTTGACTGTCTAGGTATGGAAAAAGGTATTTTCCCCAACCTCTAGCTTGAATCTAAGGTGATTTCAAAAAGAGGTATTAGAAAACATTAAGGGACTGTTTTGTGTGACTGACACATCTAGGAGCAGCATCTTTATTGAAAGTAATGAGCAAGGGCTTTTGTTTGGTATTTTCAGAGCTGGGATGTGTGCCTGTATTCACAAGGTTAATTCAAGTCCTTCAAAGACTGTCTAGGACTTTCAGAAAAGTCATTTATGTGATCAGACCAGCAACACCTTGAAAAGCAATTGTTTCTCTAATGGAAACAGAGATGCTTCTCTCTTTATGAAAACTGATTTTGTGAGGTTCCTGCCCCAGTTGTTTTAGATTGTATGAGGCCAAAACCCAAATGGTTTTGCGATCTTATGTTCTAGCTACTGAGCAGTGCAGAAATGTAAGCTAAAGACAGTCCTGTGTGACTTTTTGCCAAAATCTATTGGCTTAGGAAAGAAACCTTAGAATTTCACAAGCAACACCCTTCTCAGAAGGGAGTCCTTAAAGCCTTGAAACTGATGTTTCAGTCTGAAGCTTGTCTCTAGTACACACTTATGTTACTTCTAGAATATTTTATTGTCTTGATGCTGTGATACAGGTGGTAATCTCTTCATGATGTTGTGATAAAATATGAATAGACCACTTTAGTGCAAAACAGGAACTGTTTCAAATTCCTTGAGTTTAAAACTTTTAAGTTACACCTTTCAAATATTTTAGTTGCATTGTTTTTCATTCTGGTTTGCAGTAATGAAGTACATATGTATAAACATATGTAGGTATAATGGTGTCATTTACAAGGAAAATTTCTGTTTGTTGGTGGGGTCTTTACTGCTGTTGGCAAACATTTGCAGGTAAAACAATTTAGAATGGTACAAAAGCATGCTCTGCATTTAGCTGTGACAATTTTCAGTAGCTACACACCAAAAAACCAAGGTGGGCTTTGATTGAGGTACGTTATGTTTTGAATTTGAAAGGTTTTATTACTACTTCTCCTTCTCACAGTTAGTAGTTGTACTTTTGCCTGTGATTAAGGCGTTGCTTTTAGATACTTAATTTTTAGAAGAGTCACAATACACGTCTGTATAGGTTTCCAAAGGAAATTTGGTGACATCTTGAATTCTGTTCACATTATTTTTTCTGAACAAGTCCAAGCCACATCTATTGCACAAAATGTCAGGTATGTATAATTTACATTATCATATTTATTATGCACATTGCCTTTAGTTTCTTTAGTTTGCTTAATGACCCATTATTCATAGCTTAGGACAGAAATGCTTTTACTGAGCCAAATGTAGCAGTAGAAACTGTGAATATATATTGTTCTATCAAAATCAAATAATCTTGTTACACCTAAATTCTGCTCTCTTTTTCTGTGATTATTATACAAAATTCAGTGACATAATAACTATTCACTAACACAAGAAACCTTAAGAGAATATTGCAGGATATGAGGTTTGGATTTTGAATATGAAATTCCTAGGAACTTGTTTTAGGAACATGATCATCATCATGTCATGGAAAATAAATGTAACTTCAGTGACTGCCTGACTTAGATTTCAGATGTTTTTGTTCAATATAAGAAAAGTCTCTACAGATATCCTTAATGATGAATTAATTGTCATTTATAAGATGCAGCTATTAGTTTTTCAAAAGGCATATTTGTTAAAATGGAGAATTTAATGAAAAAAAATCAGAAGGTGAAAGAAGTTGTTAGCAAACAAGCTGTACTTCAGTTGGTGAAAAGGCCTAATAAGTTTTGAATGAAGTAGTTGAAAATATTTTCAGACTGGTAATGGTAAGTGTGCTGTATAGTTGGAAGGGAGCCAAAAGGATCAGTAAAGTTCTGTGAAAATGGATTGTGGAAAACCAAAGTAGAGAAGTTTAACAAACTATAAACATAGAAATAAACAAATGGATCTATTGCATAAAATGCCAATGATAAGCACAACACATGTTAATGAATGTAATTTCTAACAAACGTGAATCAGAGAGAGCTGAGGTACAAATACTAGCACAGAAGTTGAGAAATTGTAAAGGAGGAGAAGAACAAGGGCAAAGAGGAGAGGAGAACAAAAGGGGAGAGAAGATAAATGTATTCAGATTATTCCCCATAGGTTTGATATCTCTAATTCTTAGATATCCATCAGGACAAAATGTTCTGGTGAAGGACTTTATGCTTACTGGACAAGGTTTATGCAGATTGCCCTGGATGTTCCTTGCAGTGTCCCCTGCTGAAGCTGAGCAGGGCTTGGTGGGCGTGTTAGAGGCACTGGAGGAGGAAAACACCAGCCCACACGGCTGAAGGTACCAGAATCTCTGCTTCAACAGGGAAAGGAACAAAATGAAGTCATTGTTTCCTTGGCTGAGGATGTGAAATCCCACCAGAGCTATGAGGAAGATTTTGCATGGACATGTGGGACTTTGCTATGAATACCTCTCCCTGTGCTTCCCAAAGCCTTTCATAAACATGAAAGGGTTCCCAATGTCAAAGTCCAGATCTAAAAGCAGAATTCCTAAGAAGGTAAGGCTGTGTGGATCTGAAGTTCTGGGCTGGCTGAGTATAAATGTTCTTGAATCAAGAAGTTTGGGCCATGAGGCTTATTTTGGATGTGGATGAGCCTTTCTTTCTCACTCTAGTCCCAGTTCATGCTCCCTTATATTGAAAATATTTGGAATCTTTTTTTCAACTCAATAGAAGTCTGAATAACATGCACTGCTTTTTGTATCAGATTGATAATTTTACTTTCTTATGCAGGGAGTGTTAGCTCATAATCAGTCCCTGTATTGCTCTTTATAACTAGCATTAAAACATTTTTTACATTTTTTACATCTTACATTTTCCATTAAAAAATAATCTAAAGTGTTTTGAACTGTAAAAAATGTTAACTGTTCCTGCTGGGCATATTCCCCAAGATGAACATTTTTGAACAGTTCCTGCAAAAAAATGGGTGCAATGAGAGAAGGGAGAGAAAGAAGCAGCAGTAATTCTGCGGCCACAAAACTTCTGAAGGCTTGGTTTTGCACTTTAATATTCCTTTTAAGTTTTGTACTTCTTGTTACTGTTGCTTTTCGCCTAGATATTTCTAGATTCTACAACTCTAACCAGAGTGGTAGGGGTCTTTTTGTAATTAAATTAATTGTATTGGATCCTAAATTATCTTTATGTAATTTTCATCTAATATGTTTCTATTGTCTTTAGCTAAAAATGCTTCAGATTTGACTTGAAATTATTATATATTCTTTTAGAGTTTTGTTCCCTGTTCTGGGAGATGACAAAATAAATTGTCCTGGTTTAGGGCAAATTTGGGAGAAAACCTCCAAAGGGGGCCCCTCCAGAAAGCAAACCCACACAGCCCCTCCCTCCAACCAGGTCGGGAAGGATTCCTTGGAGAGAAGTGGAAAGAACCTGTTTATTTAACAGGCACAGCACCCCCAGCACACAGAATGAACAATACCAGGTGACACCACTCTGTCACCGCTCTGAAATAGATGAGGAATTCAGAAAGTCTCTCTTGGGGGTGGTCGCTCTGTTCTCAGTCCCTCCTGTGCTGGGGCAGCTGCTGCAGCCACAAGGTGCAAACTCTCGGTGTTTCCAGGTCCCAGTCCGGAGCAGGCTCGAGTAGGCCCAAAAAAGGGAAAGGAGAAACAGTCCAGGGAAAATTTGGGCTGCTTAGCTAAACTAACTAATGAGCAGAAGCAAAAAGCAAGAGCAAAGCAGAAGCAAAAGCCAAGCAAAAAGCAAAAGCAGCACCCATGTACTGCCCTGTCTGTGTGTCCCGCCAGCTGTGGGGGAGTGGCTGGTAGCAAAACCAAAACAAAACATTGGCTCTGCAGAGCCAGCCTTGAAGGCACAGAACATGATATCCAGCATGAACAGAACACAGGAATGGGGATACAGCATCAGAACCTCACCCTAGGACATTAATGCAGGCAGAAGAGCTCAAGAAAGCTCATTTTGTCTGATTGTTTTCCTCCCTGGTGCTGCCAGAAGGGAATGGCTCCTTCCTTCTGCTGCTGTGTGGGTCAGCTTCCCCAGACTGAGGGGCTCCTTGTCCTGCAGCTGCCCAGGAACACTGGCACTCTCCTCTCCAGAGAGCCAGCAGCCACTCCTGCCTTACCTGCCCAGCATAATTAGTTTGTGCTATGATGGGGTCTCTGGTGTCGAGGTGACCCCGAGGTGTTGCAAAGTCTCTTTTTTCCCAGCCCCGTGACTAAAGAAGAAGTCAGGATTTTTGTTGGTTCTGCTTTTCAAGGCTGTTTATTTTCACTTATCTGTTCCATTCCTTCTCTGACCTGCTGAGATCTGTCCAGCAGGTTGGGCTGTGGCACAGTCCCTGCCCTTGGGGTGGTGTTGGCTTTTTATACTAAGAACCACCTGTGCTTTATTTACAATAATTTTCCAATAGCCATCACCTATGTTAGACAGTCTGTCTCTACCCTAAACCAATCCAGAAGTGTCACCATCACAGCAGAAGATGGAGGACAAGGAGAAGGAGAAGGACAGGACATGCCCAGATTCCTCCATCTTGCCTCTTGAACCCCCACTCTAAAACCCCAAAATTCTACTTTTCCACCCTGTGACAAATTCACTCTCATTCTACTCAAACTCCTGTGGCTTGTAACTCCTCACACAAAGTTGGTAATTGTTTCCATGGGCTAAAATCAAAGGCACAGGTGTTTGTGACTCTGTGCCAAGGTCCCTGAGCCCCTGCCAGGGTCTGGAGTCCTCCAGGACAGCCAGAGCAATGTCCTGGGTCCTGACACTGCTGTACAAAGTTTGTAGCTTTCTATTACCTGCAGAAGCAAACAAGCCAGGTCATCAATTTGTGAGTTAGTACACCAAGAGCAAAATGTTTTGGGAATGAAAAAGCAACCACTTAAAAGACAGTAGTGCAGCATTATGAAATGGAAAATAATGCAACTGGAAAGATTTCCGAGTGTAAAATGAAGCAATGGTTATTAAACCAGAGATCATGCTAGTCACACCTCCACTGAAATGATGTCTAAAAATGGAAGAATAGCTTCTCCCAACATTATCATGTAATAGTCATGTTCCAACTCATGTGATAAAATACCAAGTGATAGAGTGAATATTCATAGAATATGCAGCTATTTAATGTGAAGTTTTCTTCAGGGTGGAGATCATGTCCTTAAAATCTTATTTAAGTTCTTAAAAAAAAAAAAGGGAGAAACAAAAGGATGTTTTTTCTTCATTCTGTTTCAGTATTCCAAGACAAGTGCAATCATCTGGCACTTTAAGGATGTGATTGCTCAGTAAATGTTGCCATCTCTGTTTTTTATGAGTTGTATTTTTACATTGAATCAATATGTACGCATCTGAATCTGTCACTAGGCCTTACCCTCATACTCAAAGCCTATTTTAATGAAAACATTCCTCTGCTTTAGCAGAGGAAAAAAAAATGTGTTTATGTATTTATTTGTCATCAGTGTAGTGAATATAGTGACTTCTATTTCCTTTTACATGAACACGTAATAGAGAAAAAATTGGAATCAATGGTCTTCAGATTTTCCTTCTCCCACCTGGAAGCCTTGCAGAAGTCAAGCACAGAGAATCCTTTTGTCAGCTTTCACTTGTGTCCACTGTCATGTCTGGATGGTGAGATGTTTTCCACACAGGAGAAACTCAAGGCATTCATTGATTTTCTTGGCTAGGGCAGATATCCAAGGGCTGTTCATGCAGTTTACAATTTCTCTTCAGGGCTGTTTAATCATCAAGCAATGAAAAATATCACTTGAATATCAGAAGCAAGAGAACACTCAATTGTCCTGTTGAAATTATGTTAAATAATTTCAGTAATAGACCTTGTGCTGACTGCTTTATCTTCTTCATAATATTGAATCTCAGAAGAGGGACAAATGTACTTAAATATGTTTTGAAACAGCTATTACCATGAACAGAAATACTCTGTTGAATAAGAAAAGTAACATGCCTCATTTTTTCATGTACAAATGCAAAGCTTCTTCCTTCTTTAAACTTTCCTGATCCATTCTATGAACGAATTGCTTTTCAGTACCCTGGGGTGAAGCTATACATTCCTTCTGAGCAGGAAATAGTCCTGTGTCCTTGTAGCTGGCAGGTTCTCACAGTGCTCTCAGAGCCTGCAATGCAGCTTGGAAATGCATGTTCTAAACCAGCAAATTTTAGGTATAATTGACATATTCATTCTCTGTGAATAAGGCACTTGTTGTTTGTGTCCTACCAGCACCAGTAGAGCACCAGCCCTTGACTTCCTCCTGCCCCTCTGGATAGTTACCAACCTGTAGGCAATGTCCAGATGGCATGAAATGCTTTTTTGGAATTGGTACGTGAAGGAAGTTCAACAGACAGCTTGTTCTGCTCCCCAGTTAAAAAACACATGGGAGATGGGGAACAACAGGGTGCTGTAGGACAAGCAGAAAGTCCTAAATGGCCACTGCTTCTTTTTGCTGTCTTTCCACAGCAAAAGACACAATAGGTTTCGTGGTCAGAAATTACATGAGTAGCAGAAGAACCTTATATTTAGAAGGTTTTAAGATACTGATAAAATTTTTAAAAAATATTTAAGAGTCCTCTCAAAATGGTCTTGAAACTTTTTTGTCATTTCGGACATTCTGAGAACTTGGGGCAGGCAAACAATTGCAAACAACTGCAATTCCATAACATTTTCAAAAATAACCCAAGAGTGCAACTTTTATCTGACTGGCAAAATCAATTTCACTGACGAAGATTATTCCCTTTCCAAACTTGTATTTTGATGGGAGTATCAGGCCATGATGCTGTGAAGGAGCACCATGATAGCAAACTTGTGTCTTTAATTATCTGGGCAAAGAAATTGAATTCCTTTGGTTGACCTGCAATTAAACAAGTTATTCTTTCCTCTGCCTTGTTTTTGAAGAATTCCTTTGGTTTCAGTGGATGCAATCATGATCTTCTGGAGCACCTGAAAGAGTACTTTCAGGAGTCCTGAAAGGAGTAGCTTTGCTGGGGAGGTGCAAGTTATTTTAAAACTGAAATTATCTGAAACTCAGTCTATGTTTTAGTCCAAAGTTATGACTGCACCTTGTATAGATGTCCACAGTGTGGTCTGGCTACTTGAAAACACTGCAGATGCTGTGCCTGGGCTTTCATGACAGGATACAGACCTCAGGAACCAGGCAGGAGCAAATTATGTTATTCTTATTATCCACATAAATACCTGGTTCAAAGCTGGTCTACATACATCAACAGAAGTTCTGATCATGTTTTGTACTATAAAGTAGACATAATCTTTCAAAGCTAATCTTTATATTTACTCTTGGAAAATCAATTGCTATGACTTCTGTGCATGCAAGTAGTCTTAAAATTTATTCTGTCCTTCAAGCAGGAAGCTTTTGTTTAATTCTTGTCCTATATTCTGACTGGTTTATTGTAAGCTCTAGGTTTTTAAGTTTCTGTGAGTTCTCAGAATTTTCACAGACTTCATGAGGTTTAGTCTTCCTGACTTATGGCTTTATTGCTAGGATATTTAAAGACATCTGGAAGGTCAAAGTTTTTTTTCTTATCATAAGTAAGTAGCAGAGAGAAACCAGTATGCTCTGGACAGTCCCTAGAGTTCAGAGGTCAGCAAGTGACAAGAACATCAAGTATATGTACTCAAGAAAAAGAGACAAGCCATGTAATGTCTCAGGTTGGACAACACAGTTTATTTTGTCCTAGTGCAACCACTCTCCTGAGGAAATACATTAATACATATTCATCTAATATTCTCAAACACCAGCATCTACCTTGTGCCATGTAGGAGTTTCTAAACATGAGTTCATCTCAGAACCTTTTAGTAAAATACCCTGGGCTGGAGTGATTACTGTAAATATACTTTCCGCATAAAGAAGCACCTTTCCAAATGTTCTCAGGATTAGATGTGTGCTTTCAATGAGAAGGAATGAGAGGAATTCAGGAAAATTCAGATCTAATCCAACTTTGCCATTAGGCAGTGAAATGAATTTGGTCAAGTCACTTCATCTTCCTGCACCTCAGTGTCTGTGTGTATGAACTAGGGGTCTAGTGCAATCCACATGAGGCCCTGTTAGCCAAGAAATTCTGTTCCTTTTTCCTTGCAGAGGTAGAACATCTTCTCTCCATCTTCTCAGAGTATTTGAAAGTTCTTCCTAGTGGCTCCACATTCAGCAATTAAAGATAAGTAAGTGACTTTTTAGTAAAAACCATTTTATTCTGTTAACAATGGCAGTCTTGCACATACAGTGTTTTAGTGCAATTTTGTCCCTACTTTTGAATTTTAAAGCTTCGGGATGTCATAATAGCTTATGGTTTTGAGCAGAGATAGAATAACTATGTTTTTGCCTTCTCTTTTCCATTCATGAGATTTTCTGTGGTTTAATTTATGAATGTTTGGGCAACTGTTGGTCAGCATGCACTCATGCTTTCTTTTCCCTTCCTATCTTACAGTTCTTTGGCTGGTATAATATTTTATATCCATTTATTTGTGTATGGTTGAATGGAAGTGTGCATCCAGTTGTGCACATCTGTATGTGCCTGATACATCAGCTGTGTACTGGTAGCCATCAGTCACAAAACCTTGAAAGTCCACAAACTCCAAGGGGAGGCAGTTCTGGAGTATAAATCAGTGTGATTTAGATGTAAGTGGTTCCTTGCCTGTGTTGGGATGAAGCCTTAAATCTGAAGTCTGTTGACTACAAAAGATCACTAGTCAAGGCTTATTTGTCTTTTAATGACACTTGGGAATGCTTCACTTCCCCACATATGAGAACACCAGGCAAATACAGTATAAGACACTTTACTTACCTGCATATTCAGAAAAAATAAAATTATTCTGTCTTTTCCAGGATTTTAAATAACAAATAAATAGCAAATCAATTGTACATCTCAATATTCTGCCACTAGAGAGCACCAAAATATTTGGTTGTAATGGACTGATTGCATTAACTTCCCTCTCCTTAAAATAGTGTTTGCTTATGTTGTACAACTCTCTTCTAAAATGTCTGCATTGTCCCATTTTTAATATACATGTCTAATGAGAAAATATCTGCTTCTAGGTGTATCATATCAAAGAGAATAATTTAGGCTTGCAATAGTTAAACCCCATTTCTTTCACAGCTCTTCCCACAAAAGCCAAATGAATTTGCTAATTCTGCCAACAGACATTTTGAGCACTTGACTTTGTGGTAATCGATTTTATTGAGCAAGTGTAAAGTGGAAAACACAAATTATGATTAGACACAGAATTCTGACTGTTTTTTCTAGTTAGAATTGCAATTAATGTGATTGTATCAGCGTTTGAGTTGAGAGATGAAAATCTGATCCTGACTTGCTGCCAAAAATGAGAGGTTCTCATGAAAAAGACATGAAGGCTGGGATTGGCAGATTTCAGATACAGACTTCCTTGCTTGCTTCTCTGTGTTGCAGTGGTATCACTGCAGCCTAAACTTGAATGCAAATGCTGGTTCAGCTGTGCTCAAAAACAAGAGAACATGTAACAGAATGAAATTTTGTTTCTGCTTTTAGGAATAGAAAAGCTTACATGATAAAGCCAGGATTTTATTTGCTGTGTTGGGGGAAGAAATATCTTTAGGTGAGGGGAGTGTACTTACCATTCAAAAGGAGTTGTAGCTTTTCTGTACTGTTCAGAAAGGCTCTCCAGACCCTCATGCCATGAGGATCTGTGCTCTATTCCCAGGTTTGCCTTGATGGCCTCAGCATTGCAATCGCCATTCTGTCACTTCCTGGCACACAAGAACTGGGGTAGGCTGAGCCCCTGGGGGTGTCTTTTTTAGTAAGTAACCCAAGTCAAAGGATCTCAGAGAATGCTTTGTCGAGTAGAAGATGCACAAGAGAGTAGATTGAGAATCAAAAAAAAAAAAAAGTGTGATAATGATATGGAAAGTGGTTGTTCTCCCAGTCTGAATTGTGAAACTTCAGTGATACTGAGTCTCTGAAGAAATATACATGTTAAATATTCTGGACTAGAATGGCCTCTAGAGTGGCAAAAAAGAGATGCATGGGTTCTGCTGTCATATCAAATAACCAGTATGTATAATTTAAAACATTTGGCTTTGATTATTGTGGAAATAAAGACCCAGGCTTATTAGTCTGCCAAGAATACTGATTTCTGGAATTTAATTTCACCTTGGTACTTTTAAATGTACATTCACAAACAAGTAAGCAATAGTATTTCAGTGCATTAATATCACAGGTCCAAGCAATAGAGAATTCTTCTTCTGGACAACACATCGTCATTATGTGTTTTAAACATAAAGCTACCTTTCTAATTGCAAATATATCAGTAAGATACGCTTTTTCCTGAAAAAAAAGTCCCAACTCTGTAAATGCTGATCAATCCTGTGCTAAACATGTTCATTTTAGCATTACAGGACCTAATTTATCTGTAAAAAGCCTACTGAGATTTTAGTAAAATCAAGTTACCTAAATACATAAAGGTCCAATATAATTGGTGGTGGTTGCACACACATCCAATAGATGATCCTATTGGATATTAGAATACCAAGCCTTGCTATTGAGAAAATAAATATCTTTCTTAAAGCTCATAAAAAGAGGAACAAAAAATACAATAATAATCACTAGCTTGTTGTACAAATGAGGATCTGTAAGACTTGGTATTAATTTCAATAGGTTTGATTCAACCAAGAATCAGTCCAGAAAATAAAGAACAAAATATGCCAAAACATCTGAGCATAAAAAATATAGTCAAATACAAAATATGCCAAAACATCCAAGCATAAAAAATATAGTCAAATACATCTGCTTTAGCTAATCTCTTAACTATAGTTTTTGTGTAAGTATTTCCTTAGGTATCATTCAATAGCCGGGGTCTTCTTGTGTTCTTAAATTTAAGCACTTGGTGAAATACTGCAATGAACAGTCACAACCTGGTGAATGTGGCCAATGCCTCATCCAGAACATCCAGAGCTCAGAAAAAGCTCAAATTCTCACATGCCCATTACCCATTAGAAGGAAAAACCAGTTTTGACTGTTCTTCTGGTGATACCATGGAAGCAAATCGGAGAATTGTTTAAGTGGGAAAAGAACTTAAAGATCATCAAGTCCAACATTTAACTGAGAACTGCCAAGCCCTCTGCTAAGCCATGTCCTTAAGGCCAAGCCTTTAAATAGCTCCAGGGATTCTGCCACTGCCCTGGGCAACCTGATTCAATGCTTGACTTCTTCCTAATATTCAATCTAAGCCTCCTCTGGTGCAACTTGAGGCCATTTCTTCTTGTCCTGTTGTTTGCTGCCCAGGAGAAGAGGCCACCTTGCTACAGTCTCCTCTCAGGGGTTTGTGGGGACAGAGGGTCCCCCCAAGCCTCCTTTTCTCCAGGCAGGGCACCCCAGCTCCCTTAGCTGCTCCTCATCAGACTTGTGCTTCAGAACTTTTACCAGTTTCATTGCCTCTCTCTAGACACTCATAGTTTTCCAAGGTGACTAAATGAAATTCTTTTCAGAATTACATTTTAGTAGTACTGTTAAAAATGAAAGTAATATTTCTATGTGATCCAAACAATACAATTTTTGGTTCTTTTATTTTTTATACCACTGATTTACTGCATGTGTTTACATTGGAATAGAGATTTAAAGGATCATTTTCATTTATGTTTTAAAGCAAATTATCCAACTGCTTCTCCCCAAATCATATTTTTCCTGGCTGTGTTTAACTCACACTGCATCTGTGGCAATAAATATCAAATGAAAGAAGAAAAAAAAAAGGTGAAGGCAACTCCATTGTAGTAATTAGATTACTCTGGAAATAAAGCAGTGGATCACTAAAATCTAATTTGGAAGTGATGAAGTGCATGTGATTGCCAAGTAATTATTTCTGCACAGTTGTTGTCCATGGGGAGAACAGAATTATTGGACACTACACAATGTTAATGATGCCATGGTTTGACAACCTCATGAACACTGGTCTTCTGAGGACATTTTGTGACAATTTGTATTCATCCAAAAGTCTGCATTAACATGGGCACCAAATCAGTCTGAGTTAGCAGAGCCTGTTGTTGTTTATTTTTTGCAAAATAAAACTTGAATGTGACCTTATGATCAGAATTTAACTTTATATGGTGACTCACTTGCAGAAGATGAAGAGGTGTTGGGGGACACATAGAAAGAGAAATGATGCAGTTATGGAAGTATGGAACATTTAAATTTTGCTTGTAATAATATCTGAAGTTTTTTCTAGGAAATGGGAAATGTTGAGATTGCAACCATGGCTCCATGATTATTAAATGTGATTATATTGTAATAGCAATAATATTTTCATTCTATTTCACACTTGTATTTCAGATCCAATTTTTAATAATCTAAAAGAATGAATTTTTCTTCCACAAGAATCACAATATCTCATTGCTGACTATCAGAAGAAATGGCAAAGAGAAAAGATTAAAATATAAACATACTACGCCTATACCAAGAATCTTGATTCCATAAAGTATGTAGCAGCATCAGAAATTCAAATTTCATCTTAATTTAAAAAATATAACTTGTTTTACACAGTCTTTTGTTTGCAAGCTCTGCTCATACATAATGCAGCAGATCAGCTGAGTATTCAGGGCTTCCAGCAAAGTCCTGCCACTAGCTGGAAAGGAGCTCATGGTGAGGGTGAAGCAGAATACCTTTTCAATGTGAAGAACCAAACATGCAGTGTTCTGGGAACATTGCATTATTGACGCTGCTTGAGAAGGAATTAATTTTTACAACATTATTCTTACTTGGAGGCAACAGCACTGTAGCTGTCGCCCGTGTCCAGCGGCAATGGTGCCACAGCACAAAGAGTGAGGCAGCATTCTACTGGCATTTGCTCACATTCTATCACCTTGACTCACAGAACCACAGAAAATTTGAGTTGGTAAGAGACCTCTGGAGTCCTTATTGATACTAAAAGATTTTAAACTCATAGAAAATTCGGGGAATTAGAAAGAAAGTTAGGCTTAGTAGGCCCTGGGAAAATGTTAAGGGTAGGCCCTGGGAAATGTTAGGCCTTGTGTTTGCTAGATCATGTGAAACTGCAGCTGTGTAATCAGTATATGATAGATGATATGATTGTTAGATGTGATGATTACTTAATTCTCAGGATCTCTGCTGCTCACAGTGACCCTGAGATGGGTTAGAAAGTCTCTTTTCCCAGCCCAGCTGTCAAAGAAGGAGTCAGAACTCTTCATTTCTTGGTTTCAAGGTTGTTTATTGTTTCTTATCCATAAAATTCTTTATCTGGCCTGCTGAGGTCTGTCCAGCAGGTCAGACAGAGGCACACTGACCACCCTTGGAGGCGGTGTTGTCTTTTTATACTAAAAACTACATCTACAATATTTACCATAACTTCCCAATACCTATAACCTGTGTTAGACAGTGAGCTTCTACCTTAAACCAATCCAAAAGTGCCAGCATCACCCAGAAGATGGAGGCTAGGAAGAAGAAAAAAAAAGGGACAGGGCATGTCCAAATTCCTCCATCTTGGGACCCTGAGCCCCCATTCTAAAACCTCAAAACTCTATTTTTTCACCCCGTGACAAACCAACAATTATTCTACTTAAACTCTCTTGACTTGTAATTCTTCATATAAAGGTGGTGATTAGGTCCAAGGGCTAAAAAACACAGGGGCTAAAACCTCTGATAAATCAATAGAGACTTCCTGAACTTCATTCCTATAGAAAATACTGACTCTAAAAGTAGCATCCTATCACTTGTACCCATTTCATTGTTTTATCAGTGGGCAAAATTCACCTGTAAAGCCTACAAAGTTTTCCTGGTACTACCTGGTACCACCTGTAAAGTCTACAAAGTTTTCCTGGTGGCATGAAACATTCCTGTATTTTTGTTTTCCAAATTAGTGACTTTTTTTGTAGAAGCTTTAACCTATTTTTTTACTCTAAGTAGCAGATTCATAGACCCTGATGCTCATTTGTAGTCTAATCTCATGGAAATGTTTTATCAACAAATTTACTTATCAGGGTTTTGCTCCAGGCAAGGGAGTCACCTCCACCCTTTTGGATGACAGTGAAATGTGATTCCAAAAGCATTTTTTGACAGACTTGGCAAAAATAATCTGATTTAAAAGCCACAAAGTAAACTGGAGATTAGTAATAGTGAGAGTAGGAATTCAGATTGAGATTGACTAATCAAACATAATTTGTAATTTTTTTTCCCTGATCCTGCTTTGCTGAAGTCAGTGGGAGGAGATAGAATTGGGGCTTAAAATTTCCATTCTCTGAGCAATACTTAAAGTTGCAGCTACAAGATTTGCATGCAATTTTTTATGCATGCACTTGCAGACCTGAATTTCAACCAAGATCTGCAAGATGTGGAGCAGAATGGAGTCACTTGTACTGCATTTGGGCTATCCAGTAAGGTTTAAGTACTGTGGGGTACTAAAGTACACAGCTCAGTAAAAGAAGGTCGTCGCTCTTACTGTGAAGTGCCATGCTGCACCCTGTTATGGGATTTCAGAATTATCCCAGTGACCTGAATGATCAGCAAGGGTAGAAGTTTTTCCTTTAGAATACAAGTGATAATGAAAACAGTTGAAATACTTTTGGATTCTGAAACAATTCTGAAAAAAAATCACTGTTCCTCTTAGCTGTCTTGACCAAATAAGAGGCAGTGTGTATTTCCATAATTTTCACATATCAAGAGATTCTTACAGAAATGTGGGGGGGGAATAATTTTCTTTCACTGTGTCTTCCCATGCTTTGCCTTCTGCTGGACACCTAATGTGTAATGATTCCAGTCTGTGGCTGAGAGCAAAGTGCTCCAGGAGGTTGCTGGCCCCAGGAAAAATCTGGAGTAATTAATACTCCTGCTACCAAATCTTTGGAAGCTGTATGCAGCTGTCATAGGTGGGAAGCACATCTTGCATCACCCTGTATACTACCAGTGAGGAAATGAGAACTTCTGAGTTGATTTATTTCCAAATTCAGTGTATATACTCATATATAGGAGTAGAATGAATCAATTCTCCAAAACTAGGTGGTGTGAATGCTATTTAAATGACATGTCTCATCTAATTTCTCCTGTGGCTAGGAAAAAAAAAAACAAACCCTAAAGAGTCTTGTAAATTGAACCATTTTGACTTTGATATGTGAGTGGCTGGGACCAGATCGCTGTCATGCCTATCTACAGTCACTGAGAAAATCAGTTGGAAAGATAGCATGTTTTCCTGCTGGCATAACTGCTCTGAGGATTAAATCAGTGAATAAAAAATGTGTGAGAAACAGAGAAATGTAACCTGAGCATGTACCTAAGATTTGTTACCTAGTTGCTGGCATAAGTGAGAAAACAAAACCCTAGCCCTGAAAATGAGAGTTTTAGATGAAGTTCTGCAAAAAGACATTCCTATGAAATAGATTTGCTGCTTTTCACTTATGAGAGATATTGAGGAGTTTAAAAATATTTTTCAGTTAATATTGCCTCATTTGCTTATAGAAGAAATATCTAACAAAACAGCCTGCAAAGCCATTGTCCAAAATGAGGGACACCAGCATATTCCAACTGTCCTTTTCAGCTGAGGAAAGTTATGGGAAGTGTATTTTAATTTAAAAGATTTGTAAAAATAAATTATTTCATCCTATTCCTCTATATCTGAGTTTAATCCTCAAAGCAAGATTTTTAACTGGCTTCAGTATGCTTTTTATCAGGACTGGGATTGTTTAAGTCAAGTCTCATACCATCTGAGGAACTTGTCAGAGATGCTACCTTCCCTCCTTCACCTGCTTGTCCTCTCTTGTGTGATCCTTTCAGGGAAGGATGGTTCCTTCCCTGCATCTTGTGAAGCCTGCACTATTTGCAGGTCTTACTTAAACTAGTAAAAAGTAATCACTGTTTTCAGTTTCACATGACAAAGTCATATTCTCATGAATAAGTAAACTAACAGAAAGGATTTTTAAAGTGTTTGCTGTCAGCTTATTCTCTTTCCATGTAGGATATAGAACGAAACAAAGGCCAGGACTATATATTTTGGGACATCTCAGCCTTGGTGTGATAGAACTGGTCCCACATAGTATTTAGTCAACATAACCTCACAAGTGGAAAGACCTGCTTTGGGATAATGGCAGCCATTGCAGCGTTTAATGCAGTCTGCTTTGGAGCTGAGATCCTTCCCCAGCCCAGGTACTTACATATCTCCATGGATTAAATTGAGCTCAAAAGGTCTGACACATAGAAAAGAGAGATTCTGGGGTCACTGGGTATTTCTGAATCATTTGCTGGCAAAGTTCTTACCTCATCTCAAAACTGTAAGAATGAGGACAACTTTAGTGTCATCATTTCCCCTACTGTGAAGAAATGCTGTTAATAGTGCTTGGGAGGAATCCCCACCTTTGTTTGCTGTAAATGATATGGTGGTGACACAGGAAATGCTGCTATTTTGAACATCTTCAAATATTCATCAGATGTATCTTTGTAAGAAAAGCATAATTTACCAAATGATCAATAAAAATACTGTGAGAGTCCATTTTCCACAATCACCATATCAAAGCTACAAAGGACCTCCAGTGCTTGCAAAGTTATTTAAATGGATTTCTTCTTTGTTTCTGTGATTCCTATAATAGAAATGTATTTTAAACTGAAAAAGCCTAGACTGAGTGTTCTAACACTGCAAATTTACTTGTGTTTTATAGAATTACATTTACAGGCCTGGTATACTTATGAATTGTACATTCTCAAGCCAGTTACAAGACAGTAATGGGTTAAATTAATCAGGCTGTATAAATGTGAGCTGAACATATGGTCGGGCCCTCTGAGAGTTTTAAAAAGCAAATGTCTGCTAAAACAAGTAAAGTCCAGCTTTTTGTGAGTATGTTGTCAGCATGAAAAGAGTCCTCCTCTTTGCCACAATGAAAAAAAAGGGGAACATCTGCAATTATTTCACTTCTCTAGCTGCACACAATGAAATAGGAGGAAAATTGATGTTTGAGTAGGGACAAAAAGGCAGACAGGTGGAAAATCCATTTTGGGAAACTGGTGTGAAAAGTTGTGAGAGAGAAGAAATATTTAATGGCTGGACTTGTAATAGGAAAGAGAACAGCTCTAAAATGCAGGTCCTCAAACTGCTGCAGAAGTTTTAATTTTTAAGCAAATTATTTTTGGTTTTGCTGTTTTATTACAGCACCCCAGACTAATGCAATGAATTTGCAAAAACCCCCAATCTTTTAAAATGAAATGTTTGTCTTAAGATCCTTAACGGTTTTTTGACTGCAAGTTTTAGAACTGATGAAAGATATCAGAGATTTTTGTGCTATTTGACAGATAATAAAATAAATGCTTGAACTGTGACATCTGTATGATCTCTGACTAAAAGATATTTTTATGTCCTCTTTCTTTCATTTTAAAGCAGTACTTTCAAGCAAAAAATGCTAGAGTGGAAACTTCCTTTATTCAAAAGAATTTTTAACCCAAAAGTTTTTATTTTATTTTAAAAAACCAGCCTCTATTGTTCTGCAAATCCATTTGAAGAAGAACAAATATTTTTTCTGATGTCCTTGAGACACTGTTCTCATCTGACTAATGAGTTGAAAATTAGTTGGAGTTGATAGTGATTGAAGACTCAAGAAGTCATAGGTCTCCTAAACAATAGACAAGGAAGTCTATTTTTCCCTATTGGATTTTCATCTACAAGCAAAAATTGCTGCATTTTATCTCTAGGTTGTCATTTTGAATGGAGCCTGGAACAAAGAAGTCAAGGACACCACGGCCTGTTGAGAATGAAGGATCCCTTCAGGGCCCTTCCTGCTTGTTCCCTATTCTCTCCCAGCAATGGCTAAGGCAGCAGCACAGGAAAATAGAACTGTTTTTATATTATACCTGATAAATAAAGGTTCATTGACCCTCATCATCAGATTAGTATCTTTGTAGGGTGAATCGGAGCTAAATGATGTAAACAAAAGCATTTTCCTGCCTATAGGTAATGCTTAATGATATTATTTCTTTTTCCTACCACGAGAAGTTTACTGAAAGTATTGACTTTAACTCAGTGGCAAAGCTTGTATGTGCCTGAGTATTTCTCTCTCTTTTCAAGACTATTGGGAAATTGATTGATCTTTGAAATCTTTAATATCCATGTTTAATCCTTTCACTGTGCCAAAACAGTGTTTTAGGAACCAGTGAAGCAAATTTATATTTTGCAATTAAAAGTTTAAAAGCCTTTTCCCTGCAAAGTTACTGTATATGTATATATAATATTTATTTTTTTATGGAGTAAATAGTTTGAGGCATGCACCAGTTTTCAAATTCCATATATATCACTGAAACAAATGCTTGCATTATCTTATGATAAATTCAGAGCTTTTATGCAGCATATGTAAGAATCTTCATTACGTGGATCCAGCTTTGAACTGCATTAAGGCAGCAGGGACCCGAGAGTCAGAAATGGCATTTATTAGTGGCACATGGAATGTATGTTTTTATTGAAATTAGCAATGAGTTAGTGTTTTCAAATTACCATTGATCTGCTGACGTCCATGCTAGTTACTAAGGTGACACAGCAGGGAGAATGGAATATCCTGAAATGTCACTTGTTGATAATTGTCACAGAAGGGCAAACCTGCAAAGCAACCTCTTAAAAACCTAGCAAGAGTCACAAACCAACCTGTCATACAGGAGGTGCAGAGGGATCATACAACTCACTGACTTGCAAATATGACAGTGGTAAATTGGCACTCACTTTTACTCATGTGCCATGACAACACTAATTGAAAATCTTTAAGGACAAACACAAAATTCTTCCTTTTGTAATAAATCTTCCTGAAATCTGGGCCTTATTCTACATATCATCCTAACTGCCAATATTTAGCCTTTCAAGCATAACAAAAGTATATTACTTACAAAATAATTAACTAACTGTAAGAAAACATTAAAATTAATAGGATAGTAGTGACAAAGGAGTAAAATTCCTCCCCCCCCCACCATCCAAAAAGCATTCAGAGGATTAAATGACATATTCAGGTTGTCTTTTGAAAAAAGCTTCGTGAGACAAACACATTGGCTTATCATTTCTGTCTGCAAGCCACTGCAGACAGTTAATACATATGTTAAAATGTGCACAGTGAGCCTCACTTTCCACTAATGAGATTTCAAAACCCATCCTGATTTGCTGCTGTTTACATAGGGAAATTAAAGAATTGATTGGTTACTTCCTTGCCTGGATTTCTGCACCTTGCCTGGCTGCTTGCCACGAGCAGGAAAAGCTTTGGAGCAAGAAGCAGACCTTGGAGCAGCAGGGGCTCTGAGGAAAGAGGCTCTGGGATCAATTAAAATGCCAGGCTTTTCCACGCTGCTTTCCAGAGCATCTGTGCATGATTCCACATAAATTTAGGGAATTAAGGATCAGACTAAGGTAAACATTTCCATGCTTTGCTTAGCATTGCATTAAAATGAGGGTATGAAATATGACAAGACCATTCAGACTGAAGCTGTGTTTACAGTCTCCATATTATTTATTTACATCCAATTCCTTTGTTATTGCAGGTATGTCATAACTATGGGCTGTTTGAGTTACTGTTTGGGTGCAGGCTGTATTTAGAAGTTTAAATCAAACCACTTTAGCTATTGTGAAATAGCATGAGAAAAAAATACATTATCTTAAGCAAAGAGATGGGGTTTTCTACACATCATATCCCCTTGGAGACACACAAAAAAATATCTCTCTCAAAAAATCTCTCTATGTAACAAAAAAGCAAAAGAAAATATTTTTCTAATCATCACGCACTCAGATAAATTCTGGTAATTTTGTATCTTGGCAGATAATTTCAATATTCACCGTCCTGGCCAGCCCACTCCAAAAGCCCTTGTTTGTTTTGAAGTACTCAGCAGTACCTTTGCAAATGAAAGGTACCCTCCCCTCTCTGTCCCAACAATAATCTCTTCCTGCAGGCACCCAGACTTTGCCCCTCTGCTGCAGGCACAGAGCTCAGAGCCCTCTGGCATGCAGCCCCAGGGATGAAGGTGGAGGAAGGTGCAGCAGCTTTGGGTGCTGGGTGCAGGTGGGTGTTCTAGGTTAATAAAGAAACGAGTTTTTTAGAAGTTTGTGGTTAAACTCATTAGTGCTGAGATGTGAATATTATTAGCACTTAGTGTAGCTCCTGAGGACAGGGATAGGCCTTCATTCTACGTGTCATGGATACATTTTCATCCTAAATGATGTGTGTGTTCCTTTTTACATAGAGTTGTAGGTTAATAAATGTTTTTCCTTTATTCCTATGTCGCTGTAGGACACGAAAGAACACAAGCTCACGCCGCTGTTCTCAAGGTGAAGAAAAAAGGGAAGTTTAATTTCTGACTCCAACATTTATAGATTTCCAAAAGTGACAGTGGATTGGAGGGTGACAGTGCCACCTCTCCAATGACACTGGACAAACCAACAGTCCATCAGCTTTCTCCTCCTCCATAAAGGAATGCAAAACAATGAGTTATTTACAGAAAGTGTGTGAGAAAGTTCACTACAAGAGTGTCAACATCAGAAGGCTTAGAAAATCTTCAAAAACCAGGGTGACATTCCTAAATTAAGCCTGCTTTGCTTTATTTCTAGTCACATCTCCCAGCAAACATTAGAGAAAATATATTTTCCTGAAAGCACTACCATTGCACCCATGTCAAACCATGACAGTGGGGCAAGGGATGGGACACTTCCACTGGCTTGGGGAAAGCACTGCCAGTATGAATGAGCAATTGGGACTGAGAGAAGACAATACAGAAACAGATTTAGAATTAACAAATGATGAAGTGCCATGTAGAAATGATGGAGACAGTATTCCAGTTAAAGCCAAAAGGGTTGTATGTGAAAAGTACAAAAAAAAAAAAAAAAAAGAAAAGCATTTCATGGACACAAAAATGTTTGCCTTGAAATAATACATAGTGAAGACTGTGTCTGTGAGTCTCTTATGTTACCAGATTCTGACATTTATCTCAGATTAATGCAATGCTTGAAATACTTTCAATATTCCTTTAAGGCATTAACTCCATCAGTCACTTTTCTAGCCTTCTTCAAAATTTCAGCTGAAAGAGATTTACCATCATTTTACAACCAGAGACTGTAAACCATAAAGGTTCCTAACTGAATTTGACCTGCTGAAGTAAGTTTGGTGAGAATGTAGCAGTTCATGTTGCTCAGGAATATGTATGACATGCTGCAAGTTTTATTATTCTATATAATGAACTAGATTGTTCATCTTGTGAGATGGATTGAAAGGAGAGAGATGTATAAAGCCTGGGTACTGATTGCAGCAGCTGACAGTTTTCTGCTGTAAGAATCCAGAAAAGAAATGTTGTTCTGAGAGGAGGAAGAGAGATTTTTCCCAGATTGTGGTGGTTATTTTTGTACTGCTGCTGCCTTCTCAAGATACACAGATCACATCTAGCACCAGCCAACTTCTGCTGCTTGAGAAAGGTGGTGTCTTTTTTTCCTTAAGTACAGATTTATGGCCTTTTGGAATCTGCAATATATCTTTACAGCAATTCTTGTTGATTTTTTTTAATATGATCATATCAACTGATTTTTTTCCCAGTAGTCCAGCTGTATGGGATTCCCAGCCATTGACATGTTCAGCCCTACCATCTAGATGTCCAGCTGCAAACCTGCTTTACAATTTATTAGAGAATTTGTGTTCTGAAGCTATAGGAAGGTAGTACCTTTTGTTTTAGAGTCTTAAACAGATAATAGCAGAAGGTTTGTCAAGATCCATTACCTCAGCTTCATGATGAGCTTGCAATGTCCTTTTACCTTACTTTTAGTTCTTAATCATTGTTAATTTGAAACCTGGCAGGAGCAGAGAAATAAATTGCCTAATCTTTCAGAGGAGTACGTATGATTACTTTGCATATATAATATAATATGTTATACCATATCATGCAAAGTATAATATATATATATATACACACATACATACTATATATATAATACATATTATATCAATAGTTATATATATATAATACATATTATACATATATCTAATATAACATTGTATCAACAGTTGTATTGATGATGGGTGAGTGAAAATAGGCAAATGTTAGCACTGTGTGATTGTATTACAAATGCAGACTTCAAAAATGTTGAACTGCCTCATCTGTCTGCCATGCTTTGGGCTAAAATATGTGGATTTAATCCAGGAATCACCACAGACAAAAAAAAAGTCTTTGGAATGGTTAATGGATTGCTAAGTTCAACTACTTTTTTCTTTCAATATCGAACCTGTGGCCTTTGCAGATGACTGCCCCAGTAGCATTTGCTTTTTCCCTTCCTTTTTGGAGAAGAAAAACAATTATTCTGCCTTTAGAGAGTATTCAGAATCTCCTCAGGTTGGCATATTTTCTGAGATGAAAGATAATATAATTTATTTATTCTCTCCTTCCATTAATCCAAAGACTAGTTGAGAAAATAGATTTTGTTCCACCTTCTTCTTCCAGGATAAAGTCTTGATTCATTTCAAAAGCAAAGCTGGAAAAAGGGTACTGAATATTCTGCAGCTTCTTTAGAACCAGCTCACCATCTGCTGCTCTATTAGGTTTTGGTAATAAAAACAATTTCCTAAGCCTAGTAGACTCTTACACATATCCTAATCTATTTATAAAACCAACACCATCATGTGTACTGAGTGAAGTATGCAGTAGCTGTAGATCAGTTTTACATAATTCTTTAGTTGATTATGATTAAAACTGAATTTTTCCTCCAAATGCTGGGTAAAAATTGCCTAGAGCAGCATCATTATCCATGTTAACAGTAATTAACACATTGAATTAGCACCTTGGAGAATGCAGAATGTGCACCTCCCTTTTTCTGCAAACACAACTGTTGTCTGAATGTTTTACATAATGAGCACTTTTGTTTTCAAAAAAGTATAAAGGTATATTCCAAACATCTTCTATTTGATATCTAAAGTAGATTTCTATGTCTTAAGAAGGCAAATTATAATTCCAAATTGCAGAGTATGAATTTAATTATAGACTGAATTAATACCATTCATGATGTTTCTCTTGCTTTTATAATTGTTATAAATAAAAAATATTTTCTAATCCCTTTTATAGGAACAGTCACAAGATTTGACATTCCTTCTGCACAAAACATGCTCATAATCAGGGAAATCTGTGGATGTTGGGCAAGCACAGGGATGATTCTGAGCTTGTGGTGTCTGCTGGTTTGCCATATGTGGTTTGCAGAGGACGCGGTCCCTGCCCTGGTCCTTCTGCTTCCCTGGCTGGCTCTGCCTTTGTGGGATGAGGGATATTGGAGCTGACAGGGTTTCTGCAGGACTGAAGCCAACGGGAGCCCCAAAGAGCACACATGAAATTTATACTCCTGGTTTCTTGGTGCTGGGATGTCCAGCTTGGAAAAGAACATTTTTAATATGAGCTTAGACCTCTTTCTCAGGCATACAAATTGTAATGAAAATACCCTGAAACAAAAATCTGACCTTTTTTTTTTTTAAGGCAGACAGCATACTTGAACACAGAAAAGGGAAAAGGATATCATGTTAGTCTAAAACATACATTTGACCACTACAACTGGACCCTTCTGCTTTTGCACTGCTTCAGTGATGCCAAGGGCCTCTGCACCCCACCACAGGAGCCTTTCCCTGGCTGGAGATGATCCTCAGGTGGCACTGAGCTTTCCTCAGCTGTACCAGAGAATCCAAGTTCTCCCAGTACAGCTTTCAAACTGCCTTAACAATCTAGGGAAAAAAAAAAATCATACATTCCTGAATGTTCAGAGGAAAAAAGCATGTATTTGTTTCTCAAAGCACGTTGCTCAGTTTAACACATGCAGTTCTCAATAAAAGCACTGGTGCACCTGGCCAAAAACCTTAGCAGCTCTTTGAAAATTTGCCTCTAATGTGAATAACCATAAAGTGTATTTAAGTGCAGACGAGTATGCTTCTACTGCACAAGCAATTGTAAAAATAAAATGTCTCCCACTGCTGCCAATGCATTACCCTGAAAGATTACTACAACACATGTGCTCACAAATGCAGCACAGTCTAAACTTGGCTTGCTACAGCAAACCACAGTAACCCTTTCCAAGAAATGTTTCAATGGTGTTGGCCTTAAAGGTTATTCATGCTCTCAGCAGATGCCCCAAATAACAGAATGCCATGAACACACCAGGTCTCTACTTGTGAGCAAGCCATGGCTCTGCTTCTGTGGTGCCTCTGTGCCTCTCCCAGCACAGCATCTCCTCCTGCCACGTGTGACTGCTCTGGGCACAGCCTGTACAGCCCTTCCCCACAGGTCTGTGTTTTCTAAGACATGTTGTTGTGTGCTGTGTTTGTGTTCTCCACAATCCAAAGCTGTGAATGTGGATGCAGTAAGAAAAAATTGTGCATTCCTTCTCATTGTTTTAAAGTTCACACACAATCACAGAATCACTGGGTTGGAAGAGAGCTTCAAGATCATTGAGTCCAACCCAGCCCCAGGAGCTCAACTCAACCCTGGCACCCAGTGCCACATCCAGGCTTTGTTAAACACCCCCAGGGATGGGGACTGCACCACCTCCCTGGGCAGCCATTCCAGAACTTGATCACCCTTTCTGCAAAAAACTTTTTCCCAATCTCCAGCCTGTATTTCCCTTGATGCAGCTCTAGGCTGTGTGCTCTGGTTGTGTCAGTGCTGCCTGAGAAAGAGCCCAGCCCCAGCTGAGCACAGGCACCTTTCAGGGAGTGATAAGGTCACCTCTGAGTCTCCTTTTCTCCAGGCTGAGCGCCCCCAGCTCCCCCAGCTGTTCCTCACAAAGCACCTGAGGGCACCATGCCCATGGCATTTTGAGAGAGCAGCTTCTCTGTTGGAACATGTCTAACAGGAGAAGAAAAAAACGTGTTTTCCTTTCTTTATCAAAGAACTTTCAAAACTCTATTATTTCTTTATACTTCAGCAAAGCATATTTTAGTTTGTTGGGGTTTTTTTTTTTTTTTTTTTTTTTTTTTTTGGTTTGGTTTTTTTTTGTTTGTTTGTTTGGTTTGGTTTTTTGGGTTTTTTTGTTTGATATTGAAATGAGAGAATTTGATGCAATTTGGGAGAGAAATACAAACAGCAGACCCCTGATGCATGTTCCTCTGTATTCCATGAAAAGTTCCTGAATGGATTTTCACTGTATATTTTGCTTTTATATTGTTCCTTTAGTTTTTTCAACTGGCTATCATTAGCAGGACAGCAGATTTTGCCCTCAGAGCATTTAAGGCAATCATTGAAGCACTTGGCCTGGCATTTTTGTTCTGAAGCGTTGTTTCAAGCACATCTGTTCAAATTATTGTTGTCTTAGACTGTTACTCTTAAAATGTATCTTTTCTGAATTGATTTCAGTTCCTGTGAATTCAATTCACTTCCTGTGAGCCATCTCCTGTAGTCACCCCATACAGATCATACCTACAAGAGTTTAGTTTATTGTTTGTAAATTATTCTCATTGTGCACATTACTAAATTGATAGAATAAATTTGATATACAGCATGTAAGAATCTGTTATTAGTGGTATGGAAGTGCTAATTTAAGAATTTTTTTCCCTCAGATGACCATCTTCTTCAAAAGTGGAGAAATAACAGACAATACCAAATAATGAGCATCTGTCCCATTTCTGGAGGAGTGAAGGAGTAGATGAAAATTATACTACTAAAAATATGTTTACTTTTTATGAATCATAAACTGGCTCTTGTTTAGCCAGCCCATCAGTTGCAAACAGCAGATGAACAATCAACCATGATCTGCCATAATCTCACCCGGTGAGATTCAGAATGAGGATTTATGAATCAGCATTTCATTGTCTTGCAGAATTTGTTAAATTTTTGAGCAGCATAGCATTCATTCCACATAAGTCAAAATACATGTAGCTATGCCATGAATGATTTTCATTTTCCATCTCTGCCTGATTGATGTGAAAATACATCTCCTTTTCTGAGTTCTTCAGACAGTTCCAAGGTATACTTAAAGTTCAGTTATCTCTTACCTTGTCTAACTTAAGATAGAAAATGTAACAATTTTGTAGTTTCTTTGGTAAAGAAAACTGAAAGCACCAGTTTTTCAAGCACTGCCTTGGTTGCAATGCTGGGTTTCACAATGGCAATGCACGGAGCTCTCAGGGGACAGCCAGGATTTTACTTACAGGTGTTTAATTTCAATCTCCATTTTTGTTTCTGGGGTCCTAAAGGAATGAAAGTACCCATATATTCAAAGTTTTACATATAAACAATTTACAGAATTGTGGTTTTTTCATAACTCTGCAGTATAAATTTTGTGATAAGCTCAAACCATGTAATTTGTCTCAGGACATTCCTGGTTTCATATTCCATTGCCTTAGCTCTGTGTTAGTTTTCTGTTTGTTTGTTTGTTTGTTTGTTTGTTTTAAATCCTGTTGGATTATATTGGTCAAGAAATATTGAATTTTAATTCAAGGGGATCAAAAATACATTTTCTTCCCAACATAGCATCATTATACTCATGCTAAAATTTCATAGAAAAGAACAGTGGTATCTACCTCAAGAGTGGACAAAATATGTAATCAAAATTATATTCTTTCTGTGACAACCATACAGAATATTAAATTAACTGTTATGTATGTAATTAATTACTATTTCATGAACTGGAAGAAGCTCCCAGTTGAGACCATGGCTCTATTTAGCCTTCTGTTACAAATTAAAAAACTCCAGGGTTTTCAATCCCCAAAAATGTTTCAGTTAGTTAATGATTGTCTAGTTTCATTATCCTGAAAATTAAAATGATAGAACTTTTTTTGTGCACCTGACAGATACAGGAAAGCAATCTTCTTTATTATGGAAAGAAAAAAGAAATCCATTTGAGAACTGATATTGGCTAAAATAAATAATTAAGCATTTACATTAATTCACAATTTAAAATATCCTCTGAAATAGTTTACAAAAAACATTAATTATAATTTAAGTTCATTGAAATGAAAACTCGGGTTTTAGAAACCATTTTTCATGTATAGATTTTGGAGTTTTTTGCCAAAAGAGGCAAAATAATTGTTTTATTTCACAGAGAAAGCTGAGGTTGAGAGGAAGGAAATCATTTACAGGTAGAAGACAAGCCACTGCAAGGTCAAAAAGAATAGATTCTTGAATCAATACCCTGTTCATAAAATCATATTAATTAATATTTTTTTCGGAGAATAATGACTGTATATTCACGTGGCTTTTCCTGGCTTCATTCAGATGGTAATTGAGAACACACATGAGTGTGTACTAGGGTAGATGGAGATGTTTATTACTTCTACATGAAAATGGAAGACTGATATACCAGGGCAGAAAGGTGCACACTGCCAGTTCTGTGAGGATCTCTCCTCATTTCAATTGGAATTTGTGTTTTCAATCTGGGAAAATGCCTGAGCCTCCATCCCAGCCGTTCTGTGGCTGCAGATCAAGCTGAGCCAGTCACCCCAGTTGTAGGAGGATGGGGTGAATTAGCACTGCTCTTTTTGCTCGTGGCTCTTTTTCCTAGTGATATTCAAAAGTTCTGGGTAATCCAGGGAGGACAGGTATTCAACAGCCACTGTGGCAAGAAGATCCTGGTGCCCTCTAGCCACTGTATGTAAGCAGTGACAGGCACACACCAATTTTTGTACATAGCTTCTTCCTCCATAGAACCAAGTGTCACCTAATATATTGTGTTATTTTTTGTCACGGCCATATTTTATGAAAAATCCTTTTGCCAGGATCTTTTTCTCCTGAGAAGCTGAGAAGCTTCAGCTCCTCCATGTTTTGCTGCTTTGGAATGTGATTTGGAGAATTGTTTACCCAGCATGTGAATCGTTTTTACTTGATGACCAATGACAGCCAGCTGTGTCGAGGCTGTGAGCAGTCACAAGATTTTATTATTTATTATTATTATTCCATTCCTTTCCTTTCTTTTCTAGCCTTTTGATGTCTCCTTTCTCTTTTCTTTTAGTATAGTTTTAAAATAGAATTTTCTTTTAATATAAGATATATCAGAAAATAATAAATCAGCCTTCTGAAACATGGAGTCAAGATTCTCATCTCTTCCCTCATTCTGGGACCCCTGTGAACACCACCACAATTTTTTATATAGTGTTCAAAAAAAGCATAAGATCTTGTATCAGAGTGACAAAATACATGTATTGCTTCTGAATTTTCACATTTCTTGACTTCTGCAGGCAGCATCTGGTGATTTGAGTCCCAAAACATTTAGTCATTTTACTTTCATGTCACTGTTAACATCTTTTTGAGACACCTTAGAGAAAATCTGTACCATATGTTATACTTTCAAATTATACTTATTAGTTATCTCTGTACTTTAAAAATGAATCACAGAATCATAGAATAGTTTGGGGTGGAAGAGATCTTAGAGATCACCTAGTTCCAACCCCCCTGACATGGACACTGTCCACTCTCCCAGGTTGCTCTGGTCCAACCTGGTCTTGAACACTTCCAGCAATGGAGCATCCACAACTTCTATGGGCAAAGTGTGACCCTTACACAGAGGATTTCTTACTTCTAATCTAAACCTCCCTTCCCTCAGTTTGAAGCCATTCCCCCTTGTGCCATGCCCTTGTCCCTCTCCAGCTCTCTTGTACCCTTTTAGGGACTGAGAGGCTCCCAACGTCTCCCCAGAGCTCTCTCAAGGCTGAGCAACCCCTACTCCATCAGCTTGTGTTCATGGGAGAGGGGATCCATCCCTCTGGACTTGGTCCAACAGATACATGTTTGCAAGCAAAGATAAATGATGGTATAGAATATTAACATGCTGAGGATGATTTTCTGTTTTATTCCAAGATCCATTACCTTCTTCCAGTCCTCTCCCCATCAGTCCCTCTCCACAGGTACTTTCCCCCCATGCTTGGGCCCATAAGTAGTGCTAAGGCCCTCTTGTCCCTTTCTTTGGGATATTTATTTCTTTTCTGCTGCATGAGAGCTGCCATGAGTGCTTGCCAAGCTGATCTGCCCTTTTGTGGTGAACAACAACAACAGGAGGCCAATCTTTAACAGCCCATTTACACTGCACTGTCTGCCATTCCTGCTTATAGGAAGGATAATGTGGTTCTGGTTGGTAAACCTGCAAACTAAAATGCAAAGTTAAACGTCCACTGATGATTGAGTTCAAGCAGGTAATACCTTCAGAATCTGAAATCCTTTTTATAAGCTTCTGCTGTAGTTATCAGACAGAGGTTGAGAGTTTATGCACATACATTGCTAAAAGTAATGTTTCGGACCAAAGATCTCTTATTATAGTGTTTTCCAATTATTTTGTGGAGCCCTTTGTAAGATAGGCTTACATATTATATTAATGGATATTAATGATATTAATGGGGATTAATTGCACTAGTGACCTTTTCTGCTACATTAGTCATGCGAAAGAACTATAAATTCCTAGAGAATGAGTCAATGCCAGCTCCCACAGACTGTCTGAGGCATGAAAGGCAGGGGGAACCACAGAAAATTTGCCTTCTATTTAAGTTTTTATTTTACCATCCAAAATCAAGCTCATAAGGAAGTGTGAAAAGTTACTCACGCTCTCTACCCTCTTTAGTCTCACAAAGCACTTGTGTTCCTCTGACTAATTCTGAGAGCATGCTTACATGACAATCAACAATTTTAGATGGCTGAGTACCATGCACACAACCAAACTTGGGCTGATCACCTCTTTCCATAGAGCTGGGAGGTATTTTGTGTTCAGCACTTCCCCAACCACATTGCACTGTGTGCTTAGAACAGTTCAAAGGTAGCACAAATCTGTCTGCAAAGTCCTTGACCACCCATTTGACATCAGCATATGCCCAGGTAAAGCTGCACAGGCTGTTAAATTCTTGTCTGAATTCTCGAGTTACGCACATCTACGTGAGGAATAGGAATG
Source organism: Agelaius tricolor (assembly GCF_023055355.1). Taxonomy (NCBI): domain Eukaryota; kingdom Metazoa; phylum Chordata; class Aves; order Passeriformes; family Icteridae; genus Agelaius; species Agelaius tricolor. Next base: position 262,493 of record NW_027269327.1, read on the forward strand.
ACTTCTTTTGATGAATAGATGTAGTTACCCCTAATAGTCTCAGAAATTGTTTATTTTTCAATGTGGTGCTTTCAGATCATCATAGCAAAAGTGCTCCAAACAGTCTGTACCTTCAAATAATGAGCACACTTACATGTCTGTAAACAAATGTGCTGCAAAAAGGTATATTTATGCACCAGTTCTCCTGTGTGCTCCTGAAAGACAGACTCTTGTGCCCTTGTGTAGGTTCTGTATCTATTGCCTAAATCTGTCGAGACACTCACCATGAATCATATCCTGATTGCAAAATGTTACAAAAGGCAACTGCAAAATAAAAAAGGGCTATACCAGGGTAGAATACATCTAATCCCAGACACCTGCCATATACCAACTGCTTGCCACACAGTTTTCATAAAATTTAATTTGACTGCAACACAATACAAGCAGGTTATGTCCCATGGAATCTGCACTGCAAAACCTTAGAACAGTATAGGTTAGTTGTAATTTTATCTTATCTCTGATGGTTATGACATATTTCACCTGAGACAGCTTGCAAGTGATTCCCTGAGATAACGTGTGGGTTGGATGTGACTTTGGTAAAGCTGCATATCTGACAGTAACAAATGTACATCTTGAAATTAAGTTGTTGGCCTGTCATTCATCACATTGATTCTACTCTTTCAGCTAAAAGTTGCATCTGTCCTTTGGGAGAGAATTTAAGAAAGAAATGCTAGAACATGCTAGGGTTTCTCCTAACAACATTTATTTGGCTCTACTGAAACCCTGAGATTAACCTTCATTTTAGGTGGGTTTTTATGTTTCAGTTATAAATGCCCACTGAATATCTTGTGATGTACTTAAAAGTTAATTGTGGGAGAAGGAAAATGCCACTCTGTAACTGATAATGTTATTATGGCAAACTGTTGAGTCAAGTACAGAGCAGGCTGCATTGATCATCAGTTGGAAATTACAGCCATTCTCACTTTATTATGTAGCATGAATGTCAGAGTAACTTATGTGTTTCAGCAACTGAAGTGGAAAAGATGCGAGCTACCTAAGGGATGCACCTTTTTTTAGCTGCATTTATTTACTTAGTTGTAGGAACGTCCTTCTTTGGAAGGTGTTGCTGTAGTGCATCCATTTGGAAGTCAGCATGTTATAAATAAAGCTGGTTATTAGGAAAATTAATAATAAGTGATGCTTTCCCCCCTTCTCTTCTTCCACTGAAAATAAAAATCATTTGCAAAGTAATAAAAGCTTTTTACATATGGGAAAATAAATATAACCCCCCCAACTATTTGAATGTTTTACCTGACTTTTCCAAAGATTTACTGTTATGTCTCCTAGTTTCAAATAGTTAATTATTTTTAATCTATGACTCAATCTGTCTCCTAGTTTCAAATAATTATTTTCAATCTATGACTGTGAGGACTTCTTTATCATTTGAGAATCTCATCCTTTATTTTTATGTTTAATTTTAATTTTTATTTAATTTTAATTTTATTTTTAATTTTATTTTACTTTTGTATTTTTACTTTTATTTTATTTTTATTCTATTTCTATTTCTATTTCTATTTCTATTTCTATTTCTATTTTATTACTACTTTCATTTTTATTTTTAAGACTTATTTCTTTCTAATAAAACAGCAACTCAATTGATTGTACAGGTCTAAATTTACTGTAGAGGGGAATAATACATGATTCTGCAACAGAAGTTTTGTCTATGACTGTCTAATGTGCTTTCAGTCTGAAAAGTCTGTGTTTTCCAGCATTGCATCATATTCAGATGAAAGGAGGACTTACAAATATATTTAAAGAGCTTAATCTCTTAATAAATCTTATTTATTTTGGAGGAATGATGAAGCACAAAGGCTTTTGTTTGTTTGTGTCCAAGCTGTGCTCTGTGCTGCCTACACTGATGAAGAAGGGATGGCAGGGTGGGATGAGGCTGTTTTGCTTTGAAGAGAGAAGGAGTCCTAAAGATTATATATTGTTGCTTGGTTACAGCCCTTGTTTTTCATCTCTCCTAGGGATAAGTTGAGATGTTAGGGAAGACAAAAAGAGGGTTTTTTTTTTTCACAGAAAACTCTTTACATCCAGAGCTCTAGATGGCGTTCTTAAGAGCTCCTTCTCTCAAGCATGTGTGTGCTAAGATGCATTTCATTGTTTTCCTCGGATGCTGTACCTCTGTATAAGGATGGCAGATGTCTGCTCTGAGTACCCTCTTGTACACATGGGCAGCCATCATTTCAATCTGCTGCCAGCATTCACTGAATTCACATATTATGGTCCAAAAAATTGTCCTGCATGACTGCTGAAACCAATACACACCTGTGCACTCTGCACTAAACAGCTGTGATATTTATAACCTTATTTTGATATGAAGTACACAAGAGGGAAGCCAGCCTTTAGAAAGATATATGAAAAAAATAATTTAAAAATTATAATCTAATATATTGTAAATAAAAATCAGTGGCAAATCTTTTCTGTATTAAATGAAATTAAATTTGTTCACGTGCCTCCTAGGTCTTCTAGAGAGATACTAACTTTGGGAAATGTGTCACTGATGTTCCTCTGCAAATAACTCCTGCCCATTTTACTGAATCCAACTTTCTTTTGTGCTCTTTTAATATCCTCTCCATCTAGTTGAAGAGCAGACACCTTCTTACATGTGATGATAGATTCTGGACCGGAGGTCATCTAAATTCAGGAGATGGTCTGAGCACAGTGTGGTCTCTGATATTAGGAAGCCTCCCTCTAAGAGCAATTATACATAAAGGTGGTTGTAAACTCAGCTTACAAAATCACAAAGTCACAGAATGCTGTTTTGGAAAAGACTGTTGTAAATCCTCTAGGTCAGCTCATTCTACAGCAGAAACTTGTTCAGTTGGATTTTAAAATCTGCAGCATTGAAATCTCCACAATCTTCTAGAGAAACCTCTTACACTGTTTGACCACTCTTACCATAATCAGGTTTTTACTTCATTGTAAATTTTGTTTCCTGGGGTTTTATTTCTTTCCATTGCCTCTTCTCTCGTGCTTGGTATCCTGGTTTAGGGTAAACTTGGCATGAAACCTCCAAAGGGGTCCCTCTAGAAAGCAAATTCAAGCAGCCTCTCCCCCCACAAGTTTGGGAGACATAAATTTCCTTCAAAAAAAGTAGAAAAATGATTTATTTAACAAGCAAAGTGTTCACAAACATGGAAAATTGAATAATATTAAACAATGGAAGCTCTCATTGTTCTGAAGAAGTGGCAAATTCAGACAGTCCTTTTCAGGGGCTGGGGCTCAGCTCATTCTGTCTCTCACCAGTCCCTCCTGTGCTGCAAATGCTGCATCCCAGGCCCCAGTGGGCCACAGCCATGAGCTCCAGGTGTTTTTCTGGGTTTTCAGTCCAGAGCAGGGTCAAACAGCTCCAAGAAAAAGAAAAGCCACAGTCTGGGGAACTTTTCTGCCTCAGCTAGCTAAAAACACCAACTAAAAGCCAAGGAGAGCTTTCTCCTGCTCCCTGTCCTTGCTGCAGACAGCATGGTCTGTGAGACACAGAGAGCTGAAGCTCTTAGCTCTGGTTTTTTTGAATAAGATGCCTCAGACATTCCACTGCTTCTCCTTCTGCCCCCATTTCACTCTTAGATCTAGTTTTAAAAGCACAGAATTCAATATCCAGCATAAGCAGAACAGAAAACTGGGGATACAAGCATCACAAAGGCGCCCTAGGACAGCTGGGTACCACCCAGAAGTGTCTGGCTCCATCTCTTCTCCCCTCTCCACCACCCAGCACTCCATCTGCTGATGGGATATCCAAGAGCCTTCCCCAGCCTAGAATACCCAGCCTCTCTCAGCTTTCCCCATGGGAGAGATGCTTCAGTCCCTCAGTCATGTTTGTGGCCCTTCACTGGATTTGCTCCTATTGTGTCCACATCTCTTTTGTACTGGGGAGCCCAAACTGGAGCCACCAGTCCAGTTGTGTCCTGTGAGTGCTGAGCAGCAAGAAGGAATCACCTCCTTTGACCTGCTGGCAGCACTCTGTAATGCAGTCTTGGAATGAATATGTTATTTTAGACAACTCATTAAAAATATTTCACTGAGCTAAAAAGGAAAATACATTAAACTACTGACTATTCCTGTAAATAAATGTTACATTTTTTAAATGTTACATTCTCGAATCCTACTAAAAATAAAAAAAAAACTACTAAAAAACTAAATCCTAATTAAAAAACTAATCCCACTAAAAAACTAAAAAAACCCCACTGACTATTCCTGCAAATAAATGTTACATTTTTTAAATGCTACATTCTTGAATCCTACTAAAAATAAAAAAAAAACCTACTAAAAAACTAAATCCTAATTAAAAAACTAATCCCACTAAAAAACTAAAAAAACCCCACTGACTATTCCTGCAAATAAATGTTACATTTTTTAAATGCTACATTCTCGAATCCTACTAAAAAAAAAAAAAAAAACCTACTAAAAAACTAAATCCTAATTAAAAAACTAATCCTACTAAAAAACTAAAAAAAACCCCCACTGATTATTCCTGCAAATAAATGTTACATTTTTTTTATTCCTGAATCCTACACATGCTTGTCTTATACTTTTCCCCATGCCTTCTTTTTTAAGAAGAAGATTATGACTCTGTGTTTTTTGCAGCCAAGTTGTTGGTGCTGATAGATTTAGAGGGTTTTATTACCAGCAGAGGTATCCAAGTATGTGTCATCTCTTAAACAAGTCCTGGTTTTCGACTGACACATGTCACAGAACAGCAGGATTTTTTCTCCTTGCCTCCAGAGCAGACACTCTCCCATTTCACAATGCTTTACAATTCATTTGGTTTTCTCATGAAATCCCAATGAGTTAGGTTTTTTTACTTATGGGCTAAACTATTTGAAGCTCAATTTATTTTGGCAGTTTCTGATCACAGGCTGTTGTTGCTGTGATGTATGGCAAGGCATGAAGCTGAGGCTACAACCAGAGAAAATGGCAGAGCAAAACAGAAGAGGTTCTGGTTTTGCGTATATAAGTAACAAAATATGACTGTGTTTGTGAGGCCAGGATCTCACCCTAAGTCATTTTTCCATGTACCCCTTCCTAAATCTCAAATTTCCTGAAATTCCTGAAGAATTGGAAATTTACCATGAGACATATAAAGCAGAAAATTGTTGGATGTGGATTACACTTCAACCACAAAAGCCCTCTAAACCAGATATGAACTGCGCCCACCTCCATATGTTCATGCAGTTTACTCCCAAATCAGAGAAACTAAGGGTTTTTTTCCTTCTTTTCCCTTTTTCTCTCCTATCTGACTTCTCTTTGCATGCAATGGGCAGTATTGATAGCTCCTCAGAACACAATGTGTGGGAGGGTGTTGCTGAAAAACTCAAAGGCAAATATAAATTAACAAAACAGATGAAAGTATGTTTTCCAAGGTCTGGCAGGCAGAGAGATAATTACTTTTGGATTTAGGAGGTATAGAAATCTTTAGCAGCAAAAATTTAAGGAATAAATCCTTAGAGAGTTGTGCCAAATGTTAGAATAATCATCTCTTAAATAAAGCTTTATTTGCTTTCCTTCATTGACTATTGTAAATTCCAGATGCTGCCAAAGCTTTGACTGTTTGATTCATTAAATTGATCACTTTGTTTTCTTGTAGAAAACTGTATTCTGTACAAAATACATAGTGGAAATACAAACTGCATTAGTGAGACACTGGTAGGTTAAACCTTCCCACACCTTCTCACATCTTAGACTTCTTTCACGAAATTTTCTGAGATTTCAAAATTATACCTTCTTTAGCATATGTGGCAGAACTGCAATATTTTAGCAGTTTGTTCCAATGTATAAAGAAACTGGAATAACCATAGATCTCTTACAGCCCCTTTGGTCATACCTCTGCTCTTCCTAAATACAGGCACTACTAAGGGCATGTGATCTGTGTCCCTCTGTCTCATCCTCCTCACTGTCTCACAAAAAAAGCACCTGTGTTCCAAATCCTATCATCCTTAAGTGGCAGCATCTCCTGATCAAAGAATGTTTAGCTGTAGCCAAAACATTCCTGCTTTCCAGTGTCTCAGGGGTTTTATTTTCCCACCTAGAATTCTGAGCTGTTGGTAGTAAGCAGACCTTTTAGGTAGAATAATAACAATAAAAACACCTGAAAATAACATTTTCTATGGAATAATTTGGATGGTCTTCTACTGAATAATTTTGATTAAACGTTTCCTTCAAGCCTACTTACAAGAAAATTTAATATATGGGCCTAACATTTTCCTTTATTAGATCTTCTCATAAACTAATTATTCTGTTTCATTTTGATTGTTTTTTAGTGTTAGAGTACTAATTTAATGTACAATATTTTGAATCAAAAAAGAAAACTACAGAGAGCAATTTCAGGTGGAATTACACTAATATTAAAATTTCCCATATGCATTTCTAAACCTTTCTGTAGTTTACAGTGTGTTTTTTGAAATGTGGGAGGGAATTAATCTTGCCATCTGATGAATTTTGATTTCCCAGTGGAAATCAACAAGGAATGGTCAAGGCTACGAGCTATGTAAAATTATCCTTTGCACATGGGAATGCTCAGGGCTGGTTCTGTGTGAAGGCAAAGGAACCATTTGGCAGTGGCAGCAGATAGCTGAGGAAAACAAAATGCTGAGAGCTCTAGAAAGCTAGGCTCCCCCTTTGGAAAGAAAAAGATTCCCCCACAAATATCATTTTCCATCTTCACTTTTCCATTCCCAAAGGAAGAGTGAACCCAGCTCTGCACCTCTGTCTTTCCTACTCTCCCTTCTGCATAGCAGAATTACCTGGGCTGCATCCCTGCATCTCTCAGAGCTGAGCACCAACTGCTACGAGTAAGACAAATTTCAGACATTTCTGATTAAAAGGCATTTTTCTGAATGACTGTGGTTGACTTTCCTATTTTTACCTCTAGACATCAGTCTCTTAGTAATGGAAAAGGGAAGAGGATCTGTGAATCCAGCTATCAGAATGGCAAGGAGTTCTGCGTGGCCAGAAGTTGCCCCAGACTGAAGCTGGCTTTTAACGACTATCAGTTACTCTATGCTAGCAATTCACAGGAGAGCTAAAATTTGTGTTTCAGACCTTGGTTACAGTTTGTATATTGGGGTTCAGCTTTCTTGCATGCCCTGTACAGTTATCATTGACTCACAGTAGAAAAAGGAAATTCTTTGCATTTACAAGGTTAGTATCTATTGTAGTTTAACTGAATGGGGGAGGCCTGTCTAAATAACTCTACTACTCACATAATACACAGATGTTATCTTGAGGTTATGTCAATTTAAAGACAGTCTGTTTACTAAGTACTGTAACATGCTGTATCTTTAAAATTAGACAACACTTATGTACATAAAGTGTGCCCTTAGTTATTATCAGCAAATAAACCCTTAGTAATGAGGTTTCAGATCTATTGGTTCAGTGCTGGCAATAACTCTCTGTGGAACTGACTCCAGCCCATTAAGCCAGGCTGCTCCTGCTCCTGTGGTTGTTAATTTGACGGGACTGTGTCACATTAAGTAGAACAAACATGTTTTCACCCGCTCAGCCATCCAGAACCGACATGGCTGTTACTCTAACAACTGCATATTGATTGGAGGCATTCACCCTTCCTGACCCAGGGCTGGTACATGAAAACAGAGCCAGCGCTGATTAAGAAATTGCGTGTGTTTGAGCACATGTGTGCAGTGTTAATGGCCCACATAAATTTCAGGCCTTTTGAATTCACGTCATGTTAATGCTCTGAGCATGAGATCTGTCACTCATTTCCTGCAGAAGCTGTGAAGCCTCATTTATCTTTAATTATTTATTTGTCTGCATCCTTATACCCATCTGGTCACACCATGCTTTCAGGGTCCACTGCCCCATATTGAAAAATTTGTTTATTGGCTGTAGCTCTAATAGAACTATCTCAGGAAATGATGAAGTTGAACTGCTGGGATTCGCTTCTGGTTTTGAGCTCATGTATGGCATAATTCAGTGATTAGTAGAGCCCTACTTTTGTGTATTCTTGATATAGAGAATATCATTAGCTGGTCATTTCTGTATAAAACTAAGAAACAGAGGAGCTAAAGAGGACAAAAAAAAAAAAAAAAAAAAAAAAGAAAAAGGGGGATTTTGCATCTATTAATGAAAGCAGACTACCTTACAATAGAAATCCTTGACATACTGCACTTCCTTCCTGTAAATTCTGCTCTATTGATTACATTTAGCACACACTTGGACATGCACATGGTCTAATTTGCAGCACAGAGAGCAGGAAATGGGGTGAATTTCTCTAATATCCCATGCTGCTCAGCTGTGGTGAGCCAGAATGGAAGGAATGCTGCACTTGCCTTGCCACCAGGAGAATGATGGACTTACAGGTAATTCTCCTGGCTTCAGTGGAGTCGTGTGCTCTCCTCTCCTGCAAACCTTCCTCACTGGAGGCAGGAGTTTGTTGATGATTTATTTTTCATTTATGTTCTTCTCAGTTTTTTTTTCCTGCTCCCTCTCTGATATTAAGGTCTTCACCAGCTGTACCATATGACTCAGTAGAACTGTGCTGCACCTTCTCAGCTTTGCTATTTCTGACAACAGTACCAAGAGCTGATAATAAGTTTTACTTATGAAGGTAAGTATCACACATTGTCTTACAGTCAAAGGTGAAGTTGGGCCACTCAAAGTGAGAAATTACAGGTTTAGGCGCTTTTAACATGGTCATAAAGAAATAATAATGAGGGTTAGATATCTCCCATATATTTTCTGCAAAGTAAAATATGCAACATATGTAATATATACTTTCCACTGTTTAATGTAGGATTTTTTCTAGCACTAGAATAAATATTTATTAAAAATACAGATATTATAAAATGTGTTATGAAAGACTTTAAATAGTTTTAAAAGTCTAGATTTTTAAAACTTAAATACTTAATTTTCAATGTAAGATACTTAAGGAAACAATGTAATATTATGGAAAAATTTGGAAATTAAAAGTTTTTTTTAATTATTGGTTTCAAGATATAGCAAACAGAAAGTAAAATTGCATTGCTCTTGCATGTCTCTCCTTCATAAAGCAGGAACAAGCAATGCAACAGTGAAGAAAACAACATGGAAGTTTATCTGAAAATAGAGAAGAAATTTTATGGACATGACTCGTTAACATAAAATATAAATATATTACAGTGCTAAAATTCAAGAAAAATTGGGAAAAGAAAATGGTGTAGCTAAGTAATAAATGAGAGGTCCCAAACAGCAAAAGAAAATATTCATCAAAAAGAAAAGAATCACATTATGCATAATGACATTTCTCTCTACAGTTTTAGTGAAATACTTCTACAATGAAATGACTTATTAAAAATTATCAGGTTTACAGAAACAATTTTTCAAAAGGATCTGTTTTGGTATTGAAAGTGCTTTTATTTATCCACATTGTTATACTTTCAAGCAGGTGGAAAAATCAGAGGAAATATTGCTTGAAAATCCTTCAACAAGAGTATGTGGGGTAATGAAACAATGTTTGTTTACTATAGCTCATCATTTGTGAAGCAAACAATCTCAGAAAGATGTTTTGATACTCTGCTTTGTGGAGATCATTGGAATTCAGCTGAGTGGACACAATGATGGAAAGTGATTCTGGCGTGGTTGTGTTCGACGGGAATTAAAGATTCATGGAAGCTCTGCAGAGGGATGTAAAGCTGGAAGAACATCAGAATACACAATTAGCCATAGGGAATAATTCTGCAATGATATAAAAGTGATCAATGCATGGCTTTTTCATATTATTAAGCTATAAATTATTTTATATTATTTCCCCAGAAAATCAGACTCTTCATTACAGAACAGTAGTGCTTCAGGATATTATATAAATGTAATCATGTATATAACAAAATCATCCATCACACTGTGATAAGCAATTAGTGTTCAATTGCAGCTAGTCAATATTACTCTTCTAATTTTGTTATATGTTGAATTCTAATGACTGTTTCATTTGGAAATTTTAGAGGTGTACTTTACAGAATTGAGCTTTATTGGCGCAAAATCTTTCTGATTCTTAACATGATTTGTATAATCATGGAGTGGATAGGGGTTCCTCTGGTCTAACCTCTCTGCTCAAGCAGGGTATTCCCATGGCACAGGATTGCAACCCAGGGGTTCTTGAATATCTTTAGTGAGGGAGACTCCACCACTCTCTGAGCAGTCTGTTCTGATGTATGGTCATACACATCATAAAGAAGTTCTTCCTCATTTTCAGGTGGAACTTGCCGTGCATCCCCTTCTGCCCATTGCCTCTCATTGCCTGGCACCAGTGAGCAGATGGAGCCTGCTCCATCCTCTGGCACCTCCCTGCACACACTGGCAGCTCCTCCTCTCAGTCCCATCTCTCTTCTGGAGGCTGAACAGGCCCAGCTCCCTCACCTTTCCCCGAAGGGAGATGCTCCATGCCTCCATCAGCTCTGCCAGTGTCCATGGGCACCACTCCAGGAGCTCCCCTGTGCTGAGAGCCCAGCACAGGACACAGCCCTGCAGATGTGGTGGGAAGGATGAAACTGTGACAAGGAAGTCTCACAGATATGGATGCTTGGCAGAAAGACTTTTAAATGTGGAGTCTGATGAAGGAATAGAGATGGAAGCAAGTTTTGATACAGAAGGAAAGAATTGCTGAGCCAGTCTCACTGGATAACCAAGGAGCAAAGGGTGTGTGAGTTAGAAGGGGTTTTTATGGCTTAGAGCAAAGGATAAACCCACCCCAAACAAGAAGATGTTTTTACCAAGCACAAAGAGAGCACAGGCAAACAAGGCAGCAAATGCTGCAGGTAGAAAAAAGGTCTCAGAATTTTCCACTGCAAGAAAACTGAAAACCAACTTCTAGCTTAAACTGTAATGTACTGACTGTTAGTGATTGGGGAACAGTGACATGAATATGGTCATTACAGGAGTTAGGCTATAAATAATAGTCAAGGTATAGATTGGTTCTACTGTATTGAGATGCTCAGCAAAGTCTAGAATGCAATGTAACCAAAAGAAAAGTCTATAATGCATTGTAACCTAAACTAAGGGTGCAGGTGGAGCTGACAGCTGTGGGCACAGCTCTGTCCCCCATGACCCTGGACTGCTGTAACCTCTTGGGTACAATAAACTGCATTTTGGAGAGCCCTGGAGTCCCACATCCCTCATTCAGGCTCTCACAGATGTGCCTCCCCAGGGCTGCTCACCAGGCTGAGCAGAGGGCCAGGATCCCCAGCCTCAATCTGCTGGCAGAGCTCTCCCTGAAGCACCCCAGGGCCCCCTTGGCCTCCCTGGCCACAGGGCACTGCTGGCACTTGGACACTTTGTTGTCCATGGGGATGCTCAGGTCCTTCCCCCAGCTCAGCCCTCAGCCTGTACAGGTACATGAGGTGCAGGACCCTGCATTTCCCTTTCTTGAATTTCAGGCAGTTCTCTGCCCATCCCTCCAGCCTGTCCATGTCCCTCTGCACAACTCTCTGGGGTGCTGGCCTCTCCTCCCAGCTCAGTGTCACCAGCTGCACTCACTGAGGAGGCTCCTGTCCCCTGGTCCAGGGCACTGATGGAGAATTTAACAAGTGCTGGGCCCAGTACTGAACCTTGGAGGACACCACCAGGTTCATGCCTCCAACCAGCCCCTGTGCCACTGCTCACACCCTCTGGGCTCTGCTGCTCAGCCATTTCCCAATCTACCTCATTCCCACCCATCCAGCCCACTCTTTCTGACCTTGCCTATGAGGGTGAGAGACAGAGTCCAAAGCCTTGCTGAATTCAAGCTATGCAAAATCCACTTCAAAACTAGAGAGCTCAACAAGCATAGAATACAGCATGACATGCAGCATTAACCATTCATCTCCATTAAAAAATTAGTTAGAATTTTAGTAGAAATTAGTTGTATTTATTTTTACTTACTCTGTAGGGACATAGCAGAAATAAATGACCCTTAGAACCTAAACTATCCATCATTTTGAAGTAAATTATGCTGTTTTCAGAGATTTCCTTGAGTTCAATTCATAGAGAAAAAACTACCTTCTAAATCAGTCATGTTATCCCTATTAATAAAAATATTTCCATTAACTTTAGATCAGATAAATAGGGAAGTATTATTACAATGTCACCATCTTCCTGAAAATATTTCATGAAGATGGAGAGCATAAACTCACTTGATATTATAAATCTTAAGTTACTCATTGCTTCCATTGTATCTTTCTAGAAGTACTGCAGTCCATCAGTTGTTCTTTACCTTCTTGTCTTCCCTTGCTCCTTCCTCCTTGAATCTACTTTTTTCCTTTTTGATGCTCAATGAAATGAAAACATATTTCCTAATACTTTGGGGAGGGATGTTTCTGAACAAAAGAATGATGAGGGATGAGAAGGGAGGCATCCTGTTGTCCTTTTTGAATGTGATATTGTCATGGTTTGATGTTGCAGATTGACATCATCTTCAAATTTTATATCCATTCTGACACCAAAAGCCTAATCTTATTTGTGCTACAATTAATAGATAGTTAAAAATTTTGAAGAGAGGGATAAAATTTACTAGGAAGCCATGTGAATGTGGGGCTGGTTAGCATGATAAGGTTACTCAGGAAAATATGACAAAGACCACAATAGAATGTGGCCAACTCCTCAATTTATATGCTGTTTACTGGATTACATTGTTTTTTCTTTGCTAACTGTTAATGATATTTAATAGACCTCAGCTACATTTATTATATATGTCTTGTTTCTTCATTACATATATGTAATACATCTTTGCAAGTTGGAGGATATAGTGAATAAGCCACTTGATCTAAGGTTTAATGATAACACTTGAATATGTAATACAGTAATAGTGTTTTAAGAAGCAGCAGTATAATTTTTGTCACACATTGATCATGGGTATTTAAAAACAAATATTACAACCAAGATGGAAAGAAGTTAGCTATGACTTATCAAAGATTATGGCTTATCACAGATACTTATCAAATGCAACAAATAAAAACTCAGTAACTTTTTATTATCCTTTTATCTTGATAGTTCATGCTGGCTTCAAATCAAATTTTGAGAAGTATAGAGAAGATGATATCATTGTTTCAACCCCACTGTTCTTGGTAGTCACCAAATTTAAAGCCAGAGAAATCTATGCTTCAAAAACATGCACCTGGTGAGAGAAAACCAACAGAAAATGTAGTGTTCTTTGCAGCTGTAAATACAATGGCTGAAAGAAACGTGATGGTGATGTCATGTATCTGTGGAAGAGCCACAAACTGGGGGTGTAATCCAACGCAGTCACAGGAACATTGAATAATAGAAACTGTAAGGGACTTCTGGGGATTGTTGGGTGCAATCCCCCTGCCCACAAAGCAGGGTCAGTTTAGACTTGGCTTTGCTTCCTGGGGACATTGTACAGCCAAGTTATGAGTATCTCCAAGGACAGAGATTTCACAGACTCTCTAAGCAACCTCTCTCAAGTATTTAGCAACTTCCATGGCAAAACCAAATTTCACACGTGATGGCACTTACAACTTTTCCCTTTGTTTCACCAGTGTATTTCCCTAAGATTTCAATTCCATTCTCCTAAAAGCAGTGAAAGGTTGTGACGCTGTTCACAGGGGTCCCAGGATGAGGGAAGAGACGAGGATCTGACTCCATGTTTCAGAAGGCTGATTTATTATTTAATGATATATATTACATTAAAACTATACTAAAGAATAGAAGAAAGGATTTCATCAGAAGGCCAGCTAAGCTAAGAATAGAAAGGAAGAAAATGATAACAAAGCTTCTGTGTCAGACAGAGTCTGAGCCAGCTGACTGTGATTGGCCATTAATTAGAAACAACCACATGAGCCCAATCCCAGATGCACCTGTTGCATTCCACAGCAGCAGATAACCATTGGTTACATTTTGTTCCTGAGGCCTCTCAGCTTCTCAGGAGAAAAAATCCTAAGGAAAGGATTTTCCATAAAAGATGCCTGTGACAGAAGGTAGCAATAGGATCCACCCTCAGACATCTCCATTCCTCTGAGTCCGTCCACCTTCTCCTAGAACATAACATGTGTGAGCTGCCTGCCCGTGCAGCTGCCTCTTGCTCAAATGTGTCAATGTCCTTGTCACCCATGGAAACAGGGAGATGGACACTGCTCCTGATGGCCTGCCACAAGAGAGAAGCAGCATCCCTTAGCTCAGTTTGCTGGATCAGTCTTGCTAACAGAGCCCAGAGTCACTGGCTGTGCTGTGGACGAGCTGACTGTGCTCTGTTTGTCCCCAGAACCCCCCTCTCCATTGCACAAAGCTCCTTTCTAGCCCAGCCTGGGTTGCCAGCAGCATAATTTAGGGTTGTCCTCAGATTCCTGCATCCCCCTCAGAAGTGGCCTATTCTCTGCAGGTATCTGCAGAGGCTGATCCCATGGCTTTAATTCATCTGTAAGAGCCTGAATGAGGGATGTGGGACTCCAGGGGCTCTCCAAAATGCAGTTTATTGTATCCAAGAGCTTACAGCAGTCCAGGGTCATGGGGGACAGAGCTGTGCCCACAGCTGTCAGCTCCAGCTGCGCCCTTAGTTTAGGTCACAAATGCATTCTAGACTTTTCTTTAGGTTACATTGCATTCTAGACTTTTCTTTTGGTCACAATGCATTCTATACTTTTCTTTTGGTTACATTGCATTCTAGACTTTTCTTTTGGTTACAATGCATTCTATACTTTTCTTTTGGTCACATTGCATTCTAGACTTTTCTTTTGGTTACATTGCATTCTAGACTTTTCTTTTGGTTACATTGCATTCTAGACTTTTCTTTGCTGAGCATCTTCAGACAGTAGAACCAATCTATACCTTGACTATTACCTATAGCCTATCATAACTCCTGTAATGACCATATTCATGTCACTGTTCCCCAATCACTAACAGTCAGTACATTACAGTTTAAGCTAGAAGTTGGTTTTCAGTTTTCTTGCAGTGGAAAATTCTGAGACCTTTTTCTACCTGCAGCATTTGCTGCCTTGTTTGCCTGTGCTCTCTTTGTGCTTGGTAAAAACATCTTCTTGTTTGGGGTGGGTTTATCCTTTGCTCTCAGCCATAAAAACCCCTTCTAACTCACACACCCTTTGCTCCTTGGTTATCCAGTGAGACTGGCTCAGCAATTCTTTTCTTCTATATCAAAACTTGCTTCCATCTCTATTCCTTCTTCAGACTCTACATTCAAAAATCTTTCTGCCAAGCATCCATATCTGTGAGACTTCCTTGTCAAACCTTCATCCTTCCCACCACATCTGTTCTTTACAACTGTACCAAGCTATCAATGTTTTCATTATCAGAAGGGTCAAAGAGTGTGAAACTAATGTCTGGCTTCAAGGAAAATAAATTATTGTTGAGGAAGCTACTTGAACTGGCCCTGATTTTAACTGCTCTGTATCAGCCTGATTCAATCAACACTGGATGGGACTACCAATAACATTAGTGGGTTTGATTGAATTGCAATGCTTCAGACAATTGTGAAATACCTTCTGAGTAATAAAATGTTCTGCTTTTTCTCCTCTGCTTCATTTTAGTTTCATCTGTTTAAAAGGAAAATATTTTTTCTGTATCAAAAGGAGAGAAACAAGTCTGCAAATTAATCAAATCTGGTTAAGTGACAAGGAAAAACAACTGGGAACTGGTATTAGATGGGTATAGGTCTCTACCTACTTTTATAGTAGAGCAAGACTTAAAAACTCAAAACTATTACAAAACTAATAACTCACTGATTTTTTGTGAAAAAGGAAAAAAGCAGTAAAGGATAAGAATCTGATTTATTTTTGTTTCAGATGTTTTTAATTTTCTTTTGTTTTCCTTATAACTAGGATGTACCCAGCCTTGTGTCTTTCTGTCAATGTTCTTCCTGAAATTCTTAGACTAAATGCAGAAAGGGCTTTTTTCCTGTATGCTATAAACAGCAGTGTGACTAGAGTGAGAACAAATCTGCCACACTAGAACCATTTTGATCATGCTCAGGAATCCCAGTAGGCATTTTGGTTTTCTGTATCCTTTACTTGGAATGAATAGGAATGAAGATGTCTATCTCATCCCAATATATTTCCAATCTGATTCATCCTGCAAAGGAGATTAGAGCATCTTAATGCTCTGCTGCTGCTTTTCCTTCAGTGGAGAGAAGTAGATGATAAAATAGATGTTTAAATCCTCATTACTTAGTATCTAATAGTAATCAGCAATTTAAATAAGAGTGTTCAAATATGTTACAGGTGGTACTTGTGCCTCCTGCCAACTCTCACTGCACATTAGCGTTTCAGTACTTTCTTTAAAATGCCAGTATTGAGATAAAATGCAGGATTTAATTTTGAAGCTTACAGTGTAATCCAGTGTATTTATTGAAGCTAAATTTGTTCCAATCAATGCTCATTGGTTGTAGGTGCTCTTTGAAGTCAATAGAATTTCTGCTTTAATCCCAGACAGATTCAAGCATATAATCAAAATTAACTTTTAGATAACTTGAAACTTAAATCTACGCTATTAAATATATATATATATGTGTGTGTGTGTGTGTGTGTATGTATATGTATATATATTTCCCCCTTTTTAACATGGCAACATTATTGGCGGTTTCTTTTAACAGCTGGGCCCCTGAATTCATAATCACTTCTGAGAATATCTACCTGAACAACTCCTGTAAAATGTGTGGAGTTCTTTTCATAGTGAATGGTCTCCTTTTCAGTCAGTGATTAAGCACAATTCACCTAAGGAAAATAAAAACCCCCTTATATCTTCCATGGTTGTGTTGCACAAATTAAGATTTTTTTTTCCCCAAGACACAACACTACTTTTAATATAAACATTAAGCACATACTTGATTTCTTAGGGTTTTTTAAAATATTCACAGAAATTGCTATTCTGCAGCTCATGAACTGTTCTATGAAGAGTTCTGCTGGAAAGAAAAAAGACTTAGCATGCAACAAAGAGGGTTCTGTCTTTCTAACTAGTTAGTTAGGCTTTTGTTGTTGTTGATGTGTGAGAAATGCCGTGAAGCCTTATGTCCTGTAAAACACTAATAAAGGATTTTGAAAATCTGTGTTGCTTTAAGAGACACAACTCAGGATCCTAATGGGTGCTTCTCTGTCTGAAAAAGATCCCTGCCTTTAGCTATTGATTAATTCTTTGTAAATGAGAGCTGTGCTCAGTCAGGCTTTTGGGCTGTTAAAATTCACCATTTGATGGTACACATAACACTCTGTGTTGAACTGAGTGTGGAGTGAATTAAAATTATTAACAAGTCTCCCCTCTGCAGACCATTAGCTAGGTAATAAATCAACAAGGGATACCACAGCATGATGAAACTGTTACAGCCCACAGTTGTTGTAACACATGGGGCACTGTCAGAGGACTTTAATCTCCCTCACGAAGAATAATTTATTACAGCAACATCCTCTGAACTTCCCTTGTTGATATAAAAATTATTTGGATGAAGCATTTGGCAAAGCAATGTTAGCATTGCTAAGGAGGTTGCATATTTTAATTCCTTTCATTAGTACACATCAGTACCTTCAGTAGTGAATACAATTATCTGACTTTGAATCAAAAATACGGTGGAAGCAAAAATCTTGTATTTGAGGCAATTTGACAATAAGCCTATTTCATTTTAATTAAATGATGAGAGAGAAAATGTGCGTACATGAATTCGTATAAAATTATTTATTTGACTTTAAGGACTGCTCCAGTTATCCCACTGCATGCTTGAAACCATGCAAAACATGCTTCTGCAAGGCAGAATACTTCCCAGCTTGGGCAGAAGATGTGGAAGTGGGAGTCTGATGGTGCTTTGACACACCTCTGTTTCTCTGAGAACAGGTGGAAAGAATTTAGCTATAGGTTATATTTTTGCCCCTGACGAGGGGGAGAGAATGATGCATCTGACTCCATCTTATCAGAGGGCTGATTAATTACTTTATTATACTATATTATTCTATACTATGTTACATTATATTACATTTCATCTGAACTGAATCTGCCAAGCTCTCACCCTGCTCACACTGCACTGACTCTCGTGGCTGTCACCCACAGTCCCCCCCCCCACACACACACCTGGCCCTGGCAGGCCAAGGGAACAGAACCCCATCACTGTGGGTGAACCATCTCCACATTGCATTCTGCTGTGGCACAACACAGGCACAGCAAGTGAGATAAGAATTGTGTTTTCCCTTTCTCTGAGGTTCAGAGAATGTGAGTCTCAGAAATATTCTTGGGAAGATTTGTGCCTTGCTTTTCTCTGTGAAGAGAAATAGGGTGACATTAAGCCATCCTTAAAAGACTTCAGTGTCACCCAGTGCCCAGACACTGCACTGAATGCAGCTGCCATGGGTGGTGTTCTGAGGTCCCCAGGATGAGGTGGAAGATGAGAATTTGACTCCAAGTTCTCAGAAGGCTGATTTGATATTCTATTCTATTCTATTCTATTCTATTCTATTCTATTCTATTCTATTCTATTCATATACTAAAACTGTATTAAAGAAAGAGAAGGATACAGACAGAAGGCTAGACAAGAATGAATAATAAAAACCCGTGACTGACCAGAGAGTCTGACACAGCTGGCTGGGATTGGTCATTAAGTTAAAACAATTCACATGCTGGGTAAACAATTCTCCAAATCACATTCCAAAGCAGCAAAACAGGGAGAAGCTGAAGCTTCCCAGGAGAAGAAAGCCTGGTGAAGGGATTTTTCAGAAAATATCACAGTGACAGCCATGGGTGGCTCAGAGCTGGTTCCTACAGATGCCCACAGAGATGCTCTTTGCCTGGGGATGGCAGAGACATTGATCTGTCAGGCCACAGAGTATGTGGGTCACTGTATTTGCTCTGTCTGGGCTGCAGGAATTGACTGCTTGGACGAGGAGAACACAGCAGCTGAGAGCACTGTGTCAAGAATTGCTCCTGGTGCCTGAGCAGTCAGGTTTCAAACAGCATCAAAATGGCTTGGACTGATATCTGTCCTGTATTATTTCCATATGTTGCCTCTGCTGAAGGGAAAAACCAGAATATCTGCTAGGCCTTTGGACAAGAAGAAAATTGGCTCAGAAATCTTTGCCACCTTTTTCAGTATTAGATGAAAAACTGAACCACACTTCCTAAGTAGGCTGGCCAAGCCCAGATGTGATGAGGTATTAAGTAAAAAAAGCTCAATGTAGGCAACTGAGAAATTACTTTTGTAATCTAAATATGCAGTCTTTGATTGTACTGGGCTTTTTGCTTTGGTTTTTGGTTTTCTGTGGAGGGGTGAGTGTGGAGCATAGCACATTTGCTCCAAAAGGTGTACAGAAAATCAGATGGAAATTTTTTATCTCCTATATAACTTATAATTCCACAACTGAGTGGATTGACATTGACAGTTCTGCATAATCTTTTGAGTATAAGGAAATGCCAATAGTCTGTCCTGAAAATATTGAAGAGCCATGTATTGAAGAGCCTCTTTCCCCAGTTCCATGCCTACAGGGCATTTGTTATGTGGCCTAATGCAGACAGGCACCAGCATGCAGGGCATGGACACCAGGGCATGCAATAGTAAACATGCAATTATTTTCATTAATACATGTGTTTAAACAGTCTCATTCAATGGTGCTGTGAGCACCTGTTCTGTCCAGGAATGTGGCATTTCAGGACCCTAAAGGCCAGACATGTTGGGCCTGAAGGGCTTCCAGGGAAGAAGGAATTGGAGATCAGTGTTGAACAACACTGGTGAGTCAGATCCAACACACAAACATAGCAAAGACATCCACATATTGCCAAATTTACTCACAAATGCTGTACTACTCATTTAAGTAAAGTTATACAAATATATGTCTGAGCAGTCATTTTTGTTCTTTTTTTCTCAAGTGGTCAGCTTCTAACAGTTTTATTTTCTTAAGTGATTATTTTAATAACCAAATGTCTCTTGCAACACCTAATTCTGTCTACAAAGGCATGTGTTTTTCAAATTCACAAGGAATTAATTTTTTAGAGCTTCTGGTTGCATAGACCATTGGAATTCTTGGCCCCAACTCTCTTAAACAGACCCAGTTGGGCAAAACCCGAGAAGCAATTGTGTATGGATACTCAATCAGATTTTTTAACATAATGGCCAGGATATGCTTAACAGAAATACCAGAAACCTGTAAAAGAGTTACAGCTATTCCTGGTAGCAACAGTAAAACTTCAAAAAGCCTTTCGTCTACCCTTGTCCTATAATTTCATCTTCTCTTTCTCCTTTGTGTATACATCTCAGACAAAATGCTAACAGTAAAATCATTCCAGACATGTGTCTTCCATTAACTTGTTGAACTCAAGAAACTTACAACACTCCATTAAAATGATTTCCCCTCTCCCTAAGATGCCCTGTCACAAATCATAGAGCAACTGTGAGCATTACTAGCTTATTCCTGAAAATACTGTAGTCCTGAAAAAAACACTGAAAATCCCTTTCCAAAAAGAGAAGTTCAATTCTGAGCTGTAGCTCAGAGGCATTGCAGGCTCCTGCTCTAAATTATCTTAGATGAATTTGATAGCCCGGGGTTGTGTTAGTAGAGATTGATTGAAACATTAGTTGGGTTTAATCCTGCTGCTTGGGAAAAAGGAATATAAATTGCAAGCACAATGGTAGCCCTGAATGAGATGATCAATACATAAGGTCTCCCAGAAATCTGAGGTATTACATTTTACATTAAATTATTCAATAGAATCTGTGCCAAAATTAATATGATCCATATCAGAAGGGAATGATTAATGTTTTTATGAAATTTTACTTGAGCAAGTTTAAGTTCATTTTTCAAAACTGCGATCACACTTGCTATTTTTATATGGCTCCTTGAAAGTATTTCCCCAGAATGAATCCCATGAATTTTCTTTTGTGTGAATGCAATAGAACCTTCCAGTTAAAAAATGATGAACAGTAATTAGGACATAAATTATTTAAAGGTCTTGTAGTTTAAGCAGACATAAAAACTGGCAGGCAATTAAATCCATGGTGAACTCCAGGGGATACTGGTGGAAACAGGTGGAAGCAAGTATTTTATGAGATCTTAGGACAAGCTTAGGGCTCAGGAGATGGTGACATGTGGATGAAAACCGGCATTTTTCAGTCTAATGCTGGCTTAACAAGATGTATAGGAAACCTTATTACACTGGTGTGGATGTCCCCTGTGGGCCAGAGTCAGGCTCCACGCTCAGAGCTCCAGATGGGAACAGCCAGCCCCCCTCTCCCAGTTTTCTCTGGCTTCCATCCCTTTATATGCACAAATATCTGTGCTGTGCAGTGGCTTTCGAGCCTGGCTTCACAGCCACTGTGAAACCAAGTGGAGCAGAGAGCATCCTGACAAATGAGCAAGGCTTGCCAGCATCAAGGAATTTAGAGGAGGGGATGCTGTGGCTCTGATGCTTTGTACCCACGCTGCCCACATAAAAGCAGGAAACTTAGGATAAGTAAATATTGCCAAAATCTCTCTGCCTAATCAAAAAGCAAACCTAATTTTAATATTTTACAGCAAAAATGTTTTTTCATATTCATTTTTTATGAATATTATGTTTTTATGTTATCTTTTTATGTTAGAACATCTATTATTTAAAATTTCATTTAAAATTATTTTATACTAACTTGTATTTCTTTTAAATAAATGTTCAACCACAAATCTCTTTTTATTAGCTGTATGAACATACAGTGTGTACAAATCTATACACTTTTATTCTCCTTACATATGTTTTGCATTTGCAGTAAACGGCAGGAAATCATAGGTGTGGTCAAACAAGCTGGGTTAATAAATGTATACATATTTAATATTTTCTTTATACATTGAGGCAAAGGTTTCCTTAAGCTGCCTGCCTTTATTTGTGTGAGCAAGAAGAAGATGTGCAAGAACTGACTACAAGATGCCATGAAGCTATACAATGATTCTCTTCAGATTGCTAAATCTGTCTTGTTATTTTAGAATATTTCAAGACAACATCACTTGGTGGGTTTGTTTGTTTGTTTGTTTGTTTGTTTTCTGATCCTGGGCCTGCCAAGCAACAAATATGACACAGATCTTGCAACTACCTTATGTGACAGCACTTTTGAAAGCATTATTGAGACTCTGCTGGATGTATTACTGCCTTAATGGTTTTTGTTGGTTTTTTTTTTTCATGCTCCCAGGAGAGTGGAAATTGCAGCTCAATAATACAGGTTTTTAATTACTTCTTAGCACACCAGTCCAGTGAGGTTGTAGACCAAAGATGGTTGTTCTTTTCTGAGCAGGTGGAACACTCTAAATGCTACACAGAAGACTGAAAATGCAGCCTCTAGAAAAATGGAGACTTCAGCAGTTATTCCTGTTCAATTTAGGAAAAATGTATCTAAAATTCAGAATTTCTTAAATGAAAATCCTGGGAAAACAAATATTTTGAAACATTCTATTTTGTTTCCACTCGGTGTGTAAGAAAAACTACAAACTTTCAGATCAGAAGTGCCAAAACAGGTTGCTTTATTCTTGACACCTCTTTTGACTTTTAACTAAATGATATTTCAATGAAAGCAGAGTATTCCGGCTTTTGGCTGAGAAAGACATTGTTAGGCAAAAATATTTTCTTTTTCTTAAAAGACAGTATTATTTCTATTTGGTTTAGTTGGCCTTGCTAGAAAATCCCTTCTCCGTCATGTCCGGACTCTGCTATTGGAAGCAAGCTGAAAAACCTTTGGGTGTGACTCCACAGCAAGGCTCTGTGGCAGGTGTCTTCAAAGGACTGCATAATTTCTCTGTATTTATCAGTTTCTCTGGGTCTGGATTGAAGGCACTTGAGACAGTAATTCATGTTCACACTCAGGTGTTTATTATTTCTTATCAGTAAAACAGTCTCACTACTGTGAGTTCAGCAGCTTTTCATTAGAAGGCACAAATGGCCAACAATCTCTTGTTCCAAAGTCTTTTAAGACTAAACTATCCAATTAAGAACTGACACCTGGTTTATTTTCCCTTTTAACCCAATAACTGATCCCACAGAGCTGCAATGGGGACTTTTCTGCCCCATTACAAAATGCCACCCAAACCCATGAAGAAGAAGGAAGAAGCATGAAGAAGAAACCCAGGATGACACCCTGTGCCCTCCATCTTGCTTCCATCCACAACACACTAAAAATCCCAAAACCTCAATTTCTCACCCAGTGATACACCCACACTGCTCTCTATAATCTATTTCACACTTTGGTGGATTCCAGTCTATCTTGAAGTCTGGGAAACTTTCTCCATGGATGAGGGTCAGAGTCAGTGCTGCCCTGAGGGTCAGGGCATCCTAGAGCAGACACAGAAATATTCCCTGTGGTGCCCTGGGTTTGCACATGTTTTGTTTGTGCTTGCCTGCCTACAAAGCTGCAGTCCTGAAGCATCTCTGTAGAACTCTGCAAATAATGAACTTTCCCTCTGTAGAAACCTTTTACCAGTCCTAGCATTTCTACAGCTTGCTGCATATCAGACATCCCCCCTGGGAGGCAGATGTGATAATACATCAGAGGCTCTGGACTCAGCTCTGGGAACACCCAAACTGGAGGAAGTTCAGGGCTCATCTCAGGGTGACCAAGAAGAGGTGGAACCCTAATGAAAGTGGTATGGCCTGAGCACATTCACCTTAGGAAACTGCAAGAGGCAGCACTGAGGTTCAGTTGAACACCTTCTGCTGAAGTGTCTGCAGTGCAGTGAAAATGGAACCATGCTTAGCAGTTTTGCTGAAAAAGAAGCCTTCTGATTCAGACAGTCCTGTGAGAGTCACCAACTTCTATTGAAAATAAAATGCCAGTTTCAAGTCCCCATACATCTGGAAGAAAGCTGGACAGAATAATGTAATGGCATTGTTATGGCCCAGAAAGTTAAAAGTGAAAAGTCTCATCACAGGCAAACAGCTGATTAACTAATATTTGACTCACAAAAATTTTTACTTTTTTCCCTGAAATCACTCAGTTTTTCATGCTTGACTAATGCTTTGTGAATGCTAAAGATTAAATATTAAATTCTGGATCCTCCGATCCTGTATGCTCAAACTTTGTGCTAAAATATAATGATCCTTAATTTGGTGAGGGTTCTCAAAAGCAGTAATCCTTCCTTTAGCAGAACTGCCCTGGTCCATTTCCAGAAGGCCTCTCCATCTTTGGAGCCAAAGGTGTATTTGGCCCCTTTGAAAACTTTGCTGTGTTGCATAGAATATTCTTATACTGTACATGTCTTTGAAGTATGTTATAGCCCAAAAACATTTCAAGTCATTTTCTTTATGTTTTGAGGTACTTAAACAATGATAAAATCGATGAGGACCTGTAGAAGGGCAGATTTAGGCACTATATTATGCACTATACACATTGAATTGCACAATTTCATGATGCAAAATAACACTGTAAGCTATTGGGGCACTGTTTCCTGTTTATAATCCACATCTGATTGCTGTACTGCAGAAACAGACTTAAAAGCTCCAGAACCCCCTAAAGAATTTATTATTTTTAGGTCTTTGGAGGCTTTGTGATCTTTAAATCCAGCCATATTTTTTTAACTAAATCTGGTTGTGTGTAACTGTTAGTAACAATGAAATATTTTAAATACCTAAAAGAAGCTTTTAGTTTGCATTACAGCTTAGCACAGCATGCACAACACATAGCTGAGAAAAAGTAGTTTTACCACTCATGAAAACAGTCCTATATTGGACAGGAATTTCAATGATAAAGTCAGTAGGCTTACCAGCACTTTTATTTCTTTGCTGTAAAATGAAAATACAGCTAAATACACAGATAAATAATGCTTACTATTGCTGGGGAAACAATTTCCTTTTCAGCTTTTTATACATTGCCATAAATCTTAAGATATAGTTTTCAGAGTTGCACAGGGTATTTGACTATATCCTTCTTATTTAAATTGCAAATGAACATATAAATGCCAAAGGCCTGGATTTTTAAAGCACCTTGAGGGACTGCTAATCTTATTCATGATTCTTTTTCCCATTTAGGGAAGAAAATATTTGAAGTTAGGATACTAGCAGTGGTGTCCAGAAATATCACAATCTTTTCTCTCTGTAAGACAGAAAAATATCATAAAAGTATATATTAGTGACTAAAAAGCCTCATTTATAAATTAAACAGTGGTCACTACATTGCTAAAGCTACTATAGCCTGTAACTGTGATTAGGACCCCCTACACCAAGAATTGTACATACAGTGTAGAATAAACCATACCCCCAAGAAAGCATAAAATCCCAGAAATGAAACATGAATGAAAGCATTGCCCTGATAAGCTCACATATGGGAGACTGAATGAACTGCTGTGGAGGCTCCTAAAGCACCACATATTAAAAATACTTATTATGGCTTCAACCTTTGTGCCAAGATTTACTTCATTTGGGAATTTAAGTGCCATGTAAAAAAATTGTTTACTTTAAAAATAATGAGCCATTTTATTTCTATTTAATAGGAATCCAATAAGTTTGACATCTTCACTGTTCAACAGAAAGCCATTTTATATTCAGTTCCACTTAGAGACTGCAGTGGCAAGGGTTCCTTGGGTCTCATGATGCCAGCCTGGCAGATCCTAACTTGTTTTCTTTGCCAATGTGTGGAAATCACAAAGTTACCTGGGACTGGCACACCACAAAAAAAAGTCAGGCTTAGTGATGATGTGCTGTGCAAAGGCAGAAGTACTGACCAAGGAGCTGTAAAATGCCAAGAGGAAATCATGATGAGAAAGACGTAGCTTGAACTCATGTAATTCCTGGGAATTAAAAAGATGACAGGCACACTGATGCATTGCTTCCCACAGTTCACTCCTGAACTCTCCATGGGAATCAGGCACTGCAGCTTTTGCTTTCTGACTTGAGGCCAATCTTCTTTCAGAACAGAGCAGATTCAGGTGCTCAAAAATTAATCTAATAACTCAGTATTAGTATTAAAAATTAATCTAATAACTACAACTAATGTAGGCTACAGACTTGAATTCCCTTCCTTCCTTCCTTCCTTCCTTCCTTCCTTCCTTCCTTCCTTCCTTCCTTCCTTCCTTCCTTCCTTCCTTCCTTCCTTCCTTCCTTCCTTCCTTCCTCCCTTCCTCCCTTCCTCCCTTCCTCCCTTCCTCCCTTCCTCCCTTCCTCCCTTCCTCCCTTCCTCCCTTCCCTTCCCTTCCCTTCCCTTCCCTTCCCTTCCCTTCCCTTCCCTTCCCTTCCCTTCCCTTCCCTTCCCTTCCCTTCCCTTCCCTTCCCTTCCCTTCCCTTCCCTTCCCTTCCCTTCCCTTCCCTTCCCTTCCCTTCCCTTCCCTTCCCTCTCTTTGCTTCCCATTTGTCATTCCCCTTTCTGTTCCTCTCTCCCTCTCTCCCTTCTGTTTTTAGCCACCAGCCAGTAAAACCCTGTACAATAATCCATTGTCAGCCTCTGTTGCCTTTGCTGCCCCAAGCTGTGCTGAACAATTAAAAATTCATGGAGGTCTGCAAGAGAGAGGGCAGGTTTGAGACAAGGGGAGAGCCTACAGTCCAGTGAGAGCATTAAGTCAGGGAGGGTGAGATTTGCTTCTCCTTTCCAATCAATAAGTAATATAAGAATTTAATTATTTATTGAAGTAGATATTAGGAAGCTGATCTCTCTTCTCCATGTGACACTGATATGTTACTATTTCTGGCCCTCATTTCTGGAGTGAATTATTTATATATATAAACTGCCTGTGAGACTTTGAGTTTATTTATGTGGTGTCACACATAAGGGGAAGATTGTTCCACATTCATGTACACTGTGATGGGCTCTGAGATCAGCACTGCCATTTAGGAACAAGGCATTGGAATCATAATATGGAGAGGCATGCTAGGTCCAGTGCTCAGCAAAGGTCAAAAAGAAAATCAAACATTTGAAATTACATTAATAGGAAAAGATCATGAAAGAAAACAGTATTAAACCATTGATTACATCCATGGTTCAATACCAGAAGTGTCATGGACAGTTATGGTCCTCTGACCTCACAAGATATGTACTGGAACTAGGAAACCTTCAGAGACAAGGAATTCTAAAGAATAGAATGACTCAAGCAGACAATGACCTTCAACATGGAAATTAGGGCAGCTAAATCAAGACAAAGTCTTCAAAATCATGTGTAGGATAGCGAACTGTCATTTGTCTTATCCAACATAAGAAAATCAGGACCATCATATTAGGGTGGGAGAGGCTGACAAAAAACAACCAAACAAAAAACCCGAAAGAAACAAAAAAATCCCAAAACATTAAAAGCAAGAAGGAAGTTATGGTTGTATTAGGCCTGTGAAATTGTTTGCTTTAGGGTATCTTGGATGACAAAATGTATTTTGCCAAGAGGAGACTAACAAGCCTTTGGGAGGGAGATTAATTGATGATTACTAAGTGGACAAATACCAGCAGGGTTTGGGAATTTTCCAAGCTGAAAATTGTTGGAAGCTGGAAGAGTATGACCAGGGGAATTACTGCATATTCCTGCCTTCTTTGAGCTCTTCCACAGGAGCTCACTTTTCTCCACTGTTGGAGTCGGAGCAGTAAGATGTGGTCTGACAAGGACAGCAATTCCTGTCCTCTGTGATCTTCCTTGTGCATGGATCTGCTTCAGCAGTAAAGATGAAAGAACTGGAAAAAAATATCCTCATATCCAGAAAAGAAAGGGTAGATGTCTTGCATCACACTTCAATGACCTTCAGGACATGCACAAGAACACACAAGAAGCCTATATAACTCTATGGAGCTCAGTTTCAATCTTTCAAATCTCAGAATAATTCTTTAGTCATTGTCCAGCAGAGTTTGTTACTGAAAATTCTGTGGAATAAATGACATAATTTTGTTACCTGATAATTTTGTAGCCTAAAAGCTAACAGCAGTAAAACTTTCTGGTGTACACCCATTGATTTGTTGAAATATGTGTGGGTCAAATGATTCATCTTGATCCTCACAGACGTTTCTCATACTCTTGAAACTCAGAGGATGCACTTGGTTATTTAGAGATTAAAACTTTTTTTTTTCACCACCAGAAAACATATGGGCAAAAAAGAGAACAGATACTGTTGTACCTGCCAGTCTGAATCAGCAGTTATGGAAAGCTGCCTGCTGTTGCCATACTTGGTGTGGACCTGAAATCCAAATAAAGACATACACGTTGATTCCAAAGCACAAGCAGACCCAGTTTTAATAATCACTTGGTCAGAAACATTTGGAGCAAGCCCTATTCAGTCTGAAGATTAATTCTTAGGAATTCTGCCTTATAAATTCACTGTAAAAGAAAGCCAAAGACTATAATTTCTTTAGCAGAATCCAGCTTACTAAAGAAAACAATAATAGCATCACATTGTGGATGTGATGTTGAGAAGCCTGCATTAAGAATATTTCCCAAAAGTATCTTTTTCCTTTTGGAAGTAATCTCACATGTTGCAAGGACTAGAGACAAACTTGTGAATCCAGATATGTACTCTGGTGCTCTTCAGACAAACACATTGCATACTCACTTCCATTACATGATCAAGCTCCATTTTAAAAATATTAAGGTTTCTTTCCCTCAACAACCATACAGCAAATTGCTTTAGGATCTTGTTGGTCAGATAGTTGGACAACTGATTAACTTCTATTAATATAAACTAGTTTATAATTTAATCCTTATCTTGCACTGTTTCAGGCTTCAGACACTTCCCAGATTTGTGTTGCTGCTAAAGGATATTGAGATATGATAGATTTTCAGATTTCTACAATGATAGAATGTATTCCTAAACATCAGTAAGTGATGAAGGGACGATCCCATTTACACTCATTTTTAACATAAATATTTAACCACTTTCTTCCTACAGTCTTTAGTACCTTAATGTTCACTGTGGCTGATTTGAAAATCTTGTGTTATTAATAATCTTTGTAATCTTCATGGAGATTCCAAGATATATCTCTCTAGTGATCTGACTGATATTATTATTATCATTCTTTTAAGAATTAATTTTGCACTAGGTGTAAACCAGTTGTTGTCAACATCCAGAATCAACACACAATTTTAAAATACTTTAAAAAGTATTTTGAACTTACTGACATGCCTTCTGGTTTGGGGTTTTTTTGTCAATTCCCCACTAGTTTAATGTTTAGTCATAACTACAATTTTTATTCTGGTAATTTGTGTCTGTCTATCATTCGAAGAGCTGGAATGAAATACTGATTATATCTGACATGCCAGTAGCATTTCCCCTTCACTGAGGGTTCTCAGTGTTGTTCTTATTGGAGGACCTCATCTTTATTATACTCTCAGGTTTTTGACCAACTTATAAATTCTAATATCCTCAAAATTATCCTTGAATATCTCATTGCAATAGTAAATAGTTTGTGTTTTCTTCATCAAAGTCATTATACTCAATTTCTTTCACAATCTGCTTTGTGGTAAAGAAGGAAAGGGGCAAACCTCCAGAGGTGTTTTTCAAGAGCAGAGGAGGTTTTTCACATTGCAAACTGGCAGTGACATTATGCAGTGCTGTAGGAGGAGTTCTTTTCATGGACAATGCCCTGGTGGCACGCACCAGAGGAGCAATGGCAGCAGCAGGGGCAGCTGAGGTGGTAGCATGTTTTTAGTGGATGAAACACAAGAACTTGCCAAAACTGTGAGAATGTGACCCACAGGAGGACTTGTTGCCAGCTTCTTCTCTTTTCTAATTTTTTCTCTTTCTTCTTCGTTGTATTTGACATTTTCCTGAGACTCAGTTTTGTAACTCTAAGTACCTTATGGTGACAAACAGGAGAAATGGGGCCTGCTCTGATATGGAAAATAGACAAAGAAAATAGGCCAAAAAAAAAGTTTCAAATCCTGGAAAAAGCATTTGTGTAGTGCTTACGACCCTCCTTGTCTTCAGTTGCTGGTAGAAGCTGAAGCTCTCCAATTCTTGCACAGTTGTTTGTACACAGAACAAAATACTGTTGATTTCTATCCCTAATTAGAGTTGCTTTATTTTTCTCTCCCAACCTTTGCTTGAAAACGAATATCAGCCTTGGCTCTTTGTGGAGAGCAGCAAAAGGCTGCCCATGGGCTTTGGTGCTCCCCGTGCTGTGAGCCATGCAAAAGCTCAGTACCTGCATTAGTGGAGCAGCACCTGTGGGGACATGGGTGAGCAGGCGGCCTCCTTCAGCTTCTCTCCCAGCTATTTCCACACATGCAAGCAAATATTTAATGAAGCACTTTTAATTTTGTCCGTCCTATCATGTCACACACCAGGCATTTTCTCAGATCAGCCCAAATGAGAAGCTTAGAGAGAGTTTTCTAATAAAAGATTGCTTCACAGGTGAAGACAAGAGCTCTGTTCTCAGATGGTGAAGCAAGGGCTGCCCCTTAGGTTGAAATGCTGTATTTTGTTTGAATAATTGGGGGGATTTTTTCACACGTGTTTAGGTTGTCACTGAAGACTAAAAAACGTTAGCTAATGAAAGTTATTACTTCTACATTTGAAAAAAAAAATCCAGAATTTCAAAATCAGATTCCTTCTGCTGTTTCTCTGTGACTGAATGAGTTTATTTTAACACATGCAGATACCTTTTTACCATGTCTGTCAAGTGCTTTCAGGCCTATTTTACAAAGGAAATAATTGGAGGTTTTTGTTACAATTATTTTCAAGGTATGTGCAATACTCTTTGCTCTGCTAAAGAAAAAAAAATTCTGTCCTAAAATTTTAAAATCTAATTAATCATTTCTGCTCATTTAACTAGTTATGTGCAAATGTGTTTTCACTGTTACAGTTGTACAGCTTGAGAAGTCTTCACATGATTTTTTTCTCTGCTAACACTTTCACACCTGATGGAATTAAAGATGTACTGTACAAGGACACTTATCTAAAAATTATTATCTGTTAATTGTGTGCATCCATGCATGCCTCTTTAAGGAAATGCTCTGTGTCTCTGCAACAGTTTCTGACTATCATGTGATGCAGGAATTACCATGGTAACTGCTTGGATGCATTTTTTATTGTACAGCACAATGAGAATGTAAGAAAAGCTGTGAAAGTTGGTGGCAACACAAGTTACTGCTGCCCTTGGTTTGTGTAGCAAAGACCTTTTAGCACTCACAGTGATAAAAGCATTGCTATTATCTTAGGATAGAATGTTTCTGTTTTATACATGAAATCCAAATTAGGCATATTTTATTGCAAAATTAATTTGATTTTTTGTACATTTGTGATTTATGGCTCCGAGAAACGCATTTTCTTGCATTTAGGAAAGAGAAAGTGAAGAGGTCCTTTGCTCATTAATCTCAAGGATAAACTATTAGGCTTTCTGTAGTCTTCTGTAACATTTGTATGGAAATGAATATATTTCTCAAGAAAGGAATTCACAGACTCCTATCCCTTAAGGGAAATATATATTTCATGTTTAATGCTCTTTAAGAAATATGAACGCAGAAAATTCAGTAAAATTGCATTTTCTCATATAGGATTACCATGCTTGATAAAGCATTTTTCTTTGAAATGCTGCATTTTGAGTGAGAGGTGTAGAACCTGAAATACAGATGTTGATTTTTAGGAGATAATGGCTGTATATGCCCCTAATAATATCATTTTAATATCTTGTAAGAGTTGCTTTGTGTGAGTGCTACCAGGACGGAGCAGCAGCCTGTGCATGTAAATCATTCCCTGGCAGTGGTTCTGATCCCTCGAGGAGCATTTGCTACTCACTCACTGCATAGCTGCAGAGCTAAGAAGCTCAAAGAGGTCTATTGAAGGGCCCAGTGAAATCTTGTTTCTTGCAGTTCACTGCTGAAAGGAGAACAATAAAAATATTATAAATGGAAAAACAAATCTGTGCCTTGGAAGGGAGGCTCCAAAATGGAGGTAGAGAAATCATTTTCCCCATTAAATCATTATTTAGAACTGGTTGTAAGTCCTGTGAATTGTTGAACACAGTGAGCACTCACAGCCTGATGTTCAGGAGTCCCATTTACAGAAATGAGTGCAGAGAATGTATTTCCCTACAGCTCAGCCACAGACTCTAATGGGCCAAGCGCTCTGTGAGAATCAATAATTAAATTGGGCTGAAATTAATCAAACTTCAATCCAATTAATCCAAATATGGCTCTATATTTAATTCTTCCTCAAAAACATAGTTCTCCAGTGCTAGAAACTGGGAACTGTCTCTAGCTCTGCCTACCACATAAATTTGTCCTGGTCCTTTCAGTTTGCAGTTTTCTGAACATAGTTTTTCCAACCCATGATGAATGCTGCTTTCACAGTGATTTGTGCTTGTACTGGTGTTTCATATCAAGATTGTTACAATTTCACATATGCTACTTGAAGGATATTGTCATAATAAAATTTAAATTTCACGGGTTCCACAGTTGCCACATCTGAAGGTAGAACCATTGCCTCCATGTAAATTCTAAACAGGCAGAGGGCAAAGAAAATGAAATAACAAAATATTACATCTTGCCTGAGTTTCAACAAAGAATTCTGATCTTAAAAGTAAGCTATCTTTTGCTCCCAGTGTTTCTCCCTGTCAATATCCCAGTCTGCCACCTGCTAGATTGAAAAGCCCCACAAAGCTGCATTATTTTCCAGTACTGAGCCATGAGCTGATGTCACTACTTGTATAAGACAACAATCAAGTGAGTTTTCTCATCAGTTAGTTCCAGTAATGAAATTATCTATGTTCACAGTACTCACCGGCAATGCACCTCTGCTCAGGGGGTCTCTACTCTGTATTTATTTCTATGAATTTTTTTTCCAAACTTGCACTGATTTTTATTTGGAGAAAAAGATTTTACTATTAGTTTATTAATATATGTCTTCTCCTCCCACTCAAGAACTGTTAGAGATAGTGACCTAAAGGGAAGTATTTGAGCATCAAGTTGCATACCCTATGTGCTAATGCTCTAAAGGGAAAAAGGAAGCTCCATGTGTCTGATGTTTTCTCCAGTATTGATCATTCTCTCAGTCTGCAGATCCTCTTGGGAGGTTCACAGTGATAAAAGCTTCTCTGGACAGAAATGCTTTTACTGAATATTATAAAACACTGCCAAAAAATAATTAAAAACTACCAAACAAAAACATATTAAAAATACTGTTTAAATAGTGATTTTTTAGGACTTAAAATATTTGAAAAAGCAGAACTTAAAATAGCTTTAGAGCTCTTAGCAATGTTGTTCTTCTGTACATTTTGTGGGCAAAATCAGCACCACATGTATCAACTGATCCTTAAAAAAACCTTATCATACATGTATAGAAAGATATACACGCTGACATTCCAGAAGCATGTCTACCTCATCTATTTCCTAAATGTCAAGTGCTTAATTAAAACATTCTTTTAAGAACATTTCTACAATATATTTACTGTGTATCTGGTATCTTTAAAAGGAAAAAGGTGAGAAAATCTCATATTGTGTGAGGTTTTAGCAGACTTTGCCTTGTACATTGTCAGGGGGGAATAAATCCTTAGACAGTATGTTAGTGCCACTAAAAATGACAACATAAAATTCTGTATGTTGTAATCCTGAAAGGGGCTCAATCTGAGCCAAAAGCATTCAGCTCTCTCCATGTCTTGCTGAAGGAACGGTGCTCTGCCAAGCCAGGTAAGAAATTTTGCATATGGTCTTCATCAGATGACGAAAGGATAGAAATGTTTCCTGGTGATCTCACAGCATATCCTATTTCCCAGTCTTGACAGTGGCTCCCAGCAGCTTCCACAGGTTCTCTGTACAGTATCTGATGTGGCTGGAGTGATTGTGCATATCTGTTTGCACACTGTCCATATAGTAGAACTAGTTGGCTAATTATGACACTTTTCAGTATTTTTTCCTGAAAAGAAAAGATTGCAGCAAAAAATTAGGATTTTATAACAGTGCAAGCTTTGGGTAGAAAGAATATAGAAATATATATATATAGAATATAGAATATAAAAAAATAATTTATGAACAAAGGAAATTAATTTGGTCCAAAGGTTTTCCTCTGTATGCAATTAATCTACTTCCTAATAGAAAATATTCTCAGAATATTAACAGAATGTTTTGGGTTGGAAGGGACATACAAGGATCATCAAGTCCAACTTTTAAGTGAATGGCTCCTACTGAACTCACAACCTTGGTGTTATTAGTACAATACTCTGACCAGCTGAGCTCATCTCAGGGCCATGACATATCACATACTAGTGACATTTTCTTTTTTATTATTATGTTTCATAACCTTTTCTAAAGATTGCTAAATGTTATTTCAGGTCCAACAATATATATTAAATACGTAATTTTGTTTTTACATATTTTCAGTCTGGTAATTCTGGAATAAGAACGAAAGGAAATCACTTCACTGGGGTGGCATTCAACCACCTCAAGTAAAACATCATCCCCTTTTCCTAGTAACTTGCTCACAATCCTCTGCCTCAGCCAAAACACATTTGTCAATTAATGGAATTTTTAATTAATTAAAAGTTGGTTTTAATTAATTAAAAGTTGGTTTTTCTTTATCTACACGAACTGTTTTCTGTGTAATCAATTAGCCAATGATCTTTATGAGAGCACCAGTGCTACATTAAAGAGCACCCAACCAAAACTGAAACAGTGATGTACATGTAACAGCATAGCTATGCCATAAAGATCTCCAAGATGCATTTTGGAGATAAATGTCTCAAGCTAATAACCAATCATGTTTCCACATTTCATCTGCATTTTGTCCTCACATCTGCCTCCACTGGGAGCAGTATTCATATTCCAAACCTGGGGCAGATGTTAGACCCTTCCCATTATTATGATTTTATTTTTAAAAAGGCAGCTTGCCATAAAACATGCCATGTATTTTAAAATTCTCATGTGAAGGGAGTGATGAGTAGCAGATGCATGGTTTGAAGACACAGCTTTTGTAAGGAATCCTTAGTTCTCCCTCACTGCTCCATGACTAATTCTTTCTCCTCCAAATGCCAGATTTGTTACATGAGCAGAGCATGTGACTAGGGGGACAGGGAAAAAGTCATGTATGCATGCCTAACTTTGGTGGTGAACATAAAAAAAATAGATTGCTGTTTATTTGCAAGGCCTTTTTGCACCAGAGTCCTGACAGAAATATTTTGAAATGGAGAAAAGGGAGAAAGATTTGGTTTAATAAGCTTTTCTGATACAAGCAGAAACAGGTGTTCATGAGAGAATAAAAATGAAACTCAACACACTTGCCATATTTGATGTTGAATTCTGTTTAAAATTTTCACTCAGGCAAATATTTTTCTTCTGAAAATCCCAAAAGTAATTAATTTTTCTGAAAGGAAAATCTCAATAGTTGCCATGTCAAGCTCCCATCATAGAAACAGAGAAAATGGCTTGGGTTGAAATGTCATCTAGTTCCAGACCCCCTGTCATGGTGCTCGTTCTTAGTATATGGAATTCTGTATCTAACCAGCTTGACCCAGAGTGAGTAGATTAGCAACCTTCAGGAATCAGAGACAAAGGATATGAGACACAAGTCAAAGTATGCAAAGTGTGAATAGCTAGAAGTACACAACTAGACTTTGGAGAGTTTGGCACATCGTGTTGCCAGCTCTTCTTTGATGTTATCAAATATAGTAGCCACAGTGCTAATTTTTGTACACTCAGAAAATGGAGCTTGTAGCCAAATTGTCTCTTTAAAAACAGGTGTTTGAAAAAAGAGATATTATTAACTAAAAGATGGGCAGGCAACTCAGAAATACCAGAGAAAGATAGATTACAAAATTCATACTCCTGCAAACATTTCATTTTTTATCTAAACAAAGGGCAACACCTTCAAATTCTATACTTCACCACTATATTGGTCGCTGTGAGATAAAAAAATATTTTTATATTCTCAGTTACTATTTATTTTATATTCAGTATTTTTCTCAGTATTTGGATGTCAAACTGCTCTTTGTCAGGTGTACAGTATGTACAATTTTCCCTCTTTGCTCAGAACCATTCATAATTCATTGCCTGGCTTTGACTAACTGTATCTCTCATGAATTTACAAATAAGTGAAATTTCTTATACTCTAGTGGCTCCTTGTGGAGTTGCCTTTTTCAGACTAAACTGCGCATGATTCACTGTTTGTTTAAGGGGTTTTTCTTCTACATTTGCTATAATGTATATAGAGGTTTTGATTCTTAAGTAAATAGCTAGGAAAAATGGCCCAAATATTTGAAGACAGAAGTTCTTTATAAAGTAGTTCAGCAGTTTCATGATATGTATTTTTAAACTGATTTGTTATTTGGGGTTTTCCCTGACTTTTTATTCATTGTGTTTTAACTCATTAAATGTGCATAAATAAAATTTTTTTAACTGCAGCTGATATGGGGTCTGTGTTGTAAACTTTAGTCATTTAATTTATCACAAATTGCTCTTAAAGATCACAATTAAAGTTCTCAAATTAATGCCCTATAAGTTAATTACAATTTTTGTGTTTTGATCTTGTTTTCTATTAAAGATGCAGTCAAGGCCCTCCTGGTACATAGGTGCTGAGGAAATGTAGATCAAGGGCTGAAGTACTAGGACACTGTAGTGGTGAGTACTACTGAACTGTAGTCATGGAAAATAATAATTCTGTCTTCAAATTAGGATTTAAATGGGCTGATGACACTGAACAAGGAAAAGAAAATGTATTCATTAGTTTATGCTATTGCTTTGTGTACTGAGTGACATGGAGATGTCATGAAAAACTATATTAATTCATTGTGCATTTTTTCATCATATATGTGGAAAAGAAGCCAGTCAAGGTTGGACATGCAAATTTTAATTCTGATGTTTCCTGACTGCTAGCACTTGCCTTTACAGTCTTCAGTCTTCACACACACACATATAGACATACAGAGTAGCAACCAGAATTTCCAGTGACTCTGTTGCACATGCTCAGTTTGAGGTCTGAGCATCATCTGGGGGCAGCAGAAGACGGGAAGAATTAGAAGGTGGGTTTATTCTTCTGTCTGTGGACTTTAACCTCCTTTAAAGCCTCAAGGGGAAAAAGCGAGATTTTCTTTTCTTTAGGTTATAATAAATTCAACAACACTAAGTAGTAAGGCGATTGCAAGTGCTAATGCA
This sequence comes from Agelaius tricolor, assembly GCF_023055355.1. Lineage (NCBI taxonomy): Eukaryota > Metazoa > Chordata > Aves > Passeriformes > Icteridae > Agelaius > Agelaius tricolor. The sequence goes on from NW_027269327.1 coordinate 299,437, forward strand.
AAGGACATAAGGTGAGTTCACCTAGAATTAATAGGGTTTTAAAATCAGAACTGCTATTTCATGTAGGCATTTTCATTTCTTCCATTTAATACATAAATTATGTCACATTTTTTTTGTGCCGTATCAGAGTGGAGGATTACCTAAAATATGTTGCTTTTAGAATCAATTAAGTCAGAAAAGACTTCTGAGATCATCAGGTTCAGCCTATTACCAAACACCACCATGTCATTCCACTGGGAATTCCATGGAGTGGAATGATGTGTCATTTCCAATATGGAAAGAGAATGACATGTCATTCCATGCCATTCCATTCCCATATTTCCACATGGAAATAAGTTCCACATCCAGTCTTTTCTTAAACACCTCCAGGGACTGTGAAGGTGGGATTGGTAAAAGAGGATCCTCCTGAAAGATGTAAAGTCTAGGATTGCTTGCTTGGCCTGTTACAGGTTAGTTCAAATCATGGGATCGAATCCTAATGGTAAAGTGTGCCTGTATTTTCTTAATAAAGCATTTTATCTTCTGCGAATATAATATGAGCATGTTGCAAAACTTACCCCAGACTGTGATAACTGTCAAAGTTGCTACTGACAATCTATGTTCTTTCTACAGATAATGACTGAGGAGAATGACATCTGCAAACCAAAGTGTCCTTTAATAAATGCCTTATTAGGAATATGATGCTGTTTTTTGTCATACATTCTATTGATCACAAGAAAAACAGAGGCTTAATTAAATTTGTTTTTCTTACTGCAACAAGATAAAAAGTGCTTTTGAGATTAAACTGTAAACTTGTCCTTATTAGTGCCCAAAAGCAGATCAATAATTCATCTCTATTTCTTCCTGTAGTTTGTTATTAATCACAAATGAATGGCCACACACACCAAATGAAGTGATGGACTGCAGTATTTTTCCTCAGGAGATCCACATAATTTCATTTCAGATGTCACCAGGTGGCCCCTGCATTGTCCATTCAGGCAACAGAGGCAAAGCCACAATGTCACACCAGGCTTCAACCTACTCTGTAAACACTTTTTGTTCATACATACTGTAATGTATGCTCATCAAAAAAGGGTTTTTAAAGAAATTTTAATTCCTAATAAAAATTACACGGACCTTTTATTCTGGAAGTGAATGAAGTTGCCTAAAAGAGTTTTAATATGTGACAGGTTTATACCCTGTTATTAAAATAGTTAAAAATCAGCAATGGAATTTTGCTAATTGATTTTATTGTCTTCTCTGATGTTTGGTTTTGCATCCTGTTTTGATATTGACCTTTAAATCTCTCCTCTGAATCATCTGGAGTAATCTTTTCTGTCCTGTTCTTTCTCACACCTTCCTTTTTCTGCATTTCTTTGTGAGATTTTTGTGAGATTATTCCAGGAAGAATCACATGGTATGTGATTTCATTGTAAAGGAAGGGAAGCCCAAGCTGCTTGAAATGAAAGAAGCAATTCCACAGGGAATGGTTAAGCCATGTTACCAACATCCTGCTGTTAAAAAACTTGTTTATGACTCCCTGTTTTATTTTTATAACATAATCGAAAGTGATATATTTTCAAGATTAAATCAATCAATAACAAAATAATAAATTAAGCATTTCCAGGTGGGGCCTTCAGACCACTTGTTAGTCAAACCAGGAGGCTTTTTTTCTGATATTTCTCTGGGCTGTTTAATTATTTATGGGATTGTCTTTCTCGCGTGGCTTACCTTTTTTATTACTGACACAAATTTAGGTGAGCATTAAGGCAAATTACCTAAGTGATGCTGTAACCAAAACATCTGGAACATCTGTCATTTGGGCACCATGGCAAGTGGAGATGGAGACATCCCTTGGAGAGCAAGAGCCACACCTTCCCCTCTTTTGCTCTGTGTCACACAAACTTCTGTCTTCTTTGCTTCAGGTGCTCTCACCAGCTCATGCTGAGTAAGGAGCAGAGACAGGAGTTTGCAGAAGATCAGTTCAGAGACAGAAGGATTTGAACATTTCTTGGAATATGAGAGACTGATAGCTGAGGCTCTGGATTCACTGCAGCCACAGCCCCAGCCCAGGGGAATCTCAAGCTGACCCACTTCACTGTGAAGTCCTGTGAAAATAAATCTTCCATTCTAACAGACAATTAACAAATTCCAGGGGCTTTGAATTTGAGGAAAATATATATAGTAAGGGCCTTGTCTCTATTTCTTCTCTGTTGAAAGAGAGCGCAGAGTGGATTCTGGTGAGCAGAAGCACGGTGGAGACTCTCCTAGCTGGTGGTGACAGCTCTAGAACAGAATTTCAGAGCTTGCCCAGAGCCAGTTTCCAGCAGTGCTCGGTGTGACAGGGACAATTCTGAGGAACTCGGGTTATTTTCGTTGCAGTGACATCAAAACACACTGCCTACATAGGAGCAGAAGTGGGTATTTTGGCACTTGATTCTCCAAAGTGTCATGGTCCGTGCAATGAAGTATCAGTTAGGGAATTGATCTTAAATGAGTGCCAATAGTTAAATGTTAAATAGTTATTGTTAAATATTTTTAATTTAACATTATGATAAATACATTAAATAAAATCAATATATATGTTTTATTTAACATTAGAAATGCTGCTATTTCAACACAACTCAAATTATTTCAGCTTGTATGCTTTCTGTTAAGTAGTTTTTGTGTCCTCTCAAATTAAATTAATGCACAAGAACAAATAAGCCACTGATGGCCCAAAGGATTCTATTCTAAACAAAAAGTGGAGTATTTACATTTAGTAATATAAACAGTAAATTACTGTTGCATAAGGCTGGCATTGTATGAGCAAGTTTCTAGGCTAATAAAAATATTCTAAGGCAAGAAAATAAATGAAGTAGAAAGTGCTTTTTAGAAAACTACCTTTTCTTTTTACTTATATGAAACACAGACACACAAAAATATCCTTTAAAATAATTTGCCTAAAAATTAAATTCTGATTTCTTAGATTTTCATTTCTGTCTTTTTCAAAGCTGAATGTCTTCACTATATAAAAATGATAGAGAAGTGTCTTTAATTGGGTGAGTATGATTGAGATATATGGAAAAAAATCAAAAGTATGTTTGCTCAAACATATATTTGGGAAGTAGATTTAATGTATATCATTTTTTATGTATTTCATTTTCAGGTTATTTAAAATGAGCCAAAAAATTTAGAGTTTTGTCTGAGATTATGATTATATTTTTATAATCATTATTATATTTTGTTTATTTTTTATTATTATATTTTAAAATTATATTTTATTGTCACAATAGAACACAAAATAAAATGACGCGGACACTGGAACTCCGAGGTAAGAAGAAGGGAAGTTTAATTTCTGACTCCAACATTTATAGACTTTCAAAAGTGACAGTGGATTGGAGGATGAAAGTGCCACCTCTTCAATGACACTGGACAAGTGTCACTGACATCAAATTTCTCCTCCTCCAGAGGGGAATAATTAAATAAAACAATAATAATTTACATAAAAGTGCATGAGAAAGTTCATTACAAGAATGTAAACAGCAGAAGGCTTAGAAGAACTTTGAAGAACAGGGTGACATTATTATTATTATTATTATTATTATTATTATTATTATTATTATTATTATTATATTTTTGTAATTAAAGAGCATACATCAACAGTATTTTAATGTTCATGCAGTGGGCAATACTGTCTCCCAAAGCTGAGCCACTTCTTCACAGTCCCATCACGCTTGCAGTCAAGAAAAAGCCACTGAGAGCCATCACCTTCAGGGTCCCTAAGCAGAGGCAGGTGGTCAGTGTTAACCCTACAGTGCTGCCTTGTGGTTTTCTGTGTGAAAAAAACCCCATACACACATGTATGTGCCAACCAGCATCTTTTATACATGCATTCATCATATATATATACACAATATATATACATATGTACATATATGCACATACACGTGATGTATACTGCACATCACATGCATCACAGTTCATTTGATGTTTCCTCTATGCAGGGGAAACTCTTTGTGCTTTATTGACTCTATGATCAGACATAATTCCACAGAAAAACACAACTGAGAAGAAGGTTGACCTTACCTTTACTTGATTCAATTTTAATTCCACTAAGCAACATTTACAAAAAAAGAAAAATATTGGAATTTTCTAGATTAAAAATAAAAAGAATTTTGTTGATTGTTCTGATGTTTACCTTGAAGAAAATTATCATGTTCTCCTCACAAACTCTTTTAGTGCAGGCCCATTGGGGGAGTCTAGCCAGTGTAGGCACACTCAATGGATTATACAATAAAAACTCTAATTAAATGGCAACATTCCAATCTTAACAATGCAATACTTTACCTTTTATATGCTTTCTCATCATTCATTTTCTGCTTCCAAGCATCATTTTTGAAGAGGGTGCGAGCGCAAGATGCTGAGGGCAGTTAAGGTCTGCAAGTGTCCCTGAGGCCCTGGCACAGAAATGTGTCAGACACAAGGCTGGGTGCCACAGAATGTGGCAGCTTCTGAGCCCACCTTAACCTCAGGAGAGAGTGAAAAGATATTTAGGTCTTTGCACTCAGGTTTTTTCTCCTCACTGTCCCTTCCATTTCAAACCATTCTATGATTCTCTGTGAAAAACAGAAATTTTGTCGGCTCCTCTGTAAGCTTTTCCTCAAGTTTCCTACAATGCTTTATTTCCTGTAATTTCTAACTTCTCCATGTATTTTATGTCTGACTTTAAGTCTGTTTCATCCTTATTTTTTACCTACCTTCTTACAGATAAGAGCCTGTCACACGTTAAACCGTTGCTAAAAATGTAATTTTGTATTGATTTCTAACCTCTCACCTGTGGTGTTTGAAAGAAACTGTTTCACCTGAACCAGAAATTGCAAGGATTATATGTTTCTAATGTTAAAATTTTACCAATGAGACATTTGCCAACAATAATTTTGAACATTAATTCCCAAACATGGCAGATTTTGTCTAAGCACTTGACTCAGTATAATTAAGCACACAGGCTTCTGTAGAGGCTCATAAGTAAACAGAAAATACTTTTCATTTTTGCTGTGCTTGGGGTTACAGCTGAGTGAAGAGACATCAAGCAAAGCTAGAATAGCAACATAAGACACACTAGCTGGATAGAGAGGACATCCATAGGTAACTAATTAAAATATCTGATTGCAGTTCTAGGTCCTTTGATTATTTACTCTTACATCTCCCAGCACAATGAAAATTATTAATGCAAAAGACACAAATTTCACGGAGGTACAAAAGCAGCTGCTGTTAAGTAGTTAATCTAGACTTATACTAGCCTTTAAACTGCTTCACAGCTTTTCATGAAAGGAACAAAGCATTTCATCTCTCAGAGGCAGCAGCTGAGACTGTGATGCTATCTTTCTTACGGTGCAGCTTTGAACTGTGACATTTATTCTGACTTTCACCCTCATTCCTATTCCTAGCTTCATGCTGAAAGAGAATTTAATTCATATTTGCAGATATTCTTTTGTAACTTGTATTCAACCTTTACCTTGAGGCTTTCTTTTTCCCCTTAGGCAAGTTTTTTTTAAAATTTGATCAATTGAATTTCATGATCACTTTTGAAAGTAAAGAACACTTTATGATAGCTTTATCTCTGCAACAAAGAGTATGTGTTAACAGGAGGGATCCCACTGAGGGAGATTCAAATATTTTAAGACTTGTCAATTTGACTGATTCTGTCTATATGGAATCATTTGAGGACATGAAGATGAACATCTGAGGTGTTATTGTAGCCCATCTAAATGCAAAGCTTCCTAACAATTTAAATGGAGCCTGGATTCCACCCCTTCCTTCTACTTACCTCGTTGAAAAGATAACCAAGGAATAAATAAAAATGTGAGGAACAATTCCATTTTTTTTTTTTTAACATATTAAGTGAGCAGGGAGTACCAGATGGGGAGCAGAACAGAAATTGGTGACAAGACCAAACCATGAGGTGACTGTGGCCATGGTCTGATTGACAAACAGGGGGGATTTGAGCTTCTGAGATTTCCAAAAGGGGAGGACTTGACCACACATGTGCCACAGGCCTGCAGAGCAAGCCTTTGAACCTCTGCAGAGGAGAAACCTCTGAGCAGAAAGAGCACAGCTCAGAAGAGGCTGAAGAGGTACATTTTAGCAATGCTACTTTATAAAAAATGAAGTGGCAAGAGAAAAACATAAACCTATTTACTGAGAAGAGATATAGAAGAAATATCTAAGTGAAGGGTCATGTCCCCTCAACTCTCCTTTTTCCTAAAGCAGACAGAGCTGCTGATGCTTGTCTTTGAAGAACCGAATGATTTTCTCCATCTCCCCCTTATTCCTTCTCTGTCATGTTCCTGATAATTGCTTCCTGCATTTTCACATGAGTAGGAGTCTGTGAAGAAGCAAAAACCTTAGGACCTATCATGCTCCTTCTTTTTCCCAAAAGAATGGATTTTTCTACTCTGCCATTGAAAGAAGAAGTGAAGAAGACAAAGCAGAAGCAGAGAGCTAAAATAAGAATGTGGAGATTCCTTGAGTAATGTAGCACTCATGGACAATTGTCAGGTCCTTACTGAGGTGTAGCTGGCTGAACAGTGCAGTGCCTAATGCCTGGATTAAAGTCTCTCCTTTGTTCCACATAATTCAAAGGTCTCAAGCTAAGAAAAAAACCCTGCCTATATTTAATGAAAGGAAATTATTTAAATAATTCTAAGATAGAGAACCTGTAAGATTCTGAAAATTATGAAGAATTGATTTTTAGTTAGTTTGTATTTTCTGAGCTGTCCATTTACCACAATAAATACAACAGTAATTTTGAAGCCCCTTGTTATCCTACTTATCCTACTTTTGAATCTTTCAGGTGAAAAGCACTGGGCCTGTTACTGCTCTGGTTAGTGTTCTGAAGCCTTGTGCTCAGTTTGATGTTTCTGAATTATTCTACTTGGTGAAAGAAAATTATTGAAAAGCAAAAAATTTTATTAGAAAAATACTTATTATTTAATATAGGGTTTCTTAAAGTTACTGATTGCTGTGGGGTTTATGTAAAAAATGGATGGAAAGTAGTATGTTTCAGTTAAGGAGCCTTGTTGGGTAATCAAGAAAAGGAAAAATTCCACAAACAGTAATCTGTACCTTTTAATTTTCTTTCATCTGTGCCATCTTTTTCACTAACACAGATTAATCTGTCCTTCCTGGGTTCATGCATCTCTCACACTGATCCTCCTGCTCCTTTCCCTTGCACATCCATGCCAGCCATCCTTCTGAGAGCACAAACGTCTGGAGACAGGTGCCTCTCTCACCAGAGCAAGAACAGAAAATGTGAGAGGTTGGGTGTGGAGCAGAGCTCCCAGCTGAGAGACTCTCTCCATGTCAATAGCAGAATTTCTTCTGCAGTCACTATAACTGTAGCCATCTACATTAAAACACATTTAAAAATTACAAGAAACTCTAGTGGTCCTTTTTATATAAAAGGATAAATAGAGCATTTTATTAACACTTTTTGCAGCAACAAAAGTGACACAGTCCACATCTTTTTCATTAAACACAGCAAAAGCTATGGTCACGTTTTACATCACTTTGAGGCACAAAGCAAAATACTTCTTTTCTTAAGGTCAAGGTATGATTTGCATTAAAAAAAAGGAGAAAAAACAATCCTCAAGTTGTATATTGCGGTAGCAGGGTTTCCAATCACTAGCACAATACAATGAACAGACCAAGAATCCAGAATGGATTGTTACATACAATAATATTCATTTGGTTGAATTAAGAAATGGATCATTGTTGTCATTTTAGAGTATTAAGAAGTGGTCTGGTGTTGCTAACTTCAGTTGGTTCAGTTTGGTTCAATCCCAACAACCCCAAGTATATACAACAAGCTAAATGTAGGTTAATATATCATCTAGAAGGTTATGCACTTCATAATGCATTGCACTTATTGCTTGGTACACTAATGTTGCAGTCACTGTTGAGTTATGCTCAAAGGACAAGCGTGATGCTTGTTGGCTTCTTTCATCCAACACTAGTTATTTACCACTTTGGTTTATTGTGAGATTTTATGTTACTCATATTCAGTGTCCATTATTATTACTAGGTTTGATTGAAAGACAAATACATCTTTTATTTCAGGGATTTCTAAAATAACAACATTTTCTATAATTACAGTATCTTCAATAAACATATCTATGTATACAACTGTGGCACAATGTGTAAAAATATGAAAGCTATTAAGGGAAGAATAAGGGTTAAATTATTCTCTGTTTCTTCTATTGGTTTCAAAATATCCTGCAAAACAAATGCATCCTTTTTATAGGGCTATTTGCTCATAGTAAACTTCTCTTTGGAATTTTGTAAAAGACTATATTCTTTTCTATGTTATATTGGGGTATTTTTTTCTCTTTCTAAAGACACAAGTACAAATTCAGAATATACTGCAAAGAATAGAATAATAAAGCTTGTATTTTGATAAAAGGATTTTCCAGGCTGCCTGAAAAGTCAGACTCAATATTTTATATTGTTTTTATATTAGTTGATAAATGCAGGGAAGAACATGACAATGTCTACATTTTCATGAGATTCTGTAAAGGATAGAAATAAGGATTTGTGCCCAAAACTTTCAGTATAAAACTCCTAAATAATTCCTTTATTTATCACAGAGTAGCCTGCAGCATGTAATCACCATAAACATACAATACGCCCTATTTGTTCTTTAGGCTTGATACCAGTAAGGGAACTGGATCAATCCTCATCAACACCTGGGACTCAACCTTTCTTCTTCAAGAAAGCTCTTGTCCTAGACTAAACACACAACTCCTACATTGCACTGAGTAAATGTGTGTCTTTAACACAACCTCAATACAGTGTAACAAATATATAAGTGCATTTTTAATGATCAAGTAATTTTGGCTTCTAAAAAGAGCATTAGATGTGCCAACTTGGTTGCTTAGTTGTGCTTTAATCTGTAATTATGAGTTTTAGCTCTTGTATACTGTAAAGTATTTACTTGCCTCTATAGTTTTGACCAGTAAACCCTTAAAACTCTAATGTTTATAGAACAAATATAACTTAATGAAAGTGATAACATCACAACTCATACAGATTGCACTTTGATGTATTTTTTTTACAGTAAGACCTTCCTGTTTGATATGTGTTTACATGTTTATACCACATTTTATTTCTGTGTGCAAACAATCACAATGAATTTAATCACAAACACTACAAAATATACCAAATATTTAGGTTTGTTATGAATAATCTCTTTCCTTGTAGTTGTATGAGTCTTGTACTTCCTCTTGTACAAATTCCTCTTTTTTCTCCCAGCCATTAGGCCAGCCACCATTGACCTGGGTTGTAGCACCGTAAGACTTGGTGGTACCATAATTTACATAATTCTGAGTAATGTCCCCTGTCTCCTCAGCAAGTTCATCTTCATGAATAAAGCCACATTTCTCTTCACTTGTCTGTTCAGGGTCTGCCCAGGGCTGTTTCTCTCCCGAAGCAAATATGCCATAGAAGATCACACCTCCATAGTGCACCAAAGCAGCAATGAGGAAGACATACTGCCACTCTTCACGTGTCTGCAAAGAAGAAATTAAAGCAGAAATGAGGAAGACATACTGCCACTCTTCACGTGTCTGCAAAGAAGAAATTAAAGCAGCAATGAGGAAGACATACTGCCACTCTTCACGTGTCTGCAAAGAGGAAATTTGCCCAATCAGAGTAGCACATAGATTTACCTAATTCTTCTGAGCTGCAAGATTTAAATTATGGATTGGGGTTGTGAGAGCACAGCTAAAACATTCATGTGTCCATTTCAGAAATTTTTATATCCATCTTTCTTTGAAAAATTTATCAGCCCACAAAAGCATCAACCTAATGGGCATATAGTGAAGCATGCCTCAAATTTGCATCCCTGGATGCAAGTCCCAGATTCCAGTATGGATATCCTGGCAAGTTGTATTATAGAAAGATCTTTCTCTTGAAACCAGTTGTACCGAACTGGAAGATTTGAAAATGGTATTTCCATTTACCTTGTTCTTTGTCATTGCTCCAACAATTATAGGGCAAACCATTCCAGACAAGGTCCCGACTCCATTAGAAATGCCCATTAAAATGCTAGCATACCTTGGGGCAATGTCTAAGTGGTTGACATTGAATCCTGCAATAGAAAGGTCAGTGAGTGTTCACACCAAGAGCAGAGCAGTACTTCAGTTGAGAAAAGTGACGTGGCATTTTTACTATAACATATCTGGGCTGTTTAATTGCATTTCATTATCTCTGAAAGACTTACAATGCTAAATACTCCTAGAGAGACTCTTGGTTTTCATTTCCTTTTAAGAAAATATTTTAAAGGGACACCAGGTTAATTTTCTCCCAAAACTGCAGTTTAAGAAAACCCCAAAACCTCCCAGCAGTGTCTGTGTGGAGTAGAGAACTCAGTAGATATTTAGACAGGGAAAGAATTTGCATTTCACAGTCCCTTCCATGACCATTTCATGCTGTAAATAGCATGTCTTTTCTTCTTCCAGTATGTAACATCTTCTCTTCCTATTGCCCACATTTTTCTTTTTGTCACACAGACCAGCAGAAGGGAGTTATTTTCTATTCTTCAGTGTTAAATTGGAGAAAAAACCAGTATCTATAACTGAATTACTAATTGATTTTGAAAGATATTTACTTGTTCTCTTGCATTTTCAGCAGCACAATTCTGTTGAAAATGTATGGAGTAACTATTTAAATAATCTAAAGAGACAGAATGAATTGTTCCCGAAATAAATACTTAAATAAGCGAAAACAGAGTCCAACCCTTTGGATACAGACGGTATAATGGAAAGGACAGGCAGTGTGATATGGCCAGCTTGGGGAAAGTGCAACACACTTCCCAAATTGTACAAAAAAGGAATGATACCTTGCAGAATGCGTGACATTAAGGACAGATTTGATTAGAGGAGATTTGAGATGTTTGGCACAAATGAAAGAGAGCCTGTTTGAGACATAAGGAAGCAGCATGGGAGAGGATACTAAAATCACAGTGGGAAAACAAGGGGAGGCCAGGTGACTTCTGTTTGGGATGGGGAAAGGCAAGGGGTTGATGAATCAGCAGGAAAGGGGAATAGCTGAACTTTAATTCAGAAAAGAAATCCCAGTAGTTAGGCCCCAAATAATATAATACTAACAGGCCCCAAATTAATAAAATAATACAATATTAACAAAGAAATAACCAGTATACAGTGGAAAAAAATAAAAGACTTCTATTTAAACAAAATTATGTACATTTAGGTATCATTATGTAATACCAGTCCATTTGTCTTCTATGTTTGATTTCAAGAAAAAACTGTCATGTACATTAGCATCCTAATGAGAAGAGGGTCTAATTTACTGCAATGAACATGGAAAAGATTGAAGTATTCGAACAGAAATAATCTAATATAAAATCTGTAATACCAAATGTACATTCCTTTATAATGATCATAAAGAATATCTATTTAAATAAATAATATCTATAATATAATCTATAATATAATATTTATATTATCTATCTATAATATAATATTTAAATATTATATATATTTAAATAAATAATGTCCTTTGGGAATTCCAGAGTGAGTGGGCTTTTTAATTACTTTCCATGAATAAAAGCAAAGATAGATGTTTTGTCTCCTAAGATAAAAAAGTTTAGTGTTAATAGTAATAGAATCTTACCAGATATGGCAAATCCACTAAAGCCTACAGCAAGCACTAAGAATGAAATAGCCACTCCTTTGCTGTGTGAATATCCCACCACGAGAAGAAGAGTTGCTTCCATACCAAAACCTGGTGAAATAATAAATAAAACCAGACATTGAGTTGCATTCCCTCTCAAACACTGCAGGCCTTAGGATGCCATGATGTTCCATAGGAAAACAAATAAAACACTACCTCAGAGTGGGATACAATCAGGTATTTCTTTCATCTCTAAAAAACACATGTTCTACCTTTCTCAAATGATACTTATTTTACTCTTTATATGCTAATTTATTGCCACTGTCTGTCATTTTTAAGATGAAAATAAACACTTGTGCTGGGGTTAGGTCATTCCAGTCAACTCCCACGGGTAACCTGCTTGTGAATTTTCCAGCCCTTACCACAGCTAATGTGGCTTTGACACCTCAGAAGTCAAGGATGAAATCTCAGGTTGTTGTCTGGGCTTTCTTAGTTCAGAGGGTGCTCAGATGAGGAGCTAAGGCGGAGTAAGTAGCTAAGAGTAGGCAAATTCCCCTCCATAACCTCATGTATTTCTTTAATAGTCTAAATGGTTTTCCAAATACCAAATAACTCTATGGAAATGGCCAATGAGAGCACCTGTGTTTTCTTTTATTTAGTAACCACATCTGCACTGCATAAAAAATGCAGAAAGTATTGCCTCCTGAGAACATACAACCGTGCAGTTTGTCTCTTTATTCTATACAGAACACAAGATGAACATCAAATCCCTTCAAGAAACATTCAAATAAAACAGAAAGGCTTACCTCCACAGTTCATTATCTTTCTGACATTAGTAGTTGAAACAATCTGCCTGCTTCTTAAAAAGTCAGCAATTTGTCCCCCAATAGGAACAATAATTGTCATCACTAAATGTGGCACAGCAGATAAGATTCCCACCTAAAATTAAAATTAGAATTAGCAAAGTATAAACCATAAGAAAATTGTGATTCTTCATTTTCTGAAGCATTCAGCAGCTAATTAATTATTTCTTTTCAATGTCACACTCTGTGTTAAAGCTTAAAGTCTTGGGCTATGAAATGAACAATGTGATCTGAAGATTTTATTTGATTTGATTTTATTTCATTTAATTTTATGAAGTACAGTGATAATTTTTAAGACCTTCTGATGCCATGACACTTGTTTTTTTATAGATTGTTTTCATAGTTTATATTTAAGCTAAGGCTTTTTCCCCTCACTTACAGTCCCTGTGACAGAATTTTCAGAAAATTCACGATCAAAAGTGTGAAACTGAATTGCTGCATTTCTTTCAGTGTTTAGTGCAGCTTTGCAGCAAGCCTCACATGCCCAGACAGATTCCCTGTGGATCATCATCATGTGCACAATGGCCATTTTTCTTTGATTTCTGACCAAGCTGCAAAGTGTACGTGGGCAAAAGATGTGTGTGAAAAGCTTTGTATATAGTGAAAGATAAAATACTGAATTTCCACTGGTGGTATTCAAAGTGCTCAGCATACATGGCAAAACAAGAGGTAGTTCTTTTGTGATGACTTCTCCAATAGATTTTATAGATTTCTTCTCCAATAGATTATTCATATTTACCTCCCAAGTCTGATCCAAACTTCACATGAACGCCATGGAGCCTCAGATCAGCCCTACATCTCACACTTTGCCTCTGTCTTTGCTCCTTTCTGAATGAGAAAGGGGGAGCAGCTCTCACCACATTAAAGGTGCATATAGAAAGGTGGCAAATTTATTATAATATCCTTCCTGGAACAAGATGGCCCTGCTTTTTAAAAGGCACCTGGAAAAATCCATTTGTCAGTGTTTTCTATAAGCTTTGGTGGGATTCTGCAGCCCCTGGGGCATCAGGGATAGAGTGTGATGGGTCTGCTGACACATTTCTAATACCAAGCATGATCTGGTTTTGAGCACTCAACTTGCAATGTAGCCCCAAATAAATCATCACTAAATCTCACCCTGCCTCCACCTTTCCCTATCCCATCCTTTGTCACAGTTGTTACTTCACTTATTCGTGCTGGTCAAGGAAACAGGAACTGGGATGAGTAAGATTCAAGATGTAAATCCATGCTAAAGATGTGTCACACTTTTTTTTCCTGTTCTTAATAAATCCTACAATACTTAAGTGTAGTAATACTACAATACTTAATACAATACTTCTTAATAAATACTACAAATACTAGCTCTGGTATTTACTTAGTTAAGACAGAAGCTTCACATTCTTGTTACATACCTTGCTTATTTCAAATCCAAACACTTCCTCAAAGTAAGCAGGCTGACTAATTAGCAGCAAGTAAAAAGTCCAGCTTCTACAGAAGTTTGCAACTATTATTGCATAGACTGGCATAGATGTAAAAAATTTTCTCCATGGTGTTTTGTATTTCTGAAACACAGGAAGGGGATCCAGTTACCGTCTTGGTCATTATCAACTCTGCATCTTTCCTTACCCTTTTCTTCAGCTGTGGTCCAACAAGCACATCTCTGCACAGCATATAAACGTTACCACAAAATGCACAAAGGGAGAAACTCAGGGATGCTTAATTGTAACACAACACTCATGCACAAGTGCTTTTATCTCAGTCATATAAATATGTACATGGACATAAGACCAAAATAGTGATGTCTTTAAATAATAATGTCTTTAAAAGCAAATGTTGCTGTATGTAAGGAAACAGTTAGATTTGACACTAACTACATGATTCCTTTCAGATTTACTGCAAACAGGCATTTTAGCATTTAAATCTTAATTGCAGTATTCCACCTTTCTTTTTTTTTAATCAAGTCTCAGCTGAAACTGCTTGGTCAATATATTTTTTGTTTGTATTATTGTATTTTTAAAATAAATTGCAGAAAGAAAAAAAACAAAAACAAAAACGAAAGACAGATGGACAACCCTGCTGAGTCCCAGCACCTGTCCACAAGCCCAGGCTTCCACCCATCTGTGTTGATCCAAGCACAGGATCCATACCCAGATAAGTGCTTGAAAATCGCTTCAGCAAGAATTCAGGCTCAATTCAGTCTACTATTGATTTGAATACTGGCTTTTCTTTAAAAAACAAACAAAAACCCAGCCTATAGATAGATACGTGCAACACCTTGTACATCTATTAAATTACATTTAAGTGAGAGGTAAGGATTAAGTGATTTAATTACTGAGAAGCCAGCCAGAAAATCTAACTTGATGGTATGGGAAGAATTTCAGCTTAAATATTTTAGAAGCAACTAAACTATTGATACAAGATAATCATTTTGAAAAAAAAAAAGTTTAATTAAAAAGCCACAGTAAAAAATAGAAATTGTACAGTCCAAATTAGAATTGTATGGACATCCTTCAAAATAACTCATTTCACATCAGATTTTCAAAACCATGAGCCCTACTGGATGCTGTTGAATATCAACTGAGACAGGCCCTCAATAGCACCCAAAAGTTTCAGCTATCAAAAAATGACTCTGTAATATTTTCAGTTGCTTATTTAATACTAAACCAAGTTTTTACTAAGTCAAAAATTGTTAATTCCTCAGTTCAGTCAAGAACCAGTGTTCTGACCAAATAGGAAATATAATGAGGGTCTACTGGGAATGGATGGTGTAAAAATTTAAGCAGATGAAGTGAGGCTTAAACAAATTTTTTTTAATTTTCCTGAGTGAGTGAGCACACATGCCAATAGTTTCTTTAAAACTTTTCAGCAGGTACAGAAATAAGATGATTATTAGCACAGTTGGAATGTTAAGTGGCTGGAAAATTCAGAGTTCATACATGGTTTTTAGGTCATACGTGGTTCGTGAGAACTAAACCACTACACAACTAACATTATGAGAGGCTTGATAACATGTCTCCAGCAAAATGAGAAATAAAGGGAATTGTTCTGAATTGTTCCCTGCAATAATGGGAAATGTTCTTATGGATCTTGAAGCATGCTCTATTGCAACTTGCAGTTTTTCTGGCAGACAAAACATAAAATAATAATGATGGGCATTTTCTGGTGTTCTGGGGACCTCAAGAGACACTGAGCAGTGCTTTTCCTGCAGTTTGCTTTTAGGAAGAGGAAAACCTTCCATAAATTACTTATATAGGAAGGAAACTGACTTTTTCAGCTCAAGATATAAGAAAAGTCTAAATAAAGTTGCAGTTTCAAACGTAGCTGTACCTCTTTTTTATAATTTGAAGTAGACAAAGAGGCATAAATTCCATGAGTCATCTGCTAGAAGAACTGTGTTCTCTTAGTGCAAAAGTGGAATCCACCCAGAAATCCACCAGCAGATTTAAAAACTTCCCATGCCCCAGGAACACATTTGTTCAAATTGTTCAAAATGCACTTTTCAATCTTATGGCGAGTGTTTGATTTTTTTGTTGTTGCCTTTTTTTGGTTGCTGGGATGCTCATTTTTCTTACTATCTCATTGGAAACCAGTGTGTGGGTAATGTTCTTACTTCCATTGCACCTAGGAGGTTGGCACTCTCTCCAATGCTTTCTTCTATGTATCTCCTTTCTTCATCTGTGATTGTAGGATGCTTTGCAGGACTCTCATATGAAACCAAAAGCCAAAACATGTACCAGACTATACCAAAGCTCCCTTTGGAACAGAAAGAAAGACTTAAAAAAGAAATGCACAATAAAGCAGCAAACAAGGAAGAAAAATCTGTGAAGCATTACAACAAGTTTAAATGGCAATTGTTGTCAGTGCTTCTTTACTGAGTTTTCTCAGTAGACATAACTCTACAACAGAGAGTTTGGTCCTGTGAATAATACTTGTGCAAAATGCATGCAGAACTATAGCACAGTGAAGTAATCTTTGCTTTGTTTACAGAATTATTTCACTGCAAGTGAATATTCACTGATCTTAACATCAACTTGTACAATGAAGCAACTTCCATTTCATTTCACCAAACTGTAAATGAAGGCCCACCCAGCTTTAAGATGCTGATGTTTGATTACTGCATTAAATTTTTACCTGCAGAATAGAAGACTCTGCCAACATTTTCAACATAGCAACGCACTTCCTGAGTAGTTTATTAAATTTCTATAATGCTTCCACTTAATTCACATAAACACAGTCTGAATTCCCTTGGGGCATTCTTTTCTGTCAGTGTAGGTTAACATAACTGGTGTGGATAAAGTTATGTAGGTCTTCAGGTAAAAATCAGGACAACTTATTCAGGGCAGGTACTCTAAATTTGCAGTTTTACCGGTGTGAGAGGTGTTAATGTGAGCAGAGATACATAGATCTGCCCAGAAGTTTGCACTGCTTGTGCTAAAAGTAATGGAGGTTTCAAGGTGAGCTAGCTTTTCTTATTTTATTATCTTGCTTTCTTACATACTCTTTTTAAATTCTATTCTCTCATTGCTCTTTTCTCTAGACTGTATTTTTAGATTAAAAGTCCCACTTCTCTGGGGTTTTTTTGTCCTCCTAACAGTAGCTGTTACATTTTTAGAAAGGGTAGAGGAAGGTGAGACAATCCTGGAGTGAGAGGAGCAGAAATGCATACCATACACATAGAACACAGAAGACCACCCAGTATATTGCACTAGAATCCCAGCTAGAGGCATTGCAATCACAGCTCCTGCATAGGAACCTACGAAACAAGACATGTGGGTGAGCAGGGGGGAGTAAATCACTTTCAACACTCTCGTGCATTACAAGAGGAGGGAAGGCAGGAGGACAAAGTTACTCACCACAAAAGGAGGTGGTTGCTAACCTACTCCTCTCTAATGGGGGGGCCCACTTGCTCCAGATGCCGTGGCAGGCAGGGTAGGTGACCCCCTGGGAAATGGGGGTACCACAGGTTAGCTAAAGCTGGTCAGGCACTCACTTAATTGTCTTTGCATGAGCTTTTGTCTTTAGTTGCTATAAACAAGAGGTTGAGAATGCTTTGCACCTTTACAGCAAAATCTGAACGCAGCCACAGAAAAACGTCAATATTCGAGTTGGGTTTTGTGTGTCACTTCAAATCATTACAGAGACTGTATGAAACAAATATAAAACATGTTTCCTTTTGTTCCCCCTCCCCTCCCAGGAAAGAATTCCAAATCGTTAAAGAGTATTAGTGCACAAGAACCAGAGTCAAAGGAAGGAGGACAACACAGATTCTTGAAGTCTTTCTAATGCAGGACTGATTTATCCAGCCCTTATTTTTTTTTTTAACCTAACATTTAAAGCAAAATTTAGGTAATACTGATTAAAGTGACACTGCTCTAAAACTAGAAAATAAGATCTATAACCATTCAGAAATATGCTCTTTAGAGAGGTTTTTCACTCTGTCTTTAATGAACCTACTTGAGCATATAAACTAAGTATTTGAATGATATTATTTGACTTTATTTTAAACCAGCTACCTTTTAGATCTCTCTTCAAAACCAGCCTTTAACTTAGCAATAGAAAAATTAAACCTGCAGTGTTGAAATTTTTAAAGGTGTTACACGAAATATACAGTAATTTCTGATTAAGATGTCCAAAGGTACACAAATTTGTGATTAGAAATTATGGTATATGCATATACACCATATATGTATTTTTATATAGGTCATATAAAATAACCTATATAAAGGTTATATAAAAAAAGGAAAGGGGAAGGGAAGGGAAGGGAAGGGAAGGGAAGGGAAGGGAAGGGAAGGGAAGGGAAGGGAAGGGAAGGGAAGGGAAAGGAAGGGAAGGGAAGGGAAGGAAAAAAGGAAAAAGGAAAAAGGAAAAAGGAAAAAGGAAAAAGGAAAAAGGCTCAATTACTTTTTTCCCACTTTTAAATTATGGTAAGTCTCTTATTCATTCCAACAAAAACATGGCATGGTCAGGACTTAAGATATAACCTTAGGTTTTTGTTAAATATTTGCCCTGTGATGCTGACCAACAAGTAATTGTTGAGAATTACACCAGTCTAAGCCTTCTGCAGTATAGGAGTTCAGTGAAACATCAGTGCTAAATGCATACCTCACTGGCTTCTCATTTTGCCATGACATTTTATAGCTGAAGGAAAACCAAATAGCAATAATTCATACATTGAAATCCTTTACACTGAACATCAGTAATAAATTTAAAACCATTTCTATCTTCCTTGCAGAGCTACAGTTGCTAGTTAAAGGCTAACTAACACCATGACATTCACTAGTTTTACAGTTTTCCACACCTCTACAAGGCCCTGCAGGATCCTCACGAAGATGACACATCCATAGTGCACCCTGGCTGCAGATGGGATTAGCATGTTCAGGGAAGATGTCAGCAGTATAGCAGCACCAAACACTCTGCAAAGGCAGCAAAAAAGGGGAAAGTAAGTGACCTCAGTGCTCTCCCAACTGATTTGCTCTCCATACATATGCTCATGTATCAATGTAGGTGTTCCCTACGTGTCTTCTTTATATGGGGAATATGCTGACTGCACTGGAAAAGTGTCTGCTTCCATCTAGTGTAATAATCTGTCTGTGAGACCCAGAGCAAACATGGATGTGTTCATCTATTTAGCATCATTTCCTAAGGAAATATATCTTATGCAATCA
This sequence comes from Agelaius tricolor, assembly GCF_023055355.1. Classification (NCBI taxonomy): domain Eukaryota; kingdom Metazoa; phylum Chordata; class Aves; order Passeriformes; family Icteridae; genus Agelaius; species Agelaius tricolor. The sequence goes on from NW_027269327.1 coordinate 318,596, forward strand.
CAGGTATAGATATTAATTTCCCTATAAACACCCACTTTAATTTTCACACTAATTTCAACCAAATCCGATTGAATTCTCCACCCTCTAGAAACAAAGTTAGAATTTGTCTCCAAAGGGTGTGCTAAAAGAGATTGTCAGTAAAAGAATTTCTCATGTGCTTTAATTGTAAGAAAGTGACACCATACATTTACTCCTCATAAAGCAGAAGAGAATTCACTTTCATACAGGCCAAAAGCATGGGGAGGAATTTCAGAGCTGGGATCTCCTTAGGGGATAATCAATCTGGATTCATATATCTGTAGAAACCAGATAATTCTTACTGCTGTTTTTTCAGAGGCTACTCACTGAAAATTTCTCATTTTGATTCCACAGCACCCTAATTTGAAATAAAGCACCTTACAAAGTCTAAATAAATGCATGAAGTGGTGATTCATTTTCAATTCCACTGATTTGATGGGATTTTTATTTGATTCGATTAATATCCAACTCTTGTAGGAGGAAACCTTTTTCCAGCATCATTGTGTCTTTTTTTTGTCTAAAGCTGCATAATGCAAATATAAATCTGATGACATATGACATCACAGTATCTGATGTGGAACTGATTTGACAGAAACCTTTGACCTCCACTTGTGTTCTTCAGAAACTGGTACAGTGCCATAAGTCACTGAGAAACAGACCCAGGGCTAAAGATGCAGGATGAAAATCCTCCTCAAAGACACAATGTTCCACAGTCTGTATTGTGAAAAATGCATGCATTTTATGATTGGCTTTTCACAAATATTGAAATGAATATGATATGTGTTGTGTTAGAAAGTAATGATGTATTAATTCTCTTAAGTAGTGTGGTAAATATAATTTTAGGTTAAAACATAATGTTAAAATAGAAACTGTGCTATGTAGGATACTTTTTTTTAAAGAAAGGACTCACAGCAAGATAGCAGCCACAGGACACCTGAATCTTTCAGAGAAAGAGAATTTATTGCCCCATTATCAGAAGAAACGAACTTCTTCCCGCCTCGAAGGTGCTGTCAGGATTGAGAGGAAGAAGCTGACACTGCCCAGACAGAATCCTGTGTTTGAATGGAATTTATGCATCATGGATGAGGTGTATGAATATGCAACAGGCTGTTGCTTTTAAGGGTTAATCCTCTGTTAACGTGGGTCCTTTTTCGGGCTTATTTTGTCCAGAAAAGGCACCCGGACATCCGTAACTCTTTGTCTCTATTGTCTCATATTGTCCTAATTCAATTTGTCCAAATTATTATTACTCTAATTGTATTACTATTTTTATAACCATTTTATTACTATTAAACTTTTAAAATTTTAAAAACAAGTGATTGGTGTTTTTCACATACATGTAGAATCACAGTCTGAAACAAATCTTCAAACAGCAAGCTGAGGATATGCCACTTTTGTTTGACCCATATTGAAGGGCATGGTAAGGAATCTTCAATAAAAAGCCCTAAATCTCCTCTCCTCATTGTGCTCCCTTTGATCTCTGTCTCAAGTTAAACAACATTTATCTGTCTGTACAGCATATTTCTGGCTCTGCTTGTTAGCATGTTCAATACATTTGCTGGGACTGACTGGGCACCTGATTGTGTTGCATTGTGAGGACTATTTTGACCTGAATTGTCTTCTACTCTTGATTTCCTAACATGTAAGTTTCTACTCCAAAACTACATGCACTTCATTTTCTTACAATTTAACATCTCCTTATGCTCACATAAACTCCAGTGGTGTCTTGGCCTGGTAAAATCACTTGAAGATAGAATATTAAAAAATGCCATCTCTTTACAAGGATGAGATTTACAAAATGGTTGCAGTAGGTAACTGTTCCTCCAAGGAACAGTTTTTTAATCCTGTATCTGAGATCAGCCTCTACTTGCACACGGCTGAAAGCTAATTTTCCCAGAACTGCCTCTGTCCTCATGTTTACTGAAGAGAAGCTGTTTCCTTGAGTCTGGTCCTTCTCAAGACAAGGAAAATGCAACTGAAGGAATGATCAGAGACATGCTTCTCCCAGACTGAAATCTGGCCTGCATTTAGGCGCACAAGCACTGGGGAATACTCAGTTACACCAGGGTGTAGATGGTGAAATAATTCTGCAGCACCACTTGTGAGCCAATTCTCTGTCTGAACTATGCTTCATAAGAATGATTTCCTCTCTCTCCCCAGAAATCTAAGGATTTAAAAGTAGAATAAGTTAAATTATGATTCTTGCAAGAAATGGCTTTTTTATGCTTTTTGTGAGTGTCTATTAGAAGTGATGTCATGCATGGCTATTTTAGTGAGTCCATTTCCTCTATAGCTCAATCAAGAGCAAATAAACCTTCCTATATTTGCTTTGTATCTCTCAGCACACAATCATAAATATCATAAGCATTTCTCCTTAAGGCCCCTTAATCTTCTTAGGTTTATTTCCACAAATACTAAATTCTACCTAACAAAATACTGTAATATAGTGGTGTTTTTTATAAAACCTTACTGTTTCATTGCTTTAAATATCTCACTTAGCAATATTTATTATTATTGATATAAAACAAAACTTATTTTGAGCTACATATTTTGTCAATCAAAATATATTTGAATGCAGCTCACATTTGAATATATTTAGTTGGTAAATGGAACATTCTGATTGTTCCTAGGGCATTTCTAAACTATTTTGCTGACTCACACATCAAACCCTCAAATTGTGCAATCCTTTTTTTTTTTGCTTACATTTTTTTTCTGTCTATTAAGCTAGTGATTTATGATCCTTTATGTTTAATTTCTGCACCTTGCTCAATTTTTCTACAACACTAACTCCAGCAATGGGTTAGAAAGTTTAGATTTCTGATGTTGCCATGGCAAATTAAATGTGTGTGTGGTTCCACTGTCATTTCCAGCTTGTTTAGGAGTGTTTGTTCCTCTCCACAGCCCACTGCATTTTTGTACAGTTTTCTACAAGTGTAGTTGTACACGTTCTACTTGTCCAGCTTTGTACAAGTGCCACTTTGCCCTCTTGGTGTTCTGGTGTCACACTGAGTGAAGAGCTGTGGCCCTTGCTGGACACACATTTTTAAAGCTGCTGTGCCCTTGGTACCTCCCCAGCTGTTTGCACAGCTGGGCTCTGGAGCGAGCCCAGCCTTGCTGCAGGGAGTCCCTGGCTGAGCTCAGCCTTGGAAATCCAGGTGGCTGCACTTTCATTCTGAGGTATCCTTGCAAATCCATTTCATTCTGGGCACACTCCAAACCCCACAAAAGCTTTTAATGCCATGGCACAAAGTGAAACCTTTAGCAGGCTGAAGGTAAACTCTGGGAAAAGGGAGTTATAGCACAGAGATGGAGCAGGCGAGCCCAATGGCACTGCCATGATTCTGGGCCCTTGCCTTAGGATGGAATTAAAATGTCATGACATGTCTTCAGCAGCCCCTAGCCTCGCAAAAAAATTCCTTTCTGACTCACAATCAGCAACTACATCTGTAAGAAAATAAACACATACAGAAGAAGACAATAAATACAGTAGTAGTGTGTCAAAGAGATGGGAAAAACCCCAATAAATTCTGGTCCTCATAAGTGACCAGAAGCAGTCCTGAAACAAAAAATTATGCTTTTTTTATCTATTTCTATTTCTATTTCTAGACTGAGTAGTTCTATTTCTATAGCTTATCTATTTCTATTTCTAGACTGAGTAGACTCAGTCCCAAAAATCAGAATCTAACATTGATCTTCAGTGTTTTGCTGACCCTGGCCTCAAAGGTCATGAACTGTGACTTAATCCTCCTGCAATATAAGGAGTAATAATAGCAAAATCATATTTGAATGAGAGACATTTGGGATAGGAGAAGAGAAAGAAAATTACTTTGACAGCTCAGAATCAGTGCTTAGAATGGAATGAGGTTGCATGGGGAATTAATCTGTTTGGGTTCCAAGTCAGTTGGCTCATTTTTCTCTTTTAAACAAAAGAAAAATAAGTGTATTTTTGGATTTCTAATCTCTGCACCTGCGCAGCAGCCCTATTGTCATCCACCTTTGTCAGGAAATTCACATTCCATGAGCATTCTGCAGTGTTACAGATATTCTGCAGTGTTTTACAGATATTGTTACACAGCTGGAAGCAGAGTCAGCTCCAAAAGTGATCTGAGCACAGAGCACAGGCAGATGGATGGCAGATCCAGTTACACACAGGATAACTGAAAGTGAGGAGTCCTCATTAGAGGCATCCTTTTACCCCAGGGACTGGGAATGAAAATTGCTGCAAAGGATTCATGGAACATAAAACTAAAGGCCCTTTTAGGTGTGTATGCAGTGGAAACAATTCCTCATCTGAGCCTCCTGTATTTTTATTTATGTCAATTTTTTAATATATTTGATAAATTCCACAATTATTGATGTCTCTATTCTCTGGATAATGACAAAACACTGAAGATCAATGTTAGATTCTGATTTTTGGGACCGAGTCCACTCAGTCTAGAAATAGAAATAGAATGAATCTTTTCTAAAGCATATGAAGTACCTTAACTAAATTTGTCCCTTAAAAAAGATTGAAAAGTAACTCTGTATATTTAAAATGAATTTTTAAACCTTTGTTTAAACAAGAAAATGCTGTAGTTTTAAGATGTGTAAATATATGCTGTATCAGTGAATTATTAACATAATTTCATTACAATTCAAAATCAATAAAGAACAGTAAGTCTCGGTCACTTACAACTACAAAACACCATTGCATGTATTTAAACAGATTTGCATTGAAAAGTACAAAGGTATGGAAAGTGTTCAATGGCTTCCATAGAAAATTATCTCAGGACTGTAACTGAATAGTTTTTCCCTCCAAAGTGCCACTGATCATCATTTCATGGAAGATCTATCTGCTGAATAGGAAAGTTTGATTATTTTGTTTGTTTTCTAGGGAATCAGAGGGTGTGGGTGGGTGTGTGGGGATGTGTGAAAGCATTTTGCACCACTACAATAAATTAAATTCAAAATATTATAAATTGGTTTATTCTGACTGTAAACAGGAGCCTATGGAAAATATAAACCATGGTCCTTTCTGAAAAACCTCTGATTTGACAATTTCACATGAATATTGATCATATTCTAGAGGAGAGTGTTTTCATTGGATGAAGTGTGTGTTTTGATCAAATACTTGATTTGTAAACAGTGATAGAACATTTTCCCTAGTCATAGTTACAAATTCATTAGGTAAATTTGTTAGGTACATAGGGTGGAAAACAAGGAGGATTGAAAACACAAGCTTTCTTCTGAAGTTTTCCCAACCTAGTTTAAAGATTAGACTAAAAAAACCCGCCATTATAAAACAAATTTAATTTATTTGGATTCAAGCCGGTGAGTTGGTTTGCCATTTTCCTTACAGAAATCACATGAAATATGTTGAAGAAAGACTTATTTTATGAAACAGATATGAAAGTTAAAGCTGGGTTTTGACTGTCCTTTGCTGCTCTTTCTTGAACAGTGCTTTTTTGGGAGAGTGCTCGTGTGGCAGCAGCTCTGAGCAGCAGAACATGTGTCACATAATGCGACTTCTTGGACTATTCTGTCAGCTCGAGCTTTCTGAAATGTATTATTTCACTTTATTGTCTTTATCTGTGACACACCTTCTCCTGCAAAGGGCAGCAATACAGCATAGAGTGGCTCTGCTGTACTTTCATGCCATCCAAACCATATTCGGTCTGAGAGGCACTGCAGGGCTCACTGCTGCACTAAATGCTTCATTCTGTCCACTAAAACACAGTGTCCACAAAGAAGGAGGACAGGACCTAACTGGAATGTCTGTGGGCTTACAGCAGCTTCTCAGAACCTTTTCTTCTGCAAATGTTGCTGGCAATGACACTTTGTGATCCACACCTCAACTTAGATTTTTCTTTGACTCTACAGAAATTTCAGGGGATACCTGGCACTTAATATTTCCCTCCTTACAAAGCATATCTCTACCTGTACCAGGTGTGATGATCAGGGCCTTCTAGGACTTTGATACAGAAAATGTGCATTTTGATGGCCTGAATTTGCTATGGTTCAATCTGCCAGGTTGGAAGATAAAAAAATCCCAAAATATTAATGAGATTTTTAGCAAAACAGAAGATTCAAGGGACTGGATCAAGCACTGATGTGGAATGCCATGCAAAGATTAAATCCATGTGTATCAGCAAGCCAGAAGAAGTCCTTTACATTTCTGCCTTCTTCAAAGCCCACTGATGCCACAGACTCATACCAAAACCACAAACAGTTTTCAGGCTGTGCCTTCCCTTGCCTGTTCACAGGCCTGGTTTTTGATATGTCAGTGTATATTTTATAAAAACTTGGGCACTGTTGGATGACAGCATCACTGGAATGGATGCTAAATGTAAAAGAATCCTGGGTCATTAAATTCAAATTATTGTTCTTACCAGCAAGTGCATTTACATTATCCTTTCATAAACAGATCTGTTTCCATCTGAGAAGTTACAAGCATTTGGCCTACTTAGCAGTTTTTCTTTTTCAACTTTTCACTTCATATATCCAGTATATATCTTCTACATATAGAAGACAGATATATATATATATATATATATATATATAAGACATATATCCAGTATATGTCTTCTACCCTTGTTGTTTTATTTTAATGGTTTTAATCCCTTCAGTTTCCACAACCTCAATCCTGTTTTCTTTCTTTTGCATCACTAAGCAAATCAGATCCTCTAGATCTTGTCTTGCTTTTTTCCTTCATTCATTTGCTCACTCTGCTAATCCTCTCTTTCCTGCCTGAATTCAGCTGGGGAATCTCTCAACCTGTGGTTTTGTTTTACAACTCATTCTATCTATATATGTCTAGCTAAAGCTCTGACTCATTCCTTCTAGCTCATTAGCTTTGGGACAGCTTGCTCTTTAAATTTGTAATCTGCTAAATAATGTTTCAAACCAGGACTGTCTCTTTCAAATCAGCTTACCAACATGCTGGTAAGCTGATATATAACACACTTATCACAGCAATCACCTGTAGGTTTAATTCTAAAATGCTTTGTGGAGTTATTTGGGAGGATAACTACTCTGTGTTGGACTCAAAAGCTGGACATCTGTACTGCTTTTTGGGGTGTTTTCTGGTTTATGGGGCACAGGTTACAGCTGATTGTATCAGGACTGCTCAGAGCAAAGGCAGATTCCTTCAGAGCACAATGACAGTGACATTAGTGGTTTTATGCAAACAACCTAAATAACATTTTGTTGCATCAAACCCGGTGTACAAATTGTTTTGGACTGAAGTAACAAAGCAAATAGAGGTGCTTAAGGATACTTGTTGCACAGAGTGTGTGCAATTAATGCTCTGAAGCATCCCTGGGTTTTGTTTCAGAGACAGTTTATTATTATTATTATTATTATTATTATTATTATTATTATCATCATCATCATCATCATCATCATCATCATCATCATCATCATCATTATTATATTTATTAGATACCACTGTAAATGCAGTGAGGATTTGTGGAAACTCGAGACCAGAAGAGAACTGGGGGCAAAGTTATTTGACAGCATTATTTGACATATCTGGGTGATATAATCCTAATAAATAAGAAGTTTCTTAATCAGCTGGTTCTGAAAGGGGTGTCCTGACATGGGGGTTGGAACTGGGGGATCTTTAAGGTCCCTTCCAACCCAAACCATTCTAGGATTTTCTGAAAGTATCTGGTGTAATTTTATGAAAACTGTGTAGTGGATTTTATACAAATAAAGATTTCAAAAGATTTTCATCAGTGGAGGATGGAATGCAAAAAATAAGCTCGAATTTCAAACATAACCCTACTCCTGTAGTTATATCTCAACAAGGAGGGTTAAATTCAGAAAACTTTAGATTTAGTCCTGAGAAAATTAGTCAAGGATAAATGTGGTTCTCTGCATTTTGTGTCATGAGGATTACTTCCCTTCTGTATTTAATTAGTTCCAAAATGCCACAGTTGTCAGTGCAGCGTTATGCAGCTGCTTCTCAGCACCAGAGAAAATAACATTTTAGCCTATAACAGTCTAGCATGAGGTGCCTTGAAAGCTAAAAGTTAAGCACCATTAATGATGGTTTACCTGTTTCCAACGTAGGTAAACATAAACTCTGCCCTTGCTGACTCTGAAAAAGTAATTTTTGCTTCATAAATAATCAAGGAAAAATAATCTTTCACTGACTGTGAAAAGATTAATTTTGCTTGATAATAGTGTGATTTTTTTCTTTTTTTTTTTTCTTCAGCTGTTCCACATGCATTTTCTGCTTTTCTTCATATTCATCTCCTTGACTGCAAACTGTGAGTAGCCACTCATTTGGAAGACTCACACTACCTGTATTGATTTTTTTAAATTATATACCTATCATCTCACTTGTTCATTTCCTTTGTAACCTAAATACTCCTGATAATATTTGTCTTAGTCTAGTTGTCTTTTTCAGTCTGTAATCACTCTGAGAACCCTGTGGTAATCACATATCCTCTGAACAGAGAGAGACAAAGCTGTCCCAGGATTTTCCTGGGAAGCTGGGAGAAAGCTCAGGGAAAGAAATTAAAAAAAAAAATTATCTCTGTTTCTGTAATTGTTGTTTATAGATATGATTCTCTGGTGGTGTTCACAGGGGTCCCAGGATGAGGGAAGAGATGAGAATTTTGACTCCATGTTTCAGAAGGCTGATTTATTATTTTATTATATATATTATATTAAAAGAAAATGATATACTAAAACTATACTAAAGAAAGAGAAAGGAGACATCAGAAAGCTAGAAAGGAATGGAATGATAATAAAGTCTTGTGACTGACCAGAGTCCCAACACAGCTGGACCTGTGATTGGTCATCAAGTAGAAACAACTCACTGGAGTTGTTGGACCAATCACAGATGCACCTGTTGCATTCCACAGCAGCAAATAATATTATTGTTTTTCTTTTCCTCTGGGGCCTCTCAGCTTCTCAGGAGAAAAAATCCTGGCAAAAGAATTTTTCATGAAATATGTCTGTGACGTGGTTCTCCAGAGTGTGCTACTCATAGCTCACCAATAGTGTGAGAGAAGATTCCTAAAGGCCAATCAGGTCTTAGGTCCACCATTGTTTCTATAAGAACTGTAGATTTTAATAATAAAGAGCCTTTTCATGCCTCCTGATGATGGAGTCTCTGTGTCACCTTTGGCTGTCCCAATACCCCTTTGGTGATAATAACCCTGCCTCTGTTAACTTTTACTTATGTTTATATTTCAAATTAACTAAGTGGAACTGAAGCCATTGTGGGGAGACACTGTTTAGCTGTTCTGTGGCACCTACAGTCATTCTGACTGGTACAGGCTCTTTCCTGATGACTCTGTTGACCCATCTCCTGTAAACATCTCCCTGTGGAATGCTCACCCTGACAATTGATGTTTTCCTAGATGATAGACAGAATGCAGTGTTCTGTTCTGATTTGGGCCTTTAATTTGCATAAAACAGCACAGGGATAACAAAACTGGGATTGTGCCATGAATATTGGAGTGGTAGATGAACTCAGACACCCAAAAAACCAGAGACAATAATCTGCCCTTGCCATTAGAGATGAACACTTGTTCCCTAGGCTGAACGTGCTTCATAGGACAATTGCTGAAAACTGAACTTCTTTAAAAACAGTCTGTGGCCAGAAGCCATAGTAGAACAGCTTTATTTGGCTTTCTTAAATCAAGATAAAGCAGGTTATTTTCATTCCTATGTGTGTATGGGAGGAGGGGGATGTGTCTCTGTGCTCCTCACACTAAATCCTATTATGAGCCCTTCATGAAGCATTAATATGTAAGAGCCGACCTCCCGCCATCTAATCCAGTTTAATAAGGGCTTGGATACATTATTAATTTTTGTCACACATCTGAGGCCCCCTTTTATCAAGCACAACCCCCACCCAAATCCCTTGTTGCATCATTAAATTGTGAAAACAGCTTCATCACTCACGACAGAAAAATGGAAGGTCCCTGAACCATATGGCAGAGGGAGCAGCAGCACCAGCACCACTTTCCCCAGTGCCCTTCTTGGACACTCTGGGACTCAAAGGAGCCTGCAATGCAGCAGGGTGACAGAAGCATCCTGGGGGCTTTTTGTGCAATTTTGGCTCCTTTGCCTGGGAACAGATGAGCCCCACAGCAGTGCCAGGGTCAGAGAGCAGCTCAGCCCGCAGGATTTGGGGCTGGATGTGAAAGGTGGGGTTGGCAAGCGCAGCTCTGGGGGTTCCCTCACAAGGCAAGGTCAGCTCGAGTCCTCAGAAGTTCAGAAGTTGGCACTTGTTTAATCAGCCACTAATCCCCTGCTCGTGCTGTGAATTAATCATTGTTTGCAAGTCAGAAAACACACAATATGCCTGCCTGCTGAAAGAATGGAACAGTTTCTCTTTTTAAAATAGGGAAATGTAAAGATGTGGACTTCTGGACATCTTTCTACTTGTATTTCTAAAACAATACCTTACCTTAAATGTTTATGCTTGTTGTAATTAAGGCAGAGTTAGGGAGATTCTGATTCCACTGACATGCCAATGACAGTTTCAGGGGAAATCTGTGGGACTCTGAGACAAGATGCACTGACAGTTGTCTGAAATATCATTCATTTTATTCATACAAATAATCCTATCAGATTACTTGCTGGGAAGAAGGACTTAGCCTTTAATAACACGAGGAATGGCACTTGAGAAACAAAGATTAATTTGAAGTGAAATGTTAATTTGCATAATTTCATTCAGATTAGAATGACAATGATTAAGAGTTCAGCATAGATGAGAGATAATTACATTGTGGAGAAATGCAGTATAGTCATGTAGTTACATTTTTTAATGTGAATGCTGCCAGGATTTGAGATTTGACAGATAATAGGAAATATATGTCATTACCACAGGTGATTTTAATTTTTAAAAATTGGCATTCTATTCTGCCCTTTGGGTCTCTGTGTCAGAATGTTCTCATGTTTGACTACACACAAATGAGCTAAAATGGTTACTCAGCTTCATTGTATAAAAAATACCCTGTGATTATTGCAGATTTACTTTCGAAAAAATGCTTGGCACATACAGTCAAAACTGATATTTCTATTTTAAATTTGTAACTGCATCGGGAATTAATTCTCTATTGCATAACCTAACAATGCCCTATTAATTTCAAAGAATCTTTCCTGATTTACAGCAAATCTTTAAACAGTTCACTTAGGAAATCAGTGAGGAAATACTGCCACAGCATTTCAGTACTGCTCTTGGTAGGGCAAGGGGTTTGTTATAGATTTCCAACATAAAGGATATTTAAAGGGTGGATCAGAAATTTAAAATATAATGATAGTCAAATTATCTTGAGATGAGGTGATAAAACTGAGCACAGTTTCACACCTTCCCATATGTGTGTGACAGCACAGCAGATAATTTATTCACAGACAGCTGCAATAGCATGAATGTGAAATAGGGAATATTAATTTCAATTTATTAAATTTCTAGATTATAAACAAAACATGTGCTTACTTATGGGACCATGTAGCCTAAAATTCACTGTAGCAACAGCCCTCAACACTTGTTTATCCCTTATATTTTGCTTATTTATCCCTCTACTGCAAACATTTCACAATAGCTAAAACATAACTTCCGTTATAGGAATTTCAAACCCAATGAAAAAGACTACAACAGAATTTCTCTGGTCGGGCCAGTGGTGGGTAGTCACTATTGTTACTATTTAGGCTTTTTTCATTTGCATGGCTGTCAATTGCTGATTCTTGTCATTCCTTTCCAGAGGACTAAAGCATACACTTATACCAAGCAATTCTTCCAGTGGAATTATTATGTATACTTCCAATCAGATTACCTCCTAGTAATCTTTTTATATACATGTATCCTGAATGCATAGTTCTTGCTGTTTTTTTCACTAAGCATCTCTTTATACTGTCATTTTTGAAGCAATTAAAGATCTCTAAAGCAATCTCTAATTTTTCAACACCCATGCTACTACTGTATACTGTTTCTACTGTGGATCTGTCTAAAAGCTATTTATCTTGAGGAGGCCATTTTTGCTTTAGCCACACTCTCTCCTTCCTCTCAGTCTCAAGCACACATGAGCCATTTTAAAGGCAATTGCAGATCTCTAAAGCAATCTCTAATTTTCCCACACCCATACTGATACGAATGTGTCCAAATTACCCACAAACATCCAAGGCCAACATCACTGACTTAAACACACTCATTGCACTAAGTAAAGAAAAATAAACATTCTGGGATGGCACTGATTACTTTAGTAGAGTCATGTTGGAAGCTTGTGATGTGTTTCTATTCCCACATGGCCCAAGATCCCACTCAGTGAGGCTCCTTTTCAGAGGGGTCCCTCCCTCCCTGATGTTACCTTGCACTCAAGTGTCATCTATTGAACAGAATTCAGTCAACCAAAGGTTTAATATATCATCTGAACAACTGGATCCTTTGGGACCCACAAGTTTATCAGCACTTCTGCTTATTCCCCAAATGATGGAATGTGAAGACCACAGCAAGTATCAGCAATATCATGATGGAATCTGAATTTTGAGAGGTTCATAAACTCTAGATGATCAGACAATCATCAGTCTCCCAACGTGAAAAACATCACTAGTCCAGTTACAGTCACTGACTTGGCTGTGGAAAACACAAAAAGAAGGGAAGGTTCCATCACCCCACGTGGGGCAGACACCCCGGGCAACCTGGGCTCCCCTCAGGATATCTGGGCAGTGAGATGCCTGGGAATGATAAAATACACCCGAATCATGGATGCTTCCACAGGAATAATACCTAACTAGATAAAATACACCTACCTTAACTGGAGTAGTCCTCAGTTACTGTCATAAATGTAAATGTTTGTGAAGAAGAGAAAAATCTGATTCGATATGACAACTTGTGTGCTTCTGCTACTGACTTTTCCTGGCAGTGTCCCCACCATTGTCTTGCAAATCTCTGTAGTTGCATCACTTTACATCTGAATTGGTTCAAATGGGTGTTCTGGTGGTGTTTGGGGGAATGAAGACAGCTTTGATTCTCTGGGTCAGATTCTGCAGCCTTTACTCAACCAAAACTCCAATTAATCCTGAGTAGTTACAGACTGTGTAAAGATGCGAAAATGATTAAAGGAGGAAAAAAAGGTAAATAACCCTTTAAATGGCTGTTAATGGCTATTTGGGAAAGCCTTTTAGATTTCTGAACCATTATCTTGTAAACAGAAAGACAATGGACACCCCAGTTTAAAAATTATATGTTTTGATTTATTTGTTTTTAAGGGTAGGATATTGGTGTTTGCTCAGTTACAGAGCATCTCTGTGTTTGTAAATACTCGTTTCTACTGTAGATCTGTCTAAAAGCTATTTATTTATTTATTTAGGAGAGCATGTTTTGCTTTAGCCACACTCTCTCCTTCCTCTCAGTCTCAAGCACACCCAAACCATCCTGTTCACCAGGCTGAGCCTCTCTGCCCATGCAGCCTACCCTTCATGCTGCGCACCCCCGAGAAGAGCTAAGGCTGAATACGGCTGAGTTTAGCACCCATTTGCACTTAGTGCCGTGCTGGTTTGAAGAGTGGCACTAGGACCTTTGCTGCTTCTGCAAACGATGAGCCCGTGGCATTAAGCAGGGATGTGAAAGCCTCATGTGTCTCGAATACTCAGTGGATCTAATTAACAGGTAGACTCGCACCCTGGGTGCTTGAAAAAATGCCAGACACCATAGAAACGAGTCCTTAAGTCCCCGGACCATCTGCACTTTCTTTTCATTGTGGAAGTCTCATTTAAGCATGTTTTTCGACCATTCTAAATTCATTTATGCTTTAATGAAAAACTCCCACTGACGGTTTTCCTTTTCATTAAAACAAAAATCATAAAATTCTTTAATTCAGTCACAGGAGGAAAAAAAAACCCAACAAAAAACCTCTCAAGCTTTGATGAAATAATGAATCTTTGAATTTGCCTCTGAACACGTGTTGTTTGAATATCGCTGCCACAACCTCCTTAAGTGACCGTCTAAAGGAAAAGGAAACCAGCATGAGAATATCCCCCGCAAAGCCGGGGGGCTGCTGGAAGGAGCACTGAGCAATATTGATGAAATGTGAAGCATGACACCATCACAGAGGAGCTCCCGGATGGCTTGCAGGCTGCCCTTCCCTCCCTGAGCGGGGTTAAATTGGGGTGCAGGGGAGCCCCGGCTGCGCGGGCTCAGCCCCTCTCGCATCCCTTTAGGCACTGTTTTTAGTTGCTGTTACCTGTTCGCTGCCAGCCGGGATGAGATGTACCCTCCGGGGATCTGCGTGATGATGTACCCCCAGAAAAAAGAGCCGTGGATCATGCCGACCGTTTCAGGATCCCAGTTAAACTTCGCTTTCTTCCATTGCAAGGCAGCGGGACAGAAGGAGAGAAAGACAAGAGGAAGCTGTAATTGTGCCCCTCGGGAGCTTTCACCCGCAGCGCCATCCAAGGTGTCCCAGTGCCCCGTGCCAGGTCAGCAAACAAACCCAGAACAGCGATGGAACCAGCACTGCCCGTGCCTCCGGGGACACCGGAGGGGCCCGTGAGCCCCGAGCCGCTCGGATGGGCTCGGATGGGCACGGCTGGGCTCGGATGGGCACGGATGGGCACGGATGGGCTCGGATGGGCTCGGATGGGCACGGCTGGGCTCGGATGGGCACGGCTGGGCTCGGATGGGCACGGATGGGCTCGGATGGGCACGGCCCGCACTCACCTCCTGCCAGCCCTGCGGGGCTCGTCTGAGGGGTTTGGGTGTTTAAGACTCATCCGCGTTTGCCGCATCTTTCTCACCGCTCTTTAACTCGCTTTAAACCGGCTCTGGTCATTTAACGCCTTTTGAGAAAGCCAATTCGCCCCGGTGTTTTCAAACATTCCTGCTAAACCTCCCCGCCTCCTTTACGAAGAGATGCACCCGCTAACAGCCCCTTATTCGATGCCCTCCTTCTCCCATCCCCTACGTTTATTTTAGGAGATATCTGCGGTTTTCAAGGCTGTGTGGGACAGGCACGGCGTGGGGCGAATTGTTCGCACAATAATAGCACAAACTGGGGCTAGGAACTGAAATGGAAAAGCGGGAATAATCGGTAGAAATTGTTTCTGCGTCAGGAACGGGATTTCCGTCCTTGGAGGGGCAGCGGCAGGAGGAGGGACCGGGGCTCAGGTGGGGAAATGCCGCGGAACCACCCAGAGCCCGTCCCCACCTGTGCTCAGGTGCTGGACTGCGAGTTGTACTGGGGAGGACGTGGGATTGACGAGGGAAAAGTCCCCACCTCTTTTATAATTTTTCCTCCTCGGTGTATGGTGCTGTTATTGACCATATCCACGATGGCCACTCCCAAGTTACAGCGGATCCCGAAGGAAATGCAGAATCCCAGTCCGCTCATGATGGCAATGATGTACCTCCGGGGCAGCCCGAAGCACGTACAGTCGCACAGCGGGGCTTTCTTTTCGGGCACTTCCATGGGCTTCCCATCTTCCGTCAGCTCGATGGTGTCCCCGGGCTTCTGCCTCTTCTCTAGGACTCTGCCCGACACAAGAAGGGAAAGTCAAGGCCCGGCCGCCTGAAGGCACAACAATTTCGGGGAGCTGCAGGCTTAAAATTCACCGTTCCCCTCGCTCCTCTGGCTTGGAGATTGATTCGAGGATTTATTCCTCGCTTCCCATTCACCTTCAACTGTTCTTTAGCAATGACCTGTGGGAGTGAGGATTAGTCATCCCCAGCTCCCCCCAGCCCTCCGCAGCAGCCCAGGGAGGAGCTCTGGCTGGGAATTGCTCATCTATCATTAAAGACTTCTGCTGAAATATGTAGGGCGCACCAAGCAGACATCATCTGTAACCACTGCAGAGGCGCCATGTTGGGCAGCCAGAGGCACAGACACAGAAAAAGGAGGTTTTGTTGCCTCCTGGAGGTTTTATTGCCTCCTCGCTGTGCTAGAAACGCCAAGGGGGTGATCTCGGGGCGCACCTCGCTCCAGGTCTGCGAACAAAAGAAATGTTAAGAGAGAAAGACGGGAGGGAGGAGCGAGGAGGAGAGGGCGATGTTGCTGTTTACTTTACATTTGCAAAATGGCTGTCAGTGAAAAAAAACCCAGCAGGACCGAGAGCTGGCATGGCCGGAGGAGGCTTCCCCAAAGATCTGCGCGCTGGGAGCGTGTGAGCGCTCCGCAGGCTTGACCTTCCCAGAGCAGCTGTAAGCACCATCGCCTTGCCCTCACTCCCTCGGTTTTACTGGGAAACGGTGTCTCCTAGAGAACGATCTGAAGGAATCTGAAGGTTGTTTGCAGCTGTTTCCAATCAGCTGGAAAATACCACGAAAGGTGATTTAGAACATTCAGATTTTTTTTTTTTTAATCTTTTTAAATGCTGGGTCGGTAGCAAGAAAAACCGGGTTTATAGAGCAAGTATCCCATATTGAATCCCTTAATCTTCTTCTGAAATCACGGAGATATTAAAAACCAGAAAAGCTAACCAATTTTATCGTCTTGAGAAGCAATTACGTGACACTCTGGACTCTACAACCGCTGCCTCCCAACTCTGCTGTAGAAGCGTTTTCCCACTCGAAGGAGCATTTCTTTCACGTTAACTCATCCGGCTGATAGGGCAGTAACAATTACCAGAATAAGGCTTAAAAGGTTATCCGTGTTCGGGAGAAAATACAGGGATTTTCTCCATAAACTACTCAGCTGAAATTCTCCTGATTTTTCTTTTTTGGGCGTGTTATTTCCATGCTTAAAGATCGCGGCATTAAGAAATGTGTTAAAGTTGTGAATAAAATAAACTACCGTGGGTTTCTGTTCAAAATTCGTTCGTATGGATAAAGAGTAGGAGTGTTTTCTCCCTGAATGGGCGTCTTGTCTTCGGAAATAGGCTGGAAATCAATGTGTAAGAGGCAATAAAATGGTTTAGATTCTAAGAAAAATAAACAAAGTACTTAATTGCCGCGAGCTGACAAAGATTAGCAAATCACGCGTTTATTAGTCGAGGTGTGAATTCAAACGGAGTTTTGCTGGAAAATACAAACACCGTTTCTCCATTATTCACTGTACAAGTAGTAGGGATAATAGTTTTATTTAAATTTCGTAGACTCTATAAGAACGAAAAAAAGGTGTATTTCCTAAATTATATTTTAAGCAGTTATTCTGGATTATCCTTTTTTATTATTATTAATTTTCAACTATTGAAAATGACTTAAATGTAAACCAAAAACCGTAGGAAATTAATTGCATTGTTGATGACTTTAATTTTGCTTCTGGCTTTTCTCAATGGTACACTTCCTATGAAAATGGAAGCCTTAATTTTGTCTATATCACTTCACTGATATGTCCCCTTCCCTTAAAATGGCAGCAGAAGTTGTGACTCATGCTGTGAAACAGCCTGGTGTCTGTGCCCAGCACTGCCGCATAGATATGGAAAAAAGATTTTTACGTGACCTACCCTGGGCAGACAAATCCGCAGTTACCTTATAGCTGCAATTCGGAAAAAAAAAAACCCTAAACCAAAAAACCAAACAAACGTAAAAAACCAAAACTAAAACAAAACAAAACAAAAAACTCAAACAAACAACCAAAAACCGAACCAAACTAACCAAACACCCCAAGCCAAATATTTCGGGGTCATTTCTAGCAGACGGAACAATCGAAAATTGTTGGAATTTCACAGACTATTCTCAAACGTTGTGGAGGTCACTAAAGTCATCAGATTGGATGGAGAACGATGTGTGAACTTTAGTGCATGCACTTCATAGGCATGCAAGAATCTAGGTTTATTTATCTGTGTGCACAAGGCACAGATAGAAGTGTTCTTTACACACATAAATATAGAGAAGTGATGCTTTTGAGTTTAGCAATCGCAGCTGTATATAATTTATAGGACAAGCAGATGCTTCTAAAGGCAGATGGATAAATAATTAAACACATTCCTCTATATGTTTCAGCTTCAGGAGAAAAAAAAATCGTTCGGATATCAATTATTTATACATCTCCATGTTTTCCTTCATCCGACGAGGAATTACACAAAGGACAAGACTAATTAAAACCAAAATTTAAAAAAAATATATTTGTTAAGGGCAGGAGGCAAGATCCTGTGGGTGCATTGGGAAATTAAGATGGAACAAAAATACAGGTTGCTGCTCTCTCCTGATTAGGATTTCAAGATGGGATCCCGTTTTTGTGGAAGAAAGGTGGGGTAATCTTTTGCTGCATCTTTACTGACACCATCTACGAGTCAGATAGGGAAGTTACGAGGGTGCCATATTGAGCAGCTTCAGCACTAGTTTCCAGGATCTAGATTCTATCCAGCTGAAGCAGAACAGCTCCCAGCCCTGCCACCGCTAACCTCAAAGCATTCCACCTCCTGCAGCAACGGGCGCTTACGGAAAGCTTCCCATTTTTCTGGGAAGTAGAATCCTGTAAGAGATATCGCTCTTACCTGTAGAGTTGACCAAGGGATTTTCCAGCAAAATTCTTCAATCCCTCCTTGCCGGGAGTCAAAATCCTTTGTTTTACCGACTCCATTCCTTTGGGGATGCTCGCCGGATAATGCTCTGCTCTGGATACGGCACCGCTACGAGCAACGATGGTTCATATTGGTTTAACCTCTTAACTTTTCGTCCTCATTCAATGGCTATCGGTTCACCTGCGGCTAAAGGCAGAGCGAGAGGAGAGTGCGCGTGTGTGTGTGTGAGTGAGCGAGGTGGAGACGGCGTGCGGAGCCGGGGGGGAGGGCGAGGAGCGCGCCTGTGTGCGGCAGCGACAGGGGCGGCGGGGAGGGCGCGCTGCGGGCGGCCCCGGGGCTTCCGCCGGCGCGGAGCTGCCGGGCACGGTCACAAACTCTCCTGGGCCTGGCAGGGCTCGGCAGCGGCGGCGGGAGGCAGAGCCATGCCCGGCACGGAGCGTTCCGAGGCGGTGCGGGCGCTGCGCGTCTCTGGCGGGGGCGGGGTGCGCTCGCCGCCCTGGGCAGGCGCTGCCAACTCCCCGGAGCCGCGGCCGAGCTGCGCCGAGCCGAGCTGAGCCGCGGCGTGCCCGCTGCCCCCTCCCTCCCTCCGTCTGTCCGTCTGTCCGTCTGTCCCTCCGTCCGCCTGTCCGTCCGCGCAGCGCTGCCTCCGGCGCGGCCGCGGCTCCGCTATGCCCGGGCGCTCCGGCCCTTCAGCACCGCGGACAGCGCCGCGCCCGCCCCGCTCCGCGTTCAGCTCCACGTACAGCCCCGAGTACAGCTCCACGTACAGCCCCGCGTACAGCCCCGAGTACAGCGCGGTGCTCCGCGTACAGCCCCGCGTACAGCCCCGAGTACAGCCCCGCGTACAGCCCCGAGTACAGCTCCACGTACAGCCCCGCGTTCAGCTCCACGTACAGCTCCGAGTACAGCCCCGAGTACAGCGCGGTGCTCCGCGTACAGCCCCGAGTACAGCCCCTCGTACAGCCCCGCTGCCCTCGGGCAGCGCGGGGCGCAGGCAGAACGAGGCCTTGCGCAGGCAGCCCCGCTCCTGGGCCCGGCGGGCTCTGCCGCAATAAAGCTGCTGTGGTGCCATAAACAGATAACACCCGCTGTCTGCTTAGACAGATACAGGTTTATACTGGTGTATAGGTGTAGGTTTCTATAGGTATAGAGGTACAGGTTTATATATTGGTATAGGTTTATGTAGGTCCAGGTTTATATGGGTATAGATATAGCTTTATATAGGTATAGGTCTATATAGATATAAGTATAGGTTTATATGGCTATATAGGTACAGGTATAGGTTTTTATAGGTATATAGATAGAGGTATAGGTTCATATAGATACAGGTATAAGTTCCTATAGGTATAGGCTAATATCAGTATGTAGATACAGGTATAGGTTTATATAGATACTGGTGTAGGTTTATATAGGTATAGGGGTATATAGATTCAGTATAGGTTTATACAGATATAATTCGGTATAGGTTTATACAGATATAGGTATAGGTTTATATAGGTACAGGTTTATATAGATACAGGTACAGGTTTATATAGGTATATGGGTATAGGTTTATATATGTATATAGATACAGGTATAGGTTTATATAGATACAGGTATAGGTTTATATAGGTATATAGGTATATAGGTATAGGTTCCTCTAAGTATAAGTATAACCCATAGGTTTATATATAACCTTCCTCTAGGTATAGGTTTATATCAGTATATAGATACAGGTATAGGTTTATATAGGTATACAGATATAGGTATAGATTTAGGTATAGATTTATATAGGTATAGATTTATATAGATATTGGTATAGGTTTATATAGGTATATGGGTATAGATTTATATAGATATTGGTATAGGTTTATATAGGTACATGGGTATAGGTTTATATAGATATTGGTATAGGTTTATATAGGTATATAGATACAGGTTTATGTGGGTATATTTACCTCTGTACCCACATTTACTCACACAGCTTATTTAAGTCATGTTAGGAATCCATCAGTGACTGCTTTCTGGAAAGCAATTCAATATTTTCCACCTCTTTTTTGGTCCTCTGTTTTTGTGCCTCTGAGTAGGCCACTGTAACACTCAATCTTGGTCTGAGATGTTTACAGCACTGGAATGAACTGAGCATATTCTGAAGAGAATTATTTTTCCTTTCAGAATCTAATAATAATAAACTTTTATCTCTTTGGAGAAAAGGTAAGATGCAAAATTCGGTATTTCTAAGTCATAGCCATTATATTTCTCTTATTTCATTTTAAAGTTTCTGTAATGTGCTACTTAAAAAAAAATAAAATTTGTGTTTTAAGCAAGTCTTCTGATATTATTATTATTAAGCTCTTTCACTTGCCCAATGGGTAACCAAATGCAAACTGTATTTTCAAAGGAAGATTCCCTGATGAAAACATATGTTGTAGCTGCAATATCCGAAAGGGAGCTGCTCTTTGGGTTTATAGAAATATTTCTTTCAGATGTTGCCCTCTGCTGGAGGGTGAATGAAGTTTTACAGCGCCAAAGCACAAGACCAATTATTTTAATATTGAAATTCCCATAATGGCTGATCCACGTAGAATTTCAAGAATTCCTTTCAAAATTGTAAAAGAATGACAAAGTACTAGAATAGAAAATAAATTATCAATAAACCATGTGAAATGGAAACGTTGCTAATTAGCATCACAGCACAGCCCTGATTTCTGCATCCCAGTAGCTACGGGATGTGGTTTGCAGCATTGTCACAGCCCTTGCAAACCTGGAAGGTTTTTCCCAGAAGAGGAAAAAGGAAAAGCTGCACAGTTACATAAGCACTTCTTCCCAGCGCCTCGTGGCTCCACTGTGCCATTGCAGATGCTCAAAGGAAACCCAGATTAATAGATTTTCCTGAGAGGCAGCAGGAGCAGAATATTGTTTCGCAGGGATGCATTAAATGGGATTGGATTCTGTAATTCAAGCCTTTCAGAAAGGTACTGAGTCCTTTTCTGAGCTCGAATTTGAGGCTCTAAAGCCTGCTGGGCTTTGTTTATTTATGCTGTGCAAGGAGCTCTGGCCCTTTTTTTAGAAAGCTCATCCCTGGCACGGCTTTGATGCTATGGCTACTAAGTATTAGCAAAACAATAGCATTTAAGAAATAAATGATGATTGATTTGAGAAAGATAAATAATTTATCATATCACACCAAAATGGAAAAGAGAAGTCCAGATGGCACATTCCTGCTTATTTCTCTTACTAGAGGAGAATTAGATAGTCCTTAATGGCATAAAATATGTAAACCAGCAAGCAACCCTGATACAGTGAAATCCTATAGTGGCGAGGCTCTGCTGCTGTAGGTGTCTGAAAAAGAAATTTTTTGTCTATCAGATGGTACCTCCAGATATTACTGAGTCATGTCCTGATGAATCTCAGCTGGTCTGGCTTCACATGAGAGCAGTGAACTAATCTCATTAGTTCTACAAAACTTGCACAGTCTTCTCAGCTTTTAAAATGTAATATATTGAGTATTTAACCTTGGTAGATTAAGCCATTTCTGGAAGAAACAGCACATAACATTAATCAAAATTGCTATTGGTAATTGTTTTTATAACTAATACATGTCCTAAACAGAACACTCACAAAAGTGCACTCAAACTTCAGTGAAATCACAATGAGCTCCTTCCACTGGTGTCAGTGGCAAAGGGAAATAGGAAGCTATGCAGAATATATATATATAAATATATATTAAAAAATATATATATATAAATAGGAAGTAGTGCAGAATGTTCTAGTCCAGGTGATCACTGCTGAATGTTCCCATATTGACCAGGGGGAAAGAAACTCAGCCAAAAGTTGCTGAGTAAAAACTGTGGTTCTGAAATGGCTCTAACAATATCTGGGGGATGACATGGTGCAATCCAAGATGCTGCAGATGCCTGTGGTTTTCACATAGAACAGAAAACTTATTGTTTCATCTGAAATCCTGCAATTAAACACAATTTTCTTCATGTCATTGGATTTTCTTTAACTCTTGCTCATGTGAAGGCTAAAGGATCGAATCTTTACCTGTATTTTTATTTCTGTAAATAGATATTTTTGCAAATTTTGAACCAAATTATTTCAAGAATTTAATCTCTTTCAGTGGTGACGAATTACAGATGTGGTTCTTAGCTCATTTTTTCTTATTGCTATGTATCTAATCTCAAAATTTTCTACAATGACCCTCAGAATAGTGCCTAAATATTGTATAGCTCTCTTAGAGAAGTTCAAAGTCAATACTCCAATATAAATCCCTTCTCTTTTAGTCTTTCTGAAGAGAACTACACAGTAAGCTAAAATTTTCATCATGGTACCTACCCAGTGATTTAAACCCAGTAATTATTTAAATTCTATTTTTGACCTTATCTTTGCTGTTGATTCACTGCAAAATGAATTTTCTCTTTCCCAAGTGTCATGCAAGCAGAATTTATAAATGGACATTCATTTTATGATTCATTTTGAAAAACAAGCAAAGATGTGTTCCTTTAACTTCAGATGATCATACATACAAGGTCTGAGACATTTTGTTCTTCCTGTTGACAGAAAGGTGACAGAATATTGCTCTCAATAATCCAGTGTCATCTTCAGGAAAAAAATCATGTGCTCAAAATCTTAGTTGTGCCATTAAACCCCTGTGTGTAATACAGACCTCTGGTACTGAGGATAGCATAAATATGCCTCAAAAATATGAATTATGATCTAATTATTACTCCTGTTTATGGTAGCTGTCCACTAAATCCAATGGAATTTGATGTCAGCTGAAAAACAAAGCAATTTTTTACCTTTTTTGGGACTATGGAACTGCAAAATCACAGAGCAATGCCAAAATAATCTTCATGCTTGCCAGGCTACCAGAAAGGAGGTTTTCTGGAAGAAGCAGGAGCTTTGTAAACTCTTTTTCAGTAAACTGCTTATATAAACTGTTTATGATAGAAAAAAATTCTACCATTAAAAGAAAAGATTGAAATAAAATCTTGTGCCAAATCTTGACCTAAGACGCAGAAAAATGTGTCCAAAAGATTGGTTTAAATCAGGAATTTTCTCATTCTCCCTGAAAATTTGCAAGGATCACTTCCTGAACAACTTTGGTGAGATTTCTCTTATTCTCCTGAGTCAGGACCATTCACTGCTGGACAATCCCTTGAAAAACTGCCCAATACATCATTTGAGGATTTAGAAAAAACTGCCCAATACATCATTTGAGGATTTAGAAAAAACTGCCCAATACATCATTTGAGGATTTAGGTGTAGTGTCCATGAGCTGACATATTAAAGAGGTGTCTATGCTGAATTTTGCATGCCAAGCTGTAAAGATTCCTGAATCCAAGTTAAAACCGTGTGAAGTTGGGTTCACAACACTTTATAGATAATTTTGCCTTTGGAGGCCCGTCCATCAGTGTCTGTATTTTATGAGAGGGGCTGTGCCTACGGCTACAGAGCCAGGCTTGAGCACAGAGTGGCTCTGATGTCCCTCTGATGGTGGGAAGTGTTTCACACCAGTGTCAAAAGGAAGAGCTGTCACCTGCTGCAACACTCACAGAACTTCCTTCTCCTTCCTCACAATCTGGGATATTTACATCCTGAGTGGTGCCTTAATCTCCTGACCTGCAGGCCATGGTGCTGGTTTATGTGTCATACAACAACCATGGCAGAAGCTGAGCTGTGGGCTCAGATTCTGCCTCTGCATTTCCACAGCAGCACAATTATCCTTCTTATTTTGTGTCTGAAAGTGAGCATGCTTGGGCTGAAACATGCTAAAGGATGGATGGGTCTGGGCAGAACTCACACATTCACATGCTCCCTCTCAACCGGACCGTGCATTTTTGAAGTAAAAATCTGGAATTTCAGGCTACCATCACAGGGAAAAATGGATAAATCCAGCAGGAAGCTGGCCACAGATGCAACATGAAAGTGGCTGTGGACTTTGTCAAGCAAAGCAGCTTTTCCACTGCTTCAGCTGTGGCTGATGTTTGGCAGCTCAGTGCTTGCAAACTGGGCTACTCCTTTCAGTGCCCTTATGCAGTTGCTAGAATGTTCTTACACTGCTTGGACAGTGGTTAATAGCACCAGAAATGAAATGTGATAGGGTACAGGAGTTTCACACATTTTCCAGGGCAGTTTCTAGTTTTAAACCAAACTGGAGGTAATTTGCTCAGGGATCTGTGCACTAACAGAGATTATTAAATATTCTAAAGATATGCTACATATTTTGTTTTTGTTTTTGTTTTTTTGTTTTGTTTTGTTTTTGTTTTTGTTTTGTTTTTTGGGGGGTTGTGGTTTTTTGTTTGTTTTGTTGTTTGTTGGGGTTTTTTTGTGTTTTTTGTTTTTTGTTTGTTTGTTTTAATTTAGGAAAATCTTGTTTCTAAGCATGTAAAATCTCAGTGTTCATTCTAATAATGCCTAATTATCAGATACTCTAGCTCATGTTGAAGCCGTTCCTTCAGCCCTCTAGTGGTAAAAGGTCTTAGGTAAATGACTAGAACTGCAGTCGATTTTTATGTTCTATTGGCATTGCAGATTTCACCATGGAAAAAAAAAATCACTAGCTGATTTGTAGTTACTATATAGGACTACTCCATGGCTGGAAATTTTTCTGTTGTGTTACAAAAAGATTCGTTTATTTCCTCCATCCTGCCTTTCCTGTCTAAAGCCTAGCTCATTTTTAGTATCAGTATTTTTATTGTTAAAAATGCCCAACAAACTGATAAAATCCACCCAGAAGCAAATGCCTTTTAAATCATGAAAGCAACGATAATACTTTTTTTTTTTCATTATTATTTTTCTGGTATATCTGTGGACAAATTTAACAGCATTGAATACATTTATCTTAAAAGTAAATGGAGACGCTTACATTCTTCCTACATATTACAGGAACATCTGTTCCTCTGAATTCCAGTGCTGCTCCATGAGCTACATGCAGAGGATCCCAAAGGGCTGGAAGCCATCTGTCATTCTGCACAGACAGAAATGCTCCCACCTCTGGGGCTCAGGCACAGCTCTCCCAGTGCCCAGGACAAACATGCAACACTTGGTGAGTGGGATGCAATTACCCATCACAAAATCCAGCCAAGGGTTTGTGATTGCAGCACATTATCCTGTCTTCTATTACCATGATGATTAATGGTTAATACCATTAATCTGTCATTACATTATTATTCCAGGATAACCATCACTGGATTGTTTAACAGCTTTTATGCAAGAGTCAGTTTGGTCTTAGTGACAGTCAGGTCTCTGTTCATTGCATGGGAAACCTTGTGAGAAATGTAGACATTGAAGACTGTTATGGTGGCTTTCTACTGCAAGAATTAGAAAATCAGAAGCAGATTTTATAAGGCTGGAGTAGTCCTCCATTTTCTGTTGACTTGTGTCTTAACATAATTTTAAAATGTATTAAGAAAAGTTTGGGGAGGAATTTCCATTGATTCAGATCACAAGTTGCCCTGATCTGAACAGGGCTTAAATCTTCTGTATGCTTTCATTTGCTAGAACACTACAAGAGATACCAAAAGCAGCATCAGATACATCATTTGATCAAGAAACTATTCCTGGTGAGGGAAAACAACCCAAGAAAACTCACAATAGATATTTGGGAAATAATTGTGCTTAGTACAACAGCAGACTGATGCCTGAGGTGGTGGAGCAGGTTCTGGACTCCCATGTTGGGTCTGAGACTGATATTGCAACCCAAATTTGTCACTCAGCTTTAATGTGCCTCGATTTTTGGGGGGTTATTCTTCTTTAGGATAAATATTGATTTTTCAGTAGACTAAAATACATTTACAAAATGCAGTAAATGCTGTGTAGGAAGACTGCATGTAGATTCTTTTACATATAGAGTTGTTTCCCTAAAGAGAAAGACATACATATTAGAATCTGTACCTACAAAAATAATTTACTACTGGACAATTGTGTATTTTCACATCCAAGCCATAACTTTTCTCTGTAGAAGGATATTGAGACAATGAGCAGAGCTCATTGTAGCAAAAATTAAATAAGGAGGAAATACGTGTTTAGAGGATGTTTGTGGTTAGTGGAGTCTGTAGAAAGTAATTGTCATGCTTTCCCAAGAAAGAAATCTGAGGGAGACTTTCATCCATCCCATATTTTCTTCTTTGGTTTCATTTCTTGACAAGCTGACAACCATCACACAAAGTCAAGACTGAAAGTAATTCATTTATTCTCTTGAATTTTCTTGGAATAAGCATAGAATTATTGTCTCCAGTATGGATCCAAAAGAGGAGAATATGAAATCTGTGCAGATTTCTCATGTCAAACATTTGCATCTGCATTAGATAACACTAACCCACGTTAACAATGCTACCATGTCTTCAAATGACTAATACTTTATTAAAAACACCCCATCATTGTATTCATAATACAAAATCAGATATTAGCACAGAATCACAGAATCATTAAGGTTGGAAAAGACCTCTAAGGTAATTGAGTCCTGCTGTTAATGAATGCATCTGACTCTCTGAGGCTTCCTGTCCTCAGTAACCCTGGTCAGGATCTGGGAGATCTCAGTGCTCCCCTGCATGCTCTCCAATGCTTTCTTGTCAGCAACATGCCTTTTCCTTCTTCCTTACTGTGCCTCTCTTATTTTCCTTTAGAATACTGCTTTTGATAAAGTTTTATTTATTTTTTTTAGTTGTAGGGAGCTTGTAGTGTTGGCATGTTCATATTTCTGCCAAATGGGACCAAAATGGGTTCAATAGTGATTATGAAAGGAAATGAACACACACACACACACACACACACAAAGAAATGTAAGTCTCATTTTGTTAGAAAATAGGACTGAACCCATCAGTGTTAGATGCTGTTGTGTTGATCTCATGTTTCATTAATAGCAGAAGCAATCTTTGATATTGCTGCATCTTTTGAGGGACAATGTGTGTGTCTTCTCTAAACCACAAGGTCTTACCTCTTCCATAAATACTTCACAAGTGCTAGATACCTTCTTTGGAGAGCATGGCCATGGGTTTGAAGGGAGAAATGTCCAAGTGTTGTTCTTAAAGGAAAACCAAAGACTGTAAAAGATTTTAAGGGAATCAAAAGACATAAATGCTGTTCTTGTTGATATGTGGAATACTTAAGGTGTTCCTTCTCTCCCAGAAATATTAGAGCAGCACATAAATTAAGAGGGCAGGAAAACATCTGCTTTATTTTAGGGCACTGCTATTGGTGGTTGCATTGAGGGAGGTGGGAAGATGAGGATGTCACACAGACAGATTACTTCAGGCCAAAGCACTCAACCTATCCATTTAAAAATACCTGGGATCTCTAAATGTGGCTAAAAATACCAAGTTCTCGATTCAGACATCTTTTCTAAATGTCAGCATTGAGCTCAGATTTCATACGCATTTAATTTTATAATCTGGTGCTTAAGAGTAAATATTTTACAACTATTTTTTCTTCTTGCTTGTTATAAATAAATCATCACAGATCTGGTAGATCAACTCAGTGATTCCCCTGGAGAAAGTCTGCTGATTTTTGTGTGACTCAGTCTCTGTGTGACCAGTTTAAACATTTTTAGCTATTCCAGTGTTTCTTCTGTGGGGGAGGTGAATTTTAATTACCTGTTCTGGGCCCTGTTTGCAAGACTTGGAAGTTCAAAGAGTTGAAGAGACTTGTGCTGAACCTTCATCCCTTCCCAGGCTCAAGGTTTCCTTGTCTGTCTCTTAAGATGCTGTTTTCATCCAGGACAAGCATTTCTGTCCTTTGGTTTTCTTTCCAACAACCCTCATCTTAATAGCTGACATCTGCTGGGCCTCCACCACGGACTTTTATTGAATTATGTCTGATTATTACAACTCATTCTGTACTTGAGTCGCTTTGTGACTCCTCTTGGGCCAAGGATTTGCTGTTGCTTCCCTTTTTCTACCCAAGGGACTCCCTTTTATGGGCAATTCTTCCCTGGCTTTTTCCCTTTCCGGAGCTGGAGGAGTGCTCAGCAGCAGCTCCTGTGCTGTCCCTGTGTGAGGAGTGATCAGAATTTCCATCAGTGCTGTCTCTGTCTGCCTGGTGTGTGATCCAGGGATCCCATTCTGTTTGCCAAAGCCAAATACTAAAGTGCAGATAGAAAGCCCTGACAAGACAATGCTATTTATTCTGTTCCAGTGCTACAGAAACTTCTCAATCTATCAGAAAAATAACAGCTGGAAGGAGGAAAGAGACAAATGCCAAAGTCTCTGCTTGGACTGTGCTCCTACCTAGGAGAGCAAGAGGAATATCTCTGCATAATATTAGGAGGAATATGCAAAGGAATAATATGCAAAGGAATTCTGGATCTGCCCATCTGTATGGAACTAATTTAAATGTGCCCATGGCATTCTACCAGCTGAGAAAGATTCCACAGAATTTTCAGATCCTCTATGCTCTCCTTCCAGAAGTACTGCCAGTTTCTCAAAAAATTGTTTCACCATTTTTTGTTTGTTTGTTTCTCAAAAAATTGTCTCGCCATTTGTTTGTTCTGAAGCCCTGTTTAGGTATTTCTTAGATGCTAAGCCTGTTTTATCCATGAAAAATGTCCATCATGCCACAGCCAAGCGAAGATCAATATGAGATATGAATAAATACATCAGAAAAGGGAGGTTGCAAGCACAGTTTTGTTGCTGTTGGCCAGATGTCCAGAGCTCACACCCCAGGGGCTGCAGCCAGGTAATTAATGTCTGCAACACCTAAGTAAAAAAACATTTAATTGTTTGTTTTCTTGTTCTCTCACTTTGTATTTTCCTGTATTTCCACACTGTATGTCTTACTTTATACATAATTCCAATAAAATCACTGTTGCTATTTCAGAAAAAAGAACCCAAATTTTATTACAGCGATTTGAATGGTTTTTTGTACACATCATTTTTTTTCTCCTTATCATGATAGACTAAATTTTAGGTACTAGTTTTCCCTAGTTTTGTTTTGTTTTGATGTGTATAGTAATTGGTCTGAGACTGCCAATTCATCCACAATTCACACCTACCATGATGTTATATATTCCTTATTTTTTTTTGTGGATATGTTCTGGCTTCTGAAGTGCTGAACACATCAGAAGAATTACAAAGGCTGGATTTAGTGCCTTTACAACAACAGGCTTAATATTTTTTGGCTTTCTGTTAGGAATAATCACGTAATAATTGTGGTGTTTGTGAGGGCCCCCAGGATGAGGTGAGAGATGAGAATTTGACTCCATGTTCTCAGAAGGCTGATTTATTATTTTATGATATTATTTATATTAAAAGAATACTATACTAAAACTATACTAAAGAAAGATAAAGGAGCCATCAGAAGGTTTAACAAGAATGAATAATAAAAAACTTGTGATTGGTCATTAATTAAAAACAATTCACATGTTTGGATAAACAACCTCCAGACCCTATTCAGAGCAGCAAAACATGGAGGAGCTGAGGCTTCTCATCTTGCCAGGAGAAGAAATTCTGATTTTTCTGAAAATATCATGGTGACAAACAAAAAATCAAAGCTCTGAAATAAATGCATATCCCCAAACTGAATGGCTGGAAAGTAAGTAACCCCCAAAAAATCCACTCTGTCAGTCATGTCCTCTTCACTCCAAATCCTTTTTTACTATGAGGCCTCACTGGCTTCTGAAAACACATTTCCCTAGAGGAATCCTATTTTCAATAAAAGTCTCCACTGAATCCAAGTGTTAAATCAGTCTCATGTTACTGAGTCACTCCTGGTGCATTGAGATGTTCTGCTGCTTTCACAGACACATTTCCCTGGCAGGATTCCCTTCTCTTTCCATTTATGACAAGAATATTAATCTCTCTCTGATCAGGGTGTGCTCCATCATCAGGACACACCATAAATCTTTGGGAGGCACTTTGGCAGCTGCTTAGCATTAACCTGAGTGCTGCACCCAGCTCAGGCTTTTCCCATCTGCGTGAGCACCTTTCCTTCACTCATGTCTGGTACCTTGTGTAGTGCTCTCCAAAAGGCCTCATGAATTGACTGCTTGTCCTTCCAGAGCTGCCCTGTGCTCTCCAGCACTCCTAAGAGATTTCACAATGATCCTCATTAATCCTTCTTCACTGAAAGGGTGGGTGACCAGCCACAAAGCCTGGAGGAGATGGAAAAACATCAGCAGTGAGGGAAAGGGAGAAGAGGATCCTCTCTTAAATCTCTCTGAGGCACAGAGGTGGCAGCAAACCAGCCAAGTTTCCCTTATTGAACCCAATCTCAAGGAATGGGACTTGAAGTACAACAGGACTTTCTCCTGAGTGTCAGCATTTAGGCAGGAGATCTCACAAACCCTTCCTGTTCAGAAATTCCTCTCCCATACCACAGGCAGGTTATCAGCCTGGGAGCAAACCCTCACTAAGCTTTTCTGAGGGGGCTGGAGGCAATTTCTGTTTCACATATATATTAGGATTTTTCAAAATGCTCCTTGCTCCACCTACCCCCTCTCCCTGCAGCAGGATAAAAAGCAGTTTGCAGATCCCAGCACTGGAGGAATGCCCCTTTCCCAGCACAAGTGGGATGGCAATGTCCATGTCAGCTTCATCACCTCCTTCTCTGTGCTTTTTGGTCTTTCATTCCTTGTTGTTCCACAAATGATTATAGGGACATAAATAGGACAACATAATGAACAAAATTAATGTAATTCCAAACAGTTGTTAATATTGCTAAACATTGGGCCCTGTTCTAATACCCTTAATTAATACTTGACCAAAGTGTAATCCCATTTTTTGTTAGTAGCTGCTCTTTTGTTAGCACATAAATCAGGCTCAGAAATTCTTTGTGCATCAGGAGGGAAGACTGAGCAAACTGAGCATGAGCAGTAATTTTTTCTTCTTGACAGTATTAAAATACCTGATACTACTCAGGATTTTTATTTGTTAATTAGTCTGAGTTTAATTCTCCAGGTAATCTGAATGGGTTATATTATATATATTACTATATGACTATGTTCACAATACAATCTGTCTGATACTGTGGTCACAACACTTCTCACATGTATCTGAGTGTGGTAGCTGGTAACTCAGTCTTGCAGAACAAGAGGAAAGACTGAGAATTGCAGGAAGTAGTAATCTTTTTGTCTTTGATGATAACACAAAAGAATTTAAAATAATTTAAAAATTAAAATTATAAAAATAAAAAATAAATTAAGAAAATAATAGAATTAATAAAATAAAAATATTAAAATATTAAAAATAATTAAAACTTCCACTCTTAATATTTTAAAATATTCCCCAAAAGTATTTAATAACCACTTAGAAAATGTCCAATTATTCAAAGCTTTTTCAGTTAAAAATCTGTTGATATAGATATTTGTTTTTAATGAAAAAATTCTACTTTAGAAAAATTTTGTTAAAATAACAATGATCTGTCACTCTCCTATGCTAAACAATATCAGTCCTTTTTCAGGTTAGAGGCTTAATTATAAAGTTTCAGAATGACTGAATTTTGTGCATTTCTGCATCAAATATGCACCAAACAATTGGCATTTACTGCAGAATGAAGAAGCTTGCCAATGCAGCCTTACGGGGAGTTGTGCTTGTTCTCACCACAACAGGAACTGAAGTTCCCTTGCTCAGCATTTGCCCCATCCTCATCAGACACCTCAGAGTGTCAGGACCCAGGACATTGCTCTGGCTGCCCTGGAGGACTCCAGACCCTGGCAGGGGGCTCAGGGACCTTGGCATGGAGTCACAAACACCTGTGCCTTTGATTTTAGCCCATGGAAACAATTCCCAACTTTGTGTGAGGAGTTACAAGCCACAGGAGTTTGAGTAGAATGAGCGTGAATTTGTCACAGGGTGGAAAAGTAGAATTTTGGGGTTTTTAGAATGGGGGTTCAAGAGGCAAGATGGAGGAATATGGGCAACAGATTTTTAACTGAAAAAACGTTGAAAAACTGGAAATTTTCTAAACGGTTATTAAATATGTTTGGGAAATATTTTAAAATATTAAGAATGGAAGTTTCAATTATTTTTAATATCTTAATATTTTATTCTTATTATTTTCTTATTTCTTATTTTTATTTTTATTTTTTATATTTTTAATTTTTTAATAAGTCCTGTCCTTCTTCTCCTTCTTCTTCTTCTTCTTATCCTCCATCTCCTGCTTGATGGTGGCACTTCTGGGTTGGTTTAGAGTAGAGACAGACTAACGTAGGTGATGGGTACTGGAAAATTGTTGTAAATACAGTGGTTCTTAGTATAAAAAGCCAACACCACCCCAAGGGCAGGGACTGTGCCACAGCCCAGCCTGCCAGACAGACCTCAGAGAAAGAATGTTATAGATAAGGAAAGATAAACAACCTTGAGAACCAGAGCCAAGGAATTCTGTCTTCTTTGTCAGTCTTGGGGCTGGGAAAAAGACTTTCCAACACCTGGGGGTCATCTCTACCCCAGAGACCTCATCAGCTTGCTGCCAGCACGGTCCTTGTGCCCAGGAATGAGCTCAGAGCCTGCAGTGACAGAGATGTGACAGGCAGGGGTGGGTGGTACGTGCACAGGACAAAGGGGGGATGCTCTGTGCACCATGGGCTGTCTGGGTGCTCTGGGTGGACAGCTTTTGAAGCAGAGTTTGCACAGCACTGAAAATGAAGGATTGCTTTGCAGGTAATTTCTTCCAGGTGCAAAAGCAAAGAAAATCCTGCTTTTCCCTCCTCAGCAGAATCAACCTTTGAGATGCCCCCTTCCAGTTCCTGCATTAGCTGCTAACACCTGGGTCTCTTCTCCTGGGCAGGGGACACCTGCTGACAGACTGGCATTTACATTTGAGGCCTTCTTCTGTACAGCTGAATATTAAAAATTTCTCTACAAGTGCTGCCTTCAAGCCTGTCTGGTGCCTCAGCTTTTCTGTCTTCTCCAGTTCCTAAGGCCTTACACTTTTGTTTATTCATCTTTCTCCTTATGAAGATAAACTAATTAATAAAGACATCATAGTTCCTTCCTATTTTCAGTGCCCTTCACATGTTCAGCACATAACCCAGCACTCTGAATTTATAGCAAAAGTATGAAGCAGGCTCTTTTTCTGCTTTGATTTCCTCTACCCACGTCACCCCCCTCAGTTCTAATCACAGCAGTGACCCCATTACCTAGATCATAATCTTTTTACCAGTCCCACAGAGAGTACTTGTAGTTGATGAAAAAGTTGGATGTTGGTACCTGGTGACTCAACATGTGGTGGCATCTTTGAATTCAAACACGAGTCATTGTGACAGGTGGGTTGCAGCCACAGAATCATTTGCTACTTCCACCTAAATGCAAACAAAAACCCAATGAAAAAGCATTGATTGCTTACCATAAAACACACAGGATCATTCTCCCTTACTCAAAATATGAGACTTTGTTGCTATTGCCTCCTGTGCTGCTTCTGGGAAAGCCAAAAAGCTGTCATTGACACTGAGGAAAGCAATCCTGTGTGAAAGGGGAAAGCAGAGAATCCTTCCTGATGGCAATGCATTCGTGGCTTGCTAAGAGCAGCAGGAGCTCTAGATACCTGAAAATTAACAGATTGCTATTGCTATATATAAATCTCTTGGCCTACCTATTTCATCTGTTTGTTTTTTTCACCTGGATCTTTGTTACAGAGATGTTGAAATCTTGGCCACATCTGAAAATAATGGTACACTTTACACTGCAATAGAGGGAGACAGAATTGTAGCTGAAGAATAATACATAGATGCCACCAGCAGAGAATAGGCTTACCTGTGGCATTACTGTTTGCTAGCACTAGCAATGGGCTCCTGCCAGCAGAAATGTTCATTTGACAGCAAAACTGCCTGCTGTGAAGAGGTAACATGGCAGGGAATGTGGCCTTCCTATCAGTTTTCCCTGCTAAGCCCTTCTGTCTGGAGCACTTCTATTCCTTTTTTGAAAAACCTATTAAAAGAGCTACTGAGCAAGCAGTCCTGGAACATTCCAGCACTGTTTGTATTACATTTCACCAAGCAGTAGCTGAGAGAAATAAGCAAAAGCCACCAGCATGGGAGATGCAAGGATCTAGGAGCCATCTGAGCCAGAGCTTTTCCACCTTTGCAACTTTTCACTGCTGAGGATGGCATGGGCCAGACAGACCCACAACACCAAGGGTTTCAAACAGACTGTGGTTAAGGAAGGGCCAACATAACAACAAGGCTCATTTATTTAATGCCTCCTGATGACAGAAGCAGTTACTATGGCCTCTGCATCTTTCAGCACCAAAACTGAAATGCTGAACAGTGTTGGATGCTTTGAACACCCAGGGGCCAAGCCAGGTCAGTCAGTGATTTAAATACAAATATTTCTGACGACCTAACAGCACTGGTTTGTTGAGGAGTCAAAAAGAATAATTAAAAAAAATCCTACCCTTATCAAATGGTTCAGACTGAGTCATTTCTGCCTGAGAAAGCATAGTCACTAATTATTGCAGGGGAATGTGCGTATGCACCTTCCAAAAATTGATATGGCTGCTGAATTTCACATCCTACTCATCATCTCCCAGCAGATTTCTCAGTGCTTGCTTAAAAAACCCTTCCTGAGTTGCATCTGAATGATGTAAGTGTTGTGTTAAGACAATGATTATTTAAAACCAGAATGAGATTTAATTTAGCTGCTCCTTTTTAAGGATGCCAAGGCAAAAATTGTTATGACCACCCTTAAGAAGACAGACAGACAAGAAAAAGTAGCTGTGGCTTAACGAGGTTGCACAGTAATTCATACAAGCCTGGAAATAATTTTCTTATCCTTCAGATGGCAATGATCATCCTTTTTCCCCCTTTACTTGTCTCCATCTGTTTAGGGAAGGAAGGTTTCATGAACGAGTCCTTTGTGAGGGCTCTCTTAACCCTCTCTGGACACAATCTCTCACCACACCAGACCTTAGGACCCCTTCCCTGTGCCTCCCAGCAGTGTGTCCTAAACATTTAAGACAGTACTTTCAGAAACACTGTTTTTAAAATCAATTTTGAACATTTTGAGGAATATGATACAAGATTTTGTTTCCCAGCCTACACATCTCAAACAAATTGCAGACTTCAGATGATGGCATACTGTTTCTCCCACATCTTGCTGTTCTTTCCCACTAATCCACTGATTAGGGAATGGGTTGCTTATTTTTCTACTCCTGTAAGACAGCATATTTTGCACCATTTGAGATGCAAACGTTGGAAAAATGTCTTCTATTTCAGTGCTTCCTATAATTTTTTTCTTTGTATAAACATGGAGTTATTTTTTAGAAATACTCTTTAAGCTGGACAGATCATATAGATGCCTTACCTATTTTTCTGATTCAGAAAGTAGAACCACTGAATTGTGGTGCACAAGTTAAATGAAGGAATTATGATTTTTGAAGGGTAGTTACAATTTCTAATCATGTGGAGAGCCAGATTTGTACCAGAATTTGTGAATGTCTTCTCACAAGCTGCCATGCTACTCCTTTTTATAAAATATGCTTGACTTTGGCTGACATTGTATACCCAATTAAAATTTAAATTAAAATTTAAATTACCCATTATTACAGGCCTTGGTGGAGGCAAGGTTTAACCTCCAAGAGCAAAGCTGGAATGCACCTGAAAACTCACTACTTACAATATAAATATCCTCTATATCCTGCATATCAACAGCACCTTCCTTCATCTTTCTTTTCTCCCTCCTCTCTTTCTTTTGCTACCATTTTCTTCTCCTTTTAATGTTTTTTTTATTTTCATACCTAATTAAGTACCCTAGTGAGCACAGTAAAGCTACCATATTATATAATTACTCCTTGTTTTGGTCTTTTTTTCTTCTCTCTTTTAATACAGAGAAGATTCTTTTATTCATCTTAAACCTTTCTTTGATTTGCTCAAATTGCATGTGTCTTAGTTGGTAATTTCAAAGTTACAAAGGAAATGACCTACCAAGTGTGGCAGGTGACCCTGTTCCCAGAATCCTGACAAGGTGATACAACAGGGAAGGTGACATGCTGAGATAAAAACATCCATTGAGAGCAAGTCAGGAACTTCAAGCCAGATTCCCTGTGATTTAATCCAAAGCCCTTCACTGGTCCCAGAAGTGACTTTTAGGAAAGATTAAAATATGTACTGCAAGATTGCCCAGTGCCTTGGGAAAGCTTCAGCGCTGCCATCTTTGCTAGGATATGTACTAAAGCTATTTAAAGTGCATGCATGTGAACCACTTGTGCTGTGTGTGGAAACTGCATGTGTGACTGAGAACTTGAGAAGGCACCTCAGGTCCTGGCATTGCAGGAATAAAAGCTGTATCCAGAGAAGGCAGGGCAAAGCAGCCTGGATGAAAATGGATCTGTATGAACACAACAGACATTGTGAGTTGCAGAAATCTGTAGGAATATTCTCTTCCAGGAGGTGCTCCAGGTACTTCACTTCTAGTACTTCGGCTCCTCTCTCAGTTCTTGGAATTTTCACACACAAGGTGACAGCACATTAAAAATGAACACAGCTTTATTTGCTAGATTTAGATCTTATTAAATGTGCATATTAAATGTTAGCAGAATGTTTAAAAAATTTATTCTGACATTAGTGTATCATATATATCAGCAACATACATAGCAGACAAAAACACCACTCAGATTACACAACAGTACAAGTCAAACAAGTGGTACATGTAGAATAGTCAGAAACTCCATCTATTTTCACTCCATTCTCTTGCCTCAAGCTGACAGCACTACATAAAAAAGTAAAAGTACAGTAAAAAAATTTTGAGAAAAAATACAATAGTGTCTCATAGTAGCACTCTTCTTTTGCAGTCCTTTGCTTAGAACATACCACGCTAAACCTTCCCAAGGTAAACAACCCAAATTGTAATTGCAAAAAAAAAAAAAAATCCCTGATTGTATTACACCTGAAAGGTCAGTTTTGTTTTGTGTAACTAATTCTAATGGCAATGTGTTGTTGCTTAAATTACAGTAATGGCAACACAAAACTGCATTCACTTTGGTTAAAGGACACTTTTAGATACTGAATCACATCAAAATAAATTATTCTGACAGTAAGAACCAGCACATCTCCAAACTGACCAAACCTTCCTTACTTTTCTTGCTTTTTAAGAACACCTCAGGAAACTTATGTGAACCATTATAAACCCAACCATACTGATACCTTTACTCAAAATACTGCTTAACGGCAAGTAAAAGGCAAACTATTATGTAAAAAGGTAAAAAGGTGTCAAGACTAATTTTTTATGTGATATTAGCTTTTAGTATGACAACAAATTCTCTTTTCAACAGTTTTTGTATACTAAGAAGTAATGCTACAAAGTGCAATGACTTGTTTTTAAGATACATATTTCTTTCTAAATAAGCTGATCCAAGGCTTTTTTCCACTTTCTATTGCATGATACAAGATATACAAAACATCTGTCCTCCATTAAATAGCAAGTGATCTTAAAAAATAAGATGTACAAAGTAGGAGTCAAAAAATCAATTCAAATTCAGGGTCTGCTTATCAATGCTGTATCCCAAACACATGTATTTCCTTATTTTCCTCCCTCTTGCTCTTAAATAACATTATTTATTCACAACACACCTATTTTAAGGGTAGTATATTAAGACACTTTATTACTTGAATAAACTAATCTTCCATAAGCAGAAATAGTGCATCTAATGCTGAATTTCCAAATCTGTTTTCAGCTTCAGCCAGGTTGTACATTTTGCACAGAAATATCCTTTTGCATCTCATCACCTTTCTGTTTGAAGCATCTGTCTGCACTGCAAACAGCAACAACTCCACAACATCTAAATTAAGCAGTCTAATTAACAGTATATGTGCAAGATGCAGCACAGTGCTTTCATTGTGCAGATTGTGGTGTTTGATATGTGATCACGACTGATGGCTGATACTCCTCTTTGGCTTGCACATTAAGCAGCAGAGCTAATTTATTTACACATGCATTCCTCCAACAGATCCATCACTTCAAATATAGATGAATATTCAAGAACATGATCAGTTCATCATGAACACAAATTGCCAACATGCTTGATTGACCAAGCAACCTTAGAGGATGAAGGTGAGTAACTTACAGTAAGGAGAAATGTACATCGGCATCAACTCCTGACTGGCAGCCAAGCTGTGATGTGTGCTCGAGGTAGGCACTTAATCCTTCTGCTAACAACAACAGCTCCACTCAGGACGTGGATTTAAAACCCTTACAACATTAAGGTTACTCACCAAGTACTCCAAGACACAGGCGAGGTTTGCTAAAACCAGATACCCTAAGTTGTGGTAGCAGTAAACAGTACATCACTCACTGATATGGAATACTAATCTCAATTTTTATCTGTATACTTGCAAGGAAGTATAACTTTCAAAGTGCAAATAGAGCAAAATTTTCTAATCTTGTCTACCTTGTGTATTCAGCATGAGAGAACTCAACAGTCTGGTGTTACAAGAGTCTGCAGTCCAGGCATGAACTGCTCTCCAACAGTCCACGTGGCACTGAACAGAGGTGTGCCAAGGCAGGCACGGTTTCCTAACACTGAACAGCTCTGTCTGCAGGTTCACTGTATGCTAATGCCTGCAAGCACATTTTGGAAATAGGCACTGCCCTGCAGAGATCATTTTCACACCTCTTGCCAAATGCAAAGAAACAAGGCACTGAGCATGGAAGCGTTGATATGTTTTAAATATACAGCAAAATCACAAAAATGCCTACCTGCTTCAAACTAGAAAATGAGGGCACATTCTTAAACAGCTGGAAGCTACTTTGCACAAAAGTTATTACATATTTATAAACTCAGTAACTTTGTAGAAAAGCCTCCTAACAAAAAAGAAAAGAAAAAAATCCTTCCCAAATATTCAAAGGCAGAAAAAAAAAACCCCAACAGAACAACCCCCAAGCCTTAGGATACTATGCATAAGGAAAATAACAGCATAAACATACATTATTTGGCATGCTTAAAATCTTTTGGATAAAAATACAAGACCAAACCATTCAGCTAAACCGGCTGGAATGGTGGTCCAGCTCCCAATCCACTGCCATGGAGTGCAGGCACACTCCATAGTGTGCATTGAGGACAGACAAACAGCTTTAGCTCTTTGCTGGCATTCATTGAGAATCCAAACAAAGAAATAAATAAACAAGCAGCTTTGGCCAAAAAAAAAAAAAAAGTCAAACATAATCTTCCAATGACAGTTTTTGAGAATGAGAAATTAAATAACTGTTATTCTCCAAATCGTACACATATTTTCAAAACCCACTGCAATTAGGTCATTCCACAATATCTGCATTTAGAGAGTAAACTCTTCCATATATTTAGGAAAATAAATTATGGCTTTTTTTCCCTTCACTTTTTTTTTATTCCCTTCACTATTGTATTAACTGGATTTAGTTCCTATAAATAATTCCAAGTGGAATTAAGCCAATCTATCTTTAAAAATCAATTCCTTCTATAAAATGTATAGAAGTTCAAACAAATGCTTCGTAAGACATACTGAATATAAAAAAAAGCCCCAAACCTTAATCCTTGTATCAGGAGTGTTCTATTTAAATTACCACATAATAAAAATAATAATTTTCAGCATTTTCCACAGCAGTGGTCCTCTGTGGTATCCTTTTCAGCCAGCTGGGATACAGCCTGGAATGCTGCAATTAGCAACAGGGAGAGGGCTTGGTGGTAAATGACTTGAACATGTTCTGTGAGCCCTTTGAGGTTAACAGTCCCTATACCAGGAGTTCAAATTCTAGGATTACAGGATTACATTTACTATTCAGAGTCATGGGTAAATAAAAAACAGTGCTGAAATCATACAGTTCAGTAGATTTCCTAAACTTTGAAAGCTCAGTAGAACTTTTAAAGAAAACTCGAAAATCTTTGGACTGAAAGAGAAGAGTTGAACTCTCCTACAGCTTTCAACATGATGCATACTGAGCAAACCACAGATAAAAAAAGCTAGAACAAGCTAAATGCCAAAACAGCTGGGTTTTGGTTACATTGCTCTGGACAGCTCCATTCTCCCTTCCGTAGCGATGAACTCTTTTTCTGTGGCTCGTTTGTCACCTTGGCACAGTCTCTCCTTCAGTTTTTCAAGTTCATACTCATGTAGGATTTTTTGTGTTAAATACTTTTCACGTTTTATTTTGGCTTTCACGTCTGCAGGAACATCAGGGATCATCCATGCTACAAAGAATTTGACGATGAATACAACGTGCTAAAGAAAACAAACAAAGCACTCATTACCAAAAGAAGCACCTCTTGTTTAATCTGACCAAATAGGTCACTTCTTGCTCACAATAAAATACAATTCATTTGGCTGTCCTGGAGCAATACACACCAAATTAATGTGTATCTAAGATGTGCACAAAGATTAAAACCCATCTTCTTACGCAGAAATTTTAATTCCAAACCATTAATGATTTAGCAAACCCAAAAGGAAAGTGTCAGGGCCTGAATCTCAACCATCACTCTTTAACTCCTCTGTGTGGTTTGTTAGAAAGTTCACACAGCTGTGCTGATAACACTTAGCTGTTGAGAGCTGATGAAACACAGCAGGAAAAGTGATGAGATTAGCACTTGAACTTACTCCCTTTTCCCTTTGTAACTTGCAAAGCAGTGGTTTCACACTGATGTGCCAGTTATCCAAACTATTAATTTAGCTGTTTTTAACCAATATACATCATTGCAAAATGCTGTCTGGATTTTGAACACAGTCATCTCACATACAGCTCCTTAATGAAAGCAAGAGGAGTGGAAGTGCTAGATTTGGAGGCTTTAATCTCTTACACTGACAAAAGAGACCTTTTTCATTTTTCTGATTATTTTGATCAACATTTGCAGTCTCCTCAGCTATTTTCACTTTTCCTACTCTGAGGTCAGCTCACTGAAGTTAAAAGGCTCAGTAACAGTAATCTTTTAGGCCTTGAGTACTTGGTATTATCTAGGGAACAAGTCATTTTATGCTCCCAGCAATTCTATTTTCTGTAACATTAGCAACTATCTAGACAAATCACAAAGTACCAATATATATCAGAAGGAAATTTTGTAGGGAACATACCTCCATGATAATTATAAAGGCCAGTTTTGCAGCAAGAATGTGCCAGAACTGCATAGTGTGTAAGTACTTCTTCTCATGGCCTGGAGGATATCGATAGTCTCTGTACCTGTAGGAATGACAGACATGCAAAGGTGAAGTGTCACATTCAGCCTGGGACAGATTACAAGCTTAGTGACACTTACAAGCAAGTACAGCTGTCACTAAAGGAACCTTTTCTTGTTTTAAATGGTCTGTTTCCTTTTGCAGAAAAAGGTTGCCTCTCAATTTGTTTCTCCCTTGTGTTTGCCTAAACACCCTCACAGCACCAGAGCAGGGATGAGGATGTGTGATGTGAAATTTGGTCCACAGGTTATTTGTTTTTCAGGCAATGCTCAAATAATACAGGACAGGGTGATGGGATGGATCACAGGGTAATGGACACTGGATAAAT
The DNA here is from genome assembly GCF_023055355.1 of Agelaius tricolor. NCBI lineage: Eukaryota > Metazoa > Chordata > Aves > Passeriformes > Icteridae > Agelaius > Agelaius tricolor. Next base: position 360,388 of record NW_027269327.1, read on the forward strand.
GTGACACACATGAGCAGATTATGGCCTGGGCAGATGCAGGGCTTCATGAAAGGACATGTTTTACACCACCAAACAAATGTAGCTGTTTCCAAAAGTGCTGGGGTGGTTTTTTTTGTTTGCTTTGAGATTTTTTCATCCAATCAACACTTTTATTTTACCATTTCCAAAGTTCTTTTGCAATTATTCTAGAATCTCCAGTGCTAGCAAGAAAGGACTACTTTTTCAATGAAAGAAGGATAGGTCTGATTTTGGCCCGATCAAGCAAAATAAGGACTGATTTTAAATACCATATGCCATTTTCAGCTTTGGGATCTAAGCATCTCCTTTATTCTGCTTTCTTGTCCACTTATTCAGCCTAAATATCTCTGAACATATAGGCTGAAGTTTGCAACTTTAGGGACATAAATCTCCTTCCTCACTCAAAAATCAATAGTGTAATTAAAGTAAACAAAAAATCCAATGAAGAAAAAGCAAAATGCAAGTTAGGAATGAGACTTTTAGTGGTGATTTTTTTTAGTTGATTGGTTTTTTTTACTAGCTTGATCTCTTACCACCTCAACCATTACTTTATCAATAGTCTAAATATTACTTCTCACACTTTAGAATGATGAGACTGACATAATTTATTTTCTAATGGAACACGTAGATCTTAATTGATTTTTTATGCTGTATTCTACACAAAGTGACACCAACCTGCATATGACAAAGTTTTCTGGATTCTCTTTAGGTTCATTTCTCTCAGGAAAATCTGAGATTAGAAACACTGACAAGCTGTTGTTTATGTATCCAGACATTGGTGAGTCTTCATTTTCAGAATAAGCATAGTAGTAAACTAAACGAGGAATCATATCTGATGTGAACGCAACAATGAAAGCCTGAAAAGAAATTGGAAAAAGAAATAAGGAAAGTGGCACACAAAATTTGGGAGCAGATTTATAAAGATGTTGAGGCTCTGTGACCCTGGCATTACCCAGAATCTTTTAAGAAAGGGTGAGAAGCATGACTGGGGCACTTCACCTTGGTAAAAGATGCTGACTGCAGCCTCAGCACATTTTTCCTGGAAGCTTGAGATACTCAAGGTGCTGAGGTATTGTGCTACTATGGCAGTATGTGCAAGTGGGTTTGTTGCCTGAGACACACTAAAAAGAGGCATCTCTTGTGCTCAGTAGGCTGCTTTACAGCATGTTTCCAATGAAATACTGGCATACCATTTAGTTACCAGTTTATAAAAAATCCTTGGAGCCACTGGTCCCACAGGGGTATCCAGCAGCAGAGCAGAATTCCCATGGAACAGGCCTCACAGCAACAAGGACAAAAATGCACCTGAGCCACAGGATTTATCCACCTTTCCTGTCCCCTACAGTTCCCTCTGGGCAATCAGTGTGCTTCATCAGACTAAGCCTCATACTGGCCCATGCCATTCCAAAAGGCTGGAAAACACAGACAACTGAATGAAAGGTTATGGCAAATAAAATTTGGATGGGGAGCTGCACACCATTTCAGTGGACGAGCCAAACCACTGAAATGGTTTGATGGTATCTTTGTAGGTTAACATGATACAGTGTTGATGAAGGAGAAAAAGCATCAGCTGGTTTTTAATTCTTCACATTTTGAGTACATGGAAGAATCAGTGTTGATGCAGCACAGCCCAGTGGTTTTGGTTCTCCAGCTTGAGATTTCCCAGCTAACACATCACATACCTAAGTAAGTAAATAAGTATTAACAAACTTACATTGGTGACAACAGACAGGATGGCCATCCCATTGAGGATTTCCTGCCACACTCCTATGCTATGTGCTTTTGCAGCCACAGGTCTTCTGTACTGAGTGGTCAATTTCCAGGAGTCTACACGAATCTCCAGGATATTATTCATCAGAGCAAGAAGGGGAGCCAGGGGAAAGGATGCCACAAAGAGAGTAATGAATCCAAACTGAATGACTACAAGAGAGAAAAACAATGTGTCAAAATCTGCCCTTCCAGAAGTATCCTCAGAGTGATGGGGCTCTACCACTAGCAGACAAATGGCAAACTCCTGCCAAGCTGCACGAGTCATCTTCAGCCCTGGCCTGAGCCCCAGTGACAATCAGCCCCAGACCCAAGACTTGTCCAGTCCCTTCAGGTGCCATTCAGCAGCACCCATAGAAGTGAGCAATTGGATCCTGTGAAATGATTCTGCCAGCAGTGCTGGATACCAGTCCTTTCAGGGTGCTGCAGTTCTCATATGAATGGTGTATAACTGTAGGGGAATTGGGGTGTATTCATCCATCAAATTTCTCAATTGCTATCAGGCCAGTTTTGTTCTCTTGCAGTTTGTACCATCTTGTTCTTCTTTTACTTATCAACTACACACCTCACAACCTTATCTCCACCTATTGTTACTGATTTAATCAAAACATCCATAACAATTCTATGTGCAACAGTTCCATTGGGGACTGTTGACATTAGTTTAAGAATTGTGAATAGAATATACAAATGATCCTTGTAGTTACCAAAATTAAGTATCTCAGTACAGAATGTGATAATCTTCACTACACAGCCAATACTGCCACTTTGTTTCAAATAAAGGAAATAGAACATTTTTTTCTGGTGTAGGTAGTATATAAAATAAATTCCCATACACCAGTCATTCACTCTTCCATGATTTCAGTGGTAAGTTCTTCACCTCAGATAAGCAACAAAATTCCTCCTAGCATAGCAGCCCTTGGACAGTGCTGGAGCATAGTTCTGATTCTGGAAGAGCAAGGACATGGCTGGCAACAGTGTATTCTGAGCGTATTGGTTTCACAAGACCACAGCCATGTATCAAATCAAAGTGATACTAACACTAAGCATCTCTAGAACACTTCAAACTATTTCTGCAGAAGGTTCATTTTCCAACAAAATGTATCCTTGTAATAACCGAATATTAACTTCTTTAAAGTATCCTTTAGATTTAGCTTGGCTTCAGTTTTGGTGTCAGTTTCTCAGTGCTGTAAACTGCTGTTAGAAGCTGACATGCTCAGGTTACCTTTGCAAACCCATATTCCCTTGCCCACACTCCCTCTACTGGTCTAACAGACTGAAGGGAAGCATTGAGCAGTGCAACACTAAAGCTGAAGGGATTCTCCTCTAGCCAGTTCATAGATGTCATGTCTGCAGCACTCATCTTTACAGCACATTTGGCACTCATCCCATACTTAAAATTTCCACTGACATCAGCTAAGAATATGCTTGGAATGAGAAAAGAACACAGAGGCAGCTGGCTGCACTGAGAATAATGTTCCCCATTCAAATGAGGAAAACAAAAAGTCTTTGCAGTGTTTCTGTGAAATTCCCAGCAGTTCAAGATGCAAAGACAGCTTTTTTTTTAAATTGGGCTGACCTATTTAATGATTCCCAGCAGTTAATCGTCCTGCTATGCAGATGAAAGCGGTGGCATCAACCCACAACAATTAATCGAGAAAATGTTCTTTTGGAAGTGTCAGTACAAGGTGTCCTGTCCTCAATTCCAAATGTGTAATTTTAAACTTACCCATTTCTAAATATTCATAGAACAGGCCTAAGGCTCCAAATGTCTGCAGATCATGGTCTTGCTCCCAGCGACTGTATAAATTTTCAGGATTGTTTCTGGCTTTCCGACGACCCCACCAGTTACAAATCCAGCTGTATGTGCAGAAAAATGTTAACAATGAGAGAAGCAGATCAGATTGGCTTGCTTGGTTAGAGCACAGCGCTAGTAACACCAAGCTTGTTGGTTTAGTCCCTGTACAGGCCATTCAATTAAGAGCTAGACTTGATCCCTGTGGGTCCCTTCCAACTCAGAATATTCTTTGAGGTCAGAATCACAGAATGACTGGTTTGGAAGAGACCTTCAAGATCATCCAGTCCAACCCAGCCCCAAGAGCTCAACTAAACCCTGGCACCCAGTGCCACACCCAGGCTTTGTTAAATACACTCAGGGATAGTGACTCCACCACCTCCCTGGGCAGCCATTCCAGAACTTGATCACCCTTTCTGTAAAAAACTTTTTCCTGATATCCAGTTTGCCTTGGTGCAGCTGAAGGCTATGAGATGGGCACCTCTGTGCCAGAGAGAACTCACGGAACAATGGCCTCTTGGATGTTTCCCCAGATCTGTTTGCCAGCCATGACTATGGTGAGCTGTGTCGTCAGTTCTATCAAGCAGCCTGCAGGATCACACTGGAGGAGACAAACTGAGTGTCAATGGACATGGATAATGGGTATTATCACCCAGATAAACTATATTTTACTACTGTATAAATGCAAGAAAGGAGGTCTTAAAACTTGTAAGGACAATACTTAATCTCCACATGGGCTGCCAGCTAAGCCACTCTCTCAGGAAGGGCTTTAAGTGTTTCAAGTGTGAGACAAAACACACACCAAAACATAGCAACCATATGTAATTCAGAGATGCTTCAGCAGGATCTGTGTGCAGCACACACCCCTCAGGCAAGGTGAATCTTTTGCACTCAATGAGCTCTCAGCACCAGATTTTTCTTTTTAAGACCCATGGTGAGACCCACTGGTATTTCAGGAGAACTGGGACCAAGAAAAGCTTTGTGATTTTTCACTCTTGTGGCTGACAGATTTCACTGCTGGTGTTGCCCTGGCTAGCAACAGCAGGAAGAGTCAGCTGAGGAAGCATCAGCTTTAGGATAGCCAGCTGAGGTGCAGCTCAGTTCAGACCAAGCCTGCAGCTGGAAATTTACAACTGTGCAGACTGAAGGGAACAATTCACCTCAATTAAGAAAATCTTACCTCTTCATTTCTCCAGCGATTAAACATGTATGTGTAGGCACCTGGGTAACCAACAAACTTCCCTTTGAAGAAGGCCACATAGAAGCAGGATGAATAGTAGTTGACAAACTGGAACAAAAACATTTTCATAGTGAGCCTGTTCTCATACTCCATATGAGTTCTGGGGATCTCTGTGAAATCAAAAAACAATAATTTTATGTTCCTTTATTCTCTTTAAAAGGATACAGATTCACAAATATTCATCATGCACAGTGATCTTAAAGGAAAAAAAAAAAGAAAAGAACACCTACAAATACTTCAGCAGATGGAGTTCCTGCTTTCAGACACCCTACCCTTACTTTACAATGCAATGTTTGATGCAGGTAGGCAAAGGAACTTCGTATTTAAAACCTCTATAAAATTTAATTTCCCCTTCTTTGTCCTGTCCATTAGCACTTGTCCATCCCCAAATGTTACACTATTTTAGGAGATCTGAGATGAATCTCAAACAGTAACCAGAAAGATCTTCTGTAGTATGAAGATTTCACTGTTGGCAACACACAATTATTTTTTTTCTTTGTGGTAGAGAAGCATGCTACAGTATTTTTTCCCCAACCTACTGTATGTGCATATCATTAAAATCAGCAGAAGCTGCATGGCCCATGTGCCTCTGAAAGACAAGGCTCATAAAGGGCAGAAGAATAGGGGCATCTTGGAGCTACTGTAAATCACCAAACCTTTGCTTAGGGTCTTGCTGCCTTTTGCTGCTCACTGTCTATCCCATTTATATTTTTGAAGGCAGCAGGAAGCCCTAAGCATATTATTGTCAAATGTCCTGTTAAATGATAACATATAACCAATTCAAGTTGGGAAGCAGCATAAGAAAATACACCACATCAAGTTCTTCTCAACTGGTGAGGAGGTGAGGACCTGGCAGATGTGTTGAACTCATCTGCCTTATTGTAAAGTTGTTTCATATAACTGAGTAAACTGTTTCCAAGCTTGGTGTAAGTTTGCATGCCAGAAGAACTACTGGGAACCTGACATCAGAGTGTAGGACAGAGGAGGCAGCTCTCAGGTCAGGCAGTCTGCCTAGCTTGCTGGTCGCTAAAATATTTCTCTTTTCAGTGAGTTGTTAAAATATTGATGTGAGGCACACAACGTTCAGAGCACCAGAGGCAGGTTATACCTGCTTGTCTGAACACCAAATCTGGCCTAAGCATTTCCAAGAGTGAATAAAGTGTGGGCAGACACTTCTGACAGCCCAGGGCACCCGAGGGGGGCAGCAGTCCTCCCCACACCACTGAACTGTTACGCTCCCCCTGGAACCCACAGACGAGGTAGTGCTGCCACTTGAGAAATTATTCATCCACACTTGCAAATCAGCAAAATAACACTGCTGAGCCGTCACGCTTACAATTTTTGCTCCTCAAGAAAGATTTAAAAAATTATGATTTTGTGTTTGTTTCTGTGCTTGTTAGGGGCAATTTTAGTTACTACTTTCTCTGTTTCAGTTTGGTCTGATTTGGCCAAGAGAGATAAGCAATGCAGATCACAGAGATGGTCCACGGTAAATGAAAATAAACCAAATGCAACATCCCATTAAGATTCTGCAAGGAACACCTTTCAACTCTTGACTCAACTTGCAAGATCTCACAAAAAAAAAGATCACCCAACTGTTCTTATGACAAGTGCACAAACTGCAAGCACCTAATATTTTCAGCTCCCCTCCCCAAACCAAATATATTCTACAATTATCTCTTTCTGTTAAACACCTTCAGGGACTTCTATCTCTAAATCATTAAGAACAAATAAAATGAAATAATTAAAAAAAAAAAAAAAAGTCTAAGAAGGGCTCTCAGGAATGATATTTCCAGGATGCAAGCAGAAATCAAACATAAAATACACTACAAAAGTAGGCACTCTTTCTGGGCCTCCAGCTCTGCAGTGGAGGTACTGCTATCAATAGCTACTGCCACAATAACACATCTTGGGCACAGCTCCTCATCCTGCTTAACCTCTGCCTTCCATCTTTGTAACTCCAAATCTGTACAGCCAGAGCTAAAGGAAACAACATGGAAAATGCCCATCTTTTCCCCCAGACTAAGACTCATGCCATGCTTATTTAGTCTTTTTTTCTTGTAAAGATAGCTGTGATTTATTTTTTCAAATATATTTGCAGGATTTCTACTTGATATATTGTTAGCTCAAGATAGCCTGATCTTGCTTTGGTGATTCAAGATGATTTTGAACTATGTTCAGGTCTGTGACTGTCTCTGTAAACTAGCTCTAATATAAACAAGCCCTATTTGAGGAGAAACTAGGTTATGAGAGCTACTGAAATGCAGGGAAAATGTTCAATACGGCCATGGATACTCCTGAGTCATTGCTGCAATGGGAGCTATAGAGCTCCCACTGTGCTGAGCTGAGAACAACAGCATGGAACACCTCGATGGTGTGAATTTTCAATGATTCCTTCCGAGCTTTGCCCTCAAGTCCCCCTGCTTACCCATATCAGTAATCCAGATGGCTATTCTCTCATAGAAGAAGTTGAGGATCATGATGATGACAAAATTGAGGCAGGAGGCAGTGACAGAGGTTGCCAGCTGAGGGGTCAGCACGCCGCTGATGGGCTGCAGGGTCTGGGTGTTCTCCATGAGGCTGGCGAAGGCAGCGTACACCGCCAGGCGATACACGATCACAGCTATCATGCTGGCTATGATCAGGGACACCTGCACAAAGGAGGGACAGCTGAAATACACCTGCAGCCTCATAGAGCTGTACACTGTAGTGTACGTGCTATATGCATGCAGCTTCAAAAACAACATGTAAACCATTGTGCTTCATGGTTTTTAAATTTTATTCTTTGTGGGTATGAGTTCAGCAGCACTGAAATGCAAAATACGCAGGCAAAAATACTTTGTTATATGATGTACATTAAAATCAACAAAATTATTTTGTTAACATAAGAAAAGCCAACAGGTTAATACCAGTATCTGAGAAAGTGCAGAAAAATATAGACAGGAGATGGAAAGGATGAGTTAGATTAAACTGTCAGCTGTGAAAGTCACTCTGAAACTCACTCTGCATTCATTGTTGTGAATTCTTTTTTTGCTTTGCCCTACCACAATTTTTTTGGTATGTCTGTTAACATCAAATAAGTCACAGAAAAAGTTATCCCCATGCTAAAATGTCCAATCAAATCACTAACTATTTCTTGGGTTTTTGTGGTTGAAATGGCTCCCGAGGTGCTAGAAAGTCTCTTTTTTCCCAGCCCTGTGACTGAAGAAGAAGTTGAGATTCATTGGTTCTGCTTTTCAAGGCTGTTTATTTTCCCTTATCTGTTAAATTCTTTCTCTGACCTGCTGAGATCTGTCCAGCAGGTTGGGCTGTGGCACAGCAGGTTGGGGTGGTATTGGCTTTTTATACTACAAACTACATGTACCTTATTTACAATAATTTTCCAATAGCCATCACCTCTGTTAGACAGTCTGTCTCTACCCTAAACCAATCCAGAAGTGCCACCATCACAGCAGAAGATGGAGGACAAGAAGAAGGAGAAGGACAGGACATGCCCAGATTCCTCCATCTTGCCTCTTGAACCCCCATTCTAAATACCCCAAAATTCTACTTTTCCACCCTGTGACAAATTCACTCTCATTCTACTCAAACTCCTGTGGCTTGTAACTCCTCACACAAAGTTGGGAATTGTTTCCATGGGCTAAAATCAAAGGCACAGGTGTTTGTGACTCTGTGCCAAGGTCTCTGAGCCCCCTGCCAGGGTCTGGAGTCCTTCAGGGCAGCCAGAGCAATGTCCTGGGTCCTGACAATTAATGACAGATTTCCAGTGCCCTTTTAAAAAAAAAATTATCAGAATTGAAGTGCACTTCAAATGACAGCATGAAATCTGCAGAACAGTAATAAAAGCATGTGTTATCATCATAATTAAAACTATATTTGTGTTAATGTGATGATTAGTGACGAACAGCATCTCTGACACATGTCAAAATGATGACTCAAAAAGGTGCTCACCCAGAACAACACTGTGGCTCCTGAGATGCAGAATCGCACAGCCTGGCTAGTTAAAGGCAAATAAGGCTCCATCTCCTGAAACAATCAAGTACAGCACAGTTCATGTTATTCCCACATCTCACTCTAACATCAAGCAGCACACAGAGCTCTCACCAGCTGTGTGAGAAGTGCTCACATCCAAGGGAAACCATCCAGATCCCTGCCCCTCTCAGACGGCACACAGAACATAATTTTGAGTGTGCTGGGGTGAGTGGGGCAGGACAAAAAGATCCGGACATCAAACTGCTACAAGACAGTACCTGGAAAGAATGGTTAAACTTTTGCCAAATCAATCAATAGCTAAAGAAAAAAGCCCAACTTCCTGAGATAAGCAGGACACAACTACTACTGTAGTGCTAGGTTAGCTGTCAAACAGCTCTGAGTCCACAATGGGACTCCAGTTTCATAAATTCTTCATGCCGAGATCCCTTCAAACTTGTTATTTGGATGTACCAGTCAGACAGTGCTTTTCTTCACTCCTTCAATTTTATTTGTTTTTTCAGTTGAAGTAATGGCTATGAATGTAGCTGCCAAGCTCTGCTGCAGCACCAGGCAACTGGGTCACGCCAGCATTCCCAGATAACACATAAACAATTTTCAATGCTCACGTAGCTTGTGCAATCAATTCTAGTTCCTAAATACCAGAGTACATGTTCTATGAAAGAATCTTCTCTAAGAACTAATGCCAGTGGAAGAAGATATAGTGAAAAATAACCTGGATTTGATAAATCTGTGGGACAAGGCACTGTAGAATGCTTAGACTCCTCTTGAGCAAAGTGGCATTGAGTACTACAGAAACTGCAATCCCAAATGTAATATAGGCAGTAATGTGCAATGACAGAGACTAAGTTTGAATCAAGTGCTTCATTGTTTATGTAGATTACAATTCTATTGTAATCAGCAAACCCAGATTTTAGCTATGATCTAGTTAGACAGTTTAGCAGCCTGAACAAGTGTGTTACTGACAGCCTCAAGATCAGCAATTTTGGTTTCAGTGCACTTAAAACTTTGAATCATGAATAATGATGACATAATTTTCTGAGTGAAGCAAAACCAGCTGTGGGACACAAAGTCACTGTCCTGTACCCACATAATCTTATTGGTTCCTGCAGAACTAACTTATTTGAAAGCACTGGCCTTTCATGTGTTCACTATAGGACATGCTCTAACAGAAGGAAATTACTATTACCTTATACTGTAATATAACAGTAATAACAGAAGGAAATTACTATACCTTAATACTGTACAGTATTAATTAACATAATTAATTGGGTACTGATAAGAATCACTGATAAATCCTGCTGCAAAAAAGCCTCTGAAAAACCACTGAGACAGTAAATTGAAATGTCATAATATAAAGGCTTGTACAGTCATTGAATTTTTATGGCAATTGTTAATGCATACTTAAAAAGTACAGAGGAGAGCAGTATCTCACACTGATAAAAGGAGATAAAAGGAACGTATTACAGTTCACAGTAAAGTTCACAAACCCCTATCTCACCTAAGGGATTTGGATCAATTTAGAGGGAGAACAGTCTTCTCCCTCAGGACAGTGTACAAGGCTTTGGCTGTGCTCTGGTACAGCTGATTCACCTCATCAGGTTACAGGTTTTGGTCCATGCTGTACACAACCAGTGCTCACCAGCCAGCCTGTCCTCGCATGACCACCCTCTCTTGCAGGGCACAAGGAAGGGCCAGCACCTGCCTGCAGGACAGAGCTCCCCCTGCTCTCCCTCAGCTGCAGCACAACCACCACAGTCTGGCAGGCTTTGGGGCAGGGTTTGGGCCCTGTGCCGCCATGGAAGGCTGTCACTGTCGAATTTTCTGAAAAATCCCTTTGCCAGGATTTCTTCTCCTGGGAAGCTGAGAAGCCTCAGAGGAAAATGAAAACAGTAATTATCTGATTGCTTCTCCCGTGTTTTGCTGCTTTGGAATGTGGTTTGGACATTGTTTACCAACTGGCCATTGTTTGATTGGTTTCATGTGAATTGTTGTGACTTAATGACCAATCACAGTCCAGTTGTGTCAGGGCTCTAGAAAGAGTCACGAGTTTTTCATTATTATCTTTTAGCCTTTTGTCTGTATCTTTAGTATAGTTTAGTGTAACATTCTTTTATATAACACAGTATCATAAAATAAATAACTAAATAAATAATTAAATTAACTTTCTAAAAACATTTCATAAATTAACTTTCTAAGAACCTGGAGTCAGATTCATTCATTCTTCCCAATGACGGGGGGACCCAGAAGCTACCACAGAAGGGTGGGGGGGTTGAGCCTGATGATACACAGATGTAAACCAGCAAATAATAAAACCACACTGGCAGGCATGTGTTTTCAGTTAGTAGAGCTAACTAATGAAAATTTATTTACCTGAACCTGTTTTCCTGAACATGCAGAAAGTAAGGCTTCAGCAGAGCATTAAACATAGTGCACTGTTATCAAAGAGCTCTGTGCAAGGTACGCAGCACTAGCTACAACAGCAGAATTAATGCTGTGTATGTGCAGGGGGAAAAACTCTCTCTCATGAGAAATAAGATTAGTATATGTATTTCCTAATGATTAAGGAAATGAGCCCTGAAAGACAAGGCTATTGCTTTAGAACAGACTCTTCCCGCATTCTGGCTAAGCTTCTATTTTTTTTCTGAAGACTGTGTTATCTAAGTATACTTAGGACTAGCAACAATAAGCTATTTATATGCAATTCCGTGAAAGGGAAAAGATGACTTAAAAATACATCAAATGGGTGTGGTAGATATTGTGTTGGAATGCAACCAGCTGATCATGAAATTTGTCAAATAACTCCTACCCAAAATAAATTTAAATGAAAACAATTAACATCTAATAATTATACAGACTGTTTAACAGAGTTAAGTAGGGTCACTAATTGTATCTCAATTACATTCAAGAGAAAGGACTTTGGCCACCTTCATCCCTCTGGTGTTCCCCAAACAAAGTGGTTGTGTATCAGAAGCTACACCACAGCTAGACCAACTTATTACTTTAGATCACAGTGACTGCTTCTTCATATGTTGTATAGGGATAAAAGAATGAATGGTTTTAAAGGCATGAAAGTTTCAGAGACCCTGATTTTCCTGATTTAATATATCAATTTCCATGTTACAAAAGTTTCAGCATACAACCGGATTTGCACACACGTCAACACAGCATGTTCATACCTGAGTTACAGGATTTTTCTTCTTTTGGGTACATTTTGCCTCATACTCAGGCCTCAGCTGGAGCTGTTGCTGTTCCTCTTCAAAATCAACCAAATCCCATTCATATTTCAGTCTTGCTTGCCGCCTCTTCCAGAACTCCAAGAAAAGTGTAACTGCAATTTGCAAATGTTAGAATAGAGTCAAGGAAGAAGTGAACAAGTTCATGAACCAAGTTAAACATCTGCACTGGCTTCTCTTCTGTGGTTTATCATTACAGTGTGACTCACTTATTTTTACTGACTACCAACTATATTTCACAGATAAGACCACAATATGGATCCAGTGATTTATCAGCTAATTGAATTCCAGAAGTGGATGACAAGGAAGATGTCAAGACAAAATATGGGTATTTCCATGGTTATGGTGACCATGTTCAATTAACTACTCTGTGTATGCAAAAAGCAACATGGAATTAAGAAAAGAACCTGATAATTCAACTAATTACTGTGTATAAACCTGTAACACATAAATATTACAACAAATAAGCAGAACAGCTTTCAAGTAATATGGTCAAACACTTCTGTTGCTTTTTTGAGGCGTATTTGATATAATGGTGTCCTAGAGTGACTTTATGATACTGAATTGTATCCCCATTTGTCTGTTTAGCCCAGCGTGGAATTCACATTCTCTGGAAAAATCCCATGATTTATCTCCTGGGAAGCTGAGAAGCCTCAGAGAACAAGGAAAACAATAATTATAGGATTTGCTTCTCCTGTGTTTTGCTCCTGTGGAATGTGTTTGGAGATTGTTTACCCACAGGTGATTGTGCCATTGGTTTCTGCTGTGGGTTGTTTTCACTCTTTGGCCAATCAGGGCCAAGCTGTGTCAGGACTCTGGAAAGAGTCACAAGTTTCCATTGTTATCTTTTTAGCCTTCTGTAAGTATCCTTTCTGTATTCTTTAGTACAGTTTAGTTTAGTATTCTTTAATATAACATAGTATTATAAAATAATAAATTATCATTCTGAGAACATGGAGTCAGATCCATCATTCCTTCCTGACACGAGGCTCCCAGCAAATACAATAGCCCAGAAATAAGTTTTGTGCCTTTAAAGCTAGATCTGAGAGCAAAGGAGGGCAGAAGGAAAGGGGGTGGAATTTTTTCACAGCTGTATTGAAAAACCAGAGCTAAGAGCTTCAGCTCTCTATGTCTCACAGACCATGCTGTCTGCAGCAAGGACAGGGAGCAGGAGAAAGCTCTCCTTGGCTTTTAGTTGGTGTTTCTAGCTAGCTGAGGCAGAAAAGTTCCCCAGACTGTGGCTTTTTTTTCCTTGGAACTTTTTCAACCTGCTCTGGACTGAAAACCCAGAAAAACACCTGGAGCTCATGGCTGTGGCCCACTGGGGCCTGGGATGCAGCATTTGCAGCACAGGAGGGACTGGTGAGAGACAGAATGAGCTGAGCCCCAGCCCCTGAAAAGGACTGTCTGAATTTGCCACTTCTTCAGAACAATGAGAGCTTCCATTGTTTAATATATTCAATTTTTATGCTTGTGAATATTTTGTTTGTTAAATAGTTTTTTTCCAATTTTCTCAAAGGAGATTTATGTCTCCTGAACTCTGGTGGGAGGAGGGGCCACTTGAATTTGCTTTCTAGAGGGACCCCTTTGGAGGTTTTCTCTGAAATTTGCTCTAAACCAGGACACATAGTCATTTTGAAGACAGTGAATGTCTGATGATTTTTATACAATCAAGAGTTGGGCTGGCCTAAGAATTTTTTAAGACATTAGAGGGAATTGATTTAATTTATAAACAGCTATAAAATTTATACTATTATTTAACATCCTTAGAGCCCTTAATAAATTACTTTAAAATGTAAACATTTTGTAATCTGATTGTTCTTATCTGAACTGGGGAAGTTTTATGGCTTAGACAAACACAGGAAACCTTATCTTCTGTAGTTCTTAACTCTTTGGCTGGTACTTCCTGAATGACTAATCCATGTCACGCAAATGCTAGTTCCTAAAAACCAAGAAAAGTTTAGTAAAACAGCCATACAACAAAAACCTTATTAGATTTTAAATAATAATTCTATATGAAAGAAGTGAGTGATTAGATCCTCTGATAAAAAAATACACAGCTTTTCTATTAGCACACAAGAATCTTTGCAAGTTAATGAAATATCTATGTACAAGTTGAACATTTAATGATGACATTTCATACAAACAGCATGAAACAAGAGAATTGTATTTAAGGAAATAAGAAGCAGTAACTATGCTATCCAGAATTTATGAACCTTCATAGAGTTGAGGAAAAGAATATGTATTCAACACAATGTTCCTAAAAGTCTGAAAAGGTATCATTGATGTGAAACTATGATTATAGATGTGGTGTTGTGGGTCCCAGGACAAGGTGAGAGATGAGAATTGACTCCAAGTTCTCGGAAGGCTGATTTATTATATTATGATATATTATATTAAAAGAAATGATATACTAAATTATATTAAAGAAAGAGAAAGGAGACATCAGAAGGCTTGAAAAGAATGATAATCACCTGTGACAGACTCAGAGAGTCTGACACAGCTGGCTGTAATTGGCCATTAATTAAAAACTATTCACTTGCTGGGTAAACAATTCTCCAAATCACATTCCAGAGGAGCAAAACATGGAGAAGCTGAGGCTTCTCAGGAGAGGAGAAGAAATCCTGGTGATAGGATTTTTCAGAAAATATCATAGTGACATATAGAGGCCAGAAATCCACCTGTTTCTATGTCATCAAAACATACTACAGTGCGTGAGGTTCACCGGAGCGGATCCCTATGAATTTCCTCATCCCAGAAGTACAGCTAGTGCAGCAGCAGTGATGGAGCACCATCCATCCATGAAAGGGCACAGAACTCCCCACTCCCCCACTGGGACACTGATGATGTGAAGGGCTGAGCAGAGAGGACTCTTATATTGTCTGCATAAGGTTGGAGCCCTCTAAGAGTTACTAAGGAAAGAATCAAATATTAGCAGTTAAGAGTACACAATGCTTACGTTATTCTTATGGTATCCTAGATGCCTACTTGGGTTTTTTTAAGTCTTAATTCCTCAGTAACTTTAAGTTATTTTCACTCATTCATCACTTCAGCATCTGAGGCAGGATACTAAGGTGAAGCCATTATTCCCCTTCTTCCCATTTCAGTGTCCCTCAACAGCTTGGCCAAGATCTCCTTATTGCTTGACGTAAAACTCATCAAATGTACTCACCCCATATACCCATGAAAATGGCAAAAAAAAGAGTTGCCACGTTGTCAAACAAATGGGAGTACTGCAAGAGAAGAGCCAGGAACAGGTCAGTACCAAGAGGGTTTTCAGGATGAACAAAAAGGAGCAGTGGCTGCAGAGCCAGACACAGACCTGGGAGGACTCGCAGGTGGTGTTCAGTCTCCAGTATTCACAGTCTCGGTCACAAAGTGGGCACATGATGATCTCTCCTCCAATTGCAGGGTCACAGATTTCTTTGCTAAGCAGGAAAACATTGTAAAATATCTGTTTCCACAGCATCTTAAAAGTTGTTATATGAAATTTATTTAAAAAATTAATAGGAGCTTCATTTGTTTAAAGCTCAACATTTGCAGCTTCACAGCAAAGATGCCACATCTTGTCACAGTCACTGGTATTAACCAGTGGCTGGTCAGGGAAACCCAAGAATGAAGCAGCTGCTACAAGGAGTAGAATTAATAAACTCCCTTGATAAGGGCTTTTTGGCTCTACTAGTAATGAATCAGGAGTCTGTCAGGAGCTGTACTGTAAATGCACTGCTTTCAGGCAAGATATAAACCATGTTATTTCTCATCAGGTTAGCAATGACATCAAAACACCTCTTCTAAAAGCAGAGAGACCACTTCAGCTTTGATATCTGCAGAAAAATTTGCTACTTCAATTTAATGACAGTGGGTAAAATATAGAATTCTATGATAGTCCTTTGGTATCCAGAGAAATCTCAATATGTATAACAGTATTCCCAGATGAATTCTTAACCTAGCTAAAATACAAGTCTCAAATTTACATTATTCAACAGAATAGATGAGAATTTTAACTTGTTAGTCATCTTTTATAGTTAAAATGCAAAATTTTATAGAATTCTACAGAAAACAGTAAACAACGAGTAAGCAACCCCCAATCCCTGAAAACAATAAATCTCTGGACTTCTGATAAAAGAAATTCTATGCTTACTTAAAAAAACCCACCAAATTGTGGCCCGTAAGATACTGGATGCCTCTTTGATGAGAGAACACTGCTGATGTGTTTTACTCATGCTTTTGGTTAGTACAGACGATGCCCTATACCAAAAGGTCAGACTGCTCTGCGAGACAGATTAAATAGACAAGATCTAAGGGGTACCCTCAGGACTTCATATATTTCAGCTTCTCTAATGCAGAAAGCTATGGCAAACAAAGTATTGCTTTTCACCTACAAGCTGAGTCTTACTAATTGATAGTCACAAGTTCTGCATTAGTGGTCCACCACCTTTACAGTCAATAAAGACAGCTGAAGAACAAATTTGTCTGCTCTGACAAGCTTTAAAAGCTTGTTACCTGTTGAGTAACAACAAGAATAAATTTTTTTTGGCAAGAATAAATTTTTCACATTGCTTAGCTTTTGCCCAGGAGATTTTCAATGTTATACTTACCTGCTCATATTTTCATCCATTGTAAACAAGCCATAAAGAAAACAGATTAATCCAACAACTGCTGCAAGGAATAACATCTCGGTGTAAAATCCTAGCCAGGCAAAATAGATTCCAATCTTCTCACCATAGTACTTTCTGAATACAAAAAAAAAATAAAAAAGCAATTAACAGGAACACAAAGCAAAATTTAAAACTGTAGTAGAGCAAACTGGCCAGAGTAAAAGTGAAATACTTGGCAAAATTCACTTTTAACAGCAGAGTAAATGCCTTGAGGTACTGTGGAAAATGAGGGCTGAAACTGGCCATGAGAAGTTACTCAAGCTGTAAGAACCAGGTGAATAATCAGGAAATATGGCTTCTTTTGTCCCTTTTTTCCACCTGGCAGAAACTAACATTAAAATCACCCTTTTCTCTTTTCTACAGAATAGTGTAGGTGAAGATTTACTTTCTGATTTTTCCAAGGAGTTACACAAATGAAACAGCACAACAGTTCTGACCATACGGTTAAAGCAAAGAGGCAATCCACAGAAATACAACCACTTGCAGTACAAACAACCTGTGACCTGTGAACAAAGCAGCATTCTGTTGTATCACATCAGCTGAATCAAAGAGACCTTAAGTCAGTTTAAATTTGGGGTTAGAACTAAGAATCAAGCTTCCAAACTGATTTTATCAGTATTTTTTCAAGTCTGTGTTGAAATTTCAACATTTCAAATAAACCTTTAACTTTTTTTTTGCAGAGATTGATTAAAAAATCTGAGGTATTCTATGTATGTGTAAAACAGCTGAATTATCTGTAATATACCTAACACCAGGAGGACTGGCTAGATGGAAAGAGGCTTGATTTGAGATCAAGCATTTTGCCCCTTCTCAGTAGAAAGCTCTGTCATGTCCTCCCAGGACACAGTGCCCAATTAACATCCATTGGATCTTAAAAGAGGCAAAGACTTCCTGATGCCTTAAGTTTTAGCTTCTATATTTTTCAGATTCCGTGCTGCTTTAGTGTGTGGCTCTGAGCTTCATATTAAGCAATGGTAAGTGCTCTTCACAGAGTAGGTAGATAATCAAACCTTTTCTAGCTTGGGACAAAGGACAAATGATACAAGTTTCAGGCCCAAGAGCATAAACAACATGGAATGAAGAGTGAAAACAAGAAGGATGGGATTTTTTAACCTAAAGCTATAACTGGACAATTAACTCCAATATGCAAATGGACCAGAACTTTTAAAAGTGTGAGACCTGGTGAGCGGTCATGCACTTTGTGACCATTTTGGTTCCTCTTGGGTGTAACCCTGACTGGGCTCTTGTGCTGCCCAAGGTGGATCCATGAAGGCTTTTTAATAAACAGCTACTTTAAGTCTGTGTAGCCTCTGTCCTAGGTCAGCCTTCTCAAGGCATCACTGCTAGCAGGATCAAGCTCGAGATGAATACACACTGAATGGCAGTGAAAAGCAAGGGCACACCACCAGCCCAGGCAGCATCTCACCTGATAAGGACCAAAGGCTGCTCCTTGTAGAAGCGCAGGAAGCGGGCCCACTCCATGTAGAGCGTGTACCTCTCGCTGTCACAGTTGGGGTCGCTGGCCTTCTTCCAGTACTGGCACTGCGAGCAAAGCAGGGCAAGAGCAAAACACCTCATTGTCACTTTTGTGCCAAAAATAACACAGGAACAGGCAGGAGGCAGGATTGTACAAGCAGCAAAGAAGCTTTATTCAAGAGAACCTCGTGGTTTTTTATAGAGTGGCACGATAGATTCTATTTGATTGGCTAATGTGAAAAATGTGTATTTTATGACTGGCTTTTTGCATATATTAAAATGAATATTATATGTGTTATGTTAGAAAGTTATGCTGTATTAATTCTCTTAAGTAGTGTGTTAAATATAGTTTTAGATGATAACATAAGGTTAAAATAGAAACTATGCTATGTAAGATATTTTTAGCAGCCACAGGACACCTGAATCTTTCAGAGGAAAAGAATTTATTGCTCCATTATCAGAAGAAATGAACTTCTACCCGCCTCGCTTGGGAAGGACGATGCCGGTCAGGATTCAGAGGAAGAAGCTGACACTGCCCAGACAGAATCCTGTGTATGGATGGAATTTATGCATCATGGATGGGGTGTATGAATATGCAACAGGTTATTGTTTTGAAGGATTAATCCTCTGTTAATGTGTGTCCTTTTTCAGGATTATTTTTTCCAGAAAGAGGTTCCTGGACCGTCTGTAACTCTTTGTTCTTATTGTCTCGTATTGTCCCAATTCAAATTGTCCAAAATTTTTATTACTCTAATTATATTGCTATTTTTATAACCATTTTGTTACTATTAAACATTTAAAATTTCAAAACCAAGTGATTGGCGTTTTTCACAGCTAACTAACAAAAGCACCTTCCTCATACACCATCATTGAGAAGAACAGAAAGACAAAGCAGAAAAACACCACCTGCACTTAACAAGTTATCACATCCTTACAAGTCCCTGAAAATTCTCCCAAGCCCTCTTGCCATTTCCCTCTCCCATTCCATGGCATCCACACCTCATGGACAGGCCCAAACACTACATTGAATGAGACAAACAGCAATGATGATGCACCCCTCTTCAGACTGTGCTGTTCGTCATTATCAGGTATCTTAACTGTCAAATACCATGAAAATTTTGGAACTTCATCACTTTCCTAGAAATTAAACAGTGTAAAATAGCCACAGATTTTGACAGCTTTTTCAATTTTATTTTGTGCCACAGAGCTCCACTTCTGTGGCACAAATGGCTTCTCCACTTTGTCAATTATTCACTTCGTGATCTTGGTTTTCCTTTTTTCTGAATGTCTCTCAATCACAAAGAAAAGCATGAAAATTGGTTTCTAAATAGGAGGCAGCCAATAGAACTTTAGGCAACATAAATTTTGCATTTTGAAAATATTCTGAAAGA
Source organism: Agelaius tricolor (assembly GCF_023055355.1). NCBI lineage: Eukaryota > Metazoa > Chordata > Aves > Passeriformes > Icteridae > Agelaius > Agelaius tricolor. The sequence continues at coordinate 379,956 of NW_027269327.1, forward strand.
TTAAATAATTATTTTTAGAGAAAGATTTTTGAGTTTGTCTCACAAGTTTTAGAATTTTTTTCATAAGATTTCTTAGCACTTAAAGTTGGTTGTAGTTGTATAGAAGAGATTCTTGCTTTTTACTGTCAGCAGTTTTGGTAATCCCAATAGTATAAAGTGCCTCCCAGCCTAGACTAACATTTTAGATCCTAATCAGCCAAACTTTCCTCCTGAAAACCTAAGGAATGTCCATTCACTCAATTATTTTTTTCCTAAGGAAAATAAAATATTTTCAAATATTTTCAAATATAAATCTATATACAGTATTTTAAAATGTCTTATGGTGGAATTCAGAGTAAGTTCACTAAAGCATAGTGACATCTGAAATAACCTTTAAAAACACAGAGAATTTAAGCAAAAAATTAAACACAACATTTAGGGGGAAAAAATTAATGCAAAAAACCCCATGTAAAACACTGTAACCCATCTCTCTCTTGTTTTCTCCATAGAATTTCAGGACTAAATGTCACACGTGTCATATTAAAAACTGACCTTACAGCAAAACTAAACATAGTATTTATTATCCTTACCACATTTCCAGTATTCCAGTATTTGTACCCAAAGGTCACTGGGAGATGGACACCACCCCACACTAAACTGGCAGGGTTCAGGCAACTCCTCTGACTTCAGTCCCAAAATGGTATGATCCCAAGAGTTTTCCTCTAACTACAGGTAGTGTGCACCAGTGTGTAACTACAGTATGTCTGTGTGCACACCCTATGCACACACACTGCTGAATGTGGAAATTCTTTCCTTGTTATAATCTAAGGTACTACTGTGTGGTCTGTGCCATCAGCATTACAGGAATATGATGGAGTAAGTCTTTAAAGAAATGAGTGACTGACACATATTCTAAAAACTCATCTGTAGGAAGAAACATTTCAGCACATAAAAGCCAAATAGTAGGGCTGACAGCTATGTCTTGTGTGTTATAAAACAGCATCAATTACTGGGACAAATTGAAAGGTTTGAGTATATTTTCATATCTCCTAGAACAGCAAATGTCACCGTAGGTAAAAGAGTGCAAACACTGGGAAATGCTCAAGGGAGCAGAAAGCTGAAATACTTACATCATGAAGAGGATATGCAGCTGTGTAGGTGCCATTGTTCAGCAGTCTCTTAATCCCAAATTTTTTCTTCCCTTCTTCTGTTCCGTACGGGCAACGTGTAAGAATATAATTAACCTGAGATTCAAGAATGACAGTTTCAGACCTTTCCTATTCTAAGGCCATTAAATAGAAACCTATAATAGATATGCACTGTGTATAATCTGCAGGAACAACATCCAAAAGCAAAAGGTATTTCTTCAGGAGGCCTTATCTCCTATAAGAATACTGGGGGCACAGTTGCCTTGTAGACATCCAGAAGATCAGTTCCAAGAATTATTCTGTATTTCTAAGCAAGCTGCACAGGTACCCAGGCCTCTCTGCATTTACCTCAGTTACCAAGGTTTCTATACCCACTCCTTCCTTACATGAATATTCTGATGGGGCTGTGTAAATCTACTGTACCCAGAAGCAGCCAAATTCCCATACTTACTATTCTGTTTCTCATGGATGGGGAGAAGAAAGTGCTCTCATCATTAATGAGGTACAGCTCCTGCTTGTCCTTGCTGAATGGTGCTGTGAAATAATCTGGTTCAGGGTGCATCACCTTCTCAGGCAGCCTCAGTGGGAAAAGCACACAGTCCAGGGGGTTCTCCACCATGGGGGGAATGTCATTTTCCCTGATGGGAACTTTAATGTTCAGCACTTCTGCATATGTGATCAGAACCTCCCATGGCGCATGGATCTTCACGAAAAAAATCTTGCCATCTTCAGATTCCTGTTCCAGGAAAGTTAAATCAGACATTAGACAAAACTGTGTTTTATTTAAAGATTTATGGGAATATTTTTCATATAAAATGTATTGCCTTTTACATATTTTTAAAGGATTTAAAAATGAAGTAGGAGGGAATAGGAATAGGAATTTACTGAACAGCTTATCTGAGTGGTTGGCTGTTCATAAAAATAACCTTTCCACTACTACAAGCTCACAAGGCTTTTCAAACTGTATTATTCTCATACACTGAAGCCTGAAAATTCTCATTACACTGGAAACACAAAGAATAATCTTGTCATAGGCCTCATGTAACATGTATGTTCTTCTAGTGTTGCTCTGCATTCACAGTAGAAGTTGGCAATCAGAAGGGTTTTTAATATTGCTCAATGAATTCCCTACCTATGGATGTTACAGAGCCTGAACTTCACCAAGAGTTATTTTACTCACCTCAGCCTCTGGCATGCTGACTCCATCAGTCAAAATTGCACATCCTCCAGTTATTACAGCAAACAGTACCACTAACCAAACATCCTCAAGGTCACAGGGTCCTTCCTCACAATTACAACATCCAGTGGGCATAACTAATTCATTCACTACCTGCCAAACTTGTTACTCATTGTTAGGTAGAATTAAAATCAGCTGTAAGCACATTTCCCATTTATGTGGATATGAACCAAAGCACAGCTATTTTGCCTTCTTGTTATGAAAGCAAAAACAAAAGCTTCCTCTTGAATCAAAATTATTCTGCTTCCACAATTCTTACCAATGTATCTGGAAAAAGCACTCAAATAAACATATTAACCTTGTTTCCCCTAAATTAGTCACACTCCACTGAAATAGACGAATATAATTTATAATTTTTCTCAGAGAAAGAAAGTGGTTTATTGATTTGCAAGTCCTACTCTTTCTGGTCCTAATTTTTCTTTTTTTTTTACCTTCTTGTCTTCTGTTTCTAGCTCCAAACCAGCCTTTTGCAGGTTGCTCTCAAATTCTTTTCTCCTTTCCTGAAGAGAAACAAAGACACTTTAGTAACTGATGAAGTTAGCAACTAATTGATCACTCACCGATGACTCACCGGGTTTCACTTCTCTCAGCTGCCCTGATGACAACCCCTTAAGGCTATGTGACCCTCTCAAAGCAAGCAGACAAAAACCAGTGACACACACCAGGGCACTTTCTGGTGAGTGCCAGCTTTGTGATGGGAACCCAGCAGGAAGGGCACTGACCAGCCCCAGGGCACCACTGGCTGGGAAAAGCTTTGGTCTGGACTACCGGGCTCATCAGACAAGCAACTGATGGCTTGTGTCTTGAGCACTTCTGACTTCAGGAGTGTGAAAAATGCGTGTATTTTATGATTGGCTTTTCACAAATATTGAAATGAATATGATATGTGTTGTGTTAGAAAGTAATGCTGTATTAATTCTCTTAAGTACTGTGTTAAATATAGTTTTAGATTATAAAAAATGTTCAAATAGAAACTGTGCTATGTAGGATACATTTTTTAAAGAAAGGACTCGCACTGAGACAGCAGCCACAGGACACCTGAATCTTTCAGAGAAAGAGAATTTATTGCCCCATTATCAGAAGAAATGAACTTCTTCCCGCCTCAAAGGTGCTGTCAGGATTGAGAGGAAGAAGCTGACACTGCCCAGCCAGAATCCTGTGTTTGAATGGAATTTATGCATCATGGATGAGGTGTATGAATATGCAACATGTTATTGTTTTTAAGGGTTAATCCTCTGTTAACGTGGGTCCTTTTTCGGGCTCGTGCTGCCCAGAAAAGGCACCCGGACTGTCCATAACTCTTTGTCTCTATTGTCTCATATTGTCCTAATCCAAATTGTCCAAATTATTATTACTCTAATTGTATTACTATTTTTATAACTATTTTATTACTATTAAACTTTTGAAATTTTAAAAACAAGTGATTGGCACTTTTCACAAGGAGGCTGCTGTGTGGGGTGTGGTCAAGTTTAGCTCTATTTCCAAGAGAAAGATGAAAAGAAAAGTTCCGGAAGCACATGGAAGACTGAGTGCTTCCAGCTTCATTTATTTCTTTTGTATATTTAGTTATACAATTATGCCTGATACAGACATTCAAGTACTGATTACAGACTATTCAAACAGCATTTCACAGACATCACTGATATGACCAACAAATCACTGCAAGTGCTTAGTTTGCACTAAGTCAGCATGGACTTCATGCAGAGATAAGAAACCTGCCCATGGCAGTGTGTGGTGGCTGCATGACCTGTGTGAGCTTCATATTCTTCTTGAACTCTTTTTTTCTGCAAAGTAATTCCTAAGTCGTGTCTTTAGGTAAGAACATTTTCTTCCTCTCCATCTCTGTATAATTTTTGCTCCTATTGAGAGACTGTATTAATTTCCTCTTAATTATATAAAATTTGCTGAAGAACTGCCAGAATAACAATAAATTAAGCCAAATATTAAGCCCTACCCTCTTTAAAATGCACAAGCTAGATCATAAATTTATTTCTAGCTAAACCTTGCTATGCTGTCTAATGTTTCTTCTATTGAAAAGTCTTAAATTACAGTTTTCAAACATACTTAAAAAACCCCAGAACACGATAATTTTCAGCCAGTTTTCTCTTCCTGCATGTCAGTGAGGAGTAGACCGCCATTTTTGCATTTCATTTTGCATAACTTAGACAAATGAAGGCAGACTGAAGAATAGCTTTCATAGCCCTCAGATGTTTTCCTGTGTTAGTGGCCTCTCATTTTTGTGTGTCACATCTGATTTTGCCAAGTATTACTAGATATTAAATTAGACACTGGGCTATATAAACTTGTGAATATGAAAACTCCTGAGTTCTAGCACATGCTGGGGGCAAAAGCAATTCCATGCACTATTTTTCCTACACACCTGCCTAAATGCACCTGTATAAATATGTCAGAGAACTCTGGTTTGCTGACATGATAATCAGATAGAGAGCAACACAACTAAAAGGTGATTTCAGAAGGTATGTTAAGATGCTGTAGAAAAGCTGACATTCAAGCCTAGTATCCAAAGCTATATGCTACTGTGGATCACCTTTTCTCCTAACAAAGCACACTGGTGTGTATTCTTTCTCCAGCAAACACTGGAAGAGATCCAAGCAAGTCAGCTCAGAAGCTCCTCTGCCAGCAGACACAGCCAGCTTCTCTCCAGCTGTGCAGCTCAGGAGCAGGCAGAGCCAAAGGGTCTGGCCCCATCCTACTTATCTTTCCTTGCAATACACTTAGTGTGACAAACTGCAGTGCTCTAATTGAAATTATGCTCTTTTTACCACCTTGCTCTTCTCCCACAAGCCCCCTCCTGAAACCCATGCAATGTACAGTACTTTCCAGTTAATGGGAGAAACATTTTTAAAGGAAATCAATCTGCTGGGGGGGAAAAAAAATCCTCCCCCTTTTCTTGTCAAATACTGGATTTCTTCATGTCACTATCAAAGGCTTAAAATGGACAAAATGTATCCTTGGAACAGAGCTGGCTGTTTTTAATCTGTACTTAGAATTTTAAGCTTACTGCCCCAAACCTGATAAACCATCCCTGGTGCAGGTATTTCTGACTCTGTAGATTGGCTGTAGAGGCCAATCTGCAGTCCAAGAGGCATGAGGGAAGCTCTGTAAGTCATCACATCCACCATATTATGTGGATAGCTCACATAATGTGGGATAAGCACAGACTAACTTTATCATCCAACATGTGCTGGGTTGTAATGAACCATCCTGCTAAGATTGACAAAGCAAGATCCAAAGTCCAGCAGCACTATTATGCCCAAAGCAAATGTAATACTGCATAATCAGGCAGCTAGGGAAGAGAGATAACTTCTATAAACCCAATTGTGATAACAATGCTGGTACAACAACAGGTAACAATGCAGGCTCAGCTCCTGGTGGGTCCCTTCTGACTCAGCATATTCTGTGATTCTTTAAATCTGTGAATTGCTGGCCCTGCACAAGACACTCCAGGAGACACACTGTGTGCCTAAAAGTGTTGTGCAAATGCTTCTTGAACTCTGCCAGGTTTGGTGCTGTGATCACCAAACTGCCCTGGGGAGCCTCTTCCAGTGCCCAACCACCCTCTGGGTAAAAACCCTTCAGTTCCTAATACCCAACCTAAACCTCCCCTGACTCAGCTTCATGCCATTGCTTTGAGTGCTGTCACTCACTGGTCCCAGAGAGAAGAGATTGGTACTTCTTCCTCCTCTTCCCCTCACAAGAAAATTGTACACTGTGATGAGGCTTCCCCTCAGTCTCCTCTTCTCTGTGCTGAAAAAAACAAGTGCCCTCAGCTGCCTCTCATAAAGCTTCCCCTCAAGGCCCCTCACCAGCCCCATGGCCCTCTTTTGGACAGTCTCTCAACCTCTGTCTTTTTTTATATTGTGGTACCCAAAATCAGACACAGAACTCAAGGTGAGACTGCCCCAGCTCAGAGCAGAGCAGACAATCCCTTGTTGCCTGGCTGGTGATGCTGTGCCTGATGTCCTCAGGACAGGCCTGGCCCTCCTGGCTGTGCTGATGTGCCCAGGACAGGGCTGGCTCTCCTGGCTGTGCCCCAGGACAGGCCTGGCCCTCCTGGCTGTGCTGATGTCCCCAGGACCGGCCTGGCCCTCCTGGCTGTGCTGATGTCCCCAGGACAGGGCTGGCCCTCCTGGCTGTGCTGATGTCCCCAGGACAGGGCTGGCCCTCCTGGCTGTGCTGATGTCCCCAGGACAGGGCTGGCCCTCCTGGCTGTGCTGATGTCCCCAGGACAGGGCTGGCCCTCCTGCTGCAGGGCACTGCTGACTCATTGAACTTTGTTGTGGGTCCCTTCCAAAGCAGAATATGTGGTGATTCCTTCTGCAGCTACCAGCCAAATTCCTGCCAGGCTGTGTGGTGTGCTCTGAGTTCAGAGTGAGCCCAGCTTTCAGCCACTCCTGCAGACCTGGGGTGCAGGGCTAACAGCAGCAACAAGCATCTGATACTTGCTGCCCCTGGCTCCCTAACTCTGGCCTGGCCTGACCTCTAAGAAAGCAGAGGTTTTTGTCTGAGATGATAAAAACTGGGAAGGGAACTCACTGAAATTTCCTTCTGTATCTCTGTACCCCACTGGGGACAGAGGGACTTTGCTTCCAGTCAACACAGGAGTGGAATTACTTTGCACAGAGATCTATGAGTCCTAAGGCTCTGTAGTTCTTGTGAAGAAATATGCTTATGGACAATAAAGACTATGTTGTGGTCATACATCAATACTTTGATACTTTAGATATTTTTATAAATTCTATTTATTTTTTCATGTTCACATACATTTCATATGTTGGTGAAATATTTCCATGTGTGCTGGAGGCTTTAAGGAACAATACTGTCTCAAAAAATCATAATCCTAATTTTTGTTCAGAGGCCTTTGTGGTTTGGATTTGTTCATGTAGCTTATAGAAGGCAAGTTCAAAACAGCTGAAGGCAAGTTCAAATCAGCATTCCAGTTGAACCTGGAATGTATCTGGGAATATCAAAAAAGTTAAAAGTTGTTCTGCATGAAACTAAGGGAGAAAATGAACAGACTGTCTCTTACATCTGTATCAGGGAAATGTTGAAACACACAAAGACGTTATTTATCCCATTCTTAGAAATGCAGAATAAAGCTGTTTCCTTGAGACTAGGAAACAAAACCCTTTGTCACAGCTGTTATTCTCCTTGTATAAACACTTCTATTCTCAGCTGTTCCATTTTACTGCATCATTGTACTACCATAAAAGAAACATTTCTTTCTATAATAACTGTACAATAGCAAGTACAGTGTATGTCAGACAAATTCCAGAGGCTGCACTTCATCAAGATTTAAATCTTGTTACCACAAAGACAACAGCACAGTATTTGTATGCTAAGAAGTCTGCACTAATTTATGGACATACTAACTGCATAAAGATCTATGGTGAACATAATTGTAGGGCATATGCAGATGCCCCACAAACTGTGTAAAAAAAATTGGTATCTCCATGACAGTTTGTCCAGTGACCACAGAGTTTATCCACAGGGCCACTGACCTTCCTCCATGAGGCCATAAACTCTTTTGCAAGGAACAGATATACACAGAATTAAATATCACAAGACTTAATGTGGATGTTTATGCCTTCTGAAAGACAGAGATATGCTCCCAGGAAGTGCATTTTTATGTCAATGAGGAAGGACAATATTAGCTACTAACTCTTGGGCTTTTTCCCATGTGAATCCTTCAGTCAATAATGACACCCATGGATATGGGCTCTGGTCTGGCAAAGATTCCTACTACCCTTCATGAGCCATAAATCAACGAGGAGGAAACTGGTGCACACAACATGAATGAGTGACTAGACTGACCATCTGACTCATTTTCCTTCCCACCTGAACATAACCTAAACAGTATTCTTTTCTTCCCTCATTTTAAATAATTAAAGTATGACTAATGGAAAAGTTTAAGAGTTGCTTTGACAAATTTTGCATGGGTATCTTTCTTCTCTCTACGTCGAGGGGCCTTTTCTTCCTTATTTTTGAAATGCATTTTGCTTCAGGAGAGAAGAAAGCATCTAGCCAGGAGTACAGCGTAACAAAGAGTCAGGGTGAGTTTGAAAAAGTATGCTTGCATATAAACCTATGGTATCATCAGAGGTCATCATCACAGGTCATCATCTATCAAATAATCTGGTCTCCCAAGAAAATCTTTGAATGTGGCTAGCTGAGCAAAGCTAACTGAGATGCTTAATCTGGGAAAAGTATCCCACAGAGACATGACAAATTTTTGGACTTTTTAATGTAATAAGAGTAGGATAGAGGGGTTCTACACTAGATTGTATTTGGATGCAAGGACAGGCATATAATTTGGATTACTTTGTTCCATTGTATAATACATTGCCCTGCCTAAGTAATGAAGAGTGATCAATTCAATAATCATAGACACAAGAATCTAATAAAATTGGATCCTGACAAACAACAGTAAATTACACAGAAACATTCATACATGGGATTGCTTTTCATATAGCTATATGTGATTTTTTTAGGTAAGTTCAATTCCAGATGAATCTAGTGATCCAAAAGGGTAAGTAACTAATATTCATCTAATTATAAATAAGAATTAAGAGGACTTCAAAAAGACAAACTTACCAACTTCTTTTCCCATTCCTTATTAAGATCATCCACATAGGAGAGAACAAAATCAATTCTCCTGACACCATCCCTGAAGAAAATAGAATCTTTGCTTTGATGTCTTTTATCAATCTGCAGAAGATACAGGCATAAGAATTAAAAAAACAAGCACTGCTGTTTCTCTAAAATATCACAGAAGGCAAAGAAGTTCCCCCATATTGCCGCAGTTCTTCAGTTTCTTTACAGCTGAAGACACATCTGGGCAAGTTTTAACAAGGGCTACATCTAGATTAATTTCAAAATTAACCGCATATGTCTGCAAGCATTACATGTAAATAACTGACACAGGAAAAATAAATATATATATGTTAGTGTAGCAATACTTGTGAATACTTGAAGCAGGTAGCAAAATGTAAATTCATGCATTTTTCTCTATATAACAACATTCACTAAATCAACCACCACAGAGACATATGTCCCAGCAATGACCACACATAAAAATAGCTTACAAAAATACAGGGGTAATGTTTCAACATTGAGTATTTACTTTCATGGGAAAAAAATACACCTAACAAAAGATATCAACGTAACAAGTAATTAGTATTCCAATTGATCTATTAAAGGTCATATTTTAATTTACCAACATGCCAGAATGTCTTAGTAACAACATCCACCTTTTTCACTATTAGGCCACAGTGATTAATGTTTGGCAAAGAAAAGACTGTAACCCCACTCTCCTAGGGAAGTTAACTCATTAGGTAATATTGTTTGTTATCATATCAATATTCAGCTCTATCAAAGCACATACAAGACATACAGCAAAGTGAATATTCCAGTTTAAATGTAACTTCGTGCATTGCTGTTACTTTTTCAACCACACCTCTCAGTGAAAGTGTATTTGTATAGGGCTGAACTGGGGTTTTATTTTATTAGAGTAGGAACAAAGCAGAGTATTATGTCTGTGTCCTTTCCCTCTCACGGCATGCAAGGATGCATGTGCTCCCTGAGAAGCACAGAATGTTTTTCTGTGACCCTTGCTCCCAGTTAACGGAAGGCAGCACTCAGTGAAGCAGGTTATTACTGCAGCATACGAGCCACTCCAACAGCACTGATCACTGCTTTACCCTGAGACGCCGCTTCAGGAACAGATTATACTTCCTTCCACTCTGCTGGAACAACCAACAAGCAGTTAGCAGGCCCACTGTTCCTCTCCAAGAACCAACCGCTTCAAGCATATACCCCAACTACAGTGAGTAAGAAATCCATGTCCTTTAAAGCAAGGAAAAGCCTCCAAACATCAGAAAAACCCAAGTGCCCAAAAACAATGTGATGATCCTGTATTTTTAATTAAAGGCAAAGCTGGGCTGCAATCTGTTTGGACATAAAAATGTTTTTAGACAAAGATTTCTATAATACTACTTGCTATCATTTGCATACTACAGTCTCAGGACTGCTGCTGCTCACAGTGACCCTGAGATGGGTAAAGTCTCTTTTCCCAGCCCGGCAGTGGAAGAAGGAGTCAGGGCTCTTCATTTCTCATTCTCAAGGTTGTTTATTGTTTCTTACCTATAAAATTCTTTCTCCTGGCCTGCCGAGGTCCGCTCAGCAGGACAGTTCCAGGCACTCTGCCTGCCCCAGGGCAGTGCTATGTCTTTATACTAAAAACTACATGTACAATATTTACAATTACTTCCCAATACCTATCCTCTATGTTAGACAGTGAGCTTCTACTCTAAACCAATCCAAAAGTGCCAATATCACAGCAGAAGATGGAGGCCAAGAAGAAGAAGAAGAAGAAGAAGGAGAAAGGTTGGACACCCCCAGATTCCTCCATCTTGTCCCCTGAACCCCCATTCTAAAAACCCCAAAAAATCTATTTTTCACCCTGTGATAAATTCACTATCATTCTACTTAAACTTTTGTGGCTTGTAATTCTTCATATAAGGTTGGTAATTGTTTTTTCCAAGGGCTAAATCAAAGGCACAGGGGTCTTGGGCTCTATGCCCCCTGGGCAGGGGCTCGAGTCCTCCAGGGCAGCCAGAGGAATTTCCTGGCTTCCAACACTTCAGCAGATTTAAAAAAGAGCAGTAAGAGAGTGGTTTTGAGTGTAGAGCAAAGATACCAAACCACTGCCTCATGCATAGGGTGTGCATGTTTCTGTAATGCTCATGTTTGGTCAGACTCACTGGGACATAAAATGACAAATGGCAACCATGTAATTCCAGAGCTGACAAAATTACAAGCAATAATATCCACATAATTCATGTGTTTATCTTTAAATAGGCTGAAATGAAATAAAAATAATTGAAAATCCTATTGTTCCATAGTGTTGCACAACTTTATGCATCTTCATTAGACACACTGGTAACTGCTGAAATTAGACACTTGAAGCATGCATTATCAGGAACTCCTGGGCTCCTATCCTAGCCCTTGGGGAGCTACAAAACACTGTTTCAAATCAATGCAGCACAAAAAAAAGCTAAAAGAAATTACTTCCTGAAAGTGCTACCATCCGCTCTTTGCCTTTCTTCTTCAGCAATTCTGTTAAGGTCTTTTGTTGTTTATCTTCTTGAGAAATATTTACAGCAGATCAATTAGAATACTTTGTATGGCTGAAATCAGGACAGATACCTCAGAAATGCTTTTGCTTCAAAATGCAGTACCTCATCTTTCATGATTAAATGGTTCACAAAAACCATGCAATCCAAGAGCAGAAAAGAAAAAGCATTTTTCTATTCTATTTTGTACTTACAGGTTTAGGTCTTTCTTTGCAAATATAATTGTGACTAAATGCAAACTGCAAGTTCAGATACTAAGTGAATCAAGTTAAAACAGTGCACAGAACCATGCTAACATCTCTATAGAATCAACAGTACTGTAATTATTCAGCATTACAGTAAGTAAACCCAAAGTGTATTCTAACAACTTAAAATGTTAGCAATTGCCCCAACCACTGATTAAAAAAAGACAGTGACTTCACAAGCACAGAAATTGTTCTAGTGCACTAAATTTATATACACAAAGAAGAAATAAAACAATAAGAAATACTTACTTCAAAAAAAAAGCTCCTACTGAAGGAGCAGCCCAAATTGTTTGGGTTGCATAGTTATAATTAATTATTCAATACAATTGAAGAAGTATTTTATCTTCACTGTCATCAAAATTTGGTCGTTTTCTAAGATGTGTCAGAATCCTCAGTAATTAAAGGTCTGACTATCAATTTAAGAAGATGCAGTAGTCATTGTCAGATCTGCTATTAGAAGGGGAATACTTATCACTTCTTTCTTCTTCTGGAGATCATCCTTTGAGACATAGGATTATTCACTGTGGATAGTGACAGGCCTGCTTATTAAACCCATAAATTATTCCTTTCCATTTTGCTCCATTTGGATTTCACAAGGAGAACAAGATCAGTCCTACACATTCATGAGGGTTTGTGCATACATGTGTGCCTACACATTTAATGTATATAAAAAGTTTGTAATTTGCATTGATTCTATCAGTGCATCATTAAACATTTGTATATCTTATTTCTTAACAGCTCTTTCCAGAACTGCATAAATGCAGTCAGTGATCCTTGAGAACCTGCAGTTATTAAATGAAGGTACACCTCATCACAGAAAATATTCTGAAATGTCTTCCTCCTGCAATACAAGTAACCAAATTAAAACTTCCCAACACAGTACAGATAGCAAGCTGAAGCTTTTTAGTAATTAAGTTACACCCAATGAGAACTACAGAAGAGATGGAGCCCTGAGGCATTTGGTGCAAACTCAAGAAGCAACAACCACAAGTCACAACAGGAGCAATTCCTCCTGGATGAGAGGCTGTGCTTGAGTGGGAATGGGTACAACAGATTGTCCAGAGTGACTCCATCCTCAGAGATAACACAGCCTGATTAAGCTAGGCCAGGACTGATCTGCACTGACTGTGCAACCTGATCTATGTTTGAAGCCAGCACTGCAGAGGTCCCTTCCAATCCAGGTTCACTGTAGGATTCTATGCAATCCCACTACTGCAAACATTCAGCATTTACCAGGGCTTTCAAAACGCCAAATAAATCCATCAACTACAAAGCAAGTTACAAACCCCACCTGTTCAAAACACAAATAATGCCCTCCTGTTATCCTGTAATAGCTTTCCAGACTCATTAGTCTAGTTATGTCTCTAAGAACTGTGACCACTCAGCTTGTGGACAGATGTGCTAATTGAATGCTGCAATGGTCTATCATGAAGAGATAAATTTTCTTTTCATGTGGCATAAGTGCAAACTAACAGGATTCATATGGTATTATACCAATAGTTATAGTTATTCTGTATTTGATGATTTCTCTCTAGACACCCAGCAGAGGCTGAGGTATTGGGCCATGGCCAACCAAACAACCCTCCAAGTACCTGGCCTTGCAAGCCTCACCTCAGACACAATCCAAAGCCCTGCAGTAGGAAACCCTGACTCAACAGGACAGGAGACAGGAGAGACTGAAATATGAGTGTCCTTGAGCCAGGTCTCATAAGCTCTTGGAGATATATTTCACACCCAAGATAGCTCAGCTACCTCAGAAGGCATAAAATCAGCAGGATGGCTTCTGTGGTAGTGTTGGAAACAAAAAGGTTTTAATAAAAGGCAAAATAACAAAACTCTTTACAGAGAAAAACTGAGCCAGGGGCAAGAGGTTCTTGCTCCTGGTAAAAAACCTCACAAAAGCGATTATTTTCTCTGTTCTCTTCTTTTTCTAGTAAATTGCCCAGGCAGGACTTTTTGGCTCCCGTCCAACTGGCTATCCTTAAATTTGAGGTGAAGTCCCCCAGGTCCTATGAGATGCCTTTTCACCTAACTGAGGAGAGAAACTTCTGGGCTTCCTTCCTTTTTGAGGGGACAAAGGATAGCTCTGTCACTCCGTCAACAGGGGGCACATTCCTATAAGAGAGACCAAGATGTCAGCAAGGAAACAAAGCCCAGCTCAGGATGAAGCAAGGCTGTCAGAGCCCAGGGTCTGTTCTGCCAGGACTGGTTGGGCACGGTGTGTAAATGCTGCCTGGCAGCCCCACAGACACAGATGCACCTAAACTCACCATTCAGCACTGCTGCAGGATTGCTGAGGAGTCCTTGGCTCCACAGGTGCCCCTGAGACACTTCTCCAGGGCCAAGGCAAACACTCAGGCCCAGGCAGCTGGAGAGGTAAAGCAGCTGCTGGAAGTGGCACAACCACCAGCCCTGGCACAGAGGAACAGCTGTGGGCTGAGGCTGAGCCACGGGCACCCTGGTAAATGCCCCTGTGGCCTCACTGCCCCCTGGCACTCTGACAGTGGGCAGTGTGGGCAGCTACCCCATGTGGGTTAGTGGTATCACACTATCCAAAACACAAATATGCTCTGCAGATTATACCTTAATGATTTAATCCCCTATGTTTTTATGGGACTCTGAGGGATTTCTATTTCTGGTTATCCATCCAACAGGAAATGTATCCTTTCAGCTCACTTAGCACAGCTCTCACCTTGGCATGGAGCTTCCTCCAAATACACTCTGCTATTAAATATGCCAGCCCTCTCTATGTCCACACCTCAAAGACAGGGAAGCTTGTCCTAGAGCAATACTTCTCAGATTATTATTCAGTCAGAAAACTGCAAGCTCCTTATGTTCAGAAACACCCTTCCCAAATTCAGTGCCTCGAACCTCGAGGTTTCCCAAGTGTGCAACCCCACAGAGCGGGGGCTGCAGGCTCAGACCTGAGCACTCTTCCACTTCTGCTTTTGTAGTTTTTATCTTTTTTGTGGGAAGGTGGTTCAGAGCAGTATTTTCAGTACCAAAGCAGTAACCAATACCAAGCAGAGATGGAGGACCCCATTAGCCTCATTAATTACAGCACAGGGCAGCACCTCTGTGTGACAGTGGTCACAAGGGTTCTTGGGTGAGGGAAGAGAAGAATGTTGACTCCATGTTCAGAAGGCTTGATTTATTACTTTATGATATATATATATTACATTATAACTATACTAAAAAGAAATAGAAGGAAAGGTTTCTTCTCAGAAGCTAGCTAAGCTAAGAATAGAAAAAAAAAGAATCATAACAAAAGGCAGCCCTCTTGAACTCTGTCTGAGATAGCTCCGTCTTGATTGGCCATTAATTATAAATATTCAAGGTGGCCCAATCAAAAATCCACCTGTTGCATTCCACAGCAGCAGATAACCATTGTTTACATCTTGTTTCTGAGGCCCCAGCTCCTCAGAAGGGAAAATCCTAAAGAAAGGACTTTTAGTGAAAAAGATGTCTGCGACACCTCTGGCTGTGACTAACAAGAAAGACTAGATGTTACATTAATACCATGGAATGGTTTTTATGATCCCCCATCAGCACATCAAGGAATTACATTATCATAGTTGTACATTACCAGGCAAAAAACCTATCTGGAACTACAACACTAAACTGATTTATAACATTTTGCTGGCTTAAAAGATACAGTCTGGAACCAAAATATTTATTTCATTAACTGCATACCTTTGATAATCACACAGCAATTTAGATGTTAAATAGACACTGTAAAAACCCTGAAGAACTACATTAAAATGCAACTAGGCAATTTATGAATTAGCAATCTGCAGCAGAAAAAACTTTCAGAGTGCAAAAATGGACAAAAATATAAGGTTGAAAGCTGAATCAAATGCAAGAAAAGTCTCCATAACTGAAAGGGTAGGAAACATTCAATGGCGTAAAAACAAAGTTATCACCTTCACTTAGATCCCCAGTTTGCATGGAATATTTCTATAGTCCTCCTATTCACTGAATTAAAACATGCTACAGGAAAAACATGGTTTTAAGTGTTGCTACACAAAATATGAATATATATATATATATATATTTATACATTTCTATGAACTTAGGCATACCTTTATAAATACATATCTAAATTATAAAATGTATTTCCAAAAGTAAAATGTTCCTGGAAATACATTTACAAGACATACAGAAATACACAGGTAACTCTCCTGAAAATCCAAATGGCGTATTTCTGCTTCATGCACTTTACCAGAGACCCTTTCCATGAAGTTCTCATCATTCTTCTTCCTTGAAGGAATCCACGCTGAACTGAAGAGCTCACTCACTTTAAAGCCGTGTATTAACAGAACTCTTAACACCACCCATCCCAATTTCAGTTACACTTCATGCAGGCTGTAAGTTTGCATACAAAACTATAACCTTTCCCATTCAAAGGAACACAAAATCCCATGTATTTCTTGTAGCTAAAACTTGCAAGCTGCTTTTTTCACCTTCACTCCTGTTTCAATTCTGAACCCCATTAAAATCTGAAAGCTTGAAAACATGCATTTCAAAGCAGTTTAAGACACCAAGATATTTGCACTGAAATATAAATGCACATGAAAAGCCTCTCAGTATAAAAGAATACATTAAACAAGAACAGAACCAAGAAAAATAAAAAGTAAGCTAGGAGAGCGTACGTGTTAATGGAAGACACCAGAGCCCAAAGTAAGCAAGCAGACAGTTTTAATACACCTCAGCATGTACTTCTTCAGTTATTTTAAATGACTTTTTGTACTTCTTCTACATCAAACAATAATGATTCTTTTAAGTTTTCTGATATATTTGAGAATTTATATCGTTATCTTGTCTGTGAATTTCAGTAAGTGGCTATCCTGAGCCTTTCCTTATTATTTACTACAATGAAAAAAAAGAGGCAACATATTCAAATGATGTCAGTGTTTGTTTCTTGCTCTTTAAAACATGTTAAAGTATCATGCTGACTCACAAAACCCTCAGGCCATCATGATAAAAAGGAAACCCACATTTGTTAATAGCACCAGAGTCAGAATACATCCTATATCCCATCAAACCAAAACAATGATAAAAAAGCAAACTTTCCAGTTTTCTCCACCAATCTCAACTTTTCAATTTTGTCTATTATCCTTTTGATTTATTTGAATTTATCTCTTAAGTCGTCTCTAGGAATTATTGCAAAATCACATTCGTTTTTATCAACTAGAAAAAATTGGTTTTAGAAGGATGGCATCCTTGAAACTGGAAAATTTTCCGGTGAGGGACGTTTTGGCATACTGTAATAGAAGACGCCACACAAATTCATGCAAGGAAGCATGAATACTTCTCACTGCTTACCACTTGATGTTCAGGGATGAGTAAAGTAGTCTCAGTGCTGTTTAGGCCCTGCCAGTGGCATCACGGGAAAAACAATGTTGTTAGCGATGATGCAAAGGCTAATTCAGATTTAAAAGTAAAGGCTAATTCAGAAGAAACAGTGCAGTTCCTGGTGTAAGCTGCTGAAAAGCTCTTATGAGTGATACATGGATTTCAGTCAAGATAGTCAGAGTTTAAACCAACCTCTATTCTGCAGAGCAGGTTGGTCTCTAGCCTACAGTACCAACTTTTACATGGTCCATACTGATTTTTAAGCATTAACAATTACAATTTTTGATAAGAGTTAAACAGTATTTCTCATCATTTCCATTGGAAAAAATACAGTCTAAACAAGTTGGTATAGATTACCACTTATGAACTGTTCAACTGTTAATAGTACTCTTTTATTTATTTTGATCCCAAAGAGAGAAAACCTACACAGCGTAGATGACTGGGCATTCACAACAAATGTGCTGCCTCTTACTTTGTTATTTTTTAATTACAAACTGAAATTATACAGTGTACACTGAACGAAAACAAATGCACTGAGCCAAATCCCTCATCTCACAGTGTAGACAAGGTAAATTGGTACCAGTAATTGCAGTTATACCTCATGAGACTAATGAGACAAGGTACCAGTAATTGCAGTTATACCTCATGAGATAGTGAGGGCTTCCCAGACACCAGTTCTGATCCACACCCAGTGAGGCCCTACCCTGATTTTAATTGTACAACATCTGGGTGCTCATTGTTTTCCTGCATGTTGGGGTGGAGGCTGCTGCAGCATCCTCAGGCCAGACTCCGCAGAGGTGTGACAGAGAGGAGACCAAGGGCACATCCTCTGCAGAGCACACCCTGCACCCATGGCCATCAGCTCCCTGGGCTCCTGACCCACCACTGGGGCCTTGCAGCAGCGATGGCTTTGAGATCAGGTGCTGCTATTGCAATGAATAACAGCTTACAATACCTCAGTAGCTCATTCTGGTAGTCAATACCTTACCACACTTCTGTTTTGTCTTGCTTTTGTGTGCTTTGAACACAAACCACACAGATTTAAACAGTGCAAGTCCATTATGAAAATGCAATAGCTCTCTGTGGAATTAAATTAACTTTGAATAGAAGCAGAGTATTAACAGCATTTTATTATTATTGTATCATTTACTGGTTTAGAGTTGTAAAATTACAGAAAGTTTATTACTCCAAATGCAATTTTCATAAAGTACTGTTGATTATTTTTTAAATAATGTTTTTCACTTCTATTACAATTTTTCTTCAGAGGAATCACTAATGTCCATTCCTGTCCTGGTTAAACATAAAGTAACACACACATCTTTACATTCTTTTTGAATGATGCCATCTCTGGGTATTTGCTTATCTAAGTAAGTCAAAAATGTCCTTTTAAGAATGCAGTAAAATAAACAGAAAGATCAATCTGTTTTTGGCAGGGAATCCCCCTGAGAAACAGTGCAAATATAAATAGCTGCACTGTGCTCTTGCCGTTAGTCTGAACTGGGTTTAGAGGTCTAATCCTCCTGTCACTGGTGCTACAGGAAAAACTTGCACTTTAGTAGAGAACTAAGAGCTAAGACACTTAGTGGGAAGTTGTTCTCCAATTATACACTGTAAATATTTGCCATGGAAAGTACTGTACAAACTTTAAACTGCTGAAAGCACAGCCTTGCTTTTCAACACTGCCCTGTGGCTCCTGACCTCTCCATTGCACAAATTCCCCCCATCCACTCGAGTTCCCTTCTGTCTGCTTTTATCCAGCCTCTCCATCCCCTACTCCTCCCAGCCACTGCTCACCACCTCCTCCATGGTTAGATGGAAACACAGGCTTTAGCCACCTTACTGCCCACACTGCTTCACTCAGAGACACAGTTTTACTACATCTAGTGAAACACAAAGCTGTGAGGTGAAGACACACAGCTGGCAAAGGCCTTTGTACTTTCCTGTGCATTCTGTTAAATGCTTTCCTCTTAGTCATGGGATCTTGCCCTGCTCAGTGTAACTGTCAGAAATTAATTAGCTGAAGTCATTAGGATTAACTATTTTTAAACTGGTGCTCATACCTTCTCCTGCACATTTCAAGCACTCTGATAGGAACACACTGCTTTTTCATGATATGCCAAAGTCTGTGTACAGCACAAAGGAGCAGTGTTGGTAACACATGACATGCAAAACAAGAATCAACTCAAACAATCCATCCAACTTTGCTGAGATGAAAACTTGAGAGGGTTGGCAGTGGTGGCAGCAGAGTTGGGCTGGTCCCTCTCACTCTGGAATCCACACTCTTAAGTCTTTAATGCACTCTAGCTCTCCCCAAAATAGCCCTCATGTGTCCTTGTTAGACTTGGAAGAAGTATCTTTTAACTTCTTTCTAAATTTTGAAACCAATTTGGTCCATCCTTGCAATATTAACAATGGTATTTTATGTTTCTCTACTTGAAGATCCACCAGTCTGAACTGAAAAACGAACAAGTATGAAAAGTAATGTGATGGTGTTTCTTCAGAAAACAAACCCCAACCAATTAATTTGGAACATCTGCAGCACCTGCTGCTCTGAAGAAAAGACAACCTATGAGTCAAAGCATAATTGTGGTAAAAAGGCATTGCTTTAATAAATTTGCCAATTTACTTCTGCTAACCTGACTTAAACAAAAAGACAGCTTGCTCACAGATTTTCTTATGATCAAGTTACATTATGGAAAATCCTGATTAATTTTTAGTAAGCGTTTTCTTGGAGTGAAATTAATAGAAAGGTGAAAATTTAATGTATAACTGTGCAAAATCAATTCCTTTTTCCTTACAGATAGAACAGGGCACAGTTCCTGCGGTCTTACACAGACAGTAGTGCAATCACCTGCCTGCTGTGAGGCAGAGTCCACATGCACCCCAAGCAAACATCTCTAATGTGCTTCTTCATTGGAATAACAAATAGTCCCCTGCATAGATGGACCTCTACAGATGTTGATAAACTACAAACCGGTGATTCAATTTTGCACAAAAGCTGTGCTAATTTTACATTTATCCCATCTGAATGGCCTGAACTCTTACTATCTTACTAACTCTTACAGAAAATTCAATACAAATTCAAATTTTTAACCTTTCCTCCAATCTTGAAATAACTGAGTGATCTTCATTCCTCTCAGGTACAGGAATTCTGCTTTGTGAATGTGTTTCATCTTCATTTACTTATCAACTGAACAACTAATTACAATCCCTGAGCAGACACACCATCATATATTTTTCTAGTGTGCTTTTTGCACAAATAGAAAGCACAGAGGGAAAAAAGTTTCTCAGGTTTTATTTCATTCATTTTTCAATTTGCTTGAAAGGACTTTCAGAGGCATTTATGTATTTCTTGGAACAGGAACTCCATAAGGACTGATTCAGTTAGATTCTGCACAGGCATTCACTGAAGACAGCTGCCCATCCCTAACAGAAGTGGCTGTCTATTATTACTGATTTAACAAGGACATAATTTGAAGCAGTCCCCACTGCAGAACTCATTTGAAAATACCCCCATTATATCCTTTTTTCTTCCCCTTCTCCAGTCTGCTGTTTGTGGACAACATCTCCTTGCCTCCCTGCATGACAAAGCATCTAGAAATTATTTATGCTATAAGTCTTGGAATATGAAATGCTGATGAAGTCCAAGTGACCTTATTTCTTTTGGTCCTGTGGGAGATTTAAGAATAAGGAAAATGAGTCCCAAGAAGAAGCAGTTTAAAAAAAATTGGAAAAAATCCAGGGTGAAATAGGCAAGAATGCAAAATCATGAAAGACAAAATGCACCACTGATTGGGGCTCCAATGCTTTTTGAGTCCTGGACCTCATCCAACTTTTGCATATATGCTGGCAGGCTTCACTACAGACTGTTCTTCACTTTTTGTTTTACTTGCATCATTCCTTATACCCAAATCACATATTCCTTTGCAGAGTACACAAGAAAGAAAGAAAAAAACAACCAGCCACTGAATTATGGGTGGGTAATGTTTCTGCTCTCCATATTAAATTTAATTTATTTTTCCCTCCTCTATTGCTAAATTAACAATAAGGCCTTAGCTTTTTCTCTGTGCTGCTAAACAGAAGCATACTGTTCCAGGATGTTATGTCTTTTCTCTTCTAAAAGAGAAGACAGCCTGAGGATAATGAAGTAGTGACCTGAATGGAAGTTCATTTAACTCTTTCCCAATGTTTTTTTTTTTAATTAATTCTATTTCTGTTTTAAAATAACTTGACTTAAAGTGGTTTAGGAATTCCAAATGTTCATATATTTTAACTGAAGAAACATTGTTAAGTGGCAGGAAAATTACCAGCCTATCACAGAGGTAAAACCATTTAATAGAGAAATGTGCTACCTGTCAAGCCAAGAACAAAGCATATTGACCTGAGCTCAGAAGGGCCTTGGTGAAAGGAGGAGAAACCACGCTGGGATAGAAGATCCTGCTGAATTCCTACAGGAATGCATCAAGGATCTTAAAGGCAGCCCAGCAAAGAACTGAGTGAAAAGAAATTCTTCCAGTTTATACAGAAGACAACTGAAGCTGTGACAACACATGAAGATAAAAGATTAGCATTTTCTGAAAAAAAAATCCCATAAATACCAGGGGCTATCTTACTATTGCAAATAATTAATAGAAGAACTTTTAAATATAGACTTAACCTGAATTCTAGGACATTAATCATCAAGAACTAAGCCTGTCACGGCTGATAAGAGTGTGAAACCGGGCAAGAAGATCAAGAGTAACTCTGTAACTTTGTATCTGGCTAATGCACAGAAAGCAAAAATCAGATAAATGACAATGTGTTAGGGTTCCTTGGGCAGGACAGGGCAAAGCACAGGAAAGGACTAACTTAAATGTAAGCAAACACCTGATCTGCAGAAACAAACGAAGGCCAAACATTGTTCCTCTCTCAGAGGGAACAATGAAAACAACAAAACAAAACCCCCAAGTTACCAACTACTTACTGCTATTGCTAATCTGACAATCACAATACTTTGTGATATTTAATAACGAAGTATAAAGAAAAATAATTATCTAAGGAAACGTGTAAGTAGAGAACAAGAGAAAAGGCTGCATGAAATTACCAAGGAGAGATTTTTGAGAGCATAATCAGATAAATTTTTCCCAGACATGAATGTGCTGAAGATCAAAGCCTCCTCCTTTCCCACCTCATCATGAATCTTTCATCCTTCAAACAAGGTTCAAATCCCACTTCCCTACACATATGACACATGTTGCACTCTTCCTCCCATGCTTCCTGCCTTTTCATATGTCCTAAGCCATGAAGTGACTTCTTCCAATCTTTGGTGAAATAGGTCATCTCCATCCACTCAGATGTAAGTAGCTCATTATCAGCTTATCATGGTATGATGGCCATTGTTCAGTGAAGCATTTGATATGGCCATTCACTGAAACTTTCCTGGGGAAAAAGATGATTACAACTCCTACAACAGATTCAGAAGGGAATAGGGTGAACATATGAACAGGTGTTAAAATGGAACTGGTAAATTTATTAAAACATTGGGATGATATGGCTGAATGCTCTAAGACAAAGATCTGTGTAATCTAGGAAGCCCTTCTGAGTTCTGGCTTCATGTGATCCTCTCCAGATTTGGTCCTCAGAAGATCCTGAGGACATGTTTTACTTTTAAGAAGCTCAGCAGAACAGCTGCAGTTTCTCAACACTCAATTCAACAGACATAATTTTTGATCAGTGCTCATGGCCACTGTGAGATGACAGAGCAGCTGTTTCTTTTCCTATTGCAAACTTCCTATCTTCCTCTAAGCATGTAACAACAATAAAGAAATCAGACAATAAGAAGGAATATAAAATACCAAGGTAAAGACGACATATTCAATGACAGTTTCTCAACTGAATACTGGCCACACACTGCTACCTCTTCAAGACCATGTGTACTGTACATATTAAGCAATGAGGCACCTTTAATAAATTGATAGCTGATGATGCTTTTCCTGTTGCACATAAAAAAAATAAAAATGAGGTACTCTAGTAATTAAAATCTTCATTTGCTTTCTCATCAATCTTGCTGAACTGTCACAAGGTTCCTAGAGCCATGGAACTCTAGTGTGCCTTGACTTCCCCAGCAAGCCAGCAACAAGCAGCACAAAACAAAGTACCTGGTTTGTGCAGAAGCAGAATGTTTTTCCAACTGTCAAAACATTTAAAGATTGTGAGATTCTCATCTCAAGACTGATACAGGAAACACCATTGGGCTCATACTGTTTTCTACCACTACTGTGCTGCAGCACTAACACTGGTAAGTCTCTTCTGAGACTCAGTGAGTGTCACGTCATATTCATGGCTTTGCTCTTTCAAAACAATACAGGAAGAAAAATTTTACATGGATAAAAAGGAGGTATAGGACAATCTAAAAGAAATACTGGTTTTGAAAATGAATTCTCTTTTTCACAACAACTGTTCTTCTTCCCCTCTATCAAGTAGTTCATTAATTAACACCGTTCATGCTGTACCTTACCTCAGAGCTGCTTGGGATTTCTGATCCTGCAGTTGAAATAGTTTCAGGTCCATTGTATTCTTCCCCTAAAGAACATTGAAAAAGAGATTCACATAAACACATCCCTTTTTTTGAAATATTGTTGTATGTGAAAATGATGTGGACCTTGAAGGCATGGAACTATGAACAAGTAAAGGATGGAAAATAATACTCATAATACATAAAATCTTCAAGAATGGTTCTTTGGAGGAGAAAAAATGCTGCAAGACACAATATACTCAGTCTGTGCTACCTTGGTTTAACCCTGCATACACAGAAACGTATTTTTAACTGTGACAGAAAAAAAATCTGTTGTCATCACTCAGCTTTCTTGTCTCAAATATCTGCTAGGTCTAAGAAGCTTTCAACTCAGAGCTTTGCTCCCTGGGTTATGGAAGTCCAATTACCTGTGGAAGTGTTTGCTAGAGATCAAATTAGGGTGTGGCTTTTTGCTAAGGAGTCAATGATGCATAACCTCAAGATTACAAATGCCCATGTAATGGAAGTATGACAACAGGATCAAAAATAATAATATGAATTTACTTAGCTTCTTGTTCAAAAAACCAACCTCAAAAAACCCCAAAAAAACCCAGCTCCAAAACAACTGATAAAATAAACCAAACAAAAAAACCTACCCTCATTTTAATGACAGCAGTAAACTCCAACATGATTTTCCCACAAATACAGTAATTTCACCAATGACACTGTTACTAAAATGCTAATGCTAAAGGGAAAATCCTATTCAGTACCTTCATAATCTTAAATTGAATCAAGACTGGCTGTGTTTGTGCCTCTGAATTTACAATGTCACCAGTTTCCTACGCAGAACAACTCTGAGCCCATAAGGCAGGCTCCTGCTCCAAGAAGGTTTTTGTAAACAACCATCTCTGCTGATCAGGCACACCAATCTCTTCAATCAGGCATCTAAATCACTCCACTGGAAAAGGATAAGCAGTTTTGAAAACAGCAGGCCAAAATCTGGACTGTGCACTAAAAAACGGTGTCTCTTTCTTTCAGAAAAGAGGATTCATCTTACTTCTTTCTCCATTAAGGAAGCATTGCTGAGGACAGCTTAGACTGGACAGACTTACACTGGACCACTGTTAAGACAACTACAGTTACATTATTTCTGCCAATAAAACAAGCCTTCTTTTTTTTGTAATCTGCAAATATTTGATGTCAAAATTGCATCCAGGCAGGATATAAAGTGGTTTCTAAAAAATATATAGTAAGCTACTTAAGTACAGCTTGAGAGCATTTTGTTTCCTACAATTTTTTTCTCAAAGTTCACTTACAGAAAACAGTGTCTGTAATTTTAACTATACACATGATATGATGAGAAACCAAGCAATGCTGTATAAAATACAAATAAGTTTCTGAATGCCAAGACAGTTAACACTGTT
Organism: Agelaius tricolor; assembly: GCF_023055355.1. Classification (NCBI taxonomy): domain Eukaryota; kingdom Metazoa; phylum Chordata; class Aves; order Passeriformes; family Icteridae; genus Agelaius; species Agelaius tricolor. Next base: position 404,992 of record NW_027269327.1, read on the forward strand.
GCATGCTATTCTGCTAAAGCAAATTACACCTGGGAAATCTGTATTAGTAGATACACTCTGAACACCAGGGTAAAGAATGGGAGCATCCCTACCACGCTCTGCTACCTGTGCTGCCTAAAGCCCTGGGAGGCAGGCGGCTACTGCAGACTTGGCCAAAGGTACCAGCCTGGGGCCCAGGAGTAGAAACCCAAATATTTTGTCACACAACCCTCCTTTCCAGCCCAGAAACAGTCTGGCATCTTGTCCCTGCAGCAGGAACATTCTATTTTCTATACTGCTGAGGGAACTGGAACTGATTCAATGGCCTATAACAGCTTTTGCGGGGGGAGGGAGTGTGTTCTGGATTTTATCCTCTCTGTAATTGTGAAAGTCTAACCTCAGAACAACATAATTCAGAGTTCCACATTTTAAGTGCTTTCCCAATACCACAGCTGATTACTTATGCAACTTGTGGAAGGAAATCCTCTTGATATCTCTGTTCCACTGGAATAAACATGAATAACCCTAGAGCAGCACATGAGAAGGTAAAAAGAGAACACAAAACATGTATTAACTGAAAAGTACAACATAGTCAGTATGTCCACTCCTTGTAAAACATGTCATCGGATTCCTGAACGTGAGCAGCACAAGCAATGCACACCCAAATCACGTAGGAAGGTGTAAAGAGGCCCCAGCCCAGAACTGCACCAAGCACCATGAATGTAAATGCACAATTAGACCTTAACCAGGAGAGCTGCCAACAGATAGCCAACAACTGACTTGCAAATCACATTGCAAAAGGCCTGGCTCATATGTGATACCAATGACTCACATTAAGTGAAGACTGATTTGCAAGAGGCTCCCAGCAGACAAACAAAAAAAAGGACAGAGGAAACAAACAAAAGTGAGGAGGGTAAAACATGGGTTAGTACAATACCTTCTGACTGTGATGGCTTGAACTTGGTGAGAACCGCAATGTCATCTTTGAAAGGAAAAAACACTTCAGTGAGAACCAGGAGGAAAATTCACTTTAACACGAACCCGTTTCAGAATTCTGCTCTATCCTTTACAATAAAGCAAAAGAATAAGCCCTGGACACCAGACCTAGACAGAAAGCATGGCACAGGCTCCTCTTGGAGCACCAACATTCACCTTTTTGTCCAGGCACCTTACTCAGCAACACAAACAAGGATGCCACTTTTCCTTAGCAGCAGCAGGGAGGACCGCAATAGCTTCTACTAGTCAAGAAAACACTTTAAAAATTCTTCATGAAATTACTGCTTCATATCTAAAGATGGGAGTAAAACAATAATATTCTGATAAAATTCTGTATTTAAGGGTTTGTCCTTGTTCTTCAACACTACATGCTTTTATGTATATATATAGACCTAGAAATACCTTCACACCCAGAACAACAAACAAGGACACTTACTAAACTAAGTGGCTCTTTATTATAAAATTTGTATTAATAGCAGAAACTCTTTGAAATGTTTTTTGTTCAAAACTTACTGCAGTACAACTCCATGACTATTAAAGCCCACTAAATGATTTCAGAAATGTATCATTTTGGTATTTGTTCAAATCACTGGCCTTCATGGGAGTGCACGTATCCTACCCAAAAGAAATGCCTCTTTCCCAATGTAACTGGTGTCTCCACCAGCCTTACAACTCTTCACACAGCTATCATGTGTAACCCCTTAAACACACATGCCTTGGCAGTGCGCACGTTGCTGTAAATAAGCAACCTTCATATGGCCTATAATTCTGCACTATAAGGTAACATATGCTGTCCCAAACTACACCCAACCACAGGCAACCTACTTAGAAACTTTTGGTAAAGAATTACAGACCATTTCTACTTCAATTACAGACCTGAATGATGAGAACAACAGTAGCCCACAACACAAATTAACATTCAGTACTGAAGAATATAATCAAGATGGATTTCATCTCTTAAAATATAAGCAGTTTACTCACAAAACAGGTACTTTCACCACTATAATCTTATGATTTCTGTAACAAGCATAAAACATGGCTTCTTGTCTAATTAAACAATCAATCAGAAATTCTACAATACTTCAAATTTGTTCACAGTGCTGGAATCATCGTTTTTCTCCAAGGCAAAACTAATGAGTTAAGAAAAGGTAAAAGTGCAGGTGTTCAGTGCTATTGCAAAAAAACAGACCTCCCACAAACCCTGGTTTCTGATAATAGCTGCAGCAAGGCAAGTGGTGCCAAAAAAGGAACTGCACGTTCTCTGGGAGAAATGCAACCTGTCACAGGCCACGTCCTGGCCCCACAGCAGTGCCACATGTGTCACAGGCCATGTCCTGGCCACCACATCAGCAGTGCCACAACCTGTCACAGGCCATGTCCTGGCCCCACAGCAGTGCCCCAGCCTGTCACAGGCCATGTCCTGGTGACAGCAGTGCCACAACCTGTCACAGGCCATGTCCTGGCCCCACAGCAGTGCCACATGTGTCACAGGCCATGTCCTGGCCCCACAGCAGTGCCACAACCTGTCACAGGCCATGTCCTGGTGACAGCAGTGCCACAACCTGTCACAGGCCATGTCCTGGCCACCACCACAGCAGTGCCACATGTGTCACAGGCCATGTCCTGGCCACCACAGCAGCAGTGCCACAACCTGTCACAGGCCATGTCCTGGCCACATCAGCAGTGCCACAACCTGTCACAGGCCATGTCCTGGTGACAGCAGTGCCACAACCTGTCACAGGCCATGTCCTGGCCACCACAGCAGCAGTGCCACAACCTGTCACAGGCCATGTCCTGGTGACAGCAGTGCCACAACCTGTCACAGGCCATGTCCTGGTGACATCAGCAGTGCCACAACCTGTCACAGGCCATGTCCTGGCCCTACAGCAGTGCCCCAACCTGTCACAGGCCATGTCCTGGCCCCACATCAGCAGTGCCACACCTGTCACAGGCCATGTCCTGGCCCCACAGCAGTGCCCCAACCTGTCACAGGCCATGTCCTGGCCACCACAGCAGTGCCCCAACCTGTCACAGGCCATGTCCTGGCCACCACAGCAATGCCCCAACCTGTCACAGGCCATGTCCTGGCCCCACAGCAGTGCCCCAACCTGTCACAGGCCATGTCCTGGCCACTACAGCAGTGCCACAACCTGTCACAGGCCATGTCCTGGCCCCACAGCAGCAGTGCCACACCTGTCACAGGCCATGTCCTGGCCCCACAGCAGCAGTGCCACACCTGTCACAGGCCATGTCCTGGCCCCACAGCAGTGCCCCAACCTGTCACAGGCCATGTCCTGGCCCCACAGCAGCACCACAACCTGTCACAGGCCATGTCCTGGTGACAGCAGTGCCCCAACCTGTCACAGGCCATGTCCTGGCCCCCACATCAGCAGTGCCACAACCTGTCACAGGCCATGTCCTGGCCCCCACAGCAGCAATGCCCCAGCCTGTCACAGGCCATGTCCTGGCCCCACAGCAGTGCCCCAGCCTGTCACAGGCCATGTCCTGGCCACATCAGCAGTGCCCCAGCCTGTCACAGGCCATGTCCTGGCCACATCAGCAGTGCCCCAGCCTGTCACAGGCCATGTCCTGGTGACAGCAGTGCCCCAACCTGTCACAGGCCATGTCCTGGCCACCACAGCAGCAGTGCCCCAACCTGTCACAGGCCATGTCCTGGCCCCACATCAGCAGTGCCCCAACCTGTCACAGGCCATGTCCTGGTGACATCAGCAGTGCCACACCTGTCACAGGCCATGTCCTGGCCCCACAGCAGTGCCCCAGCCTGTCACAGGCCATGTCCTGGCCCCCACATCAGCAGTGCCACACCTGTCACAGGCCATGTCCTGGCCCCACAGCAATGCCCCAGCCTGTCACAGGCCATGTCCTGGCCCCACAGCAATGCCCCAACCTGTCACAGGCCATGTCCTGGCCCCACAGCAGTGCCCCAGCCTGTCACAGGCCATGTCCTGGCCACCACAGCAGTGCCACACCTGTCACAGGCCATGTCCTGGCCCCACAGCAGCAGTGCCCCAACCTGTCACAGGCCATGTCCTGGCCCCACAGCAGCAGTGCCCCAACCTGTCACAGGCCATGTCCTGGCCCCACAGCAGTGCCCCAGCTATGCAAGTAAAAGCCCAGGACAGACTTAAGCACAGGACTTCTCACTCAGCTACTGGTGCTCTTTGGAGAATGGTTTCAGCCTTGAATGTTTTCAGCTTCCAGCACTCTCCTAGATGGAGAAGAAGCACACTCTGGAGGACTCTGGAGTCTGGCAACCAAACCAGTATTGCAGAGAAATCTGCCTTGCTAGGGAGAGAAGGGATTTTAGCCATACAGGTGTGGCTGGACTGTGCTACTCATCTTCAAAAGCTAATGTCAAAATCCTTGGCTTTTATAGTAACTAGCACAGTCACAGCCATGGATGCTCCAGCCCCTTTAACAGTAGCTACCCTGCAATTTCCCTGGAAGATGACAATTCTTTTACTTCAGCACCCTCAGTGAGTCCAAGTCTGCTGGGAGATGGCAAAGAAAAGAGCTTGGCTGATGATGCTGCACTTGAGGTACAGCTGGGCATGGTGCAGCTGGTGTGCAGATGCTGCAGTCTGGCACAGTTCAGAGCAACTCTGCACCAGAAAACTGAGCAAGAGAAGGCTTTTAAGCATTCCTTCCAACTTCTATAACCCTGATTCATCTGCACCAAGTACAGCTCTTGACAGATCATTTACACCACTAAAAACATTTACATATTAGGTGCTTCCAAAATCATGTGGCAGATGAAGAGACATTTTTAGGGATCAAAATTTGTTTTACTACTAAAACTAGAAAATCATCTGGATTTGCACACCTAAGATCTGTGATAGAGCTATTCCAAAGGAAAAGCCACAGACAGGATTCTCATGGGGGTATTGATAAACTGCATTGTTTAGCAGCAGTAAGACAGTATTACTATTGATTCTGCTATTTCAGTATTGTTTCCAAAATTCTGCTCTCAATTATTTCCACAATTTTCTTAGACACAATAACAGCATCCTTTTCAGCCAACAGAACCAAGCAAGGAGCTTTTAGACCACTGACACTGCTCTACATCTGTCTGACACATTGGCATATTAGTTTATACACATGCCTATCCCTAGAGCAAAGTTTTGATGGTCCAGGTAAAATGAAAACAAACAAATAAACCAATCTTAACAAATCCTGAAACTTACACTGCAGTTGTTATGAAGTAGCTACTACGTACTATGAAGAAAATTCCCAATTTCATCTTTAACATGCTATGAAAGAAAACATTATTCCTAGATGTCTTGAAGTTACCATCTTAATAAACCCCCTGACATCATTTGATGACTGGGCCTGGCCAACAGGAAAGAGAAATGAGTCACTGCCTCCAAGTAAGTACCATAGGACTATTGCAAGTGCTTCCAGATCTAAGGAAGGCAGCTTTACAATGACTTATCAGCTAAACTGATGCACATACTGATCACATCCTCCAGAGCTGAATGGAGTTGCCACTGGGAACTGGAAACCCACCCAGCTGACTTGTAAGAAAGCAAGATAAGGTTATATATCCAGCTGCTATTGTCTGAAGAGTAGGAACTGTGCTGCTGAGCCAAAGGTTCAATCCTAAAATGATGTGGTGATTCATGCACACAGAGATGCTTCTAAAAATTTAAAACTATTTAACAATGAAAACATTCTCAGTGAATCCAAGAAAATCTATTGGGAATATTTTCCAAGAATCTTATTAGTCCCTTAAAAAGAAGAAGATGGCATTCAAGTATAGGCTGCTTCACTGACATTTTACTTTTCTTCATGTGTTTCATTATTAAACAAGTACTTCCAGAGAACAGGTATTTATCAACACATCAGAAGTAAAAGAAAAATAACTATTTTACACAGGGATAAATATTTGGAAATCTGTTTCTAACAGTAAGAAAATCTCATTTAGCATTTGGAAAAGACACGTAGTCCTAGTCCTAATCTCCAGTACAGTAACTGGGTATTTTAAATCAAAATGAGACATTTACCTTCAGCTGCCTCCCTTTTACTGAACCACAAAACCACCTCCCCTTTCGATTACAAGCCACTGGGATAGCAAAAAAGGGAATACATTAAAACAAAAAGAGAAGTTGTGCAAATCTGTTTTTAGCAAAAAACCCACAAACGTAGTGTTGTAACAGAGAACTTGAATGGCATTTTAATGCAATTCAGGTAACAACCACCACTGTATTTTATGTACTAGCACAGGCAAGACCCAAAGCATGCTGTGAGCATTCAGACCACCCAGGTATCAGTGTTCTGCAGCGTGACACACAGAAACTCATTATTAGGTGCAAATGCAGTTAAAAAAGAAAGCCCAGACTAGCAATAGTTGGATGAAATCAGGCATTTTAAACCGCATGGCATTTACATGCATGCAAGTTAGAGGGACTAGAATGACAAATCTCAGCAGAACAGGGTGGCAGAAACACCAGACTGCAGGAGTTCTGACAAATCACGAAGCCCTAGGGCTGTGCTTGTTTGCCCTGAGGAGTATTTATATATTCAGGGCCAGATTCCATCAGCACTGTCTCAGTGCAGAGGCAAGCACACAGCTCCAGCAAGGGCCCTGCACATCCACGGAAGTGCCAGGTGCTCCTGCCTCTCCTTCAAGGAGCGATGAAGAAGGAGGAAGTGCGGGAATGGTTCTCACCACAGCCCAATGGAGCCAAGTGCTGGGCACAGCCTTGCTGTCCTGGAGTGTACAGAGATACACTGAACACCTCACAGCATCATTCATTGATGCCTTTCTCCAGCTTCCACCAGTGCTGTAAACCCTCAGGCAGCAGAGCCTCCAATTTCTTTCCACGTTTGCAATACACAAGTGTCCAAAAGTACTGGAGGGCCCACTGAACTATTCATTCTGTGCGCACACATTGCATTCCTAGCCTTGTATGAGAGATCTTCTACAGATGTTGTAAATGAAAAGGGATGTGTAAGCTAGGAAACTAATGATGCAAATATAGCAACACGTTTTTTAAAAAAAATCACCTCAAATTTACTGTCCTCTGGTATTCCTCAATTTCATGTTATCCAGACATTTAATTTCAGATGGCCAATTTAAAAGGTAAATTTTTGTTCCTTCTGGCTCTTTATGCTCTACCTCACTCAGTACTTTTCTGGTTATGCTTCCAATGAAATGCATCATTGTAAATTTTGCTACTGTATTCACTGAGTATTTCATTTTCTCACATTACACAACATAAAAATATACCAGTATAGGAAGATGTTTTATGAACAAATGCAAGATTTGCAAGACTAACAAGAATTGCCAGATTTGGCATTTTTGTCCAAATTACTTTAAAAATGATGGAACATCTTTGGAATTCCTATACTCATCCCAAAGAGAAACTGTTCCTATCAATCAAGAAAATGATCAGGGCAATGGGCTATGGCTTCCATTGCCTAAACTTTTTTTAAGGAAGCACTAGTCAATTAACAGAACTGAGGTAGGCAAAGTGGTTTGAAGAACCAAGTGGCCTGAAACCCACGTCTGCTAGCCATGACTTGCTGGCATAGTATATTTCTAGCACACTATAAACGGTGTAAACATAGACTTTCTGATTTCCTACCCAACAGTTATCCTTTGAATAACAAAACCACAGGGCCCTTTCTAATTTAGGGCCAGTACAGCAAATGAAAGGACAACCATCTGCATCATGAGTCCTACCCACATGGTTTGCTGGGGTTGTGCTATCTTGCCAAAGGCCTCAAATTTCATATTTACCCTTTTGAGCCTAGTAAAGAAAACAAGAATCCCTTGGGATTTCCAGTTAGAAGACTGCCCCTCATGCAAAGATATATTCACTTCCTAAAAAAATGTGTTTAGAACTTCACCACGTCTACTGGTCCCCACTGAGAGCCACTGGTGAACAAAGGCATGAACACCACAGCTTTAACAGCTTTAGGTTTCAATGAAAAACCTTTATCTACATTGTAATATATATATATGTTTTTCCATATGAAAATCCATGTAAAAATCCATGTTTTTCTATATAAAATCCAAGTAAACAAATCCTAATAGACTCAGCTCCTCTCCCACAGTGTTTAATCTAACACAAAATGTTTTAGCTGTTACAACAAAATAAAAAATGTTACACAGTGTGTAACTACACACAAACTTTAATCTATAAATAATTTCTGATGTTATTCAGCTTTAGCACACAGCAAATAACTGTAAATGCCTCCATAACTATGTTATAATTGCAAGAATTATCCCTAGCAATACAACACATTCCCTTTCTGCATTTATACACATATGCACGTGGAAAGCTATCACCAAATATAATAAAATTACTGCTAGATAAGAAAATGCAACTTGGTAATTACACTGCTCTTTGGTTCAATCCCCAGATCACAATAAAAACTAGTGCAAAAGTTCACTGCATTATTACCTTGCCTCATAACATCTGATTTTCACATTACCTATACCTTCCTGATAACATGCTTATGTTAGATGACTATTTGTCTCCTCCATGTGCACATGCAACTCATTGGTTTAAAGATACAAAATATCAAGACATGGTATTTGGTTTCTTGGTGGTCTTGTTTGTTCTTCTGTTTGGCGTTTTTCTTACACATTATATGCCAACAGTTCTCAAGCACGATTTTTGAAGGACATTTTCATCAATGCCCTTTTATCTTATCCTGGTGTCCCCTTGTATCACAGTACTTATTAAGTCTTTGTACATAAAGGTTAAAGTGTACTTCCATTTTATAATATAGCTATCAGTTTATTTCTGTAGGAACACCTCAGAACAGCACAGCACAGCAGGCAATGCCTTAGCAGCAAACTGATGGAGAGGGAATCACTGAGAGAACATCACTCTGCCTTACACCAGAAGAGATGCTGGCGCCTTTCTTGCTGTTTATTTGGCATTCACAGTCCAAGATCTCTGCCCCACCACTGAGCCAAATCATTCCTCCAGGAGCTATTGTGAGGGAGAGACAGCTGCAGAGAATTTTCGTTCATATTCTGAGCGAGAAGGTGAAATTGTAGGCCGCTCGTTGCAAACAGACTAAAATGCTTTCACCTGTGATGGCAAGACCATCACTCAGCTCAGCACCTGAGGGATCTTAGAGGTCTTTTTCAACTTTAATGATCCTATGAATCCACCTTTATTTCCCAGCTTCCCAAAATGTGGCCTGAATATCCCACATAATTGCTACTGGATTCAAATGGCATGCAGGGTACTTAATCCTTCCTTTGCTACTCACTGAACTGCAGTCAGTGAGTTTAATCTCATATGCAGGGTGCTCACCTAAAATAAAAATGCTGTCCAAGAGCAATTTTTTTTTAATTGACATAATCTTTGGAGAAAACTCCATATTTAACAGCTGCCGTGGAATGGGCTTGACATTTTCATTTTTGCATTAAAAGCGCCACAGCTATACAGTGATATGACGCAAGTTGTTGGGATGAGTGCCCAAAATCAGGTTTTCCTACCACAAACAGGTTTTCTGTTACAAAGGTGTTTAACTTCCAGTAACCAACCTGTATTTACACTGTGCCCCTGCAGCAACGCGTGGCAGCCAGTAAAGAAATTCCACTCAGAAACCAGACATTGCTTGGGCTGAGAGAGTATTTTCTTCCCTGCCTTTTATAATATGAACTATGTCTAAATTTCTTGGAGCTTTTATTTCATTACCTAGGAATAAGCTATGGAACAGTTTCCTCTTAACAAACCCTTTGGTTTAGGCCTATGGGAATATGATATCCCACTCAACGCTTCCACAAATAGATCAGAAATTACTACATTCACCCTGACAGTAATTAGAGACAGATGCGGTTTTGAACGGAGGCTGTATTTTATGTTATGGTTTGAATTCTGATCAAGTAAGTTCAGTGTCATTTTATTAAATGGCAGCAGGATTAGGCCCTGAATGCTGAGGTACTGCAAGGTGCCAACACACTGGGACAAGCACTGCTGTGGCACAAGCACTGCTGGCTTTCACGGATGTTTCTCCACCTTTCTGGGAGGGAAACAAACAAGATGACAACCAAACTAAGCAAGCATTTGAATTCAGATCACTTACAGAGTTCTGAGCACAAAGCAGGCTCCTGGAAGTTCTGGAAGAGAAGCCATGTGTATAAAGGCAGCATACTTCAAATCATGGCATGGAGCCAACAGCAAGCTTCCAGAAAACTGGCAGGCTTGGGATATATCCCACAACACAGCTACTGCAGCATTTACATGCTGGAGGAAAAAAAAAAGCTACTAAAAGTGAACGTAGACACAAATAATCCTAGCAACACATTGCAGTCTTCTTCCTCTGAAAGTGACATTCCAATTTTGCTAGTTCAGTTTTCTTAGACTTTCATATTTGGGGTAAATGACACACAGCTTCCAACAGAAAGCAAAATCCCACACACAAAAATGGAATTTTTTACCTCACACAGATGTAATTCAGCAGGAAGCTTCCTTCAAGGTAAAAGTTTTGGCACGTAGGCTCTAAACAGGCAAGTAAAACTTTCTCTTGCTGGTAGACAGTTTTGCACCCCATAAGCTGTTCCCCAGCATTCAAGTTTAATGAAAAGCAGTAGTAAACCAGAATTAAATACACACATACTATCCAAATACAAACACACCTTTAAAGAAAATAAGTAGCAGATGTTTTCTCTCCTGCCTTGTTCCTATTGACTTACACAGGCCCTGCCTGTACACATCAGACATCCAGAGCCTTAAGAGGCTTTTCCTAAAAGGCACAAAGCATATGTTTAGATCTATAAGAAGTCCTGCTGGCAGCATATGTACACCATTAACTTTTCTAAACAATAATTGAAGGAATTTTCTGGGGTTTTTTTTAACCTTGAGAGACTTTTGGGCAACAAGTTAACGTAACTTTTAAAAAGCCTACTCACTTCACTCCATATTCAATTTGCTTCTGCTTAAGAAAAGTGGTTGATTAACAAAATTGAACTGAATTAGAATATGATTTTGTACGGACTTTTGTGCGACTATATGGCAAATCCTTCTTAACCATCCTTGAACACTGAAACCCCTCAAATCTCCTTATATTCACTATTTATGACTATAAAAACCCCACAAGGCTCATGGGAAAACTGAATAACGTGGAATGAAGTTTACAAATCTGACTTCATAGAATCATTCCCTAAATAGGAATATTTTGTGTGTTCTGTAAATATTTTTTAGTCTCAAAGTACTTCAGGAGAATAACCCATGGAGAGAGCAGCTCAGTCCCAGCACTTCTCATGGCTCCCAGGCAGTGGGATGGGCGATGACTCAGGTCTCTCACATCCCCTCTGGAACAGGCTTGCTGGCCAGGAGGCTGTAATATCCATCTGCTCGGGTTCCTGAGGAGCTGCCAGCTCCCTCAGACCTTCCAGAGAGGGCAAACCTTCGTCTGACACTTGCTGCAGACGCGTGCCTCCCTGCAGTGGACACCCCTCCTCGCTGTCACTACAAAGAGCTTCTTTTGAATAACTTCACAGTCAGTATTGCCATCATACCTCTCTGAAAAAAGACTGCCAAATCTTTTGAAAAATCATGATTTGCTGCTAGTGCTCGAGGCGTTCAAAATGGCACTATATATGTTTTTCTAAAAGAGACAGTGCAGTCAAGCTGTGAAGGAGAACAGATAACCCGAGAAGGCAAGACAGGGACTTAGTGGTTCTTTCCTGGTTTAAGACTTTCATTTCTAGGACTGATGGCAAAGCATTATTCCCAAAAAAAAGTAATTTTTCTAGGTCAGCATTTTCCTTTTTTTAAAAAAAACCCTAAAAAACAATCTCATTCTGAAAATACTAACATGCTCTCTTACTTCTGACTGTTGATTCACGTTGCCAGGTGAGGTGCTGATAAACACACACTTGCATCATGTTATTTCACAAAATATTAACGTGACCACATTTATTATAAGTAATGACATGGAGTGGAAACTGTAACATGGCTACAGCAAAAAAGCAAGGCCCCGACACAAATCCACTGGCTGCACATGCTCTGCCCCAGGGTCTGTCCGAAGCTGAGGGGTGCCAGCGCATCTGGGATGGGGCGAGGGGGCGAGGAGAAGAGGGCTGCTCAGCCTTCCCAGGTGAGGTGGGGTCTGCTCAGCCTTCCCAGGTGAGGTGACCCGCTCTGCTCAGCCCTCCCAGGTGAGGTGGGATCTGCTCACACCTTCCCAAGTGAGGTGACCCGCTCTGCTCACCCCTCCCAGGTGAGGTGGGGTCTGCTCACACCTTCCCAGGCGAGGTGACCCGCTCTGCTCACCCCTCCCAGGTGAGGTGGGGTCCGCTCGGAGCCCCCTCGCAAGGGGCAGCCTCAGCTCCCCGGAGCCAGCGCCCATCCCAGCCGGTGCTTCGGGGGAGGCTCAAAGTTTGCCGTCCGGCAGAGGGACCTTTGTATCTGCTGTGTCTTTTAAGATAAAAACCAAGCGGATTCTCTAGTTTTTTTTGTTCTTGGCAGAGTGCTGATAAGAGAACCTCCATTTTCAAGACTGATTTGAGAATTATGAAGATGGAATCACAGCTGGATCGTGCTCATGGAGAAGCGGTTTTGTTCTTCTCAAGTGGAAGCCGAAGGATTAAAAGCTCGATGCGGGAGAGGTGAGGATTCACCCGGGACCAGCCCCTCTCACAGACGCCGGCCTGCAGACCCCGGGCAGGAACCAGAGCCCCCCAGACCCCCCCACCACGCTCGCCTCCGCTCCGCGTCCCCCGGGGAGCAAGGGCGGAACAGAACCACGATTCCCCCTCCCCGCCCTCTCCTACCGTCCGCCGACAGAGCCATCTCGATTAGGGTCTCGTTGGCTTTCTTCCCCAAGCGGTTCATGGTGGCCGCCTTCCCGCTGCTGCTGCCGGGGAGCGGTCGCTGAGCCGAGCGGTGACTCAGGGCGGCGGGGCCGCCTCATGCATGCGCACTGCCCGCGGGGCGGAGCGGGGCCGCGCCGGGCCGGGGGAGCCGCCACCGAGAGGGGCCGGGCCGGGCCGGGCCGGGCCGGGGCTGGGCGGGCCGGAGGAGCCGCCGCAGCCGCCACCCAGCGGGACCGTGCCGGGGCCGGGCCGGGGAAGCCGCTGAGCGGGGCCGGGCGGGACCGGGCCGGGCCGGGCCGGGGGAGCCACCGCAGCCGCCACCCAGCGGGGCTGTGCCCCACGGAATTGCGGTGCGAGGGCTCTCCTGGCCTGTACAGGACAACCCAACAATTGGGCAGCGTGCCTGAGAGCAGGGTCCATGGTATGTGTGATCTGGGTTCGGCTGTGTCCCCTCCCACGCTGCTTGTGCACCCACAGGAGCGGGACGCACCTGGTGGCAGCGCAAGAGTTCCTTGCTCAGCGGTATCTAAACCAGCCCTCTGTTAGCAACGCTGTTCTTGTCACAGAGCCAAAACTTAGACCCATGTGAAAAATGCGAATTTAATGATCGGCTTTTCGCAAATATTGAAATGAATATTATATGTGTTGTGTTAGAAAGTAATGCTGTATTAATTTTCTTAGGTAGTGTGTTAAATATAGTTTTAGGTTTAACATAATGTTAAAATAGAAACTGTGCTATGTAAGATGCTTTTTTAAAAGAGAGGACTCGCAGTGAGATAGCAGCCACAGGACACCTGAATCTTTCAGAGAAAAAGAATTTATTGCCCTCTTATCAGAAGAAACCAACTTCCTCCCGCCGCGCTCAGCCCTGATGACGATGTCAGGATTCAGAGGAAGAAGTTGACACTGCCCAGACAGAATCCTGTGTTTGAATGGAATTTAGGGTTGCATCATGGATGAGGTGTATGAATATGCAACAGGCTGTTGCTTTTAAGGGTTAATTCTCTGTTGACGTGGGTCCTTTTCAGGTTTATGCTGCCCAGAAAGAGGCATCCGGATTGTCCATAACTGTTTGCTCTTATTGTCTCGTATTGTCCTAATCCCAATTGTTCAAATTTTATTACTGTAATTATATTGCTATTTGTATAACCATTTTATTACTATTAAACTTTTGAAATTTTAAAAACAAGTGATTGGTGGTTTTCACACCCATAAAAGCTGCTATGAAGAAATTTAACTCTTATCTTGTGAGTCTCCGTTCACAGCTGCTGTCCCTGCTCCTGGAGCTGTTACCATTGCCATGTCTAACAGCCCCAGCTTCTTATTCCTTCCTTCAATCATCTGAAACAGTTTCCAACAGTCGTGGTTCAGTACATGTATTTAATACATTTTTGTGTTCATTAATATAAGCTCAGGCCTTCTTTCAAATGAACTTTTTGTTTATTCATCTTCTACTTCCTGAGTAACCATTTTGCACACCAAACTGATGGAGTTTTATTACTTAGGCAACTGTAACACAACAGCATTTCCATGACCAATAAGAATTGATGGAATTCTTAATAGAAAGTTATTCAAGTCAGTCAGCTGAGTTGCTAGGCTTGTTTTCAGATCTATATACAGTACTAAGCCTTTATTTGTGCAACATAACTGCTTCAAGGATTATATTTTTAGTCAGGAGCAAGACCTAAAAATGTGTCTGGTTGCTCTCCAAAGCCTAAGATGTTTAGTCGGGATTTTAATGTCCCAGTGCAGGATGGGGGGAACAAAGAGGATGGGCTTGGTGCACCAAAGAGTGCCCTGAAACAGCCTGTGACTGCATACAGTGCACCAGACCACAAGGCTCTGTTTCAGAGCTGCACTTGTAGGCCTTTAATTTCCTCCTAGCCCTACATATCTTGGATACATGTGTTTATGCCCACAGAAGATGCAATTAGAGTTGCTATTCAACAAGAGCCAGAAACAGCAAGAAGTGCCATGGTCATTGCTCAGTTTTTCTCCTAATTGCACGCTGGCTGTTTCCAGCTCCACCCAACAGCAAACCCAACCATATCTAAAGCCGTGTGAGTGCCTCAGCCAGAATGCCAAAGAAGATTTCAACGGCCCTTGTAATTGCACAGGCTGATAGTGTGCTGAGCACTGACTTTGTGCAAATTACACAGGGATTTGTGTAGGGATGGGACAGAAGGGATGCTCCTCCAGAGTGAGGAATCTGGGGAGGCACACAGGAGGTCTGTGCAATACCCAGCGTGGAATTTCCTTGCATATTCAGACTTGAACCAGCCACTGTCTGACTCGGTGGGTTCACAGTTTGCCCAAGTGATCTAGGACCACCCTTCCTTCCAAAGGCACACACCTTTTCTCCCTCCAACCTTCCCGGTTCAATCTGAATAAGGAATGCTGATATAAGGTGATGCATGACTTATGTCAGCCTATCAAACCAATAATCATGTTATTGGTTTGGGGTTTTTGGGGGCTTTCAGTTGCACAAATCACTGCAAGCAACAGGTAAGGCCAAAATAAAGGAAGAGGTGGCAAATCACACCATTTTATTCCTAAAATATTAATACAGTAGCCAAGTACACCATAATATTTCTGCTTTGGGAGTTCAAACACTATTTCTGATACAGTGCATACATAAACCAAAAAATAATAAAATACCTAGAAAGCTGTGGGTAAAGGTAGCAAGCCTCACCAAAATTGCTGACAGTGAATATACTTAGTGTATTCAGTGGCAAAGGGTAATCCTTTGTGCTAAAGGAGAACAGGTAGTTTGTATCTCTTATAAGTCTTCCATTCCGTTGATTTGCCTTTTCCAAACCATGCGACTGACTTTAGGGCCTTCACATTAAAAAAAAAAAAAAGAAAATTAAACACAAAATTGGTGGGATTGGAGGGCAAGATTTCAAAGATTTCGAGATATCTCAGTGTCTATTGTTGTCTCAGGTAGATAGCCCAAGGCCGTTCAAAAGAAATCTTAACATACAACCTGAGATGCCAACTTTAAAAATTCTACTTAGAGGATTATCTGAAACTTTTGGCACTGAAGCATCTGTGAAAATATAACCTGAATTTTTTTGTGAGAGGTAGCAGAATCAATGCCCACATTCTCCACCAAGAAATTTTGATGCTGGCCAAATGCCAGGCACCCACAAAGGTGGCTCACTTGCCCTCCGCTGCCATAGCTAGGCAGAGGAGAGAAAAAAATTTAATGAAGGGTTCATGAGTTGAGGTAAGGACCAGGAGAAAATACTCCAAGGGCAAAACAGCCTCAACCTAGAGGGACAAAGTCCATTTATTATTAACAAAACAGAGAAGGATAATGAGAAGCAAAATAAGCCCTTCAAACACCTTTCCTTCCCTCCCAGCCCCTCCCGCCTTCCCACCGGCAGCACAGGGCATGGGGCTTTGGTTGGTTCATCACCAAGATTTTCTTCCAGTTCTCAGGGAGAGGAGTCCTTTCCCTGTGAGGCATGTGAATTCGTGTATGGGGAAGCACAGCGAGGCTTGCTGATGGGCATGTGAATTTGTGTATCGAGAGACACAGCGAGGCTTGCTGATGGGCATGTGAATTCGTGGATGGAGAATGTTAAAAACACTAATAACTTGTTTCCAAAATGTTAAAAGTTTAATAGTAATAAAATGGTTATAAAAATAGGAATACAATTAGAGTAATAATAATTTGGACAAACTGAATTAGGACAATATGAGACAATAAATACAAAGAGTTATGGATGTCCGGGTACCTTTTCTGGGCAGCACGAGCCCGAAAAAGGACCCCCGTTAACAAAGGATTAACCCTTAAAAACAACAGCCTGTTGCATATTCATACACCTCATCCATGATGCATAAATTCCATTCAAACACAGGATTCTGTCTGGTCATCGTCAACTTCTTCCTCCAAATCCTAATAGCGCCTTCCAGGGGGGAAGAAGTTGGTTTCTTCTGATAAGAGGGCCATAAATTCTCTTTCTCTGAAAGATTCAGGTGTCCTGTGGCTGCTATCTCGCTGCGAGTCCTTTCTTTTTTAAAAAAAGTATCCTACATAGCATCGTTTCTATTTTAACAATTTTTTTATAACTTAAAACTGTATTTAATACAGTACTTAAGAAAACTAATACAGCATTACTTTCTAACACAACACATATAATATTCATTTCAATATTTGCGAAAAGCCAATCATGAAATACATGCGTTTTTCACAGAGAAGCACAGCGAGGCTTGCTGATGGGCATGTGAATTCGTGTATCGAGAGACAGCTGATTCTTTGCCCCTGCTACCGCCCCGCCCTAAATCCCTCAGGAAACGGAAAGGGAGTGTACCAAAGAACTGTGGTGGGACGCGGCAGAGTGCCAACGCTTCTCAAGGGAAGTAAAAACTTTACTAAGTATGCAAAAAGTTCTTCATTAGTCACCGCATTTTTTTTCTACGTCATCGCTTTCCAGTCAGCTGAAATCGCAGAACGCAGCGCAGACACCCATAAACACTTAGAGTGTCTAAACAAACAGATGCCTTTACAGAAACTGTTTTTCTTGGCCAGAGTTGTGCGCCCGGGCAATAGCAGAAGCGACGCCGAGGGCTCGGTTTGCGGTGGCCCGGGGGAAGGAAAGCGCCTGGGCGTGGCACCGGGGCAGCCCGGCCCTGCCGGCCGAGGGCAGCGCTGGCTCGGGGCATCGCGAGAGCTGAACGCAGCCGGGACCCCCTTGGGGAACAGGCAGATGTTTTGGATCTGGAATCTGGATTGCCCGGTTTACAGCTGCCACCGGAGCCTTCTTAAAGCGGTGCTTCAAAGAAACCATCACACTCTCCATGCCCCAAAACCCCCATCAGCCCGAACCCCCCCACACCGCTGAAAAAAACCCCAACAACAAAAACCGCCAAAACCAAACAACCCTCCGAAAAAAACCCCACAACTCTCCCGAAAAACCAAACCCCAAAAATCAACAACAAACCAACTCCCCAAAAAACCCCCAAACATAACAAAACAAAAAAAACCCCCGAACCCCCAAACAAACCAACCCCAAACTCCCAAATAAACCCTAAACTCCCAAACAAGTGTGTGTTCACAGGGGTCTGAGGATGAGGGAAGAGATGAGGATCTGACTCCATGTTTCAGAAGGCTGATTTATTTTTTTATGATATATATTATATTAAAATTACACTAAAAGAATAGAAGAAAGGATTTCATCAGAAGGCTGGCTAAGAATAGAAAAAGAAGGAATCCTAACAAAGGCTTGAGGCTCGAACAGAAAGTCTGAGCCGGCTGGGCTGTGATTGGCCATTAATTAGAAACAACCACATGAGCCCAATCCCAGATGCACCTGTTGCATTCCACAGCAGCAGATAACCATTGGTTACATTTTGCTCCTGAGGCCTCTCAGCTTCTCAGGAGGAAAAAATCCTAAGGAAAGGATTTTTCAGAAAATATATCTGTGACAAACAAGCAACAAAACAAACAAACAAAAAAAACACCCCAAAACCCCCAACCCTACAAGAAAAAAATTGCTTTGATGTGTTTTGGGGACTCGAGAGAATGAATCTCTTTGTTGCTGGGAGAGAGATTCTTAAGGATGGTTGAATATGTACAAAATCAGCCCAGTAAAAAGTATCAAGTGTGAGGCTTGATAGTTCGCTCTCGGCATGTCGCCATGCACGCAGTTCCATTGGTTTGGCTAAACTGCTCCTCAACAACATAAGCAGAGCTTGGTGTTTAACTGCGATGAGCTGCGCACGGATGTGGGTACACTCACAGAACAGATTACCGAACAGGGCGGGGCTGGGAGAAGGCCACTCTGGCTCTTAAATTGCAGTGTTGAGATAAGAAATTGCATCATCTTACTAAATTCCCGTGTCGTTCTGGTGAAATCACGATTTTCGCTTGTCCTTTTATAGTCGGTTTGGTTTTGGTTTCTCGGGGTTCAGTGCCCTCTGGTGGTGATGGCGTTTTCTCCTGTGACAATAGGGATGCTATTGCACCTAATGCTTCATTTTGGTTTTTTATCTGTTGTCTGTTGATTATCCCAACCTGATAGCTAGTTTGAATAAAGTCAAATACAGTATTTTTTAACACAGAGGATTATAGAGTGAGTCACTGACATGTAATATTTAGAGCATTGAAAGGATGCAGGGAGCTCAGTAGCTCTAGCAAAAATATTAACAAAATCAGTTTAGTTCAGTGTGCATTAATACCTTAGACAGTAAAGCAGAACTGAATGATAAAGATTCCATAAAAGTAAAAGAGAATGAAAAACTTATAGTTACATAAGAGATACACACAAAATTCTGTCGTCACAAGTAAATTTTTTAACCACAATTTCTTGTACACAGCTTTTAATGACTTATACATCTCTCATAAATGCCCATTTTAAACTGTCCTTGATTACATATTTTATTAAAAAGTGTATTAAATTATATAAAGAGATCAGCTTTTCGGTAAAAAATTCTTGAAAAATGTAAACCCCTCAGTATGCATTTTAGTAAGTTACTTTTTGCAATATTCAAGCACAACTTATGTAGCAGGCAGGCTGGTGATAATAATAGAAATAATTGTACAAGTGATTGTCTATTCATAAGGACAGTACCGAGTGATCCTGTTCTTCTCTGCTGTTTTTAACATTCTCCAGGAGGAGATGATAGCTATAGCAATAGTTAAAATATGAGCTTTAGGAATATATTTCACATTGCTGTTATAAATGACTGTCAAATTCTGTATGTTTGATACAGACTATGGTCTTCAAAACTTCCATTTATTGCAGTGCACATATATAGCACTCCTATAAACAACATAAAAGAAGGAAGCATCCTTTCCATGTTGGCTCCTTGGATATCAAATTATCAAGCTACATATCTCTTTTCAGCTCACTTTCTTGAGTAGACTGCAGTTTAGCTCCAATGCCTTGGCTGAAGGTTTTCATCCTCTAAAACCTCATTCAGCTTCCAAATTTGACCTTTTTTGCCATCAGTCCCATTCTCCTTGTCCCATGAAAGAGCAGAGACATGAAGCTGCAAAGGTCTCTATCTTACAGAGTGGTTATTCATAGGTTTACAGGTAGCACTTCTAACCAGAAATTAGTGAAGCTAGATGGGCCAGGAAAAAAAAATTGCCATTTTCTATGGAGATTAGAGACAAGGAGAAAAACCAGCATTTCTAAGAGCAAGCAAGATGAAGGTGTGTAGGGCTGGCTGACTCAGGGAAGCCTGTTGGATGGTCATAGAGCAAAAGGAAGGTGACTAAGGTGTTTCTGCAACCACCTACCCTAGCCAAACACACAGGTTTTCCCAGCGCCTCGGGGCTGTGCACTGGCTGATTCCATCTCCTGACACAGCTTTAAGGAGCTGCTGTCTGGCCTGTGCTGGCCTGTGTCCCCGTGGGTGTCAAAATGCTGATATATCCTGGAAGGCAGCACAGGAGGTAAATTAATTCTGATGATGGATGATGTCAGATTTGATCCAGTACTGCTCAATACAAGTCTTGTTTCTTGTTCTAATAAAACTGAGGAGTGGAAGTGTTGTGGTGATGTGAGGTCCCCAGGACAAGGTGAGAGGTCAGAATTTGACTCCAAGTTCTCAGACGGCTGATTTATTATGATATTATATTTTATTAAAAGAAAATTATGTACTAAAACTATAGTAAAGAAAGAGAAAGGATACAGACAGAAGGCTAGACAAGAATGAATAATAAAAACCCATGACTGACCAGAGAGTCTGACACAGCTGGACTGGGATTGCTCATTAAGTTAAAACAATTCACAGGCTGGGTAAACAATTCTCCAAATCACATTCCAAAGCAGCAAAACAGGGAGGAGATGAAGCTTCCCAGCTTCCCAGGAGAAGAAATCCTGGTGAAGGGATTTTTCAGAAAATATCTTGGTGACAGGGGAAGCTCTTGCTTGCCTCAGCCCTTCAGTTTCCTTCTCATTTTGGCAATTTCTCCACACAACTGTGTGAGGTACAATGCCTGCATGGTTTCTGCCTTTCCCGAGTCCCTAGCCACAGCTGAAACCTATCCCAGATCGTGTCTGACTAATGCAGCTCTTATTTCCCCACGCAGGGGGAGCCTTGGGCAGAGCTGTCAGGGCTGCCCTGTCCATCCTGTACAGAGCTCAGCCTGGGCATACAGATCAGTTGTGAGAGCTCTGCAAACATGATAAGCATCCCAGAGCAGCAGGAGTCATTAAACACACAGGCACCCTCAGCCACATCAAACAGAATTGGAAACACTGAGCAAAAAGTAAGGTGGCAAATTAAAAAAAAAAAAAAAAAATCTAAAAATCAGTGCTTTAAGATCAGAAGTATGAATAGTAGAATGAAATCAATATAACCTAATAATTTATGTACAGATTCTAAACAGAAAGAAGCAGAGTCTGTGAGGAATGGAGTGAAAAAGAATAGAAGCAGTAAATGAGAAAAATGTAATATTAAATTAAAATGTTAATTTAAAATTTCAGGGGAATACCTAAAAGCCCTCAAAATGCAAGGTGATTCATTGCCTTTCAAAGAGGCCTAACAGTGCCATCAATAAAATTTCTTCTTTTGCTCTTTACCTCTGACTTCAGGTAGGAAAGCCAAAGTGTAACACAAAGAGGCCAGCATTACTACATAATTCTGTAGTATCTGTAGAGCCAATTTGCCATTTGAACATCTTTTCAGTGACTGCCTCTCAGAATTTTAATTCTCCTTTGCTGTCAGTTGGCTGAATACATTACAGGAACTGTGTATCTCTAAGAAGAGTCAAATCTCTTTTCTTGAGATCGTTGCTACTGTCCGTAATACAGTTCTTTTCATGACTTGTAAATTGTATTGTTTAGCAGAAGACAAACTAGTTGGGCCTTCTAACTATTCCCTCTTGGATATCCATTCAATTGTGTAATATATGAGGAAGAGTCTCATTCGTAATTTTTTGTTTCTTTCATGTAAAAAGTTCTACTGTTTCACACCAGTTCAAATGTGAAAAGAGGCAAAAAGATACCATGGTAATTATTAATTGGATAATTTCTGAAATTTTGAAATCCTCAAGTCTTACTGTGTTAATTGTTGAAGATTTTTCCTGATTGCTGAATTCCTTACTTATCCTATACTTTTGGGTGGTTTCCTTTGAGTTATATCTTCAGGTAAGTCAGTCTGCTAAAATAACCAATATTGGTGTACCTGTCAAATGCTTGAGATTACTGGGCTTATCCTTATCTTTGAACATAAAAGATGAGCAGACAGGTACTTGTTGATAGCCCGATGTATTGTAGAGAAAGTGATATTTGTATAATCTGGTAAACAAACTGTGCTTTGTTAACATACTGCAGGTATGCTCATAGTAGGTCCATTTTTCAAGAGCTCCTGTTGTTTTTTGCCCCAATCTAGGACTTTAAATATAATCTTTGTGGTATTTTCGGGGTCCCCAGATGAAAGAAGGAAATGAATCTGACTCCAAGTTCTTAGAAGGCTAATTTATTATTTTATGATATGATACTATATTATATTAAAGAATACTATACTAAAGAATACAGAAAGGATACTTACAGAAGGCTAAAAGATAATAATGAAAACTCCTGACTCTTTCCAGAGTCCTGACACAGCCTGACCATGATTGGTCACTAAGTCAAAACAATTCACCTGGTGGATAAACAATCTCCAACCACATTCCAAAGCAGCAAAACACAGGAGAAGCAAATCAGATAATTATTGTTTTCCTTTTTCTCTGAGGCTTCTCAGCTTCTGAGGAGAAAAATCCTGAACAAAGATTTTTCAGAAAATATGGTGACAAGCCTTCATTATTTTTTTTTTGATCAAACCTCAGTTTTCTCACTGTTCTCCAGCACAATCATATACAGCTTCTCAGAGACATAGTCTGGGCTTCACACTTTTAAACTGTGCATGGATCAAGAAATGAGTTAAGATAAAACAGACAGCACCTTTTGGCTGGGCTTTTAAAAGCAGTCAGTTGCATAAGGAGTCAGTGATCATATTTTCCTCCTTGCTATTCTGTGGCTTACTGAAGAAGCTACAGTACCAAGATTTGCCAGTACAGTGGGCTGGTTCTGGCTCTGAATTCACTCATCCCCTGCCCCATCTGTTCCAAAGGTGCATTAGAGGAGTCAATGTGACATTACATAGGAGGGGTAGCACTGGCTTTCCTGAACCATTCCTACATGAATTAAGGCAAATGATGCTACTTCATTTTCAGTTTAAAGCACGTCTATGTGTGTTGATAAAAGTCTTGAATTATATGAATATTCAAGGCCATTTACATTTTGATTTCCAAGCGATCTTTGGAAATAGAACCAGAGCCTTATGTCTCTTAGTGTCTCTAAGTGCAATAGTTCTTAGCCCATTTTTGTCTGATGTTCCCCTAAAACTTTTCTGACTCAAGTTAATGGAGTAGGTTTATTTAATCTCTTCAATAAAACTTTTGAGGAAAAGTTTCATAAAAGTTGACCTTTCAGTAATAAGTCTGTGGCTTCTGATGTGATTTAATTTTCCTGAGTCTGACACATTGAGAACTAAAATGGAATGACATTTTTTAGAACTGTCAGTAATTGCTGCTGTTATCAATCATTAGCCAGCGAGGCACCATCTTCATCAGCTAACTTTGCCTTGGCCTGCCTAATTTTGCCTTTTTTTCCTCATTTCCTTTGTACTTTCACAAAGTAATGACATTCTTAAGCTTCATCCCTCTGTTTCTAGTTGTAAAATTGATATCCTCCCAACACATTTCCTGTCATGCTCAAATGAAAGCTGAAACAGGAAGAGTATTTCTCTTTTACCTTGTATTTATAAACATTGATGTTATTTTTAAATAATATTTCCGACTGTGTTTTAGTATCTCCATACTGCAGCCCTTAATAAATGATAATGGTCTGTGTTATCATTGTTTTTCTATCTGCATGCCCCAGAACTATGTTTAAAATCTTTTTTCCCTTCCTCTGCTATAATGCCTTTTGTAAACATCTGATAATCTTTGTTTTGAATTAATTTTCAGGAGCCTGCTTTGCTGCTCAATTGGGGCTCATATTCTCTAATACAGTGCAGCTGCATATGTTTTCAAGTTAACAGCAGTTGCAGCATGTGCTTTAATCAATCTTTCTTAACACTGATCCTTTTAGCAGTCTTATCAGGTAGTGGAGAATTGATTGTTGCTATTGTTTTACTGGGGTACATCTTACTGAACCATACAAGAGAGCTTCCTTCTCCAAAGACCAGCAACTTTAATACAGTCCTTTCCTGAAGCATGGTCAGTCTCCTGTGCTGCTTCATGGGCACTTTTTTTACATTTTGAGAAACCCAGTTCACATGTCTCCTGTATTCTTACACTAATTTTTTTCTTGTTAGTGTCATTCATTGTTTTTAGAGCATGGGATTTTGCAATTCTTTCTATTGCTTTTCTCTCACAAGAAAGTCTTGACACGCAGTTATGCTCCTCACTGTGTTAATATGTTGAATCAAGTGCAGTGATAGGATTGTCATCAACTACTCTTCCAGAACAGTTCCCTTTGTCAATACTCATAATTAATTTGATTGAAACAGTCCAGTGATAATCTATTGATTCATGTTTCAGTGATAAAATTATTAACAACAGGAATATTACTCTGTGGTTTTACACCATACACCTCAGCACTTGCTTATCTAGCAGGCAAGGACTGTCATGAAATAAGGTCTGGGGTGAGTTGTATGAAAAATGTGCAGAGACTGTCCTCAATTTTATTACATGTTGTGAACTTGGCCAAGTGAGCTTGGCTTTGTGCAACAAATTATTTCCAGTGATACATTTCAAGATGCTGTCATTTTGCCAGGGAAATAAGTTGGCTGTTCAGCAGGGTGTACATGTATCTGAGCCAAATCCAAACACATGGCTGGGCTGGGATCCTGGCTGTTTCAAAATGCACAATAACCAGCAGGAGCCATGAACAGGAAAGGCATCACAATTGCCTTAATGCTACAGTCCCTAATAGGGATGTATTTAACTCCTGTCAGAGTGACCTGACCTTAACTTAGTTTTTTTTCCTACCATGTTTTGTACTTTCTTATCCTAAAACCCGAACTACCTCATGTACAATTTAATGTCACCCAGTTATAAAAACCTAACCTGTTCTCCTGCTAATTCCTTTCTAACTTTTCACTCTGGTGAATTCAAAAGGCACTGCTTTGATGTGGTCTGGTCAGCCTTGGTCTTTAGCAGCTTTGCTTCTAGTCTGCCTTCCAGCTGTCCTGCTGTGCTGTTGACGTGACAAGAAGACTTTTCTTCTGATGGCAAGTGGCTTAAATAAAAATATCTTCCAGTACAGAGCCTGAAGGAGATTTAGATACCAGAGCTGGCAAGGAAGTGATTCTTATATGTGATGGGCACACTCAATAGCTAGGGCTTTTAGGCATATATATCTGAAATATGCATTTAGATGTTGAAAGGGTAGTCAGAACAAGGAAAAGGGACAGGAAAGACAGACCACAGAACAAGGTATTAATCCAAAAGTTTCCTTTACTTGAGACTTTTTTTTCTTGTTTTTCTTAATATTTCAGAATGAGAATGTTTTCCTCTCCGTATGTAAAAATATGATCTGAGAAAAACAAATTCTCTCTCTACTTTCCTTCATACTTTACAGCTTTTATTTTGTTCATTTCCTATTATAGTCTCACACTTCTACATAGAGTGATATTATCTATAATCCCTATAGAATTCATGTAGGTTTGCTGCCATATCATGTACAGTGTTTTATGTCAGTGAATCCCAAACTGTTTTTTACTAAGAATTCCTCTGGCATGTAAGTCAACTTCCCAGAGCCTTCTTTTCATCTGTTCTCTCTTTTGATCCCACTGGTGCTGCCTAGCACTTCTAACCTGCCTCCAGATCCCTTCCCCTTCCACTGGATCCTGATATCACCCTTTCCATTCCTCCCTGAACAGACCTTCCCTCCTACCCTTCTGGTTTTTTTATCACTTTCTTCCCAGCCAGCTCAGAATACATTTTCCTCTTGGAATTTCGGTGCTTTTTCCTTAAGAAGAAGGCGAGGGCATGGTATCAGTAAAGGGTTTTTCCTGCTTCTGGCCTTCTGCTTTTTTTACAGAAAAGCAGACATGTATTGTCCCTTTTCTATCCTAGCAAAACTAGATTTCCTGCTTTCTGGAGCAGAGATTGATGGTTCAGGGGATAGGTGCTGTCACAGCCATGTCCTGGTGTCCAGCATTTACCCTTGGGGAGGAGGAAGCACTTTATGTCACCTGTGAATGCACCTCTGTCTGCAAGAATTTGAAATTTAAAGTTTGATTACATAAAAGTTTCACATCAGACTGCTGTGGGTTGTTGCTGATCCTGTCATCCTGGTCCCAACATGTTCCCTTGGGAAGTATTGCGATATCATTCAGAGGGAAAAAATATTTATCCATTTGAACCTAATGGTGGTGCAAATT
This sequence comes from Agelaius tricolor, assembly GCF_023055355.1. Classification (NCBI taxonomy): domain Eukaryota; kingdom Metazoa; phylum Chordata; class Aves; order Passeriformes; family Icteridae; genus Agelaius; species Agelaius tricolor. The sequence continues at coordinate 431,165 of NW_027269327.1, forward strand.
CTATGGACCTAATCCTAATATGTTCAGTTTGCCCATTTTCAGACAAAATTTACACTGAAGTTAATGGCTCAAGGTTTTTTGTTACTGTTATAATGCCATTGAAAAAGAGAAAAAACTTGTCAGAAGCAGTTATTTTTAGATAGCAATGCATTTCTTTCTTAGATGAGGAGAATCAACTGGAAAACAAATATAATTGAGAAGATCTTTAGGCATTACAGGCATTACACAATGAATAGAGATGCTTTTCTGTAAGGGTTTGATATGACAAGTTAGAAATAATTTTCATTGCTTTTAAATTAACTCCTGGCATTTCCAGAAGTTTTGTCTTGTGTTTAAAGAGCAGAAAGAAGAATAGTGTCCCTAGAATAAGATGCTATCCTGTGCAATTTCTCTCTTCTTTACTTGCAATCAATCATTCTTTCAGTGATGCTCATCTTTGCTGCTGCTCCTTGGCTGCCAGACACTTCTTGCCATGTGATACCCATGGCTGTAGCTCACCATAACATGATCATCCAATTTGCTAGGTGCAGTCATCTGTGCATAGGGGCTGGAACATGGCATTTTGATTTGATTTAATGTGAAGAAGTGTGTTCTTCCTTTCCTCCACTGTAAAATGCTTTCCAAGAAGTATTTATGCCTTGTTTCTGGCTCTCCCAGCACACAGCAGTGTAGAAGGGATGGAGTTGCACAGCAGTACCTCATGGAGCTCCCTTGAATTGCTCCTCCTGGACACAGACTGGTTAGAAAGATGCACAAAGCTCTCATTTGGGGAGCACCCAGCAATATTTTTGTGTGTGTTTTATCCATTTAGACAGTCACAGTCACTGACTTTTTTTTGGACTCAGATCTGAAATGACAGACATCTCATTCAAACTGAGAGCCCAACTTTATTTTCAAGGGCTAATGTAAATCATTGAAGTTGATTCTTTTAGTAAGAAGTTTGCTACTCTTGAGAACTTTTTGTTCTATGAAAATGATTGCTTATATTCTGACCAAAACAAGAGAGAATTGGCAGAAGGTTGATTATGTAACACAATGACAAAGATATTAACTTGGCACCAGAGAAATGCCAGATCAGCAGAAATGATGAGTTAGAGCTATTGCTTGAGAATATCTCCTACCCCATGGAATCTCTTGCTGCTAAACATGTTTTGTTCCACAGACTTGTTAACAGAGTCAAGATTAAGGAAAGTGACTCTAATCCACTGGTTTGGGCATTCATCTGGTGTATTTGAAAACCAGCTGTGTTTTTCAGCCCCACAGGCATGAAGGTTTCTGTTAGAATGGCAGGAATGAATTATGGATGACTACAACACACCACCAAAAATTACATTAGCATATGCAATACAGAGAGGGATAAGTATAATTGCAGTAGCTGTACACAGCAAAGTGTGGGTGAGTTAAAAAATAGTGAGACAAATGCTATTCCTGCTGCACAATCTTTGTGTGCTTGGAGAAGGAGATTTCAGTCTTCCTTTGATTTGTATAATCTTAATATTTGCCTGGCATAGTTTTTTGCCAAAACCTACTATGTAGCACAGATGTGGGATTAATGATCAACTCACATTAGGCCACAGGTGAAATCTCGGATTCAACAATTCAGATTATATATGCCCTGAAATGCTTAGACTGAATAAAAACTCTTTTCTTCCTTCACATGGTAATATATTAGGTTCTCAGTGATTGCAGGTTAGAATAGTAAAGATGATCAACAAGGCTGCCACAACTATTTGATTGTCAGGGAACTAGGGAGTGGAAAATAAACACATGAGAAGAGGGAATTTTTTGAACCATAGTAGAAAAGTATCTTAGTACAGTTCTCAGTCTAGAATATGATAGCTGCTGCCCTGCCAGCAGAGAGAGTTTCATCTGAATTGAAATAACTGACTTTTTGAGGCTTTTATTTAGGACATATTTAAGTCCTTCTAAAAAGAAATCTTCAGTTTTTAATTTAAGCTTCAGATAAGTTGGTTGCAAGCACCTCTGTGTACATAATGTCCCTCCATTGCTTGTTTCTTGGTGTAACAGGAATATTCAACAACACTTTCTTTGGAAAGCCATTTTGTCAGCAGCAATACAACTTTTGAATACTGACTACATCTAATGAGAGACTTAGGGGTTATGAAAATTAACAAATGCTGCTGCTGATCTAATCCTGTAAAACTTGATGCACTTTTGCTTTTCTAAAATTTCTGTTTATCAGCATATTAAAGGAAGCTGATGTCTATACATAGCTCTATAAATGCTCTAGTGTCTGGGTCAGTTTATTAAACTTATGGTCTTTCCCATCTCCATTGTCCTACCCTCTCTGTTTTTCTCAGCAAAGAAAAAAAATAGATTCAGTGTTATCAGTGCTTAGCTTTGTGTTTGGGTTACTTGTTAGCTAGCCTTGTGTTCTGTATTTTAACACCAAGACTACCACTTAGATTGCAAAACTACCTGACTCCAATTCACCCTGTTTTTATATTTGCCAGAATGCTTCTATTGTTTCTACATCCTATTTATACAGGAATGTTCCCTGGTTTCTTTGAGCTGGAAAAAGGTTATTCATGAGCTTAAAGGTGATAGAAATCTTCTTTTTCATCTTTCCTTCTCTCCTCACCTCACAGCCACTGTGATATATTAGTGGAGTGATTCTGTGAATATCAAGTGTAGAAGTTGTGGGGTTCTCAGAGTAATCCAGTGTTTCCTTCTCAGAGTAATCCAGCTGCACATAGTAATCTTGATGAAATTAATTGCTTACTAGAGCAAGAGCTGTGTGCAGTGCAGGGCTCTAGGTTGTGTCACAGCACTACAGTTGCTACTCATGCTGTAAAAGAATCTGCTGTATTCTTTTAACAATGGAAACTAAATGCATCATGCTAAAATCAAATCAGTGCCATCCAGATCAGTCACCAGGGGTCTCTTGATCTCTTTCTATCAAGGCTTTTGTTATTCAGACATTCCCTACAAGCTGTCAAATGCTTCTACTCAATAACAACCAATAACGTAATCACCCCTTAAAAATTTCCCCAGGGAATCTTTTTAAATTGAGCAGGGAGTAATATATCTTGTAGTGTCAATAATGCTGAAAATGTTGATTTGGTTGGTGCTACTATGTGCCTCCTCAAGTCATATTCCAAATGCTGTTCTGGGGAGATGACTTCCACTTGAATTCACTCTGTTGCTCTCTGCCTGCAGCACCAGTTTCAAATCTGTGGCAAGGGCTATCTGAGATAGGCTGTATAGTGAAAGAGTGTTCTGGTGACCTGACTGCTTTGTCAGCCTTCTAAATCTAGCTACTGATAGGGATGCTCTTAAATTAAATTAAAATCAGATGGCAAGGATGAATGTGCTGATAAGATGTTCTCAGATGGCTGACTGATAGAGTCCCTACATGCAGCAGAATTGTGTCCATCTGCTGAGAAGAGCATGAGTCTGATTTACTAGGCAAAGCTGGTTTAACAGCAGTATCAATAATGCAATTTTCTTTATTATATAAACTGGGTAGAAAAAGATTTTACCATGCAAATTTAGTCTATTAAAGACATTTCTGTGAATAAATTATACTAGATGCTCTTTTAATTCTTGTTAATATAGTTTTTTTTTCACAGATGTCATTTTTGGGCATTAGAAAATATTTTTTTCTCCTGCTGTTGTGAAAGAAGAACTGCAAGTACTGACATTAAACATTTTGAGAAATTTGTTCTGTTCTTTTTATAATAAGGGAAAGCAGTCCTGCCAAAATTAAAACCCTCCTGTGACTTAAATACTTGTTTTACTGTATTATTTCTTAGATGCTTGATATCATCCTATATAAACTAATTAAGGGACTATTTCTGAAGTTCCAATTGCATAGTTATACTCTATAATCATGCTTTTATTTGTTAATTTGTTAAAAAAATTCTATCTACAGTGGACGCAAACTGACAGCTTTATGTGGGACTACTAAAATGGCTTTTCAATATGAATTTGTGGATGAGATAACAAATGCTAAAAACTTCTGATTACGAGATGTTCTTTTTAGGGTTTGGTTGGGCACCAGAGCAGACTGGAATTGGTGCATTTTTTTACTATGAGGGTGATGAAGCCCTGGCACAAGTTGTCCAGAGGAGTTGTGGATGCTCCATCTATGGAAGTGCTGAAGGCAAGGTTGAATGAGGCTTGGAGCAGCCTGGTCTAGTGGAAGATGGCAGGGCATTGGAATGAGATGAGTTTTAGCATATCCAACCCGAGCTATTCCATGATTCCATGCCCCAGGCTGGCCTCAGGCCATCCCCATCCCCATGGAGGTGCCCGATGCCCAAGGCTGAGGCTGCCCCAGTGCCCTGCTGCTGGCTGGGATGGTGGGGCTGGGCCAGCTGCTGGGGATCCCCATCGGGCAGGCACCCTGCAGACAGAACAGGTGTTAGTTAAACTCCTCTCCTCGCAGCAAAGCACTAGAGCAAGGAAACACCATGTTTAGGGTGTGTGTGAGCTGGTGCCAGCTCTCCCGCAGCTGGGTGAGCACTGCCGTGGTTGGCACAGGCCCCTGTGGTCATGCATGTGGGGATGGGCACGCTGCTCTGGGGGCCTCTGGAAATCACAGAGTGGGCACAGACGCAGCAAACCCTGCACAGATGTCATGGTTTGATTCCAGCTGGCAACAAAGTACCACAGAGCTCTGACTCACTTCTCCCTCCAAACTTGTTTGGATGAGCAGAGTTAGGAAAAAAGCAGTGAAACCGGTGGGTTCACGTTAATAACTGAAACAAAGTAAAGTACAATGTAGTAATAATAATAATAATAATAATAATAATAATAATAATAATAATAATAATAATAATAATAGTATAAATAGTGATTAAAGGGGGATGGAGAAGAGAGAGATAAAAGAGAGATAAAACCCAAGAAAGTGATACTCAACAGCATTATTCATCACCTGCTGATCGATGCCAAACTCATCCCTAAACCACAACCAGCCCCACTGCCAGGTAAGTTCCCAGTTTGTGTAGTGGCCATGGTGTGAGCGTCCCCTTGGCCAGCTCAGCCCGGCTGTCCTGGCCATGCTCCCTCCCTACCGGCTGCTTGTGACAAGATGAGATGCTGAGAAGTCCTTGACTTTCGTTAAGCCCTACTTAGGAACAATAACAGCATCAGTGTCTTAGCATTACCCCCATGCTGAATCCAAAACACAACCTTCTACAGCTACTAGGAAGACAATTAGGGCTATCCCAGCGGAAACCAGCGCAATGTATGGAGCGAAAGCACCGAGAGGCGCTCGGTGAGTTCACTGCGGTTTGACTGAGGGGAGCCGCGGGGAGCGCGGGGCCGGCAGGGGGCGCCATCAGCCCGCGCTTCGTGAGGGGAAAGGCCGCGGGCTGAGGCGGCGGGAGCGCTGTGGGACCCCGTGAGGGCTGATCCCGTGGGACATTGTCCCTGGGACACAGTGATGGGCTGTTCCTGTGGGACATTGTCCATGGGACACAGTGATGGGCTGTTCCTGTGGGACATTGTCCCTGGGACACCGTGAGGGGCTGTTCCTGTGGTACATTGTCCATGGGACACAGTGATGGGCTGTTCCTGTGGGACATTGTCCATGGGACACAGTGATGGGCTGTTCCTGTGGGACATTGTCCCTGGGACACCGTGAGGGCTGATCCCGTGGGACATTGTCCATGGGACACAGTGATGGGCTGTTCCTGTGGGACATTGTCCCTGGGACACCGTGAGGGCTGATCCCGTGGGACATTGTCCATGGGACACAGTGATGGGCTGTTCCTGTGGGACATTGTCCATGGGACACAGTGATGGGCTGTTCCTGTGGGACATTGTCCCTGGGACACCATGAGGGCTGATCCCGTGGGACATTGTCCATGGGACACAGTGATGGGCTGTTCCTGTGGGACATTGTCCATGGGACACAGTGATGGGCTGTTCCTGTGGGACATTGTCCCTGGGACACCGTGAGGGGCTGTTCCTGTGGTACATTGTCCATGGGACACAGTGATGGGCTGTTCCTGTGGGACATTGTCCATGGGACACAGTGATGGGCTGTTCCTGTGGGACATTGTCCCTGGGACACCGTGAGGGCTGATCCCGTGGGACATTGTCCATGGGACACAGTGATGGGCTGTTCCTGTGGGACATTGTCCCTGGGACACCGTGAGGGCTGATCCCGTGGGACATTGTCCATGGGACACAGTGATGGGCTGTTCCTGTGGGACATTGTCCATGGGACACAGTGATGGGCTGTTCCTGTGGGACATTGTCCCTGGGACACCATGAGGGCTGATCCCGTGGGACATTGTCCATGGGACACAGTGATGGGCTGTTCCTGTGGGACATTGTCCATGGGACACAGTGATGGGCTGTTCCTGTGGGACATTGTCCATGGGACACTGTGATGGGCTGTTCCTGTGGGACATTGTCCATGGGACACCGTGAGGGCTGTTCCTGTGGGACATTGTCCATGGGACACTGTGATGGGCTGTTCCTGTGGGACATTGTCCATGGGACACCTTGAGGGTGGTGTTCCTGTGGGACATTGTCCCTGGGACACAGTGAGGGGCTGATCCCGTGGGACATTGTCCCTGGGACACTGTGAGGGGCTGTTCCTGTGGGACATTGTCCATGGGACCCCGTGATGGGCTGTTCCTGTGGGACATTGTCCATGGGACACAGTGAGGGGCTGTTCCTGTGGGACATTGTCCCTGGGACACCTTGAGGGTGGTGTTCCTGTGGGACATTGTCCCTGGGACACCGTGAGGGGCTGTTCCTGTGGGACATTGTCCCTGGGACACAGTGAGGGGCTGTTCCTGTGGGACATTGTCCCTGGGACACCGTGAGGGGCTGTTTCTGTGGGACATTGTCCATGGAACCCCGTGAGGGGCTGTTCCTGTGGGACATTGTCCCTGGGACACCGTAAGGGTGGCCTTCCTGTGAGACATTGTCTCTGGGACACCGTCATGGGCTGTTCCTGTGGGACATTGTCCATGGGACACCGTGAGGGGCTGTTCCTGTGGGACATTGTCCCTGGGACACCGTGAGGGGCTGTTCCTGTGGGACATTGTCCATGGGACACCGTGAGGGGCTGTTCCTGTGGGACATTGTCCATGGGACACCGTGAGGGTGGTGTTCCTGTGGGACACCGTGAGGGTGGCATTCCTGTGGGACATTGTCCCTGGGACCCCGTCATGGGCTGTTCCTGTGGGACATTGTCCATGGGACACTATGAGGGGCTGTTCCTGTGGGACATTGTCCATGGGACACTGTGAGGGGCTATTCCTGTGGGACATTGTCCCTGGGACCCCGTCATGGGCTGTTCCTGTGGGACATTGTCCCTGGGACACCGTGAGGGTGGTGTTCCTGTGGGACACCGTGAGGGTGGCGTTCCTGTGGGACACCATCGCTTGGACACCACGGTGAGAGGTGTTCTTGTGGACACATCCAGCTCGGGCTGCCACTGCCATGGAGTTGTTCAGCGTAGAATGTCCTCTGAAAGCCTCCATTCCAATCATTAGCCCGATATATCCCTCCAGGGTTGGTGACTCTGCTGCTGCCCTGGGCAGCCTCTGCCAGTGCTTCACAATGGTTTCTGTGAATTTTTTTTCTTAATTAAATACCCTTTGCTGGGTAAAACTAAATATTTCTTTTTGGTTTAAAATATTTTAAAGACCTGAGGTGGCTCAAGGATGATGAATAATTCTAATTCTGATAGAAACCCTCTAATCTAGTCCCATTTCTCAGATGAGAAGGGAGATGGTTCTACCTGAGGAGTGAACACTGACCATCACTTATGGAGCAGGTGCTGTTTCCAGGAGAGCTGAGAGCAGTGCTGCCAGTAGCCTTTGCTATTTATAGTTGCACCAGGGAATGCCAGTTCCTTGGCTATGAGGTGAGATTGCCTTGTGCTTAGTGTTATAATAAACAGCCCTTCTGAGAGGGACTTGGGGGTGCTGGTGCATGACAGGCTGGACATGACCATCCATCTGCCCTTGCACCCCCAAAAATATCCTGGGCCATGTCCTGGGCTGCATCCAAAGCAGTGTGGGCAGCAGGGTGAGGGAGGGGATTCCCCTCATCTGCCCAGCTCTTGTGACACCCACCTGGAGTCCAGCATCCAGTGCTGGGATGAGGGTCACAAGGCTTGGAACTTCAAGCTTCTTTTGTTTGAGTAAATATAAAAATAAGTAAAACATGTGAGAGCTTCCTTTTCAGATACTTTATTGCCAGGAATGCAGGCCTACATCATTGGTTCCAGCTATCTGCTGTCACTGCAGGTTTGTTTCATCATCTCTTTTCCAAGGTTGTAGTGATTGCTATGTACTAGCAGAAACCTTCTTTTACATGTGTGGCAAAAGCAGAAAGAGGGAAAAAATTCTAGAGCACTATCCTTGGCAAGAAAGTTCCCTATATAGCAAAGGAAAGGTTTATGTTTTTGCTCCATTTTTTCCTGTTACCTATAAATGAAATCAGCTTTCATTGGATTGCTTTTCATTACAGGCTTTGTAGTGCAATGCTCTGTCTGTTGCATGAAGGGTGTGCACAGAAATCTCATTAATAATAAAATATCAGCAAAACCTTGTGGGAAAGAATTTCTTAATTTTCTGGTAGCATGATGCTACAGAGAACTTCTTGTTTGTCTCCTTGCCATGACATCACCAGTCTGAAACCATCATCAATTTGTTACCCCAGCCTTCAGCCTTTCATCTGAGACAGAAAAACTTCGATGTGGACTTTTACCAAGTGACTTTCTGCAAATGAATAATGTAATACCTGTTTCTCCTAATGTAAACCATGGCAAAGAACCATGGTTAGTTGTCCAGCCATTGTGTAAGCTTGATACACATTAGAGGGAATAAAACAATAAAGGAAAAATACTTTTAATTGAGGGAACCATATGTGTGTATGGACCCTTGTCTGTACTTGATCGTGCCCTCCATTTTAACCCTATCTGAGCATTTCCCAGATGTCAAAGTACATTTTCCCTTGTAATGCATGGAGCTTTCTCTTGGTTTTGGCTCTGTAGGAAAGTTCTCTCTAAGTTTTGTTGGTTCCTTTTTGAGAAATCCTGCTGTGTATTTCAAATACGTACGTCCAGTCTTCCTCAGGCTGTTTCATCAGCAGCCTGAAATGTTTCAACAGCAAAGATTACAGACTCACCAGGGAAAGCATGCACAGGCAAGCACTTAATTGTCAGAAAGGGCACAAACATCATCAAATTCCAATACTGTAACAGCTCATTTATTTAAAATACACTATTGACAGCCATTTCTGTTTTTTCCCATACTTGTATCAGGAGCATTCTTCAACAACATTTATTAGAAGTGTAGATTCCCATACTGTGTGAGTTTTTCCCCTGGAGTAATTTAGTACTTTGAGTGATCCTGTTGAGTTTGCAAACATTGTATCCTAACTTTCCACCTTCCAAATTCAGGTCACTAATGACTATATCACTAAATATAACTCTACCAGAATGCTGGTATTAGTTTATCACAGTAGATGTGAGATAAATGTATGCGCAGGTTAGATGAGTATCGTTCTTCTGGACAAGGTATCACATACTGTCTGGAAACAAAATGAGAATTCATAGAACCAGATTGGTTTCTGTGAGCCAATGTATTTCTGTCATTGACTTAAGATTCTTAGAGATCTGCTAGATCCATAAATGTTGTGCTTTAGCCTATTGGTTTTTTCTTTTAGAAGAATAAGTTCTTAGAGACTTGGCACAGATGGAGATGCCCAAGTCTCTTACAGACTTCAGAGGTAGAGGACCATTAATATAATTAGGCTCCTATTGTGCAAAGCACTGTGCAAAAATTAAGAGAGGAAAATCTGTGCTCACATAAATAATCATCTCCATAACTCAGCAGTTTGCTGAATAGAAAATATCTGGTTAATTTAAAAAAATACTTATTTAATGGACAGTCCTTTTGATACATTGAGGCACTGAAGGTATTTCTGGATGCAAGGAAAAAAGCAAAATTGAAAGGCAAGTCCCCAACAGGCAGCTCCATGTTGAGGCTGAGGAAGCTGCAAACTGCACCTTTATAACCCAGGAGAGCAAGGGGAGGAAATACAGGTTTGGGTGCACGGTTTCCCTTGCAGCCCCCTTAGCTGGCAGCAGGAGAATGGGGCTTTTGTGGCAAGATTTTGGCAGATTACCTTGAATGGGTCTGTAGAAGGAAACTAAAATTTACTTTCTGTTTCCCAGCTAGCAAGAGGTGCAAACACATGTATTGCCACTGTCTCTCTTTTCTGGTAATCCCTTCTGGTGGAAATAACTATTTAAATTATTTGCCTAAAAATATTTCTTAATGTAAACATTTCCACCATAAGCAGTTGTGTTTTCTAGTTTGGTTTTGGTGCTCTTTGAGAAGTCTACTATGAACTGCACACTGCTATGGAAGCCATCTTGCTCAAATTGGCAGATTGGCAAAAATGCCCTTAAAATTCCTTCAAGATGGAATAATTCCAGATTCAGACATAAAAAATAGATTCTGGAGATGCTATACATATTCTCTATTTGCTTGAATATCAGTATAAAAAAAAGTAGTTGCCATTTGCAATAATTCTTTGCCTTGAAAGATAAAAAGCTTAATTCACATTGGATATATGCATGAGAATTAGGGAATTATGGTGCTGAGTCTCTTACATTTTTAGAACAGTTGAGCTTGTCAGTGCCTACCTCACTTTCAAAATGGAACTTAGGTTCCTAAGTAATCAATGTGCTTATTAAATTTTTATTATAAATGGCTTTTTCAAGCACTCTGCCTTTGGAGTGTGACCATCTCTATGTTACATCCATACTTCTGACATTCCTAGAAAGAGTAAAGATGTCATCTAAGTGGACCTGTTGCTTATCTTTTCCTTCAGGAAATTCCAATTAATTATTTTTTATTAGACTAGATTTGATTTTGGCCTTGAAAGAATTGCTGCATAATCTGCTAAGCATTTCTCAAAAGCATTTTGTACAAAAATATCTCATCTGTTTTTCAAGGTATTTTCTAATGTAGATTTATGGTTGTCTTGAAATCTAATCTGGAAATATTCTGGAAAAATATGTCCTTCTAAAAAAGTCTGCCATATTAATAAGACACAAGCTTTTCACTCTTCTCAAAGTCAGAAAAAGGAGACAGTAAGTCATGTTTTTAGATGTGAGATCAGTTAGTCACTACCACTCCTTATTACACTGACCTGGGAAGCATGCTTGTGTCTGACAACCTGCAATTAGAGAGTACAATTTGCTTCTTGACTCAGGCAGTGGTGATTTATGTAGCAAAAACAGGGAGATTGTTTTTCTTATGCTTTGTTCTGTAGAATAACCTGACCATTGCCCTTTTTCAGGCAACACAGGACTGAGGCATTGAGGGTAGATCCTCAAGGGGATTTCTGTTGCTGCAGTACTAACCAACATTATTCCTAACTATGCGTACTCAGAGGGCTAGATGAGTTCACAATGCAGAAAAAGGACTACGAATTCTGTCACCCAGGCCTTGCATCTTATATTTTATCTTTATATTTATCTTACATTGCATCTAAAAATGGGTTTGTAATTCAGCATGAGGAAATGGCAAAACCTCTAGGAGATGGGGAAAAGCTACCAGAGGGGCCAGCCCTGAGGTCAGTGCCTTGGGGGAGCTCCCTGTCTCTCTCTCATGGCCCTCCCCAGCTTCCTGCTACTTTTAAGAAACAAATGTTAATTTCCTCTAGGACTTAGATTAATTTTTGAATTCCAAGGATCCATGATGGAAAATGATTTTTAATTTTTCTATGCAAAGAAGAAGTTCACAAGGGAGATTGAGAACAACTTGTCTTGCTGTTTCCAGTGGGATACTGTCCTGCTGAAAGGTTTGATAGGTCCAAGTTTTATAACGTGGTTAATCTTTTAATCTGTATTTTCCAGCTCCTAAATAAATATTCTGATGACTTTATGGAGATTTCCTATAATCTCTGTCTTGGTTGAAATAGAGTATATTGTTAGCTGGTGTCTGTGAGAAATTACGGGGAAATGTCAGTGTTACGTGTAACAGAAGTTTTTAAGTAGGAAGTGTCAACAGACTTGCACTAAAATATGGAGAAAGGAATATGTAAAAGAATTCCAACCTCAGGGTGGTCAGAAAAGCCTTTATCCAGCATTCCTTAATGAAGTCTAAATCAAACCTTACAGATAGCACCTATTTTTCAGGTTGGGGTTTGAAGTGATAGAAGAGGGAACAAAATAGGAAGACAAAAAAGCTCTTTCAAATAAGACAAGAATAGCAAATACTGTCATTTTCAGAAGTGTCTTGCTAACTGTTACTTGAAACCTTGCTATTTCTAAAATAACTGAAACCTGGTATTTTGTTTAGTCAGGGAAATGTCATTACCTAAGTAATTTCTTACTTCTTACTGTGATTGCTTTTGCTCCCTGGTAGTTCATATTGCTCATTTGGTGTTATTCAAGTCTGAACTACATCTGAGTTACCCCAGTTAAAGATTTGGCTTAGAAACTTAATTTGCACATCTTAATCCATTAACTATAACTTAATTTCCATATCATTAATGTAAGGGGGGGAACCCCACTCCATGCCATATATACTGTGTACCAGATTTATATTATATTCCTTTTATTTCTTCCATACATACTTAGTACCAGATTTAAGTGTTGGTGAGTTCTCATTTTTTTGTAGATAAAATGGAAAATATAGATCAGATTGGTATCCTACCCTCATATTTTTAGGATCTGAGATCTAGATTAAGTTAAAGTGCTGACCATTTAACTAATGCCCTGTCTAATTTTGCATTAAATTTGCTGAAGAGAAAGGCTATCCTTTGGATATGCTGGGTATTGCTACAATGGATATGTTTTCTTTGCTGTCTGTGGTGATTCCAGTGAAATGCTATTAACGGTGAGAGATTACTCTGTACAGTTTATGATGTTAGCCTTGCTGATAGAAGCAGATACTTTCTATTACATTAATGTTCCATTTAAGTAGCAGATTGCCAGACACAAACTTTATATATTATCATTCCCCATATGTGCAATATATGTGTCTCTGGGTATGGCTTTGTAATTCATTTAGCACCTAATGCGCTTTTAATGAAAGATGGTTTTTAGCATCTCTTTGTAAAGCTTGTGATGCAATGATTTTTCAAAGTGCTTCATAGAAGAGGCACTTACAATTTTCAACAGAGTTATGCAAGTCTGATTTTGGGTTTACTGGAGGGAGACGGGAGAAGAAGCAAGAATGAAAGTGAATTAGGTCAGAAACCTCACATACAATCCAGTACAGCCTCATGACATTTCATCCTGCTCTTTCTGCTGAAAAGTATAAGTTAAACTGATGAGCTGCTTCTGCTGAAGAGCTCAGATGCAGAACTAGTAAAATATCCATCCACCAATGTATCTCATCAAAACCTATTTGACAAAATACCTAATCAAGGCCATTGATTATTCACAATTCCAGAAGAATGGAATTAAGTGTGGAAAGAAATTAGTTTTCCCACACAATGACTAATGTTGAAGAGGATCCAGAAACCATTTGTGTATCTGCCTTTGTTGGGCCAACCGGTAGGAAGACCTACTGCTTGCATTGCAAATTCATGCTTCATTTCTGGTTTGGGAAACGTAAAGGGGTGGTGGCCATGGGGAAACTTATCTGAGCAGAGCAATCAAGAAGAATGGAGGCAGTATGAGGGGCTTGCATATGACTTTAGAAATTTAAACTGAATTAGACAGACAGCTGTAAAACAGAAAACTAATGAATGTCTTGCTCTTCAAATACAGACAGTAGTTATGGTGGTTTAGAATATTAGAACAGACTGTGAGCCAAAATAAAGTTAACTGGAAAAAATTGTGCTAATAGTTCTCCAGCACTATTTTAAAAAACTTGTCAAAGCTGGGGATCTAATTAATGCATTAGATCACATTTGTGGGTAGCAGATGGAGAACAGACTGTTTCTCAATTGGTTTAACTCATGTTAGTGAGCTAGTATAAAGCAGTACAGGAGTGAAATATTGTTTAGGAATATATGAGTTGAAATTGTTCACTATTATCCAATTACCAGAACTAAAATTGGAAAAACTGACAAATATTAATGGGATAGAATATTTAAATGATTATAAATCATTATATTTCAGGAGGTATTAATACTGAGCTTAAGCCAGTATTTTCTTATTGACCGTGGTATTCTGAATTTTTAGTCAGAATTGCTTGTACCTCTTCTATCTGTCCTGTTCTGTGTCAGGTAACTCATATTGACTACCACCCAGAAAAGGACGTAAAATTACATGAACCTTTGGCTTGGTTCAGTAAATAATATATTTTTGCTCTCTGGCAGCAAATGCTTCCAGAGCGTATGGAATGAAATGGCAGAAAAGACAAGTGGGAAAAAAATTCAGCCACAAAATCTGTAGCAGTTCTTCCTTTTCAGAGAGATAAATTTATCATGGAAAATTCTCTTGCCTGTTTCAGTAGACCATGAGACAGCCAGTAGGTATTATTAAGATGAAATATTTAATAGCTTTTTCCTCTATTAAGATACTTCTTAACCATCTACAGTAGGGGACAGCACCTAATGAGTATTGTTCCCAGTGGAATTTTGAACCAAGAATTTACTTAATGTATTCACTAGTGAACCCACACTTCAGATCCTTGTTTTGGTGGACCACACTTATTCAATAAGAAATCTAAGAAATTGTACCACTTGTGACATTTTTATTATGTGGTTTCCTTATTTCAGGGCAGGATTTTTTTGGTTGGTTGGGTTTTTTTGGTGAGCTTAAATATGCCATGAACTTATGCCTTTCCTTCTACATGTCAGGATCTGGACTGCTGTCGGCTTTTGGAGAGTGGCTGTAACTGATTATCCTTCATTATATTATTAGCTTTCTTTTCCCTCTACCCAGAGTTCAGAATTACTCACCCTTGTCTAGATACCAAGCTAAAGTAACAGTGAATTCTTAAATTGAGTTTCATGGGCTTCACTTTCTAGATCCTGTAATTAGATTATCCTGTAATTAAATATCAAAAGTGATTCTAGCTAGTGAAATGCTTTGTGAACTGGAAAGACTGAAAGGACAAAATGCAGTATGATGTGTCCGTTTTCCTTTAGAAGGAAGATAGTTTCACCCTACCATTTCCTTTATTTGTCATAGCCTGTATTTGGAAAAACATTATGTTCACCTTAGTTTCCTGTCTTAGAGAGCTGAGACCCACGTGCCCCATTCTCTTGCCAAGTTTGGGTGCCCATGGTCACCAGGGTATACACATGGGGAGTGCTCGTCAGGCATCCTGCTGAATTTAGATTGTTGTGTAGCAATGAACTCAGGATTCACTAGGCCAGCAAGAGAATAGAGTGGGACATGGCTTCAGGGGTAGGGCACTGTGTGATAGATGGATAGCTTCAGTTCTGCTCCAAGGATTCATATTTATTCAATGCTGTTTCATCATGTCCCCTTTCAACTGTGTTTTAAAAGGAAAAGAATAGTTCCTGCTTAGCTATTTCAAAGACGGGTCACAGACCCCTTCTTTCAGGAAAGAGCTAAAAGCTGTGAATCTGCAACAGATAAAAGCATTTTCCTGCAAAATGTGAAGCACAGTAGGTCATGGTCACATTTCAAATGCATCCTTGTGCTTACTGTTTCCTAAAACAGCTGCTGCCTTGCCCTCCTTCCCCCACAACAGAAAATGAATTCTGGAAACACTTCTCTCAGGAGCAAAGGGAGGCCTAAGGAAAGATTACTGACTTTTTCTTTATCCTCAGTCTTTCTGGTAATCTTGTGAAAAGTGTACACTTGTTACTGTAGGCTAAGCATGCTGGAGGAAGGCATGAGCAAGGCTCAAGGTTCCGGTGTGTCTTATCCTCCTGGCAGCTGCTGGGAGAGGATGTTTAGTCTCTCCTGCCCCTCTCCAGCCTGCCTGGCTCTGGCCTGGCTGTGCCACCACCTCTGGCAGATCTCGTCTTACCTGGTGGGGTAAGGTAGCAGTGAACCCTGACTGTGAGAAAAAGGCCATTTCTCAGTGAATGTCTTTGTGAATGGGGAAACAAGGCCTAAGGTTACTGATGGGAGGCCAAACAAATCATCTTTAGAGCAAGTTTGGCAAGAGCTGAGCTCTCTTGATCTCTTGACAATAGGAGTCCCAGATGAGTCCCTGTCTGCTGGAGCTTGGGCAATTAAGAATTTCTGTGCAGGATAGAAAGTCTGGATGTTTTATGCTAGAGGATCATCAGTGAAATGGAAGATGAGGTGAATTCACACTCTTCCCTTCCTCAGAAGGGAAGAAATCAAGAAGCTGGAGACAGGAAGAAGGCCAGAATTATCTTTAGACCAACAATAATACCAGTGTCTATCTTTAATACCACACATTAATGTCTCTTTGGATGCCCTTTTAATCCTCCCTTGTGGAGCAGTGGTGCCTTGAGCAGGTATCTGGAGACCTTTCAGAGAGATGGATGCTGGAGAGTGCAAGTTTGACTGGGAATGCCTGACTTGGAAGCGCTTACTCCCCTTGTTAGCATTGGCTTTGATACCATGGAAGAGGAGAAAAAAGCTGAAGGTGAAAGAGAAAAAAGCAGCACAATTAACAGCAGAAATTTTTATTGTTGGGGTCCTATCTAGTGCTGGTTGCTGGTTATTTTCTTCAGATGTTTGTTTTCTCTAAAACTGCCCAGTGATCATCCTCCAGCCTTACAAAACCCAGTCATGGTATTTGTGATGGAAAGCAATCCTTTCTTTCCTACATTTTTTTGCAAGCCAGCCCTCCCTAAATTAAAAATTCTTCCAGCTAGCAGTGAAGACAAGACTAATGTGTCATCTTCAACCTGGTAGCTGACCTTCATCTTACAAGTAAGAAAAGGATATTTGTTTAATTTACTCTTTTGGTGTGGTGGTAGGGGGCTGTGGCTTGACTGCAAAGCCGTCTGAGCAATCTGAGAAAATGAGTTGAATGGTTCAGCTGACATGCATGTGTAACTCCAGGCCATCAGGATATTCAAATGAAAATTTGGTGACTTGAAGTGTGATAAATAAGAAAAGGTTTTTTCATGGAGGAAATTCTAACTTCACTCTGCTTTGATTTAGACTTTAAATAGTTACTGTAGGAAAAAGTGCATGGTAACAGACAAAGGCAAACTGCAGATTTTTTCTAAATTACTTTGTGTTCCAAAATTATCACATTAAGCAATGCAAGGGGATATGATGACCCTGCAAAATTTTCATGATTCTACCAAAATATTTTCTTATAAATTAAGGTCCTCTGACAGAAGCATAAATATATACATTCAAATTCAAATGTTGATATAGATACAAGTGTAATAATGAAAGTTGTCAGGGCTACACTGGTCTTAAAAGGTGACAGAACTGTGGGAAGATATTTTGGTGATGAACAAACTAGTCCCAGGTGTCTTTCTGCATAGGGCTGGGGAACAATCTGAATAATGATATAATAGAGAGTGTTGGAATATGCTGCATCTTGTTCTTGCTTATTCTTCAGTATTGCTTCCTCATAAGCAAACCTTCCTTCCCCACTGTTCTTCCTCTTTCCTGACCTCCAATACAAGAGGAAGAGCATATAAGACATTAACTTAGAATCAGTGCATGATTAAAGCAACATCCAATATATAGAAACTTACTAGTCTTGATATATTGATTTATTAAGTTTTAAATAACATTTGAGTTTCTTGTAGTCCAGTTTCCACACAGCCATAATGTCTTTCAGCCTTCACTTGATAAAGATTGCTTCATGGGTATAAGCAAAAGAAGGTGAAATAAAATAGTGTAAAATGCACTGTCCTGTTACACAGAGTGTGGGAATAATGACCTGAATGAGACTATGTCAGCTACGAAATTTGCTGTGCCTGGTTTCTGAATTTCTTTTGTCAGGGTTTTACTTTTTGGGACAGCTTTTCCTGTATTTCAAGTAGCCATTGAAGTGTCATACAGTGACTCCTTTTCAGATTTAGTTTTGCATTTTTATTCACTTGCTTTCCTGCTATCTATTTCTATCTAGGTTTTTATCAGAAAAGCAAATGCTTGACCTCTTTTCTTACCTTAATTACAAATCAGTTTTAATACTGACAGGATATTTCATGAATATTTGGCTTGCAACTTTGATAACAATGGCAAGATCAAAATCCAGCTTTAATGAATTTCCAGTATATTTTCAGTGTGTCCTTGATCCTGTCATCTAATATTACAGTTGTCTCCAGTGAGCAGAAGCACGTCATGTCATAGTTCAAATAATATATTGTCCATTCTTCTACTTTGTGTCTTTTCTGCACATGAACAAGGTCTCTGGACACTAAATGCTAGTTTAGGCTTTCAGAGGCATTCTAGGACCTCTAGTACCACTGCACCTCAGGTAATGAAATCTTATCTGACTCATGGAACTGGCAGAAGAAAAGATCCCTCAGGGTCTGGGTTTTCTTGCAGTGAATGCATTATTGTCTTCTGCTTTTGAAGAAGTTTTATCTTTCAACGTTTCAACTGCCAAACAAAAATACCCCTAAGCTTGCCTTTATGAGATTATTCTAAATTCACTCAATTTACAATCAGGACTTTTTCTCATATTGGTTCCTACTTTTTTCCCATTCCAACTGCTTACTTTTATGATGCCAAGTTTTACTTTTTCTTTTGAGAAAATATAAATCCACCTATATATTAAAAGTGATTTCCCTGTTCACACTTCCTTACTCTTTTCCTGAATCTGATGAAATGGCAACATTTTGAGGTATCTTTTTGGTCTGCCCCAGTACCAATTTCATCCTGAGAACTCCCTTGGCCTCTCTTAGGACTTGTGGTTCAATTCAAGCCAGACAGACACTTGTTTTGCACAGTTGTATTTTATGCTTTTGAAACTGAGTCCAGCCCAGGTCTTAATTAGCAGTGACATATTCCCTGAACTCTGGGTTGGTAAGAGAAGATAAACAACTCTAGGTTGGTAAGCAGAAGATAAACAGCAGTTGGAGCATTCTTGGCTAGGAACCATGCCCTCAGTGCCTGTGCTTGATATGCAGGCATAGTCCCTAAGCTGCTTATGCTCATGTCCATCTGCTGAGATGGCAGAGTGCCTTGTCGCATGTTGTTTGGACTCCTGCCTTGAGCACAGAGGTGCCAGGCAATGATCAGCAGCCTGCATGACAATGCAAGCATCATTTCTTCTAAAAGAACAGCTCCTTTAAGCAATTAGTGTATTACAGGCTGCTGCCATGGGCCTCTTAGAGCATGGCTACACCTGTTGGCAACTGTGTGCCAAGAAGAGAATCCATGAAGCGGACCAGAGAGCAGTCCAACCAGCACGGTGTCAATTTTAGCTGCCAAGGAGACAGGTTGCACTGCCGCAGGGGTACAGAAACTCATCAGGAGTTCTCAGAGTGGCAAAAAAGGATCTCAGCAGGCCAGAACTGCCTGGGGGCACCTCCAAAACAGTCACTACAATGGCCCCCAAGTAGGAACTAAAACAAAGTAACAGTAACAGAACCTGTGTGACAGCTTTCCTCCTAGAATCGGTAATTAAATCAAGACAAAACAGGATAGCGTGGTGCTACCTTCTTCAAAGAAAAATAGAAGACTCTGACATTATTCTTTCCACTGAATAAACACCTGTGATATGGAAAAGAAGGTAAAATTCTTTTTTGTGGGCCTAATTAAGTAACCCTACAGAGTGGTGGGACTCAACATACCAGTACTTAACCACTTTGCTAGCACAAAAAATAAAGGGCAAGGAGGAAATTCTGGATAATGCTCCACGCAACTGCAATAGAGGGGAATGCCCTGACACGCAAGTCCTTTTTCAATACCTGTTTTGTCTCAGGAGTCCTGTACCCTCAGTTTAGGGTACAGTAGCTGCCTGACAGGAGGACCAATTTCATCAGCTGAGGTTACTAAAAGTATTTCATCTTGAGATGTTTTAAGATCACCACAAGCCACTTGTTTTGAACATGAGTCCAGAAGCAGCTTCTAACCCATTCTGCCAGCCTCATGCTATCCAGAAGTCAAATCTACAAAAATAAGCCAGGATTTTTCTTAAAAAAATATTTTTTGGGAAGTTTTAACAGTTTTTATATGCATTGTCCCAGTTAGCTCATTTCAAAGAGGATAAACTGTTACATACATATATATATATACATATATATATGTATGCATATATGTGTATGTATGTAACAGTTTTTATATATATGATTTATATATATATGATTTTTAATTTAAAATTTCTGTTTAACTGAAAAAGAATGTTTTTCTTTATTTTTAAACTGCATTGCAAAACATTTTAAATTGAGCCGATTTTGACCGTGCTCATAATTTTTAGAATTTTAGTTGTCTATAAAGTTAATGGAATACTCATCTAAGGGAATCTTGAAACCAAATTTCATTTTTATTTTTCTTATACAGCAGAGAATGGAAATCAGTTGTAACTTTACTTCCCAGCAATAGCCTTGGGGTAGTTTAAAATCTTTGAGTTGCTGGAGTGGACAAAAGGACCAGTGAAAGCCTCTGTGTGTTTCCAAGGGTGTACAATGAGCTGAAGGGCTGTTAGCAGTCTGCTCTGGCTTACACGCAGCTGTCACAGTCTGTGTCAGGTCTCACTGCAATCAGTGGGACTTCTGCCATTAACTTCATTAGGACCAAGATTTGCCCTAAACCCCAGCTGATATTTTGTGTACACCATTGGGGTTATGCTATTTTCTGCCAAGTGATCATTTTGAGTGCCAGATGAAGGGATTTTGGCAAAGCCTGGTGAACAAAGGCTGTTGATTCCTTATTATGGGAAAGTTTTAGTTCTGATACACGTAATAGCCTTTGGATTAGCACAGTACAGCTGAGTGCAAAAACTAGTCCCTTGTGTGCAGACCTATGATGAATGCCAGAGCCTGGGTCTCCAATACCTGCAGCTAACATCATAAACAGCAAAAAAGGCCCTGGAACATGTAGATAATGTAATTCAAATGTAGACAGGGCTTTGTGTGAACCTTTACCCTCTAATTGGAAAGAAATACAAAATTACCTCCATAACACAAGAATATTGAATACCAAGTAAATAACCCTGTGCATTTCTTCTGTGTGCTGTCCAAAAGAGTCTGGATTGATATTTCAGTCATATCACAGATTCATTGACTACCGAACTAGCTTATTCTTCAGGAAGCATCTTAGTCTGGAATTGTTCTGGCTGGAAAGTAGGATTTACTCTACTCATTATAGAGTTTAACGTTTGTTGATCTAAAATTATTTTTGGAATAACAACTTAAATAGTCACAGCTCTACTATAAGGTGCTGTCTGGCAGCTTTATTTTGTCCTTGGGTCTATAAGTGTAAATCTTACTGATAGTAATATAGTTTCTTTGCATAGACCCAAGGATGAAGTTTGGTCAATGATATTTTATTCTTACACAAGGTATATATAAGTTCGTGCAGGTTTTTTTGGGTGTCCATGTTTTATGGTAGCAGCTGACACAAACTGAGTGCTGATCCCTTTGCCAGCCTCTCAGGAATGATGCTGGTACACGAGGAGCTGTTGCTCATATAACTAGCACCAGTATTTTTTTCTCTTGGGTAGCAGAAAACAGATGGAGATTATTGTACTCTGAAAAAGCTGACTCTGATCCAGAAGATAAACTTAGAAAGGGAGAAAACCCTTCAGTTTTTTTCATTCTACACTCTTCTATATCAAAACCTAATGCAACTGTCCTTGAAGGTAACAAGCCCAATTGCATTGCTTAAGATGGGAAAAATAGCAGACTTTGGCCTTTCTGCTGAGATCAACCAAAAGTATAATTTAAAGGTGACTGTGGCAATGTGACGTAGTTATGATCTACAGAAACTTCAGAAAAGCATAAAAAACATAACAGTAGTCATTGTCAGGACTATCCAGTGCAGCCTCTTATCTTTGAGAGCAGCCAAGAGTGGGTGGCTAGGGGAAAGTAAAAAGGCAGGGCAGATGGTGATACTTCACAGGATTTTCTCCAATACTAAATGAGAAACTCAAACCTCTGTGATGCAGAACACACAGAGTCAAAAGAGTAACTATTTTCAGTCTCTCATTTCCTACTTTGAGTTCAAAATAGCAGACAGCTCCACATTCCATTATCACTAGCAGCTAGTTCAAAGCCTAAGCCAGGGTAAAATTATGGGCAAGGCATGCATCACACTCTACACTGTGTGAAGAGACTGTGCTGAAGAGCCTGAAGATTTAGGAGGAAACTGGCTGCAGATTAAAAGGCCTTTTAAAGCAACAAATTCAAGCAAAACATTCCCTGGGTGCCTACAATCATTCTCAAATACACCTGACAATTAATTCCTCCTAAGTTCATATATGTGTTTCATAATGAAATGCTGAAGTCCAGCATTTTACTCTAAAGAAATCTTTTACTGCCTCATTTCTTTAAGCATTCCTTGCTAATTAATAAGCTCCACGAATAGAAGAGTTTGTTCTTTTAAAATTAAAGCTGATGTCAAGGCCTCTCTTGTTTGCTAGCTTCTCTGCAATTTACTTTTCACTGTTAGGACTCAGAATGAGACAGACATAATAAACCTCCTTGTGGTCCACAGAGCCTTTGTGCTGTAATGAAAGCTGAAAGCAAAGAATATGAGAAACTGGCAGCTTCTCAATGTAAGTAAGAAAAACAGGGGGAAGAGAGAACATAAAGGATGATGCTTCAGCAGTAGTGATAATAATGACTCCATCTCTATTTCCCTACTGAGAAGAGCAAGTTGTTGAATTAAGCAAACACAAAAAGGTCAGAGGAAAGAAGCCAACAATATCTCTTTTTTTTTTTGTCTGTAGGACACAGGTGGAGTTTAGATGCCCAGGGCTGGGAAACAATTCACAGTGCCCCTAAAACCCCAGCAACACCTACTTTCAGAGGTAGGATTTTGAACATACACACTAACAAGTCTGCAAAAGCAAAGAGAGAAGGGTGTGCCTGGAACATCTGTCGTGCCCTTCTGTGGCCCAAAAGCAAGGTACAGGGGTTTCCCAGTTTTTCTAAATCTCCAAACATGTGTCAGTGTCCTTCAGGTCAAGACTGACATACAGTTGACTCCTTTCTGTCAGATGGAGAATTGTATGCTTTTCTTCTATCTGAAGCTAACTCACTGTGTGGTTTCTGGTTTCTTTAGCCAGTGACTGGGCAATTTAAAATACACAAACAGTCATAGGAAAAAAAACACCCAAGCTTTTTGATTTTCTTCCTAACTTGCTGACCTGTCTATTAGTTTACATTTGCTTTGGTCCTCTGAAGCTTGATTTTACGGCCTCACAGTAGTTCATCTTCTGTGGAAAGGATCAAGTTGCTTTTCCTTGTACTGCATTAGTCAGTCATTATGTGCTACATGTGGCAGTAGGATATTGAATGAAGTGCCTCCTGTTGAAAGTGGAAAATTTTCCCAGGTGTCTTGTCTTCCAGATAAATGGTTTATGTTATTTTTCAATAGCTGAAGTCAAAAATGTAGGCATTTTAATAAAGTTGGCTGCATGAAAATTGTAATTTTGGGATTTGAATTACTTTGGATTTGGTGACTTCGCATATGTATACATGAACAATTAACTCAGGAGTCTGTTTTTAAAGCAAATCCCCCAATAAGCTCTCATTTTACCATGCTGTGTTTTGTGTCACAGGATAATCTCTGAACACAGACTGGATCCCTTTCTGATGAAGTTAAAGTGGTAAACATATCAAAGCTTTCCATCTGCTGTACTGTAGTCATTAATGGACATTCACTTAGAGATCTTCTGAAAAAAAACTTTTAAAACTTGTGTTGTGTGGATGTCTGTTCTCCAGCAAGAACTGTTTTGCTCCATAAATATGCTCTGGTTATGCTGCACAACCTCTAAATGCAGGCATAGCTTTATGTTAAGCTTTGACCTTTTATTCCTTTATGTCTACTGAAGAAATCTGGAAAAGAAAAAGGAAGGAAACCAATAGAGAGTATTTCAGTGGACAACAACCAGCTGCTGACTGACATAGGTAAAGATATAGCTATATAACCCCCTCACACAACATGAGGAAGAGAGAAAATGGAAAGAGAAATAGGAAAATTATTCCCTCTTTCTGTTTCTATCAAATGGATTCTAGGTTCTGTAGAAATACGAAGTTAAATATAATGTTTTCAGTCCACTTCAAAAGGACAAGGGTTAAAGCTGTCAAAAAATACTTTCTCATGCAGCACTCTAGCACATTAGGGAATAGGAAGCATTCACCTCCCAAGGACTTTGATTCATGAAAAAACCTGACTGGATGCTGCATAGGCAGTATCCTCCCTGTGAACCTCATCAGGAACAGCTTGGAGTCAGCTGCAATTATTGCAAAAGCAGGCTAGGGAATTAGAACTGAGCTCAAGTAAGTAAGTGAATAAATACATAAGGTGACCCTCCCCACTATTCACTCTACAACACTAATTAAAGAAAAAATATGACAAATGAGCCATATTTATAATTAATTATAAAAGTATGGCTCTTTTAACTTTAATAAGGTAAAATTGTAAAGGCAGAATATTTTTGCCTCCAAAACACCTCTCTTAAATCTCTAAGGTTGTTTACTTTTGCTACAGTTTCTGTCATTTACCAGGAGTACCAGAATATTGTCAAAAACCCTCAGTGAAACAGTGTTCTGGCAGCAGGTTCCCTATATCACCTCTTTCAAAAAGAGTAATTAACCAGGCTCCCCAAAAAGGCAAGAAAAAGAATATATATTCTGTGACTTTCACAGAATATTTTGAGTTGGAAGGGACCCACAAGGATCATTGAGTTGAACTCTTAAATGAATGGCCCATACAGGGATCAAATGCACAGCTTTGCTGTTACTGGTACCATGATCTAACAAAGTGAGCTAGTCTCAGGGTTAGGATTCTTCAAATGTTCTTGGATAAACACTTGCACAAGTAACTATAAGCAAAAACATTAGATTTATGACAACAGCTGATAATCTCAAGAATTCACAGAGTTGTATCATGTACTGGTTTGGCATGGCCTGGTTTTCAGTAGCAGGGGGACCACAGAGGTGGCTCCTGTGAGAAGCTGCTGAAGCTTCCACCATGTCCAGCAGAGCCAATGGCTGATGGCTCTGAAGATGGACAGGCTGCTGGCCAGGGCTGAGACAATGAGAGAGGTTGGTAATGACTCTGTGATGACGTGTTTAAGATGAAAACAAAATCACCCAGTTTTTCTCCTAGCCAGAGAAGAGGAGGAATAGGTGAGAACATGTGAGGGAAACACCCTGGAGACACCAAGGTCAGTGGAGAAGGAGGGGCAGGAGGTGCTGCAAGTGCCAGAGCTGAGATTCCTCTGCAGGCCCTGGTGATGCCCATGGTGAGGCAGCTGTGTCCCTGCAGCCTCTGGGGATCCACAGGGGTTGCAGAGATCCACCCACAGGGAATGGGGATCCATGGGGGATGCAGAGATCCACCCACAGCCCCTGGGGATCCACAGGGGATGCAGAGATCCACCCACAGGGAATGGGGATCCATGGGGGATGCAGAGATCCACCCACAGGGAATGGGGATCCACGGGGGATGCAGAGATCCACCCACAGCCCCTGGGGATCCACGGGGGATGCAGAGATCCACCCACAGCCCCTGGGGATCCACAGGGGATGCAGAGATCCACCCACAGGGAATGGGGATCCATGGGGGATGCAGAGATCCACCCACAGGGAATGGGGATCCATGGGGGATGCAGAGATCCACCCACAGGGAATGGGGATCCATGGAGGATGCAGAGATCCACCCACAGCCCCTGGGGATCCACGGGGGATGCAGAGATCCACCCACAGGGAATGGGGATCCATGGGGGTTGCAGAGATCCACCCACAGCCCCTGGGGAGGTGCCCATGCCAGAGCTGGGGGGTGCCTGGAGGAGGCTGTGATCCAGTGGGAGCCCCATGGAGAGGGGGCCCTGCTTCCAGCCTGGAGCAGCCTGTCCTTGGAGGCTGCCCCCCGTGGCAGTGCCCCATGGCACAGCAGATTTGGGAGCACTGGGTGCCTGTGGGGGAATTCAGGTTGCAGCAGGCACAGCAGGGCTGCTGCTCGTGGGAGTGGAGCCATGCTGGAGAAATTAATGGAGAGCTGTCTCCTGTGGGAGGGACCCCACGGCCTCACAGGGAAAGGACTCCTCTCCCTGAGAACTGGAAGAAAATCTTGGTGATGAACCAACCAAAGCCCCCATGCCCTGTCTGCCTGTGCTGCCGGTGGGAAGGAGGGAGGGGCTGGGGGGAGAAGGTGTTTAAGGGCTTCTTCTACTTCTCATTATCCTGCTCTGATTCCGTTGGTAATAAATGCACTTTGCATCTTTAAATTGAGGCTGTTTTGCCCTTGAAGTGCTTGTTTTGGTCCTTATCTCACTCATGAACCCTTCATTAATTGTTTTTCTCTCCTCTACTCAGCTGTGGCAGGACAGGGTGAGCAAGTGCCTCTTGTGGGTCCCTGGTGTTGGGCTGGTGTCAAACCACAGCATATGAGTGCTCTGGTTTTAGAAGGGGACAACATAGTCTTGCAGATCTGTTCCTTTTTCTTCTGGGACCAAGAAAAACATAAAGCAAAGCTGACAATTTCTTGGAGTGATGACAGGGAACAATAGCTTTTAATTTAAAAATGGCAGAAATCCTTGCCTTTAGCTTGTAATGACTGAAGTTTCACCCTGCTTTTCCTGCACCTTGACATATGACTTCTCTGTGTTGATAAAGTAACTAGTGAAGTTTGAGTTCTCTCTAACTCTCTGGTAGATTTATTTTCATGATAGAGTTTTAGGATTATTTATCTATTTTGCGCTTTTAACCTGTGTGTTGATGATTGTTGTACTCCTTCTGAGGTAGCCTTTGGCAGCCTTCTTAAAATGTGGCAGTCTTAAAAACTGAAAACTAAATGAGTTTGTACTTCAGGCATTTTATATTCCTCACTCTCCTGGGTAGTGTTGTTTAATTACATTATTCATCTCAGTACAAGTCATAACAGAAGATCTCTGATCTTTTAGGAGAAAACAGCAACTAAGAGATAAGTGTCTTATGCATGCAAAAAACCAATGTATGTGTTAATCTGTAGATAGCTGTTTTATCATTTGGGAGCAGAAATACCTGGAAGTACAGCCATAATGAAGATCAAGTGAAGTCAGTTTTCCTGTGCTGGAGAAATCACAGCACACAGAATATATACAAAGATTGATCCTTTAAATTGCATTCAGGGAAGATAATGACATCTCAGAGTTGGGTTAGCACTATAAGAGATCTTATCACTGGAGCCTGCATGGTTTCATTTGAACCCATTTACGATTCTCATTAGAATCACTGTAATGAAATAGAAGCTCTGTTCTGTTTATAATGTTTCTTGTCAGCCTGTAGCATGCAGCCTGTTAGAAAGAAAGCAGCAAAGCACAATATTTGCACCAGTTTTCACTGTTGCTGGTTTGCTGTAAGGAAGATGGGAGGAGCAGTAGGACACTGCAGTCAGTGTGTGTTTTAGATCTGTGTGCAGTGCAGTTCATCCATCCCAAGTGTGTGGCCTGAGCACTCAGAGGATGAGATGGTAGACCATGGATGGATAACTGACACAAGAGTCATAGAATCATTCAGGTTGGGAAGATCTCTAAGATCATCATGTCCAGTGTGACTATATGAAGTTGCATTCTGTCTTCCCTCTCATCACTTCATTCTAAGAGTGTCATGCTGGTGGGGACAGCCTGCAGTAGATAGCACTGGAAGGTGAAGTCTCCTTACAGAAAAAGGCTATAGATTCTGCAGAAGGAATGTAAAGTTTCTAATTGTTTCCACTGGGGGACAAATCACTTATCCAGTGTGATCTCCACAATTTGCTTTCCTATTCAAATATGTCCAGCTTCAACTTCAGCATAAACAAATGCAATGCTATGGATTGAAGAATGGAGACAATGTAGGTCACCTTGTCAGACTTGAGGGACTGTGCTCAAGACAGTATTGACTCTGGAAAAGATTTTCAGGTCACGCTGGATAATCAACCCACCTTGAATCTGCTCTGCAAAGCTCCAGCTGTGAGAACACATGAGAAGAAGTAACTTTCCTTTGGGAACTGGGAAATTATATAACTTGTGTGCATGGCATTAGTGAAATTACAATTGCTTACATTTTCAGATGAGTTTATAAACTTAAAAAAAACCATTTTAAGACCTTTTTTAAAGATTGGTGAATTTTTTGAATTTGTGATCTTCAGTGAATCAGTGATCTATACGACAAAATACATATTCATTACATGCATCATAATTCTTCATTATCTCCAAATTAGTATAAGGGACAGTGTATGTTCTGTTATCCAAGAACACATTATTTGAGTGCTAGTAGGTGTTCCCTCTTGTCTTCAAAATGTCTGTCATTAAATTTACTCTGCAGGGACCAGTTGTAGGTGGAAGGTGGTATAATATTCTTATATAAAATCAGTGTTTGTACTGACATTAAGGAAGTCTTTGTGTGACTGGTGTGAATCTTTGTCCACTAAACAGACACCTACCTATTTAAAGTGCAATGAAAATGTAGCAGCACCTTCTTGTTTTCAGCAGAGATGATGGACCAAGGAGGTCTCAGTGCCCTGAGCTGGAGTACCATGATTTCAAGAATGATCACCTCCCAGCTGACCCTGAAATTGTGCAAGATCTGCTGTTGCAGCTGGATCCCTACAAATCTATGGGCCTGATAGGATTCATCCCTCAAGAATCCCTCAAGAGGATAGCTGATGTCATCACAAAACCTGTCGAAATAATTTTTGATTGGTCTTGGGAATCCAGAAAGGTCCCAGCTGACTGGAAACTGGTGAAAATTGTTCTGATTTTCAAGAAGGGCAAAAAGGAGGACCCCAGAAACTACAGGCCTGCCAGTCTCACTGCAGTCACTGGTGAAGTTATGGAGAAGATTATTCTGGGAGGTATTAAAAAAATATGTGAAAGGCAATGCATTATTGGTCACAGCCAGCATAGCTTCATGAGACCAAAGTCCTGCTTATCAAAACTAATTTCCTTTTATGACAAGGTAACTCACCTGGATGATCAAGGGAAGCCAGCTGATGTAATCTTTTGGGATTTCGGTAAAGCTTTTGATACTGTCTCTCAGAGTGACCTTCTGGACAAAATGTCCAGCACACAGCTGGATAAGCACATCGTGTGGTGGGTGAGGAACTGGCTCACCGGTTGGGTGCAAAGAGTGGCAATGAACGGGGTGGCACCAGACTGTCACCAACGGGTTCTGCAGGGCCCCATCTGAGGCCCTGTGCTCTTCAACACCTTCACTAATGACTTGGATGCAGGACTCAAAGGAATACTAAGCGAGTTTGCAATGATACAAAGCTGGAAGGAGCCTGCAGGGAGGCCCTGTAGGGAGATCTGGGCAGATGAGAGGAGGGGGCAACCACCACCAACGAGGAGCTCAGCAAGGGAAAGCGCCGGATTCTGCACTGGGGTGTACAGCCCTGGATGCACAGAGAGCCTGGGGAATGAGACACTGGACAGCAGAGCCACAGAAAGGGACCTGGGCTCCTGTGGATGGCAAGTGAATGTGGGGACATCAGCAGTGTCCTGCAGCAGGAGGGCCAGGCCTGTCCTGGGGATATCAGGCACAGCCAGGAGGACCAGGCCTGTCCTGGGGACATCAGCACAGCCAGGAGAGCCAGCCCGGTCCTGGGGACATCAGCACAGCCAGGAGGGCCAGGCCTGTCCTGGGGACATCAGGCACAGCCAGGAGGGCCAGCCCTGTCCTGAGGACACCAGGCACAGCCAGGAGGGCCAGCCCTGTCCTGGGGACATCAGCACAGCCAGGAGGGCCAGGCCTGTCCTGGGGACATCAGCACAGCCAGGAGGGCCAGGCCTGTCCTGAGGACACCAGGCACAGCCAGGAGAGCCAGGCCTGTCCTGGGGACATCAGCACAGCCAGGAGGGCCAGGCCTGTCCTGGGGACATCAGCACAGCCAGGAGGGCCAGGCCTGTCCTGGGGACATCAGGCACAGCCGGGCAAGGGAGGGATTGTCCCGCTCTGCTCTGAGCTGGAGCAGCCTCACCCCTTGAGTGCTGGGGCAGTTTTGGGCACCACAAGGTAAAAAAGCCATGAAGCTCTCAGAGAGTGTCCAGAGGAGGACACGAGGATTGTGAGGGGCCTTGGGGGAAGCTCAAGTGTGAGCAGGGGCTGGGGGCACTGGGTCTGTTCAGCCTGGAGAAGAGGGGGCTGAGGGGAAACCTCAGCAGGGTCTGCAACCTCCCTGTGAGGGGAAGAGGAGGGGCAGGCACTGATCTCTGCTCTGTCACAGGGGACAGGAGCTGAGGAATGGCCTGAAGCTGTGTCAGGGAGGTTCAGGTTAGGTGTCAGAAAAGGCTCTTCACCCAGAGGGTGGCTGGGTACTGGAACAGCCTCAGAGCACCATGCCTGGCACAGCTCAAGAAGTGTTTGGATGGTGTTTTCAGGCACCTGCTGTCATTCTTGGGAATGGTGCTGTGCATGGCCAGGAGCTGCACTCCATGATCCTGGTGGTTCCTTTCCAGCTCAGCTTGCTCTGTGATTCTGTGATACTTACCCTTCTTTCTATGTGCCTTGAGAGTCTTCACAGGATATGCATTTCAGTGCCAATAAAGTGTTTGTTGCTTTGCTTTGGAAAAGATCTGCAAGAGATGATCACCTGTCTGATTTAATCTAAATATAATGCAAATATTTATTTAAAATATTGTGAGAAAGTATAATAGAAAATATTTTTCCTTACACATTTATAAGTTTATTCTGTCAAAAAGGATTCATGTGTGTGCATATCAGGGAAGGAGAAATTTTGCTTTACCATGGCAACGGTCTCTTTATTTCATAGAGTAAAATCTTGGAGCTTTCTTCATTTTAATTGAGTAATTTTGTCTCTCTTTTTTTTCCCCTTCCCATGGGAACATCAGATTCTTTACCTGCTTCCTAGCCTCTGCCTTTGTGAATGTCTCAGTTTTTTTCATGTGCATAATGTAAAACTGAACACTTTGAAACACCTATTTAAGAGACAGACTTAACTGAAAAGTATCTAAAAACTAAAGCATTGAATAATGCTTATCTGCCTAATATACACAAATCTTGCTTTGTTGAATTTCTCTATAAGAAAATTTTTATATCAAACTATACAGAACAAAAGCAGAAGAGAGCTAAACTTAGCTCTAGGTTCCTGGAAGTCAATGGTCAAGTGCATAGAGAACAATTTTATAGTGTATGATGTTCCTGTCATGTAAAATATTCTGCTTTTTAAATAGTTTATCTAGAAATAGTGTTATTACCCACAGAAAAAGCTCAAGTTTCAGCTGTAAACAACCTGGGATGGGTATAAAATCTGGCAATAGTACCAATAATTTCAAAGGTTTTTCAGAATAAAAATCCTTATAGAAAAGAAGCAGTGGTTATTTGCTGTTCCAGCTTTTAAAAAATTTCCTAGCATTCACCTTTGTCAAAGAGCACATATATGAATTTCACAAGATCAAAGAAGTTCAGTAATGACTGAAAGTGAAAGTTTTCTAGTAAGAATATATTCTTCCATTCAATTATAGGCATATATATAGTGCCATTATAATTTTTTCTCTTTCTCTTTCTGCACCATTGCCTGTTCTTCAACTGGAGAAACTACTCTCCTAATTTATAATTATTTCTACACTTGGTCTTTTACAGATTTACAGGTCTGAATTTGAGCAGAAAGGCAAGAAGTGACAGTGTTCCTTTTGATATGACTTCAGCTGCTGTATACACAGCACATGCATGCTTATATAATTTCTTGGATTGGATTCATGAATATATTATTGGCTTTAATTTCAAGTATAATTAACTGATCCACTATATTTGAAGCACTTGGTGAGTTGATAGTGCAGAGATAGGATGGGATGGTGGAAAATGACGTTGTAGTTTTTTCCTAGGAGAGACTTATACAGAATTTGACTGTGTAAGTGAAAGGCTAATCTGACTCTATAAAGTTTAAAATTTATGAAAATAATCCTTTATGCTTGCCACTAGATTTGAAGCAGGAGGGAATGTATGTGATATAGAAATCAGCCTGAAAAGTAAATATGGAGAAAAAAACATTAAGAATGGATGATGCACAGAAAACAGACACTGAGAAATCAGCTAGCCTCACAAAAATTTCCACA
The DNA here is from genome assembly GCF_023055355.1 of Agelaius tricolor. Lineage (NCBI taxonomy): Eukaryota > Metazoa > Chordata > Aves > Passeriformes > Icteridae > Agelaius > Agelaius tricolor. The sequence continues at coordinate 463,204 of NW_027269327.1, forward strand.
GTTTAAAGTGAATCCTGCCTGTCAAAAGAAAAAGAAAAACCCCAAACATTTCCCCTCCATATTGTAAACTGCATGCATATCTAAACTATGCATTTCCTTAAGTGAGAATCCTTAAATTTGCCCAGAATTATAATCCAATCCATCTGTACATTATGGCTAAAGCAGGCATACATGTTTCAGGGGCACTGCAGTCCTGGGCAGAGAGAGTGGTACAGCACTGAGACACAGAGAAGCTCTCCATTTGGAGAGTGTTTCATAGCTGGAGTTGAATACCTTGCTCCAGAAAGGTCATATTTTATGATAGGAGTCACCCATATGTAAAGGGTTGATGGACCACTGCATAAAAAATTATTTAAGACAAAATTTTTGCATGTTTTCTGTTGCTGGGTACTGAAAAAGAGACTTCCAGGGTTAACCCATTTTTGGAGTTAGGAAGAACAGCCACTTGCTTATTGTGGACTGCAGGCAGCAGCAGCTCTGTGGAATGGAGGAGCTAATGTCCATGCTGTGTGGATTTCATTTATTTCCCCCTTGTCTGGTTCTGGTTCCTGTGCAAGGAATGTGTGGAGGTGCTTTGTGTTGCTAGGTGTGCTCCTGGAGTATACCTCTGGATTTATTTCTGCCTGAAGAACAACCAATTCATGCGGTCCAAAACTGCACTGCTGTGAGAATGAAAGTACAGTAAATGGGAATGTTTAACAGATTGACATCAAATCTGCTCCCCTATGTACACTAAAATGCTAATGCAGAGGTGCTCTCTGGATGACAAGTTTCTCACCAAAGGAAAGAGTATGAGTGCAGATAGTGTACAGCTAGGGCAGAAAAAACTGCTGTCCCTAGGTTTAGTAGTGCAGGGGTTTATTTTGGTGCCCAAGGTCTCTTTTGTATAAAGTTATTTGTCACAGTCATATTTTCTGAAAAATCTCTCCACCAGGGTTTCTTGTCCTGGGAAGCTGAGAAGCCTCAGAGAAAAATGAAAACAATAATTCTCTGATTTGTTTCTCCTGTGTTTTGCTGCTTTGGAATGTGGTTGGAGATTGTTTATCCAACATGTGAATTGTTTTGACTTAGTGACCAATCACAGCTGGCTGCATTGGGACTCTGGAAGCAGTCACAAGTTTTCATTAGTATCTTGTTAAGCCTTCTGTAAGTATCCTTTCTCTATTCTCTAGTATAGTTTAGTATAGCAGAATAGAATAGAATAGAATAGAATAGAATAGAATAGAATAGAATAGAATAGAATAATAAATTAGCCTTCTAAGAACATGGAGTCAGATTCATCTTTCCTCCCCACGATGGGGTACCCCGAAAATACTACAGTTATTATCTGAGGGAACATAAGCTGATTTAGTATTGAAAAGCAGGTATAATTTTCATCAGACTAATTGGTAGAGTTTATATTCTATATTTATATATTTTAAATATTTTGTATTTTTTGACATACAGTCCATATCACGTCATATTTGGAGATGTAAGTATTCACCTGTAGGTCCAAGGTTTTTAATAAGTACCATACAGTGGTAGTTCCCATTGTCTTCAAGTGAAGCTGTTGGTGTCAATTGTTGCTAAACAGGGCTGCAAAAGTACTTTAGATTGTACCCAAGACATGAGGGAAGCAATTTGAAGATTTGGGTCTAAAAATCTTAAGACAGAAATGCTGTCTAAAAGAAAGAATTTTTCATGAGCAGAATACTGTAATGCTGAGCAGCACCATTCTGTCTTCAGAAAGCATGAGTAGCCCAAAATATTCTGTATTTTTTATTTTTAATAATAAATGTTTGCATCACATATTTACAATAATTTACCAAATCACAATAATTTAAATGAATGATGAATTTATTTTAATGTATCCTTCACCTCAGGGTAAACCTGGAGCCTTCTTAATCAGCAAAAGATTATGTTTACCCCAGGGATATTTTGAATAGTTGTTTATGGTATGTTAATGCACTGTACCAACCAATCTATGAAAAAAAAATGTAGTGCTGTATATATCTATATCTATTATCTATATCTATATTAAAAAAAAGACTAGTATTTGCAAGCAATCACAGTCAAGAAAACAGAAAGAAATCACAAGTCTCAGTTTTCCTATGTTGCATTTAGCACAGTCATGGCAGATTTATAAGCTGAATTGTGGCTCAGAGCAGCCAGAATCTTAGGGCATATAAAAGGACATATTAGGTAGAAACAATATAAGGAATTAAAATGGGGAATAAATAAGAAATAAAAAAACCCAAGAGATTTCAGGGAACCATGTGTGACAATGAGTTAAAATGTAGCCAGTCTTAATAATGAAACAGAAGGCTACCATGAAATTTGACTTGCAATACACTTAAATTAACACATGCAAGTTTTTTTCCCCTCTCAGTTCTAACTCATAAAATGATGTGGTAAAATGGGTAGGTGAATTCAGGAATTACCTTGTGTTAACACTGGAAAACATTGTCTGGAGGTATCAAATGATAGCACACTAGGGTTAAGATGAAATATGGTGAATGGGTTGGAAATCTTCTGTGTGGTTTGTTGATGTGAATGGAAGACTACTCAAGTACAAAATGCAATTTGGATTAAATGTGTGACAAAATGACTAATCAGATAGGAAAATTTTGCCAACTGAAAATTTATTGTGCTAATTGACCCGAAGATGTGCTCTCCCTATAAACAGTGATTCTCTTGGGAGTGTTTTACTTCTTTTCATCAAGAACTAAACATTGTCTATACAGACAGCAAGTTTTAAATATTTTTTCAGTTTAGTAATTCTAGTCATAATTATTCTATCTTGAGCTTCATTCAGGTTGCCTTGAATTGACAGGTCTGGATTTGAATGTATTTCTATTTCAGTAATCTCTGAAAACATCAAAATAGCTAAGTCTACAATGCACACTATTTCAGTGGAACACTTCCAGAGCCCACAGTTTCTGATAGAAATTGTCATATGGTATTTTTTGGGTAAAAATTCTAGAATTTTTATTGCCTGCCTCATGATATAATTCTTAATACAGGGAAATGCAAAGAGCATAGGCATTTATCCTGATTTTATCAGTCTCAGATTTTTTAATTTTTGACTTCTACATTATATACTTAATTAATAGACAAAGTGTTACAAAAAGGGTTTTCCTTTTTTCTCTGTATTATTATTTAAATTATAGTATAGAACTGTATATTATTCTGTATAGGGACATGTGAAATATACACCACTTTAGTTGAGATCTTGTATTGGGATTTATTTCTGGATTCAGTAAATGGTACTACATTACCAACTTCATGCATGCCATTTCTGAAGAGAAAGTATGTAATGCTTTCTATTGCTGTGAGACACTCAGAGTGCTCCAAAAAAAAGATGCATTGTGTCGATGTGCAGTGTTTTTATTATTTAAAGTGTAGGAAAATGTACATAGAGAGAAAATGTAAACTCTTTCTTCAATGTTACTTTATACCAATATTTACAAATAGTTCAGTGCAAGATCTTCTTTACCTAAAGCAGAATAGAATTTAAATAAAGTGACAACAAGGCTTGAAAACCATCAGCAATGGGACCTCTAATTATTATTTTTCCTTTTAATTGTATTCTCCATTAAATGCCTTTGTGTTGATATATTAACAATGTATCAAGCTGAGGGAAATGCAGAACAAGACCAAGAGAGCTCTGTGGATCTTTAATGACCGTAGACTCTGATAAATGAAACAGGAACATTCTATGGAGCTAGGGGTAGATAAAAATCTAATTACTTTTGGCAATGTGCTCATATCAGGGAAAGGAAATATGAACACAAAGATAAGATATAAAATACTGAAGTTGATAGAATGTTGTAATCCTTTTGGGTAGCTCTGATGTTACCTTTATTTATGGTGGCTCTCTCATCCTTAATAGAGATAGTAGCTCCAAAGTAAAGAAATACTTCACTATCCCTGGCCTACCAAAAATGGGAGTGCTGGTTCCTTACTGAGTACTAGAAATCCCTATTTCCTTCTCTTCCTTGTACCTCCCAGTAAGAAAAACAGTAACACAAGTTGAATATTTCAAAGATTATGGCAAAAATTGCTACCAAATAATGATAAAAGAAGCAATGGAAGCCAATTTTTCCTTTAGACACTTGTAAACTTTTGAGGCTTACAGCTATGTGGCTGCAACTGTGAAGGAATGATGTGAACAGAAGCAGATCAGATTAAATCAGAGAAAATGAAAGAAAGGATAATGCTTGTGCTTCCCTAGACCACCTGTTTCATGTCCAGATCTTGCAGGATTTATACTAGGGAAGAGAAAAGGCCTGCATGTAAAAACCAGAAAAGACTCTGTGTGTGTGTGTCCCTTTTATTAAATTGCTTTCATTAAATATTATAGTGAGTGAGCCCAGTGCTATCAATAATCATGGAAAAAGTTTTGCACTTAGAGCACATCAAAAGCTTGCTCAAAGCTGGGTTTTTTTTCAACAGAAAAAAACATTTTTACAATTCTGCTCAGAGAATGGAAGTCTATGTATAAGTTACATGAATTACACAGTCAGAGCCAAGAATTTCTCATGAAATGTTGATGAATCTTGAGTAAAATGGAGAAAATATCAGTCTTCATATAGACGCATAATGGTAATTTTTGTACCTTTGAAGTCCTGTATGTCCTGACATTTGTACCTTTGAAGTCCTGTATGTCCTACATCTTCCTGGCCTCTATTCAACCAAAGCTCCTCATGTTGTACCAGACAACTATTCCTTGTGGGAGTTTCACATTCTCACATCAGATCTGATCTTTTTCCGATATCTACTGAAACTTGATCTCGCAATCTTTGGATTTTTCTTCTAAATAGCCTCACATTGCCAAGAGTATTTAGTATTATCTGCCACTGTGCTACATACTGCTTGTGCTCTAACTTTTACATTTGCCTTTAAGAGTAAATTGTCCATCTTTGTGGTTTTTTCCAAAACACTACCTTCTACTTCCAGGGCTGAAATACTTAGTGTTCCCATGCTTCAAGTCAATTTAAGCCATTCCAAATTTTGTTCTCCTACTACTTTGTATTGACTGTTCCTAATTCTTACATAAGTGCATTTCAAGGTCAGTTTAACAGTTTCTCAATTCCATGTTACATATCAGATAACTGTAGGACACGAAAATGTACGAAGCTTGTATTTTAGAAGTGTTCTATTGCTTTAGCTTCAATGGATTGCAGTGACTTTCACTCCAGTTCTTTGAATAATGTTGGTAACTCAGCTGAAAGCTGTCCTTTAAATTGCTATCTCACTTGGTGGGGAAAAATATGATAAACTCAAGAATCTGGGAGTTGCATACTAAGTTAACATGTTTGATACAGAAATTGCTATTAAAAAGTTAAAAAAATACATGGGAACTGTGATTGGCATGGAGAAATTATTTATTCAAGTATGTACATGAAATATTAGCTTGTATGAGGAAACATGGGGAAACAAAAGGAAGAAGGAAAAGAAGATGACTTCTGGGAGTTTCATAATGACATCAGCCTGCGTTTGCATTGCTGGTGGCAGCAGCAATCGTTGCAGTGTGTTTTCTTTAGTTTTATTGGCATGCTCACTGTTTAATTTGTGATTTACAATCCCTTTGTATTGTCCTCCCCCTGCCTTTGGAGTGGCACTGGTTCCCCATTTTTGTATCTCATGTTTCTAAATTTAGTCTTGCTCCCTCATTGCTAGTCAGTTTTGTTAAGTGTCAATCCTTCTGTTTGCTACCCAGCTACTTCCTACCAAGGTTCAAACCTCTCCCCTTCCCAGCTGTCAATCCCTCCTATCCCCACCCTTTCCCCAGAACCTTCCTTACTCCTCCTCCCTCTAGGTGTCAATCCTTCCCTGAACCTGCCCTCTCTTCTAGAAAATTCCCTGTCACTTTTGTATCCTTTAGAACCCCATTGGTTTACCCAAGTTATTCCCCTCCCTAGTGCTCTCTCATTGGTTCAAATATTAAATGTTGTGCCTTAGACCCCTCCCCAACCATGGCCCTATTGGTTTGTTGCCCCACACCCCTCCTCCCATGACATGCTATAAAAACCTTTGGAAGCGGCAAGTTGCGCTCTTGGGTGTTTGCAGTCTTGATCTTGAGGGAGTCTACCAAACCTACTCCAGAACTTGAGGGAGGCTACCACCAAATAAAGCTACCCCAGAACTTGAGGGAGGCTACCACCAAATAAAGCTACCCCAGAACTTGAGGGAGGCTACCACCAAATAAAGCTACTCCAGAACTTGAGGGAGGCTACCACCAAATAAAGCTACCCCAGAACTTGAGGGAGGCTACTACCAAATAAAGCTACCCCAGAACTTGAGGGAGGCTACTACCAGATAAAGCTACCCCAGACCTTGAGGGAAGCTACCACCAAATAAAGCTACCCCAGACCTTGAGGGAAGCTACCACCAAATAAAGCTACCCCAGAACTTGAGGGAGGCTACTACCAGATAAAGCTACCCCAGAACTTGAGGGAGGCTGCCACCAAATAAAGCTACTCCAGAACTTGAGGGAGGCTACCACCAAATAAAGCTACTCCAAAACTTGAGGGAGGCTACTACCAGGTAAAGCTATTCCAGACCTTGAGGGAAGCTACTACCAAATAAAGCTACTCCAAAGCTCGAGGGAGGCTACTACCAAATAAAGCTGCCCCAGTTCCACCCCAAGACCTGTGCTGCTGTTTCTTTGTTCCTGGGCTGGACCATCCCTGGTAGCTGGGATCTGCAGAGCTTGCAGGGGGTCAGTCACACCCCTGGTGTCACCGAGCCGGGTCACCCTGATTGTAGCGCACCGCGACAAGCCGTAACAGGAGCCCTCCTTGTGCAGATGTTTTATGCCTGTTCATGCTTTGCCAGTCCAGCCTTCCTGGCAGCAGGCATCGTGGGTAACTGTCATGCCTGAGCTGATGCAATTTGGATGAGTGCCCCACAAATCATAATAACTGCATACTTAGTTTGTGTGCTTGTTCAGAATATTCCCTATGGAACTAGAAGGTACCACAACTCATAATAATGGTACAAGTCAATATTGCAGAGATCAAGAAAACTATTTTCTTAGCATTTCTAAAAATCACATCTATTATTACATTGTAAGGGATGTGTAATCCAAATATGGATCCAAATATGGCCTACGGAATGGAAACAAGCTAGCAAAGGAGAAATTATTACCAATGTCAAAGTGCTTTCAAAACAGTCTGCAGTGGATGGAAAGTCTCCAAAAGGCTGTTAGGTTGGGGTTTTTTCTCTCCTAATCACTTACCCTTGTATAATGGACATGAATTTATATTGGGGGAATGAAAGATTAATGAAATGCCTTTTCTCTCTTTTCATCAAAGCAGTCCTTTTTGTGGGTCTTCCTTGACCCATTTCCACTTGCAAGTTGCATCTTCAGGCAATGAATGCATGCCAGTAATATTTCAATGAATGCCAAGCAGAACATAAGTGTTATTCTAGAAGATGATAAAGGACTTTCTTTGATTTCCCTTGTCTTTAACTTGACTGGAATACGGAAAAGTACCAGACTGAAGAGCTGGTATGGAGCTGACAAAGTAATGAATCATCATTTCCAAGTCTATTAAATTTTAAGAATTAAGAATAACGCTTGATTCCCTCTTCTAGGGAAAATGCAGCATTAGAATGACATTAAGTCAAGATGGAAATTTGGAGAAGATAATTCTGTTTAAATAAATCTGTTCTGTAGGAGGGGGACATGAGGACATGGATGATCTTCCTTCTGTGTAACAGCCTGAAAAATGTCATGGTTCTTCATGTTAGCTAGCAGACAAGGGAGCTGTGTCATCCTGTTTACCTGTGATAGTGCAAGCAGTAGCACAGCACATTTGAGTACGTCTTACAGAATATGACTTGATTTAAGAAGACTGGCAACAAATAGCTATGTGGATGGCATCCATTTGGAATGGGAGAAAGATATATAAAGCATTTAACTCAGGTTCCTGGTGTGGAATACCACTAAACAGAGGGGGCTTGCTTTTATTTCGTTGTGTCTTTGAAATTTTCATAAATCCAAATTTTATGTATTATATATACTGGAATGCTTCTGTAAATCTTAAAAGTTATGGCTTATCAATATACTACGGGTTCAAGTACTGAAAACAGAAATAAATAAACCCACAAATTCATGATTAGTAAGTTTTTCAGTCCCTGAAGTCTCTTCTAGGAGTTACATACTCTGACCCCCAAAAGATCTCATGGCCCTTTGATCCCCACAGTTTTGAATATATAATGTTGCATAGAGGTAGAAATTTTATAAAAGAAAGGCCTTATAATGTAATGGCTTAAGCCTGCTGATTTGGCTGGGTGAGGCTAACAGCTAGTCTGTTTTCATGAGAAAGAATCAGAGGAATGAGAATCAGTTTGCATAACAGTCTGTCCTTGTAAAGAAAAATAGGTTCGCACCTGTAAAACAAAGAAATCGATCCCATGGGAATCAGTGAACAAAGGATGTAAACTATCCAGGAATAGAGGACAGAAGAAGAAATGTAAAAAGAAGAAATCTATCCCATGGGAATCAGTGAAAAAATATATCAACTATCCAGGAACAGAGGGGTTTGGTGGACATACACATGGGGCATTTACTGATGAGTAAACTGAGTTTCAGTGTATTGTGTACCAATTGGATTTAACACTGTGCCTTCTGATATTTCCTATAAATACGAGCTGTGAAAAAAAAGAATTGGCTTTTCTGCATGAAGAAACTGAGTTCTGTCTGCTTTTATTGTGACAATATAACTCCCAAGGGGTAACACTGTGTTATTATACTACATTTGTGCTTCTGTCCTGGCCAAGACTGCACAGACACATCTTGGGACAGTTGAGGCCACCAGAGTCAAACTGCTAGCTCGACCTCTGTGGCTCAAATCTGTGTCCTCACCTCAGCCTGTGTTGTGTGTTCAGCCCCTCCAGAAGCAGAGAGTGCTCAGCTGTTAGCAACCTGTGCTTTTAGTGCTGCAATATATGGGTAACATGTCTTAAAGATCAAATGTACATGAAATAATTTTTTAACTGAGAAAAAAATACTCTGAAGTACTGATAGCACTGATTCAGTTGATGTTGGGCCATTTGCAAACAGTTTAATTCTAGTCATGGGAAAAATGAAAATGGCTGTTGGCTTAAAAACTGATGCCTCAGCAAAGCATGAACAGGAGACACAACTGCCCAGGACTTGAGTTCTTGCTGCTTGCATCCTTGTGGCACTGATGACAGCTACCAAGGTTTGATATCTTATGTTGGCTCAGTTGGAAAGTGAAGTATTTTAATTAACAGATACATGGAAAAATTGAGGTTTTGTTTTCTTTTAAGTCATAGATCAGCAACATCATGATTTCCCTAATAATGCAAGAAATTTTAATTTAATCCTAACCCTCTTTCTCACCTATGTCTGTGTCAATTTTACATGCATATATAATTTGAGGAACAACAGACCTGACATATTCCAATGTAAGTTCAGAACAGAGGAACCCACAAGCAAACATAACAATGTCAATCAATAAGTATGCCAAGATTTTTGGTTCTTTCAGAAATGAATCATCCTTGTATACTGCCTGCTATGTAAGTGTTTGAAAAAATCTCAGATTTATTTCAGAAGAGACATTTACCTTTGGAGCAGCAATGCAATATCTCAAACCCTTCTTTGTGTAACTTTTTCTCTGATTGAGACCCTAGGCATGCTTCACACCTTGACCATGCTTTCAGAAGGCTCACCAGAAATGCTTTCCAAGTTTTATGTTGATGTAGGATGCCATAATACTATTTTTAAAGCAAAGTAGCTCAAAGACAATTGTAAAATCAGGCTTCCCACTAGGTGGCAAAGAGAGACAGTGATTTGCACTGCATTTCTGCACATGGGAAAATGAGAATGAAAAGCAGCTAGCTACAGAGCCAGGTTTACAAAAATACTTTGTGTTGTACTGGTCTAGCTGTTTGGAGTGAGGTTGAGTTTGAATAATGTGATTCTGGAAGGCAGCTGGGACCAGGAAACAAAAGCTATCTGTGTGTAAGGAAAATGTTCCAATTTCAGTTTGTCCATTTTAATGACCCATTTGAAAGGTGGGTGCTTCTCCTATTAATTCCTTACAGATTCCAGTATTTGCTGTGGAGGACCATGATGTTGGGGTCAGCTCAGCTAAATTGCTGAAGTAGTAAGCTTATAAAAAAAACAATACAGTTAATGAAAAAATTCCACTAGGCACACTACAGAAAGTTAGAAGCATGGATTACCTCTACTGCAGTTGCTAGAATTATCACAGCAATCCATTGGTGCAGGTAAAGCCATTTATAATCTGTGCATTTACAGCCCACAGCTACACAGGGCTTCCTTCATCTTGCAGGGTCCTACCACAACAATGTGGAGTGGAAGCTTTCATAATGAGAAGAGTAAAAACTTTTGGGAACTTTTTTTTTCCTTTCTTGTGTTTTCCTCTACCAACTTAAGGATCAGATGAGGTTTCCATCAGTTGGATATGAGTTGACTGTGACATAATATTTATTATAAAACAACAGCTATGCTGAGCAGTTGAAATTTCTTACTTAACGGATTTGTTGTTGCATTGTCAAAATATATTTTATTCAGAATTTTATTTATAAAGAATTTTAACTTTCCCTTGGAAGGAAAAGAATGCAAGTTGAATTTGTGGAATGTAAACAAAGCACTGTTATTGCTATTGTTAAAATTGTATGTTTTTTGGAAAAATTCAGCTTGTGTTTCAGGTGTTCTTTCTGCTGGAAAGATAATGAAGTTTAAGAAACTCTATTCCAAGAATACACATATATATATAGTTTCTCTGTACTTTCTATTATAATATTTTTGCATATTTTTAAGAGCTGCAATATCTCAATTAATTATAGGAACTTGAAATTTGAAATAGACAAATAATCCTGAAACACAGGTAATCTTTTTTTCAGAAAAAAAAAATCATACTTCTCAGGACAGATTTTGAGGTAATAATAAAAAAAGTAGTTTGCCCTTCTTATATTTAGTAATATTACACTCATGTTTATAAACTTATTACATAGACAATGGCAATAGAACATGGTGGGGAATGGATCATGGAGAAACCTAGAAAACTTCTTAGAAGGAGATAATCTTTCCAGTGGACAGTGACCAGGATGTTTATTTTATGTCTTATGGTGGGACACAGGAATAGATAGGTACTCCTTGCAGGAAGGCTTATTAATTAATTATTGATGGGATTTCTGTGCTAGAAAGTTTAAAAAGTTGCATTTCATTAGGATCTTGGAGAAAAAAACCTGAAAATACTTTTCTTTTTCTAGGAAAAGGTTATAGTTCAAGTGTAAGGAAGCTAGTAACAAGAATGAGGGGGTGGAAGAAAGAAATAGTGGAGATAAAGAATATGGAGGATGGGAGGGAGACATGAAAGTTGAGATGTTTAAGTTACTAGACCTATATATATACTTTTTTTTTAATATAATGTTTCAGAGAAATATGAGGAGTTGATATTGGTATTGGGAGTGTCAGAAAGCTTTGAAGACACTTAGACAAGTAAGGGTGAAAAGATGATTTGATGGGAATGGAAGACCTACAGTTTGTAAAAAATAGGGAAAATAAATAGGAAAATAAATAGGAAAGGCAAGAGGTTCCAGTATGTGAGTACAAGAGAGTGAAGCTCCACTGTGTGTTCATGGAAGAAGAGAAGGAAACTACTTTTAGAACAGCCAAATTAAAATTTGAAATGTTTGTTCGATAGATAGAAACATTGCCTGTGAAGGAATTAACATTCAAGGACAAAATTTCACTGTGCCTGAAGAACAAACTGTGTGCTGAAAAACTTTCCCATATATTATATGGAATTAATACAATAGCTTTAATCCTCTTGTGACATCAAACAAGTGGTTTATTGTAAAGAGCATGGGTTTGGAAAGGCAGTCTCAATTTTTTTGCTAGATAAGAGAGAAAATGTTTGCTTGGCTTCCACTGCTATCTCAGCATCCAACAGAACTGGTCTAAGAGAAACCCTAAAATAACAAGAATAAAGCTTCTGTGAAAACTCACTATTCTGTATAAAATAAAAGGGTTTGGGTTTTTTTTTTTGTTTGTTTGTTTGGTTTTTTTTGGTTTTTTTTTGTTTTTTTGAGGAATAACTACATAAAAAATCCAACTAGATTCAATAGTATTGGATTCAGTAGATTTTTTTCTGCTGTAAGATTTTTTTCTGTATATTTTTTCCTGCTTGAAGGGTGTCAGCTATTTCACCTGCTTTCATTTGGTTTGGTTATCTCATTAATAATCTGTTTCTTCAAATGCTAATCAAGATCTGGAGAAAAAACCAAATTTCTCTGTGATGTGTTTCTTAATAGATAAATTTAAAATGCACAGTCTCTTCTCTAAACTCCTCTAATGAAGGGTTAATCTGAAAAGTCCAGTATTTAGAAGCATGGTCTGGAATTGCAGATATTCTTTAGATGCTAATTTCTCAGGGTGCAGGAACTCTTTGGAGAACTAAATCTTCAACCTAGCGAGCATAACAGTGTGTTTATGCTTCTTCATGGAGCACTTCCAAAGGGTAAAGAAGGTCCAAATTCCTGACTGACTGAACCCTTAGCAGAAGCCCCTGCAAATTACATTAGAATTTTACTTTATATTTCACTTAGCCTAAGTTAATTAAGTCTGTTTCAAAATAGGTGGGCAAGGAGAATTTATCCAGATTTCCATAGGCTGCTCTGGAAAACAAAGCAAATGTGGAGGTGTTTGAGGGTCCCAGGACGAGGGAAGAGGCAAGAATCTTGACTCCACGGTTCAGAAGGCTGATTTATTATTTTATGATATATATTGTATTAAAAGAAAATGATATACTAAAACTATACTAAAAGAATAGAAGAAAAGATTTCATCAGAAGGCTAGCAAGTAATAGAAAAGAATGAGTAATAAAATCTTGTGACTGCTCACAGCCTCAACACAGCTGGACTAGGATTGGTCATCAAGTAAAAACAATTCACATGCTGGATAAACAATTCTCCAAATCACATTCCAAAGCAGCAAAACATGGAGAAGCTGAAGCCTCCCAGCTTCTCAGGAGAAAAGATCCTGGCAAAAGGATTTTCCATAAAATATGTCTGCGACAAGCATATGCCAGCATTTGTGAGCTTCAGCAAGAAATTACCTATAGACAACTGATGGCACTGTCTACCTCAGATTTATATTTATCATATGACCAGAACCATAACTTACACAGCCTCTTAAGAGCTACTAGAGTGATCTAAAACTGTTCTCTGAAAATGTTCTGTTGGCAGAGTTCACTGCTAGAGCTGCAGGTAACATACAGTATTGGACGACATACTGATAAGTGGTAAAAAACATTGAATAGGACATTCCTGAAAAACAATAAAGTAATAATCACCCAAAAGTATTGTTTTTAGGTAATACCTATGTGTCATTTACAAATCTATACTCAGCTTATGCTAGAGCTGTGGCTGTAAAAATCCCATTGATCTTCATGGTACAAATTCTAAATAGTTACAGGGTTTTTATACATATATATACACATACATACATACATATATATATATATATGTATATGTATATATAGATAGATATTTAATTTTTTAATAGTGATTACATGCTTTCCCTTATAAAAATATTAATGTAAATTTAATGTCTTAAAACCTATCCTTAGTCAAAGGAGTTTTATAGTAGCTAGCAAAAGAACTTTCTAGATGGTTAGCACTGATTTGTTTAATTCATACTGGAAAAACACAGACATTCCAAGGGTTGAAACCATGACAGTTTTGTTAGTTTAAATTAACAGCCAGACATTTCACAGTGTGATCTCTGGCAAAATAATGGATGGATTGATGCAGGACTCTATTTATAAAAACTTAAAGGACAGTAATATAATTAAAGCATTAAATTTCCTAAGAAATGGCTTTTTAGTCAGGCAGTAAATCCCATGAAAACCAAAAGGCTAAAAGTCAAGAGGGAGTATGTTGAGAATGTTACATTATTCTGTTTATATTTTAAATGTTGAGGATAACTAAAATGGAAACAGTTTACAAAGAGTTCTATATTTTTTCATCACTAGGAAACAGTGAAATCAAGACTGAATGTATTTCTGAAAGAAAATGTCTTGCCCACACCCAAGCATGAAGCTGGAACTAGTGCATGAACATCAGCTGGTGTGAAATAGGTTAGAGTACACAGTTAAAATGGGCCTTGCTAGATTTAAAAGGCTGTAGTCTGTGAAAGAGAAGCATTGCCATACCTAGCTGGGAACACAGTAAATCAATTCCCTTTGTACTCTTTATATAGTAACCAACAGTTCTGCTTCAGTCTTGTGTTAAATTATTTCCATGACAATTCTTTTATGTTGGAGTAAGTTAAATGGTGAAAGTATGTGCTTGAAGAGAATACTCAAAATGTATGTATGTTTAAAAAAAAAAGGTAGCCCTGAGAATTTTGACTTTTTATGTTTGATTTGCAGTGGGAATCCAGCTTTTTATTGTAGTAGGTACTAAACCAGTGATTTTCTTGTAAGCTGAGCTGAATTTCATTACATCAAAAATGGAAATTTCAGATCTGAACTGCAAAGTTATTATTTGTAATGGTGCAAGAAGTACAATGAACACAGAATGTCTTTCACATCTTGGGTATTCTGTATGCTAGAGATGACATTATGAAATTTTTTTTGCAAGCCCATTGGGTTTGATGTAGAGTCACTGGGGGAGAAGAAAACACAGAGGCCTATGAAGTAATTTCTGACACAGTGCTTTTCTTAGTTGAAACACATTTTAAAGCTAATACTTGGCTTCATTGTGCTGTTGAAGTAGCACTGCTGTTCAAGTGATGCTGAGGTGTTTACTGTCACAGCAACAGTCAAAGGCAAAAGCTGCCAGTGTCTCCAGCACGTGCTTAGATGTTCTTTAGCCTAGGCAGTGCTGAGCAGCTCAGTGCCTTCCTCATGCCTCAGCCTTGCTGGGACTCACAAAAAAGGCACTTGAGTTCCCACCTCAGCCACAGAAAAGGCTTGATGGAATCCCCTGGAAAAGCTCTGCTGAAAGCATGCCTGGAAGGTGCAGGGTAAGAGGTTCCTGCTGCACGTGGGAGACACAGTTTGATTCCCCTTTGACAAGGTGGATTGTAGCCCTTGTCTCCATGCAGACAAGAGAGTGCCCTCCCTCTTTGCCACACAGGAGGTTCTGCTTTGCAGTCTCTCTTTGTGTGGCTCTTCACACCCATTGCTGACTGGGAGTCTCTCTTTCTTTACTTACCGAGTCATACAAGGCAATTGCCCTTCCTGGATTGAAGAAAAAGAAAGAAAGCTCCCATGAATTTATGTCCTTAAGTCCTAAAGCTGATTTATGTCCAGCATTCATTAACAGCATGAGCAGGGCTGCTGGGCATCCTTGCACAGCTGCTCAGGAATGCTGTGCATTACCACACCGAGCTCCAGCCCCTCATCCTGAACTCCTCACTGTTTCTGGGCATGGGGTAAGGAGCACTAAACACTTGATTCTTTGCTGTGGCTTCCAGTCACTGTAATGGCAATGCCAACAGATGAATGCTGCTGTGAACCTGGTCCTGTAACCCGTGTTGCTTTCATCTGATCATCTGCTACAGGTCATAGAAATTCCCATTGGACCACTTGGGAATAAATATCATAAGATACACATTATAACCCAGCAGACCATAGCAATTGCATATAAAACATTATAGCATATCATTAAAACGTTTACAGCTAATTAGTTTAAAGCAATAGAATACCATAATTATCATCCACTAAATAATTTGTATTAATTACTTAGAGGATTAATTAGTTTGCTTCTGAAGCACTTTGATGATGGAAAGCAAAGAGTAACTGCCACGTACCATGACCTGTGTTCCCTTACAACTGAATACAACATATTGCCTAAAATGTGTCTTTTTGTTTATACAAAACTTGTATTTCATTAGGCCAGTATGTGGCAGCATTATTGACTGGATGTGACAGGATTTTGTTGCTATGAAACCCATTCAGACAAGTGGCCCTTTCTCCAATCTAAATGAGTGATTGCAGCTCTCCTATAGGGAGATCTAAGACTTGGAGGAGAATGCAGTTAAGATTCATCATGCATAGGGAGTGAAATTCTTCCCTGTACATTGATCTGTAATATATTTTTATATGCATACTAGCATTAAGAATCTAATTGCTACATACTGAGAGCAAAATTTGCCCCTGAAAAAATTAGCTGTAACTAGTTCAAAGGTGCTGTTCAGGAATCCCTGTAGTTCTTGTGCCTCAAAACGCCCCACATTAAAGTTCCTGATTTTGTAAAATACCGAATGCCAAGATTTTCTAATTATCTTAGTGGGAGCAGTAGCTGCTTTTCAAACCTCTGAATCTAACATCCTTTGCATAAACTCTGAATTTATCTAGTATGAAACAGAAATCTTTCTGTGTGAGAGATCTATTAGCTCATCAGTGCTTCTTAGCAGGTATGCAAGACTGTGCAGAACTAAAATAACAAAATAATGATAGGGTTTTTTGTATTCCATAGAGAGTTCTGAATGTTAGATATCTGTAAGGGTTTGTATGTTGGTCTCTAATCTAAATGCTGTAATTTTCTGAAAACTGAAAAAAATCTGAATTGTCCCTTCCATAAATGGAAAAAAAAATCTAGTAATTAAACCTCATTGTACATGATGGCAAATTTACTGCATGAATATGAATGGATGATTAATGGAGTTAAACCAAGAAATGATAAGGAAAATCCTGTGATAAATCCCTAACGTCACAGCACTGGCAGACATTTATATCTAGATATTGCAACAGTCTTGATCAGTTCATTGTCAAGAGACAAAAGCCAACTGCACTATAGTCTTAGACATGAAGAGTCAGCAAGTGACCTTCAGCTCCTTTAAATATTTTTAGAGCAATTATGTTAATACTTGTTCTTAAGCACCAAAAGCCTTTATGAGTTTCATTTATCCTTTCTAGAATTATGTCAAAGTGCACCAAAAGTACATTAACTACAGACAAGTGATGAGCTATTCAGCAGGATCTTAAACCTTAGTGAAGAAGAGGTTTAATAAGCTGAATATGATGTTGGTATTATAATGCCTACAATCCTTAAATATTTCTTTCAATTTCCTTAAGTTTTGGGGTGAAAGAGATTAAAGAAGGGCCCAGTGTTGGCATAGCATGTTTCTGAGTTATGTAGCAGTTGCAACTGTATTTATTTTTTCAAGTGAAAGCATACTGCTCATTTAGTGGGAGTTATGATTTTACTTATAGACTTTCTGTAACTCTGAGGAATTAATTAAAAAAATGTTTGTAACCTTTTGAAATTCCACATGTTCTACCATGTATGAGGACTAAACCTTAAATGTATTCCTTGCTCTTGCCTAGTTTCAAGAAGGGTTGGTTATTTATTCTAGAAGTTTATGCATACTTAAATGGTGATGGATAGGGCCAGGTTTGGACTTGATGATCCTGATGGCTCCCTTCCAACTCAGCATATTCTCTGATCCTGTGATAACATAGTTATCAAAAAATACATACTAAATATCTGTCTAGAGAGTATGTTAGCAGTCACAGCCTAAGTTCAATGCAGCTAAACCATCTACCATATACTTTTAAAGTTATTAATACTTCTGGGTTGGAAGGGACTTTTAAAGGTGAGCTAGTTCCAACCCACCTGCAATGAGCAGGGGCATCTTCACCTAGGTCAGGTTGCTCAAATTAGCTAAAATTTCATTTTGTTTGCAGTTTTCTCATCACAGAAGCTTTTGCAGTGCCTTTGTTTGAACCAGATGTCAGAAGCATAGCTGGTTGTGAAAAATTCTGCTACGCTATCCCAGATCAGCCCAGCTTGGCAAGAGTTTCCTTCACCTTCTATTTAAACAGCCTTGGGTCTGGAAACCTTGGTCTCCCAGGTGAGGAGAAATAGGAAAAATATCCCTACCAACAACTTGTTCTGAGATCTTCCTCAGTGGCCTATACCTTTGCAATCCTCACAGACAGACTTTGGAAATTCCCACTCTGACCAGAGGATGCAGGACTCTCCTCTTCATCTTTCCTCCTACCACCCCTCCCCTATTCTGATTTGAGCCTGGAAGCTGCCAGGTTATTTTTGAAGAGCAGCAGGTCTCCACTCTGTATGGCAAAGCCGCCCTAGGTGGAGAGGTCACAGCTGAAAGTCCTTGCACATCCATTAGGGGTTCTCACATGTGGCTTTTGGGGCATTTTCCATTTTTTTTCAAATGATAGACACCGGTCAAGTTCTGCCTCTGTTCCAAAGGCAGCAGCATCTCCAGAACTGGGCTCTCTCTAATTAACATTTGGTGGCAGTTTCCACAGTGAGATCCAGAACTGAACAGGGCTGAGGATGAGCTTTTTCAGAAGAGCTGTTTCTGGCAAGGACTTATTTGCTTGTAGTGGAAAAGAAAGTTGGACCAGGTTCTGCCTCTGGTGTGACAATCCCCTGAGTAAAATAAATATGTCTTCAAGACTCTCAGTTTGATATTATCAATAAGAATTTAATTGGCTTTTATAATAGGTCATAAAGAAGGAAACTACTTCTCATATTAGCAAGGTTCCTGCTATCTGAAGCATTACAGGTGTTGCAGGGAGAGTGATAACAAACCTGGTGGACAAAGATTTTTTTGGAGACTGCCTGTAACTTCTGCTGAGGAGGCAGAGATAGTGTAAATCGTATCTCTGAGTCACACAACTGCTGAATGTAAATCAGCATTACTACCTCATTCTTCAGCATGATGTCTTTAATTGTGAAGCTGGAAGATTAATTTACAGTCTGGAAAACAGCCCAATTTTCAGGAGAAGCATTTGTATTAAATGATCAATGCAACACTGAAAAAGTGAGTATGCATAACCCATGAATCTTTTTTTGAGCCAAGAAAAAAAGCAAATGCTTTAGCCATGGACAGCAACGAATTTTATTTCCTTAGCCTCCTGGATACATTGAGATTGTGATGTTATTTAAGTGTTACATCATTGTATTTGATGTCAAGTTCATTGATATTAATTTTTGTTGACTCAACAAACAAAAAGGGCAGTGTTTTAAATATTAAGCTATGTTAAGAGCTGGACGGTATTATTTTATTTCTTGTCTTGAGCCTTGCAAGCATACAAGTTGTATTCTTATTCACTTAAATATTATTAAAATGTTTCTTTTCCTTTTGTGAATCCCCAACAGGACAAAGTCAAGATAGATCAACAATTACACGTATTTTCTTTTGAGAATTAGTTGCAGTAATCTTTCTGTTTGGTCCTGTTCATAACTACATCTCCTGAATGCCGTTCTTACTGTGATTAAAACACATTAAAATAATACCACATATGTATCCACATATGCTAACCATGAGAATGGAAATAGGGAACATAAGTAATAAAACCAAGGAAAATGTTTTGGGTTTTTTTTTTTCCCTTTTAGAAAGCAGAGCAAATATCAGGAGCCACCTGAAAGGCTCTTTCATATCAGTGTTTCCTTGGTCAGCCAAGCCTATATTGTATGCTAAGTGTGTTGTTTCAGGAGATGTGGAATAGAAACAAACAGCAGCTGAAGAGCAGGAGCTGTTGATGAGACCATCCTTCCAATCATCTGCTGGTAGTTTGGTGAGACATCGTTCCCTTGGCACATTAGCATAGCAGTGTTTTAACATAGAGTCTTCACTTTTAGGCATTCCACGGATAGGAAAGTTCCCGACCATAGTTTGGAAGATATTTCTCAGTATTTCCAGAAATGCTTTCATTATATTCTGCATAAATGGCACCAAACAAAGATGACACTTGTGTTGCCACCTTCAGGTTGCCATTTAAGTGGCTGGAGGGTTTTAACAGTGAGGATAACATGATCTTCATGTGTGGTAGGCAGGACAACATCTGTCTTATTTTCCCTGATTCTTTCCCAATGCTGTAAGCTCAAAGGTTTTGTGATGTTGTTCATTATGTCCATGAAATTTACAGAAAATGGGATTCCAAAAAGTTTTAACTTCTAGCTTAGGCAACTATATGAATTGACCTGCTTTTTTAAATTGATTCAGATTTTTCCACTTTTTGGCCACCAGAAAATGGGCTTTATAAGTATTTGCAAGGAGTAAGTAATAGATATTTGACACTGCTGAATAATTGTTCAAAGCCTTTTACTGTTATTTTTGGAGTGGAGGTAAATCATACAAGTCACACTGCATTGCTGCCTGGGGAATTCTAGGTTCATCTCAGAGAACAGCTTTTCAAACATTAATGTTTGGATTTTGACATTAGACTGCTTAATGAAAAGAATTGGCACAAAAGAATTGGCAATCTGGATTACCTTTTATTATGTGTTGACATTTTTCTTGATTACTTTTTTGCTTTAGACACTAAATACACATATAATTTATTTTCCCGATAGCATCTGTGTTTTCTCTTTGTTAGGCCCTTGAAGGCTGCTGGATCAGAGAAAGCTCAAGTTTTCTCAGCATTCCAATTGCAGAACATGAGGAAAGGAAATTGGCTTGAGTTGCTATCAGGTGAGGCCCAGACCTGCACTTCACCTCAGTACAGACATCCTTGTGTTTCCATCCCACTAACACTGCTGCAGTCATATCAGACACATTAAATGACATCAGAAATGGTTTGGGAAAAAGGAATTCAAGAGACTTGTTCCCTGTTCTGTGATGTTCATACAGGGAAATAAAATAGTCTGTACCAAACTCTTACCAGTCAATATGCAACACTGGCTTTTTCTGCAAAGAACACAGCATCAGACATGTCGGGCCATGTACTGAAACCCATCACTATTTCTCAAGTGCTTTCATTAGTTTCAAAGTAACTAGCTGATATTGTAGTGTTATAGACTCCTTTTGCACTATGTTTTTTTTGTACAATGTTAATACTTATTTTCCTTTACAAGTTCAGGATTTTATAGATCAGTGGTCTGCTCTAATCAATCCTTCCCACATTTTCCCATGTCTTTCAGTTACTCCTCAGTCATGCTTTGCACTCTACTTCCTCTCAGTTCCCCTTTGCAATTTAGTCCTCTTAGCTGTAAAAATTCTTCTTGTGCTAACATTCTTCAGCGTTTCCATGTATTGAGAAAGAACACTGGGACGTGACAAGCTCTAAACCAATTTATTTTTAACTTGTTAAACATACTGTTACTTGTTTCAGTTTTGCCTTCCATGTCTGCAGTCACCCTCTCTGAAGTTTCTTCAATCACCACATAAGCAAGGCCCATTTGCCACATTGTCAAAAACCTGAAATCATACAGGCCCCATTTAATTATTTTCTGAATATTTCCCTAAATTTAGGTATCCTGAATAACAGCTAACATGAGCTTCATTGTATAAGCTTTTTTGCAGCCTTCTGGCTTGCAGGGTATTCCTGATAAGTGTTTTTTTAATCTCCTTCATCTATGCACATACTGTGTGTCTTGTCGTTTCCAGACTGGGGATGTTTGCTCTGTTTGACTTGCTCCAAAAAAAGTGTTTTATGGGATTTTTAGTTTACTTTTAATATGTAGGGATTAATAATTTTTATGATGTAAGGATACTTGTCTGTGTGTCCTCAAATATATTTTTATCTGCAGTTGTCTGTTCAGTATATTCTTATGTATCTCTATACAAAACCACTAAAATGATGTTCTGGATTTCATTATTGCTGCAACTGCAAAGACAGCTACCTGACAAAGTTTAAGAGAATGAATCCTTCACTATTCTTAACCCTAAAATAATATTAATTATTTCTATAATAATGTGAGTGATGTCCCCATGAGTTGGGCCTATACGCCTGGCAAGTAATTCCAGCCAGTGACAATCCTATCAAATGAAATAATGAGGAGTCCTTATTCATATTCTTCCAGGAATGAGTCAGATGTCTGGCCTTGCTTCCAGTTGCTTTTCCTAAACTTCCATAGAAAAAAGATAATGTATATACTGCAAGACAAACAATTATCCTGTTTCTTCAAGGTTCCATATTTTTGTTTGAAAATTTCATTAGAAACGTATGAGATTTTTTCATGATGATGATTAACTATCTCCAAGTTTTGGACATGGTCACTGTGTGTTTTTAATAGTTACAACTATTCTACAGAACAGGACTTTATTACTTGGATATTAGAATTGTACTTAGAAACTAAAGAAACATGAGAGATAAAATGTGTCTAATGCACAGAAGTGGGAATAACCTTTTCAAATTATTTTACTATCTACTGTAATAAAATAAATTATAATAGCCTTTGAAAATTATAGTGGATTTCCTACATTTCTAAGAATTCTGCTATGGTTTGATAGAAAAACCTTTTTGTTCCTCTGCAAGATGTAAATGCAGTTTCCACAGGGTCACTGGGAGTTTCTGTGGGCTGCCAGGGGAGGACAAGAGCTGGTATAGCCAGTTAGGAAATTTTATTGTCCTTGTGCTGTCAGGGCAGCAAAAACTCTGATACACAACAATGACTGCACTCCACTTTTGAGGAAAATAGTCAGCTAAAGCCCTGTATGCAAAGCAGAGCTGCAAAGTCTGTCTGCTGCCTGAGGTCTCCTTGTTGGAAACCAATTTTGCTTTTGCCCTTTCAGACTTGTGTGGTACACGTAGGTGTAGACTTCAACTAAACTGGGCTCTGAGGTGTCATCCTGCCTGCTAGGGAAACTACCCCAAATCAGAAGTGTGCTTCCTAGCAGAGGTGGCTCAGACCAAGCAGCAATGCCTCAAAAAATGCTCAGCCAGCACCCAAGGCCATTTTACAGTCAATGTGATTACCCAGTGTCGCCACATTTCTCTTCCCAGGGAAAAGCAAGGCACAAATCTTCCCAAGGATTTCTGAGACTCACATTCTCTGAACCTCAGAGAAAGGGAAAACACAATTCTTATCTCACTTGCTGTGCCTGTGTTGTGCCACAGCAGAATGCAATGTGGAGATGGTTCACCCACAGTGATGGGGTTCTGTTCCCTTGGCCTGTCAGGGCCAGGTGTGTGTGTGTGTGTGTGGGGACTGTGGGTGACAGCCACGAGAGTCAGTGCAGTGTGAGCAGGGTGAGTGCTTGGCAGATTCAGTTCAGATGAAATGTAATATAATGTAACATAGTATAGAATAATATAGTATAATAAAGTAATTAATTAGCCTTGTGATAAGATAAAGTCAGATGCATCATTCCTCCCTTCCACGGGGGCTGTCCTGATTCCATTACCCTGATTTGGGTTTAGTACAGCAGTTCATCTGCATGGACATGTGCCAGAGCCACAACAAAAAACCCTTATCTCTTTCCCTAAAATAGACCAGACACAGCCTGGATGTATTCACCTGACATCAGTGGTGAATATGTTGTTTTAAAGAGCTGAGAAGGCATGAGGGGCACACACTAGCAAGCTTTTTATCTTTGCACACTATAAATGCTTGCAGCTTAAATGCATCTTCTTGAGTGTTTGCATGCTCTCTGGACTTGCAATTTGACCTGGATAAAATCTATCACCTAGAACTGGCAAACATTTGTTCTGCTTTGCATCTTTAAACTCCATTGACATAACTGTGCTGCACTGCAGCTGGTACAATTTTACATGCCATAAGTCAGTGTGCAGCTTGTCTTGATGTCTGTCTACAGGCATAATATTTCCTACCTGATTATCACCTACAGTATAATTGTTTAATCCAGGGCCTCTCAAGATTCCCATCTGTTAGATGGATACTGGGTAGTGGAAGGTATATTAGCTGTATGGTGTAGATGAATCTTTGCCCCAAACCATCCAGAAAAGCACTGGTTTGTGAGTAATACTGTTTTATGTTGTTCAGGTCATATGCTAATAAATAATGGTAAATAATTTCTGATTATATCAATAAAATTAGAGTAATAGAATGAATATGATTTCTAGTAATAATTTGATTTTTAAAAATATATTTATTTTGTGGTGATTAATATATATCATCCAGAATCTTTTTATTTCCATGATGCAACTCTGCCATTCTGTTGCTTACTTTTTGAATTTTATCTACTTTGCCCCACATTTATCTGTTTTTTCCAGTTCTACCAGCTTATATCCAGCAAATGAAAAAGTGGACCAAAGATAACTTGTGAAACTGTGTAAAAATTTTGTATTTATGTTTAAGGAAAATGAATTCCTGTGGCCCATTTGGAATCTTTGCACAAAATAAAACAAGAAAAAAAGAAACTACCAGAAACCAAAAGCCCTGCATGTTTTATTGAAGTGCTTTAGCTGTCAGGTGTGCAACTGTATGTTATAGGTCCATTCACAGTAATGTTAAATGGAAATCATGCTTCAGTCATGTGGATGGGTAGATCCAGATTCTCTGTCACTTTAGCCATGAAGATCTGCACGAAGCTGACATGCTGGGAACCCCTCTGGGTGGATCACTGGCTCAACACACACTTTTTATCATGTTTTCAGTTATGTTTTCTATTGCTGCAATTGTCACAACCACCAATAAAAAAGTTTTAACATTGCCTGCCTTTGAATAGCAATACATGATATTTCAAGAAGCTTTCTATAGAGCTAAGATTCCTGCTTAGGATAGAGAAACAATTCTTTTTAGTTCCACAATTAAGGATTTGTAACAAGACTACCACCTTTTTACAGTTTATGCAAGTAAGTTTTCTAAATTAATATTGAAAAGAGCAAGGGAATGTATTATGAGGGCAAACTAGACTTCATCTTATGGCTGTTGCCTGGGTGAAATATTTCCAGTAAATCACAGTCTTTATGCTGTCCTTGGATCTTCTGGAGTCTCAGCTGCCACAGCTGTATAATGTACATTGATTTCTCGTTGGTATTCAGAAAGAGAGAAAGCTGTTTAATCATTTGGTTTCTGACTTGCTAATAAAAAACTGTCTTCTTTAATAAGTTTATTTTAGATAAAGCTACAGTCTCTGCCACAATTTGACATACTTTCTTCGGTTTTTTAAAGTAACAAATGATGCTGAGGATGAGACAATATCACTGTAATTTCTTCTTACCAAGTGGATGCCTTTGTGATTTGCAGAGTTTTTCAACACTCAGAGAATGAAAGCTATTTAATCATTCTCCATATGAATTATAAATAAAGTTTTACAATTGTCCCACACGGAGGGAAATGAAAGGGAAGAAAAGGACAGAGACTTCTTCTCATTGTAAGGAAACCGCTTCTAATAGTGCCATGCCTATACCCAAATGAACATCTTTTATATCACTAACAGTTTTCCACCCATCACATCTCATTGATATTCTGCTTCATTAAAGTCTCATGATAGAAATGTTATTAATATGCAGAGGCAGTTTTATATCAGATTGGGGAAAAAAAACCTCAACCCAAGTCTAATAATATAATTACTGATGTTGTATGATGGGAAATCACTAATGTGATTAGAAGTGCCTGACAGATTATAGAAAGAGATTTGATAAAGTCCACCTGGGTTTGGAGAAGTCAATTGAACCAAGTCTCAGCTACTGAAGGGAAAAGGGAATGAAGGAAGCAGCAGGGTTGGACTGCAATCAGAAGAGCATAAACCAGTGTCTTTTACTGGGTCTAAAGCTGGCTTGCTCTTTGTAACCAGACTGCTCTGTGCATTAAAGATGTTGTTCAAGTTTAGCACTTGGTTCCTGTGTGATTTGACACAGGCAGGCAGCCAGAACAACCACAAAGCCATGGCTGAAATACAAAGAGTAAATTTATTTCATTGCCTTGCTAACTGGAGGATCCTGAAGCAACAGGGAATGTTGGCACCACCAAGCTCAGTCCAATCCTGACAGGAGCAGGACTATCTGCTATCATGATATTTTCCATCATGAGACTTTGCTGTTTGCACCCATTCATCAGGAGCCCATGCTGTGATCTCCCCTGAGCTTTTTATGATCTCCAAGATTTCTCTTCCAAACCAAGGAGCTTGAGTATGTCTGTGAGAGCACGTCCAGGTCTCTCCAAACACCTATGTTATCTCTAAACAGAGATTCTGCTTCTAAAACAGAGCATAAACAGCAGGGGACATAATAGATGGGGTTTGATATATAGTAAGAAGCCATTGCTGTCTTTGAAAATCAAAAAACCTACCCAGTGTAACTGGCTTTTTGAAAGCAAAATTCAGCCTTTCACTTTATCATGGCCTGTGAGGGTTTTTTCCTCCCCAGCTTGCTGTAAGTATCCAGTACTGCATTGATGTGACCTTGTAACTGTTGACTTTGGATTAGTTATGGAATAGCTCCCAGTTTTGTAAAAATTTGCATACAGGATACAGGAAGAAGAGTATTATACAAAAAACTACAGCAGTGTTTCAGTCATCTGTTTAAGAAAAGCTTGCCTTTGATAGAACACTTTCCTCTGCAGAGAATGAATGTGCTGTGTTGGGACCCAGGACATTGCTCTGGCTGCCCTGGAGGACTCCAGACCCTGGCAGGGGGCTCAGAGACCTTGGCACAGAGTCACAAACACCTGTGCCTTTGATTTTAGCCCATGGAAACAATTCCCAACTCTGTGTGAGGAGTTACAAGCCACAAGGGTTTGAGTAGAATGAGAGTGAATTTGTCACAGGGTGGAAAAGTAGTATTTTGGGGTTTTAGAATGGGAGTTCAAGAGGCAAGGTGGAGGAATCTGGGCATGTCCTGTCCTTCTCCTTCTCCTTGTCCTCCATCTTCTGCTGTGATGGTGGCACTTCTGGATTGGTTTAGGGTAGAGACAGACTGTCTAACAGAGGTGATGGCTATTGGAAAATTATTGTAAATAAAGCACAGGTGGTTCTTAGTATAAAAAGCCAACACCACCCCAAGGGCAGGGACTGTGCCACAGCCCAACCTGCTGGACAGATCTCAGCAGGTCAGAGAAGGAATGGAACAGATGAGAGAAAATAAACAGCCTTGAAAAGCAGAACCAATGAATCTCAACTTCTTCTTCAGTTGCAGGGCTGGGATAAAAAGAGACTTTCTAACACCTCGGGGGTCATCTCAACCACAGAAACCTGAGAGTGCTACTCCACTTAAGCCCTGTTTGTACTTCTTATCTACAAAGAAGAATAGGTTTCATACATCTGATCAAAGAACTTCCTCTTGTTTCAGAATTCTGAAATCTAAAAGATATAATGTGTATTATGTTCCTGTATTTAAATATTTGCTTCACCTAGTTGGTCTGGTTGCAATTGCAGAAGGTAAGCAAAAATCACTAGATTTTTTTAACCCAGTCTCATCATTTACTATCACATGACTGTTGTTAAATTCCAAATTATCATTGAATCACAGAATGCTTTGGGTTTGAAGGGACCTTTAAGACCATCTAGTTCCAAATTTCCTGCCATGGGGAGGGGCACCTTCCACTAGATCAGGTTGCTCAGCACCCATCCATCCTGGCCTTGGACATTTCAGACATGGAGCATCCACAGCTTTTCTGGGTAACTTGTGCCAGTGCCTCACAGCTGTGGGGGGATAGAAGGTAAGAAAATAAAGATAGTGCAGAAGGCAATCTCACCCCTGAGGAGGTGCAGCTGTACTGATCACCAAAGATGAGGAACAGGCCTGCCCTTAGCAGGCCACAGCTGTGTCCAATCAGAAGATGAGTGCTATAAAAAGTGGGTTAGCTGGGTGAGGAGAGAGCTGCAGTTTGTTGGTTGTGCTGTGAGGAGTTGCTCATGAGAACTCATGAAGACAGTATGGAGCTTTTTGCAATAAGAAGACAACACACAGTAAATAATGTCTTCCTAGTATCTGATATAATCCAACACTCCTTCAGTTTGAAGCCAACCCCCTGCGTTCTGTCACTCGATGCTGTTGTAAGAAGTCCCTCTCCAGCTCTCTTAGAGCCCCTTTAGGTACTCAAAGGTGCTGTCAGGTCTCTGCAGATGATGAAGTCTCTCCTTGTGTTTTCCTTCTGCTGATGCTGATTCCACTGTCACTTGATCTTGGCTAAGTGGTTCTTTGCTCTCAGTGGTCTCTGAGCTTTAAAGTTATTCTGCTTTCTTCTCTAATGTAAAATTTTCCTCTTAACTCTCAGCTTGGTGGCTGGAGTAGGAAATGCCCTTTCACAGCTGGAAAAGAATTCACATGAGCGAGCAAGGGCCCAAACTTGAAAGTGAAAAGAGTGGTTTGCCTTCAAATCCTGGAGACCCCAAAGCTTATTTCCTCCCAAACCAGAAAAAGTTAAAAGGAATCAAACTCTTTAGGTAAGCCTCTGTTCCCTGAGACTCTGTTGACAAATGATTCCTAAAACATGATTTTGCAAATATAGTGCAGAAATACAACATGACTATATAAAGCAATTATTTTGCTGAAAATTGGTATTTATACCACTGTGAGATGTATGTAATAACCGGGGTTCATATCCACGCCTAGAGACAAACTTTATGCACTGCAGATTAGGGGACAAGGAAGAAAAATGGTAGTTCAGACAAACTTAAAAAATTTCTTAATTCTTTGGATGTCTTCAGCCTGTGGGAACTATGTCAAATCCCCTGAGTACAGCATTTTGAAATGTGTGACAGACTGTAAAGCCACAAAAAGGTTTTTTTTTATCCATTCAATAAAACCTGAGGATTAATTCCTTTCATGTTTCCTGCATGAGCATGTATTATGGAATTAATATCATCAGAGGCAGATACCTGTTTCCTTTCATCCTGCTGCCAGGCTCGCTTCAAACAGCCTCGCTCTGTCTTCTTGAGGACCTCTTCACAGGTATTCAAAAGCTGCTGCTCAGTGCTCCAAGAAGCTGGCTCTTCTCCAGGTGCTGGGTGGCAGCACTGCCCTGCTGCCACTGCCACCCTCGGCTGTTCCCTCCTTTGGAGCCATTGCTGAGCTCCACAATCCCTTCCTCAGCCCTGGAGGAGGCGACTGAGCTCTGGTCATGACAGGGACCAGGAGAGGTCACAGAACAGCTCCTGAGGCACCCCTTGGACACACAGATCCCTGCCAGGTGGAGAATGAACGTTGCTGCTGTCCAAACCCTCCAGCCAAGCAGATTTTTTACTCATCAGTTGAGACAGACTCTCTCGGTTGGTTGCAGTTCATTGCAGCCCCAAGACACGTGAAAAGTCTCTGTTCCAGCCCGCACGTTTGAAGGAGTCAGAGCTCTTCATTTCTCGGTCTCAGAGTTGTTTATTGTTTCTTATCTATAAAATTCTTTCTCCTGCCCTGCTGAGGTCCATTCAGCAAGACAGCCCAAGGCACTCTGCCTGCCCCAGGGCAGTGTTATGTCTTTATACTAAAAACTACGTCTACAATACTTACAATTAGTTCCCAATACCTATCACCTTTGTTAGACAGTGAGCTTCTACTCTAAACCAATCCAAAAGTGCCAACATCACAGCAGAAGATGGAGGCCAAGAAGAAGAAAGGCTGGACGTGCCCAAGTCCCTCCATCTTGTTCCCAAAACCCCTATTCTAAAAACCCCAAAATCTACTTTTTCACCTAGTGATAATTTTATTATTACACTACTTAAACGTCTGTGGCTTTCAGGTCTTCATACAAAGCTGGTACTTTGCTCCATGGGTCATAATCAAACCCCCAGGTGTTCTGGGCTGTGTGCCAGGGTCTCTGAGCCCCTGGCAGGGGCCCCAGCAGCTCTGGACACCCAGAGGGATGCACTGAGTTCCAACAAGACTCTACAGACCATAATGTTCTAACTGGGTTACAAGTCTGTAGTGGGAGACAGTGTCAAAGCTCTTGCTAAAGCCAGGCTTTTCAGGCATGATTTACCTGTGATAAATCCATGCTGACTCTCCCTGATCACATTCTGTCTCTTGATGTGCCCAGAACTCTGCTTCAAAGGCCTTGCTTCATGACACCCTGCCAGCATTCAGCACCATCCAGGAAGAAACTCTTTATTACAAGCAAAAATCAGTCAGATGCTTAAAAGATCTAGGTGTCATGTAACGTGTTTTATAGCATTTTACAGGAAATATATCTATAATTCTTTACTTTTTTTTTGATACTTCAATAATGCAGGTGCTTAATGTATGATATTTTCTGGTCCAATAGCAGTAATGAAAGGTAGGTAATTGAAGTGGTATAATATGCCATTTGTCACTATAAAAGCTTTATAATTTTCATGTCTGGGAATCTCATGTATGGGCTCTCACACCAAACAAGCAGATGCCTTCCTGCTGGAGACAGGGTCAGAGTTTGCATTGCAATCCTGAGGGTGGACATGGGTGCCCTACTCAGTGCCATCTGGCTTCTGAATGGTATTTACCTAGCTTCTCTTTTTTATTGATATTTTCCAGACAGCAAACATAACTGAAAGTTCTATCCCTGTGACTCCAAGATTCTGTGGATGAATGTCAGTCTGATTCAAAAATTCTCTGTGCCTCACTGCTTTGCAGCTTTTGAAGTGCAAGGAAGGTCTGTGGTCTTTGAGGCATGTAATTTCATCCTCCACTTTTTAAAATTAATTTCTGCCATTGGAAGATGAAGCAGTTATTTTCTTATTGTCTTTCCCAGTAAGTATTAAAGCACTGTTTGTGCCTTTAAGACTGTGACCTAAAAGCCCAAATAATAAAATTCAATTATCTTTCTTGTGGTAAGTCAACAGAGGGTAAATCCAGATGGTAGTTTAGCCCAGTTCCAGGTATGCTGTCAGTTGGAATGGTGGTGGCTGGAATGGTTTCCTGATGCAAGTTTCATGGCATGTGCCTCCACTGTGGCCTCCTTCTCCAAGTGTGATCATTGTTCCCCACATGCGAGATAGGGAGCTCTGGATTTCCCAGTGTTTGCCTCTGTCCCAAGGGCAGAGTCATCACAGGGCTCCATAAAGAATGCAGCCTTCAGTGGCAGAGATTGAGCCTTTGGTATTTGCTTTTGCACTAATATTGATGGTGAGTGGTCTAAAATGTACTTCTGAAACAAGGCAGTCAGGGTCAATGCTTTTTTTTTACTAAATTGTATATAGATATTTGTGCCATTTTTCTATCCGTATGCTGTCTAAAATGAGCTGAGGAAAGATGTGGGTACTTTGGCAGTTTTTCATTGTGGAGATAAACACTTTATAGACCTATTACTAACTCAGTTGCTCTTTTTTTTTTTTTTTTCCAATGTAAGTTAATAATAAAACCTGTGTTTCCCAGATTTACATGTTTTCTGTAGAATATAATCTACTGGCATGTCCTGCCAGGATACCTAAAATACACCACTTTTACCTCTTACAATGCCCTAAATTAATGTCTGCCATATATCCCTTACAAATATTAATTGGTTTTACTCCAAGGATGAATTTAGCTGCTCAGTCCTGAAACAAGCCAGTTCTTCATCTGAATGGATGAAGAACTTGAATGCTGGCCAGTGCCTGATGGCTGAAAGGCAAATGAAACTTTCCCTCATAAAACTGTTCAGCGGTATCATAGGTTGACTGGGAAAAAATAATGTATTTTCCTATGCCCATTTGAGTTACTGATAATTATTTTCAGATTCAGAATGGAAGCATAAATTGTCAAAGCAAATTACAAGGTGAGAATGCTGATTTTATGTTAAGTCCTTTCTGAGAGAGGACTGGGGGGAATTGGAGGCACCAATCATGGAGGCAGTTGTGAGAGGGCCCCATGTGTCTCAGTTGGACTTGGGGTAAAAAGACCTGAGAAGCCAAAGTTCAGCCTTTGAAGACCTCTAGTACTTGATGAGCATAATCTGCATAGAAAAGTAATTTTGTTTCTGTGTGTCAAACTCAGGAAACCACTGTTGTACCCTCTCAAAACAAAACCACCTCCAAATGTGTGGATGCACTGCAATGCAGCTAGAAAGGGGTGAGTGAGACAGAGTAGAAATTCTCCAGAGTAGAAATCCATTTTGATTTAGGTGAAATGTTCATCTTTGAGTGTGTGTAGCCTGACTGCAAGGCCTAGGCTCAAGGGAAACTGCTTCAGGGAAGCACAGAGATAAGGGGAGGGGGGGAGACAGAGGGTGATAGAGAGAGACGGAGACACTGCTGTGAGAGCAGCTCAACCTGACCTCGGAGTTCTTTCTGATAAAGAAGAACTAGCGGCAAAAGTCATGCCAAATTCGTGAAAATGAATATGTATGAACCTATAGTGAAATGGTATGCATATGTATTTGAGAGGGGGATAAAAAGGGACCTGAAGTTCCCAGAAGTACACATGTCTTTTAAGGAGAGCAATCTCCACATGTGTCCAGTGTTGTAATAATAGACATACCAGCTTTACAACTTTCACAAAGTTGTGGAGTTTTTTTGGCTATCTCTGCAAAACATGAGATTGTGATTCTTGAATTCCAGCTCTGACCCCAGTCTCAACACTAACCTCAGCTGGAGCCTGGTACTGGCACTGGCTGCTGTCAAAGCCATTCTTCTTAACTCGGTAAGCATGTAGCAGCCAAACAAAATCTTACTTTTATGATCTGCTCAGTTTTCCAAGCCTTAATCCTGACCACGATTACAACTCAATGCAGTTCTCTGAGGAAGAAGGAAAAGCCAGGCATTATTATAATCCCTAAAAGTTTGTATTTTGAAGAACCCAAACATAAACTTAACTCTTGAGCATTTATGTTTATATAATTCATGATACCCACAGGAAAAAATAACATTAGGAATTGATCACTGCTGGTATCACCCTCTCATAGCTGTGTGGACTAAGTTGATTCCAGTCATGTACAGAACTTGTGACATTTTACTTCTAAAATTCTAATCATTATCCCAACCTCAATTTTAACCTGAAATATCACCAGACTATCCTTTTAAGGTTAAAACAGAAAATAAGATATTGGAGCCTTTTGACTTCAGTAGTCTAACTCTGCTGAGTTTTCAGGATCCATCTGTAAATTAGTTTGACTTTCAGCTTCCACTGTCCATAACATATCCACTATTCATTATTTTAACTTCAGACAGGAAACCAATATTCAGACAAAACCAGATGGTTTAACACCTAAAGGAAAAAATTTGAAATGTATTAACACCAGACCTCTTCCTAATTTATTAACTGTGCATAGGACAAAATATTTATCTTTTCCAAACTCCTTCACACATGTTCCATCCCATGCTTTACCCTTTACCCTTACCAAACTGAAATTCTGATATTAAAATGGCCAGGAAAGTACAGGGGGGAAACAATTGAATCTATTAACATCATCCACTTTCCTTAACTTGTGGCACATATATGTAAGCTAAGCATTATCTCAGCTACTGAAGTTGTAGTTTTCCAAACCCTGGCAAATTCCAACCCCAATAACCTGCTGCTAGGATGCCTTTATGCAGGAGAAAACACCACTCAGTTAATTTGCCAGTACATGGGAGTTTATAGATAGAATAAAAGTATTACTTTTTCTTTTGGTTTGTTTTGTGGGTTTGAATCATAATGTCTTGCTTCTGACTGGTTACGTGATCGCTACTGGATTGACTCCAAGCCAGGACAAAAGAGATTCTATACTTGATTTTCTGGATCATACATGCCTGAGGATGGAACACCTTTGTCCCAGGGAGTGTAACCCCTTGCCATACTCCAGTGGCTGCCCTGAGGATATATTCACACTGACCAAACCACAGTATGAGCTCAGGGCCATGCCTCAGGGATCTTCTGCATGTATAGAATTTTTCTGTTCAGAATTATGATGCAATCAAAGGCACATCACACATGAAGATAATAATATTTTTCTATAATATGTTGACTGTTGACTGTTTCTCAGAAGAAAATGATTCGAGAATACTCCTCTTTCCAGACCAGTGACAAAGTTGGGTTTTCAGCAGAACAACACACATGTGAGTTGTCAGGTGGGGAGCTCCCGAGTACCTGAGCCTCCAGCTGATTCCAGTGCTGCCTTCTGTCTAGTGCCAGCCTCTGCTAACAACCTGCCCTCCCATTTCAGCAGAAACTCAAAGAGGTGAGCTGGAATCACTGCCAGGCAACCACTGGACACAGCACACTGGCTGGAGCTCATCAGCCTGTTAGATACAGAAACCAGCTCTAGCAGAGTCACTCTGTTCCTGTGCTGTGCTCAGCTGTGCTGAGGTCAATCGGTCTGTTTGAATGGATTGCCTGTGAGCAGCATGCAGTAATAGTCTCAAAGTGCACTGTCACCATACCCTTACCTGCTCAAGGAAAATTCCCTGGTATTTTGAGTGCTATGAACACAGAGGTGCATGGAGGAATGGTTTCCTTCAGGCTCCCTGGTTTCCCAATATGTTTTTGGTGGCAACTGGTTCGTGGAAAGGATGAGAAACAAGTATGCTGTTCTGTGGAAGAAGCCATGAAAAAAAGGTTTATTAGTTCTGTTGGTCTCTGAATATATTTCTGTTATTATTCTATTTTATTTAGTAACTGGACAGGTCTGCAATTTAGAAATGGGAGTTGTTATAACTACTCTAGGTGAGGCTGTAGCACGTTTCTTCTATCCTTGGTATAGAGAGAAGTCAATACCATGTTATTTAATGGAGGCTGAAGAGTGTTTGTGCTCCTAAAATACTTGAGACTAGGAAGATCCTATCAATTGTGATTTGATAAATCCTGCCCTTTATGTCTGTCAGTGCTGACTCACATGTGTTTGTTATTTGCACCAATGTCACTGCCTGTGTAGCTTTTAAGACCCCCTTAAGCATCCAAACACAGTCTGTATCTCAAACAGCCTAAGAATTCCATGATGAATTATTTTGAAGAATATTTTTCTCTTATTAGGTTCCTATCTCAAGTGAACAAACTGCTTGATTTACAGCACTGTTGTTTGAGAAGTTCCCTTGTGTAGCTGAAGATTCATGTAATTGCTACTTTGCAGCAAATAAAAAAATTCTCTGGTTCAAACTGCAATTTGACTATTTCTGCTGTGTAGAGCCTATTATCAGACCCTTGATGAGGCACAGAACAAATTTGGATGAAAATGATGAAATTTGGATGAAATGGCCCTCCATCAGGGCAGACTACAAAGATCCTCCTCTTTGAGGTATTGGCACTTTTGATGCATAAAATGCATGAAAATTTGCTTGAAAAGTGCAAGTTGATGAGTAAAAGAGAATTCACAGTAATTGTAGTGAAATGAAAAAAGAAAACAAGGCAAAAGCATTGGAAAGAATATGTTTAATTGCATGTAATTAGTTGATGTGGGTTTCAGTCAGGGAAAGAAGGAGAAAGGAACATGCTAAATAGCGTTGGTGTGGTAATTACTCTATGATGATTTTCTCAAATGACTGAACTTTGTGTATTATTTAAAAAAAAAAAAGATACAGCAACAAAAACACCCAGGAAAAATACACACACTACTTTTTTATGTCGTAAGAACTTTGCTGTATCAGTCAAAATGCTCTGCCACATCTTTCAGCTCATGATTTTTTGCATGTGTAGACAAAATGAACTTTCTTTCCTGGCAATGCTGTGTCAACATGCTAGGTGGGATACAAGTTTAATAATTTTAACTATCAGGGTGTAAGTAAAACATTGCCTGGGTTATATGATAGTGTAAGCACTTTGAGATTGAGCTTCTCAGTTGAACAATTTTTTGACATACCAGATTTGCTGACAAACAAATCTGAACAAGTTGCAGTCTGGTGAAATAAAAATACAAGAGAAGGAAAAACAGAAGTCCAATAGAGGTGGGGCAAGGTTCCTAGCACTAATTAAAATGGTTTTGTCTCTAAACAAGTAATCAGAATGTGGTGGTGTTTGAGGGCCCCCAGGACGAGGGAAGAGATGAGAATCTTGACTCCATCTTTGAGAAGGCTGATTATTTTATGATATATATTATATTAAAAGAAAATGATATACCAAAACTGCACTAAAGAATGGAAGAAAGGATTTCATCAGAAGGCTAGAAAAGAAAGGGATGAATAGTAAAATCTTGTGACTGCTCACAGCCTTGATGCAGGGGGCTGTTATTGGTCATCAAGTAAAAACAATTCACATGCTGGATAAACAATTCTCCAATCACATTCCAAAGCAGCAAAACATGGAGGAGCTGAAGCTACACAGCTTCTCAGGAAAAAAGATCCTGGCAAAAGGATTTTTCAGAAAATATGTCTGTGACATCAGACTATGCTAAATAACTAACAAAGTTATTATCCCCTCCCATCTGTGAGTTTTAATCTATAATCTGTATAGAGTACTGTCCTAGGGCAGCCAGGGCCAGGCCTTGTCCCTCCATGGGAACAGCTGACATTGTCCTCCTGCTCCTCACAGAGCCCGAGGAGCACTGGCAGCATTCCAGCTTGGACAGGGGGTGCAGCAACAAGAGTTCTGCACATTTGTCCTGCTTGTCCCAGGCAGCAGCACTGCAGCCTGCAGCTGAGCACTTGAGACTGCAGAACATGTTTCATTGCCTTAGCTGAAATAGTCTGATTTTAGGAAAAGGAAATATATTACCTAACTTTTTTTCACTGGTAATATATTGTCACAGATATCTTTTATGAAAAATCCTTTCCTTAGGATTTTTCCTCCTGAGAAGCTGAGAGGCCTCAGGAACAAAATGTAACCAATGGTTATCTGCTGCTGTGGAATGCAACAGGGATTGGCTCATGTGGTTGTTTCTAATTAATGGCCAATCACAGTCAGCTGGCTCGGACTCTCTGTCCCAGACACAAGCCTTTGTTATTCATTCTTTCCTGTTCTATTCTTAGCCAGCCTTCTGATGAAATCCTTTCTTCTATTCTTTTAGTATAGTTTTAATGTAATATATATCATAAAATAATAAATCATCTTTCTGGAACATGGAGTCAGATCCTCGTCTCTTCCCTCATCCTCGGACCATGTCACAATATATGATATTTTTTTTCTTCAGTTGCTGTAATTTTTTTCTAGAGAAGGCTTATCTCATCTGAGCATGACACAGAGATCCAGTAGTTAAGTCTGGTCTCATGAAGCACGTGCTGTGCATGTGAGTTTTGAGAATGAACCTCTTTTTTTTTCTTCCAGCCTATGAGGAGATTCAGATCTGGAAGAAAACTGAGAGTAACAAAACTGTCCCAGTGTCATGAAGTATCTTCTTCATCTCCAAAAGGATGAAATGTCAGAGTGATACAAGTCAGACAGAGCTGGTTGATGTACTGGCTTTGCAGGGAGCTGCTTGGACAAGCATGTCAGTGTCATATGTATTTCACATGGTGCCTCTGGGGGTTTTTCCTGTGGCTCACATGTGATGTGTGTAGCTCACAGATATTTCAGAGTGCCAGTGTGACCAGCTGCAGCTCCAGGTCACCTTTGGAGTGCACCTGCAGCTCCAGGTCTGGCTGTGCTTAAACAGCTGAGAGTGGGTCACAAGTGAGGAGGGGCTGTATCCTGTAACCCTGAGGAAGAACAGGCTCACTGATGGGATCCTGCTGTTCCCTCCCTCCTATGGCAGGAGAGGCTTCCCATGGGACAATTCCATGTAAAAGCCACTTATCAGCCTTCAGCAATAAATACCAATTTGAAGTGGACACTGGCCAAGGTGATTTTTCACCCTCTAGTCCTGACATTTTTGTAAGAATTGGTCTATTTGCACTGTTATGGACAAAAGGTTGACTTCAGAAACTGAGCCACGTTCTGTGGTATTTTCTGAGTCCCCCATCAAAGGGAGGAAATGATGAACCTGACTCCATGTTCTCAGAAGGCAAATTTATTATTTTATGTACTTATATTATATAAAAGAATACTCTACTATAACTATACTAAAGAATAGAGAAAGGATACTTACAGAATGCTAAAAGATAATAATAAAAACCTCGTGACTCTTTCTCCAGAGTCCAACTCAGCCTGACTGTGATTGGTCATTGAGTCAAAACAATTCACATGTTGGATAAACAATCTCCAACCACATTCCAAAGCAGCAAAGCACAGCAGAAGCAAATAAGATAATCATTGTTTTCATTTTTCTCTGAGGCTTCTTGGCTTCCCAGGAGAGAAATCCTGGGCAAGGGGATTTTCCAGAAAATATGATGTTGAAAACATTCCTCAAACTCATCCAGTGCAATTAATTCTACTTTGCCTGAAGTAACAGGCTCAAGCTTCAAGAATCTACTAAAATAATACATTAGTAAGAGTTAAATTTCAATTTTGCTAAATTACTGCATCTTCACAAGGCTGATTAGGAGCAGATCAAATCCACTTCCTACCATGGCATTCAAAATTATTACTGCAAAAAACACTATATGAAATTTGACAAAATTTTTTAATGTGAAAGCTCAGTTTTTTCTTACCTTTGTTTAAACATGTGGCAGGAATAGTTTTCCTTTTAATCAGGACTCTTATTGATAATCCACCAAAAAGTGGGACATCACCCTGCTGGCTAAATAAATGAATGAGTCATTATCAGGGATTGATGGCTAACTTAGCTATCTAATGGTATACAGGAATTAAACTACGTTTTTAAATTTGCTAGATCATATTTTCTTCTTACATATCACTACTGTTAAAAGCTATTATTTACATTTATCTTTTAATATATAACAGTGTCAAGACTACAGAGATTTAAGAGATCAGTGATTCCCACATGATAACATCTGATAATGCCTCATCTTCTCTGAGGAGGCTTCCAGTAAGGAAAGGACAAATGTGGAAGTCTGGGAATTCCCTTCTGAGAAATTGAAAATCAAGGAAGAAAACTAGATAGGGACAAAGAAAACTGATACTATTCTTCTGATAGCAGAACTGAACTCATAAATGAACTTAGGGCTGGTCCTCAGCATCTTTTAGTAATCTGTCAATGCACCTGTGACTGAGACTGGCAGTGATTGCTGTGCTGGACAGGAAAATTAGAAGTGAATTCTAAATGGCAAATACTGAGGAACCAGTCCAAGACTTTTTAACATGTGAATGCAGGATTAATTTCCCTTCTCTATCAGCATAGTTTCTTTGACTATACTTATTAGAGTTTTCCCAGGTACAAAAATACAACTTCATTTCAATGTGAAGGATTAGTCAAGGTCCAGCTGCATTTTGCTTGGAAAAAAAATTCTGCCTGCTATACCTGCACCAGAACAGGTTTATTGGTGGAATTGTCTTCTGCAGATATGGCAATTTTTGGGGGGCTGTTTTTGGTCCTAAATTATTTCTTCTGTTTTTGTGATGAGCTTTCACATATAGGCAGGTAACTGGTAGTATTCTCCCAGTCTAAGAAGGTTTCTAGAAAAATGGAGTAGTAATAAAAAAATAGGCATAGCAAACTTTGGTTCCCCCCCCCCCCAAAAAAAAAGGAAAAAAAAAGGAAAAAAAAACCTGTGCCGCATCTTTGTAGCCTTTTTTTATTTCACTGTGATGGAACACCATTCAGCTGAGCAGGGAAATATTCTCTAGTTCAGAACTGCAATTGAGTAGAATCTGACTTATTTGGGGCTGAACACAAAAGCGAGGATAAATCAAGGAATTAACAAGACCAAGAGAACCGATGACTTTCCAAATCCCAGAGTGCCAGTGCTGGAAAGTTTATTGTAATGGAATTTCCAGCCAGAATTTCCAGGCTCAGGAGGTTTAGTTATTTTGGATACATTTCAGATCAGCAGTGCCTGCTTGGCATGCTGTCTGCTCCTGTTGCAGCATTTAGTTTTATGACAGTGTTCTGTGTAGGAAACAAGAATGGCCTATATCAGGACACCTTGGCAGCTTTATTTTAGCTGTAGCATTTTCAAGGAGAAGTTCCACAGCTGTTATTCCTTGTAACTGTGGGTCAGTGTCTTGGCTTGAAATGGTTGAAAAGGATGTGCAAGCTGAAGGTTCTTTCCCACAGGCTGTAGGTGTCAGCTCAGCTGCTCTCACTCCTAATATGTGCAGTGTTACAAACACAGAGCCCTGGGGAAGAAATGCTATCAGCTGGAAGTTCAGCAATTACAGTTTACCACAGGACATGGAATGGTTTCTTTGTGGGGGCTATCTTAGCAAGGTGCTCACAGGGGGATCCATCTGTTTCTACTCATGTGCTTCCAAGGATGACATTTGCTAGCAGGGCCAAAAAACCCACAGGGAAACTGCATGTGAGCACAGTTCTGGAAAAGGCAGCATAACCTGTTGTAATTGCATTTCCTCCTGCCTGTAATCTGCAGAACTCATCTGATAGGGAGTTTCTTTCCTGAGATTTTGGGTGAGTAGACTCACTCTAAATCCTGCTTCCTTTGTTTCTGCACTAGGGTTCATCCAGCACTGAGTATTGTGGGAATCTGTAAAATCAGAGGGTTTTGGGAAAGCTGCAAAAGGCAGGCCTCAGAAACAGCAGAACTGTGATTAGAGCTAAGCAGCAGCCATGAGATTGGTCAGCAGAAAAATTATTTAAAAAGTAGAAAAGCAAGGACAAATAGAACAATGGTCTGTGTATTAATGCTTGTCTAGAATAACTCCCTAAGCTACAGAAAAGTTTATCTAGTGAGATATTAGGAAGGTTAAAGCTTAATAATGGAGCTCTGTGCATTGTGTTTTAAGGCTTACAAGCAGGTATTGTATTTGAAATCAGCAAGCATTGTTTAACCAAAGGTACCTGTGCTTATAGAGGTTGGATAGAACTACTGTCAATGTGCTTTTGCTTTGTGTGATTGGGCAAAAAGCTTATAAAGTGAGTTGTAGCATTAAGTTCTTGGTCTGCTGCCTGGGCTGTGAGCTGGTGGCATCTTCCCATTGTCATAATAACCATGTAATGAGGCTGATGCTGGAAAATCAAACAGCTCAAGGCACGTTCCCAGCAGTCCTGTCCTGTTGGTGATTTGTACACAGCCCCCGGCTGGCCTCAAGTACTTGGCACAGAGCTATGGTGAGAGGCACTGTGAGACTTCTGATCTCTTGCCTTCCTGCTTCCTCCCCATTCCCCTGATCCATGAAAGTGTTTAGCCATGACAGTACTTCACTTTAGCCATGACAGTACTTCACTTTAGCCATGACAGTATTTCTCTGCACTTCATCTCCTAAGAAGCAGGTGTTGGCTGCACAGCGGTGGTGCTGAAACTGTTGATCGTGCTGTTATTAGATGACCCCTGACATTCATCAACTAACTGAGAGACTGGAGACCATGAATTTCCCATTTGTCCTGAAGTCACTTTCAGAAGCTGCTGCACAGTCTTCCACACAATCCGTTCCTTAAAGGCAGAGATGAAAATTCGGGGAGTGGGGGCTGACTTCCAGCTGAGGTAATTTTACAAGGCTACTGCCAGGGAAGAAGCAAGAGTTCAACCCCCTGACTGGATTGAAAGCTGCCTTACTGTGAGCAGCTACTGAACCTGGAGAGAACATCTGAGTGCTTGTTAAGCTGCTGAAAGGTGGATCTGACAGCTGCTCCTTGTGTGCATAAAAACACAGAAAGCACACAGTCCTGAGGAAAGGATAGTTGAATGTTAATTGGCTCTGAGTGACTTCTAGTGCCAAGAAAGCTCAATATGGGATGATGCTGGGGATATAACTGGCAGGAGAGAATTAATTGCATATTGTGAATGAGGAAGGACTATGGTGTTCAAAAATGAGTTTAGCTTGTTTTGTTGGTTTTATGTTAATTTTTCTACTTTGGGTTAATTTTGTGGTAGTGATTACACCTAAATATTTTTCAAGTCTGAAACTAGTTCTGTGGTTATCTGTTGAAAAAGTTCTGAGTCTCATATAAGGTTAATTTTAACATATATCCTCACCTTTGCTCTTTTATCCCTAGGAGAAGCTGGTGGTTCTACTAAGAAAAATCAAAATCAATCTCATATGAGGTTCTTACTTTTATTAAATTTTTTTATCCGATATATGAAGTTTCTTTTTTGTTTCCTTTGGTCCTTCAGTGGCATAGAGAAGAAAAATCTTTAAAAATAAATAGATCTGGGCTGAGCCTTTAATGCCTGTCCTTTTTCTGTTGGACTCAATTGCTTTCATACATATTTTTTCAATCTTTTCATGAAGAAGACCTGAAGTCATAAAATGTGTCCCTTCTCCTAAGATTCTCATCAGTGAGGAATTATATTAAAGTAACGAGGCAGAAATTAGCTGGAATTTTAGAGTTATAAAAGGGAAATTGCAAAAATGAGAAGGTGTTCTCTAAGCACAAGTATCTCAGTACAGTGTTCATATAATAGCAATAAAATATGATCTAGTGATGATGAATATGCAGAAGAAAATGTTTTTTGGATGTATTTCCCATTTCCTTACTGTGATAGAGGAAATGGCAAGAAATTCATTGCTGTCATCACAAAATGATTCTTTCTGTTTATGATAGCTCTGCTTAGTATTACTAAAAATTAAAATTGGTTCACTGAAAAAGCCTGCTATGAACTAGTCACAGCTCAGTCATCTCTAAAATAGCACTGCTATGTACCTGAACCTTGGGAATGTGCGTGGGGAGGTGAGGGGGAGGGCAAAGGAGCTCAGTGAGAATATCTGCTTCATGGCTGCTCCATCTTCCCATTTTACCAGGGAATAATACAGGAGAGTGTTCCTTGCTCTTCCCTTTGCCATGCAAATGACTCAGATAATCACAGAGATATCAACACAGCATCAAAGCACACTCTTCATAACAACTGGCTCTGTGGATATTTAAAATGTGTGAGCTGGCTCTGTCTGTTCACAGAGGAAGCAGAGAGGGGATGTTTACCCAGCCACTCTTGCTCTTTTTCCT
This sequence comes from Agelaius tricolor, assembly GCF_023055355.1. Taxonomy (NCBI): domain Eukaryota; kingdom Metazoa; phylum Chordata; class Aves; order Passeriformes; family Icteridae; genus Agelaius; species Agelaius tricolor. The sequence continues at coordinate 505,546 of NW_027269327.1, forward strand.
ATTCTATTTCTGAAAAAACAAGCTTGATGAATAGCTCAAAAATCAGCACTAAAATTTCTGTTTTGCAAACTGAATGGTCATATTTCTACCTCCCTTGTGTTATCTACAACAGATGTTTGCCTTGCTGCATGTTGCAGGCACAAATGCTCATCAAAATAGGTTTCAAGCCTTCATCATTAATATTTATTAATACTACATTTTATTATCTGAATGTTTTCTGGAATTATGTGAATTATTTCTTCCAGAATAAAAAAGAAAATCATAACTTCCATTATAAAAGAAAAGCATAACTGTGATTTATGTGCAGTTATCCAACAAAGAAGGAAGGGTGTACATTTAAGCACCAGAACAGGATGGGAAATATCAAAGTTGAAGCCAACTCCAAATATTGTCCTAGTGAGGAGATCAGAATGACACTTTCCTGCATCTGCTCCCATACATAAACTGCATGTGCTCTGTGATTACAGCTCTGGTTCTCAGATGTGCAGCCACCCCTATGGCATGGTGTGACTGTGGCTCTTGCTGTGCTATCTGCTTTTCCTTGGTGTCAGACACAGATACCTGGAGAGGGAGAGATGCTCTTACAGTGAACTCTTACAGACATCTTCATCAGGATGATTAAAAAGCAGCGCCTGCATCTGCAGGGTACCTAAAGAATGAATGATGTTATCAGTTTTCCCAACTATAAGGCAATTTCTTTTTTTATTTTTTGCATGTTATAAATCAGTCTCATTGTGAGCTCATTAAACTAGAGCTATATATACTAAATAAAGAAGTTCAGTAATTTGCATATACATGGAGATGGAGAAATTAATAATTCTTGGGTTTTTAATGGACTGAGGAGCTGTTGTAATGAAAAATTAATAAGAGGGGTGAAAGGAGTTAAAATACCTATTTCTGGAGTTAAACTACCTATTTCTGTTTTTCCTGTAAAATATAGGGCTAAACTAAAATGTCTGAGTTAGGATAAAGTTACAGATCTGTGTGCCATGTACATGTAGGTGAGTATTTATATACACATAGGTATAAAACATACTTATGGGCTTTGGAAAATACTGTAATTGCTTTAATCTGTATCAATCTATGTGAATCTGAATATACACAGGCAGTATGTGAATCTACAGCAGACACATATAAATAAACACACATGTGTTTATTCCTACACATATGTGATGTACTTAGGGGTCTCTAAAAAATCAGTTGTTCTGGGGTACAAATGTCACAGTACTCAAGGAGTGCATTCTTAGTTGCACTATTTGCACTGCCATGCTTAATATTTTTTTGATCATTTAAAGTAGAGAAGATTGTGTCTTGTGTGTTTCCACGTGCCATAGCCATGCCCTGGCTCAGGGAGTGAGTCTGTAAAGTGAAACACAAGGGGGAGAAGCATCCTTTGTGCCCTGAAGGGAAAGGAGGAGGAAGGCTGGAGCATCTGCTCTCCTTGGCCCCCTGACAGGGTTTAGCAGCTGCACCAAGGCACCTGTAACTGGGACGTGCTCCCCTGTGGTGTTTGTGAGGGTCCCCAGGACCAGGTGAGAGGTGAGAATCTGACTCCCTGTTCTCAGAATGCTGATTTATTATTTTATTATATTATATTAATGAATGCTATACTAAAACTATAGTAAAGAAAGAGAAAGGATACATCAGAAGTCTAGACAAGAATGAATAATAAAAACCCGTGACTGACCAGAGTCCCAACACAGCTGGCTGGGATTGCTCATTAAGTTAAAACAATTCACAGGCTGGGTAAACAATTCTCCAAATCACATTCCAAAGCAGCAAAACAGGGAGGAGCTGGAGCTTCCCAGCTTCCCAGGAGAAGAGATCCTGGCCAAGGGATTTTCCAGACAATATCACTCCCCTCCCTGAGGCAGCCTCCCTGAGCACCTGTGAGGAGGCTGCAGGTGTGTTGGCCTCAGAGCTGGCTGGGATCTTAGGGAATCTGATGTGAAGATGTCTAGGGGACATGCTACCAAACAGTCTTGACTATGCACTTCTCACTTCCCTTATCACTGCTAAAAACTTACGTTTTAAGTAAACATTCCTTAATCTTGCCTTGTACAAAATCTAACTGTGATTGTTTAGGGAAATGGAACACATCCTTGAGATAACTAATTTTTGCAGCTTGGTGGTGAACCATGTTTTCAGACTTCACAATCCTAACATTAACACGGTTTGTCGTGGGTCTGTTCTTCAGCCCAGGCTACAGCCAACATCTGAGGTCACCATTTGGGTCATTTGCTGGGTCCCCAGGACAAAGGAGGAATTGAGAACCCGACTCAATGTTCTTAGAAGGCTTATATTATATTATATTATATTATATTATATTATATTATATTATATTATATTATGCTATGCTAGAACTATACTAAAGAATAGAGAAAGGATACAGACAGAAGGCTACAAAGAATGACAATAAAAACTCGTGGCTGCTTCCAGAGTCCCAACACAGCTGGATGGTGATTGGTCACTGACTCAAAACAATTCCCATGAAACCAATCAAACAATCACCTGCTGGATAAACAATTGGATAAACAATCTCCTGACTGCATTCCAAAGCAACAAAAGGGAGAAGCAATCAGATAATTATTGTTTTCATTTTTCTCTGAGGCTTCTCAACTTTGAAGGAGAAGAAATCCTGGCAAAGGGATTTTTCAGAAAATATGACAGTGACAGTTTGTTTCTGTGTAAGGATGTCTGGCTTCCAGGTTCATTACACAGTAAAATAAGTATGTTCTAGCAATCATCAGTGGACAGAAAATTCCCTTGGAAAGCAACAAAATGCTGCAGAGGGCACTTAAAAATAAATGCAGGGCTGAAGCAGCTTGCAGCAGTAGTGGTATTTGTACCTTTAAAAATACCAGTGGTAGTTGAAGGACACAAGCACACAGTCTGTAGGTAGAAATAGTACAGCTTTGTAAGATTTTATTTTATGTGAATAAGCATAATTGCAAAATACATTTGCCTATGCATATATAGATTGATTTTAAGACTAAAATAATTTCTCAAAGTAAAAAATAAAGTGACAGTTCTATTACACTGACTGACATTTCATTATTTGAATGCCTAATGTGCATTTCGCTTTTGGATAATTAGTTGTCAGTTTGCAAAAGCAATTACATTTTAAAGGTTACCAGTGTTTTTCCAAAGGATAACTTAGACTTTTTATCTGGTGGCTGAATTGGTGTTCAGATCTAGGTACAGACGTGCACAAAATGCATTTTTTCCAGAGGGATATGTATGGGCACACAATGGGCAGGATTCATGTGTCTCAAAAATAAAAAATAAAATAAGGGTTTATAATAAAGTTAGCACATCCTGCCATGCCAAATTGTTCATCTGATTCACCCCAGGCTACCTGAACATATTGTTTCTTGCATACCTGCAGAATTCCCCTTTGTACTGTATGGATTGAATTGTTTTGCCTATGTTCCTGCACAGTAGTTTCTCTCATGAGGCTGGAATATTTTCCCCCATGCCCACCAACCCTGCCATTTCCTTAAATTGTTCTTTTTTGCTGTGCTCCATTCTTAGGGAAGGTTATTCTTTACCCTTCAGTACAGGTTTATACATTCAGCTGAAAGATGTAAGCATAAATGAGGGAACTAAAAGCTAACAGTAGCTAACAAAATGCATTTTTGCTTTATAGGACACCTTGTAAGCATGGCTGCCATGGGGTATGTGAGCCAAATAAACACACAGCAGAGCTGGGGACTCAGTTATAAGTGTAGGAAACTTCCTGGGAATTCATTGTTCATAATAGTCTTGAAAAGGCACAAAGGTGGAGCAGCACCACAAGTTTTGTGCAGAATTGCTTTACTGTTATATGCAGGAGTGACTGCACCTTGATTTCTGCCTGAGGAAGGCTTGGGGTGTTGCTGGGGGAGTGCTTAGGGTTCAGACATGCACACCAAGCATGGAAGAAGATGCCAAGGCAGAGTGGCAGGACATGCAAATGCAGCTTTCAATCCACATCTGACGCAGTTGTGTGCAGGGACTCTCTTCCACACCAGGAATTTTTGTTCTGAGATTTCAGAAGTGATTCTGTACCACAGTGGGACAAACCCAAGGTTTTTCAAAGCATTCTTTGAGAAACAAGATGGAAAGAATATCCAGTGGTAGAAACGTTCATGTGCGATGTCAGGTCTCAAAGTCACATTCTAATTGGACTTGAATTTGGCTTTTTCTGATACACTGATGTTTCTATTTGATCTGGAGATTTTCCATTTGCTGCAAATTGATATTCCTTGAGAGAGCCCATATGCCTTGAGAGAGACTGATAACAGCGCTCACAGAAGTGTGATGCAAACATTCAATTCCTGCAATCTTCCAGGTTTAGAAGATTTTGGGACTGCCCTAACAATTGTACGGGTTTTATAGCACTTCAAAAAGGCATTGTTGTCATTGTCATATTTTCTGGAAAAATCCCCTTGCCCAGGATTCTTCTCCTGGGAAGCTGACAAGCCTCAGAGAAAAAGGAAAACAATAATTATCTCATTTGCTTCTCCTGTTTTGCTGCTTTGGAATTTGTTGGAGATTGTTTCATTGGTTTCATGTGAATTGTTTTCCCTCATTGGCCAATCAGGGTCAAGCTGTGTTGAGACTCTGGAAAGAGTCACGAGTTTTCATTACCAGCTTTTTAGCCTTCTGTAAGTATCCTTTCTGTATTCTTTAGTATAGTTTAGTTTAGTATTCTTTAATATAATATAGTATCATAAAATAATAAATCAGCCTTCTGAGAACATGGAGTCAGATCCATCATTCCTGCCTTCATCTGGGAACCCCTCAAACACGAGACATTGGTTAAATATGAAGGGTACCTATCAAACTTTTTTTCTTATCACTAAGGTGGAGCTGGAGCCAGTAGCTTTTAAACATCCTGTGGTGCCTCAGACCAGAAGAGGGGAGTTTGCCAATTAAGGATATTTGGATTTTGATGGATAAACTCCCTGGCAGTGCTGAGGCAGAGCTGCTGATGGCTGTCACGTTACCAGGCAAAGAGCAGTGACATTCATAGTGTCCAGATTTGTTAGGGCTTTGTGTTTCTTCCTCATTGGAAAGGTGACAGCATTAGCACTATGTACACTGTTGGCTTCGTGATGAAGGTGAGAGGCTGTTGTGTTGCTCCTAGATTTTGCCTCGAAACACATTCCCTAAGGACCTGGTTATGCAGTTGAATCTTTCTGGGCAAATCTCTGAGCTTCCTGCAGAAGTGTCTGCCTGAAATCGTAAATGTAACTTCATGCTTAGATTTTGTTGCAGAGTTTTCCTCTTCTCCTGTTCCCTTATGACAGCTATAAGGAAATATCATAGGAAAGCAGGCAAACATTCAAACTGTTCTTAATTACTATTTTCACTGCCTCTGCAAATTATTATTTTAGCTATTTTCCTACTTTATAAATGACTTATGTAGTTGGGTTAAAGAGATTCACACACAACATTTGTTGGTCAATTACCTCTTAAATTATGTACATTTCTGTAATTAGAAAATGTAATTTTGCTTATGCACATACAGCTTTTTTTTTTCCAAATCTGCACTTAATATACCTGGAATGATGACTTTTATTTGTACACAGAAGCTAAACTGAAAAGAGTTTTCCTATTAAAAGTCTGTGATTCTGTAATCAGCAAGACAACTTTATTTCTGTATGTGTAAGGTGTTCACTGAATTATAGACTGAAGAATCAATGGGCATTTCTAGACAGGAAAATCTTGAAAGCCAAATGTGTTCACTCAGCCAACAGAGAAATCTGTATGTTTATTAAAAGAGCAAAGAATGGATGTTATAATGTTAATATTATCCTAAGGCTCAATTACTTGTGAATTTACTACAGTTCAGTAAGAATGTTGAATTGTCAGGAAAAGGAATTCTTGCACAACACCATAAAATACACATAACATGAAATCTCATTTTACAAAAATAATTGACCTTTGCCATGAAAACATTAACTAAAGATGTAAGTATTTTTTGCATTCGTTTTCCCAAGAAGACGAGGTGAAAATTAATCTGACAACAATGTGCCTGATGTGTGTGTGATTGCTGTCATGGCCATGATCTTCTCTTGGAGATGTCCTTGAAAAATTCACAAGGTGAAGTTGTGCCTTCTCAGGTTGTGCAGAAGCTGATGTTTCTCCCTTAACACTGATGGGTTCACACCGACTTTCATCTGATAGGTTAGTATTGCATTCTTATTGAGAGCAGCACTGAAACAAATGAAAAAGTGATCTCTACTATGAACAACATTTAAACATGTGCTCAACCAGATTCACATTTCAATGTTTCGCCCCAGATTCACATTCAGACACAAATCATGGCCAATTGTACTTTTACTTCTTAAGCATTAATTTTTTTCCTATAATTTCCTTTTATAACTATATTTGAGTTGGAAACTTCAGTATCTAAACCAGTTGTTAGAAGCTCAATCTTATCAAGTATTTTAAGGGTATTTTAAGTGTCATGCAAGAAGTCCTTTTCCTGACAATTCAACATTCTTACTGGAATTGTAGTAAATTACTGTGTGGTTTCATTATCCCACTATCCTTCCTCTCTGGTATATCACGTTCTAGGGAGAGAAAAGAGAAAATTCAGTGAATTAGTCTTAGCAGTCAATCTCTACTAAAGTGAAAATTAAAGTCTACTTCATTGAAGTGCTGTAGGCAAGTGGTGTGTCCCTAAATCTTAATTTCTTCAGCCAGGTAATAGCCCTGCTAGAGGGGATGTGAGATGGGACCTGAGGTCCAGCTTGAGCTGATTGGTGATGTCAAGAATGGAGGGAGACTGGGCTGGGGGGATCACTGCTGGACTCTGCAGTCCTAAGTGATATGGGCCAGGCAAAGAATAAAGTCAGAATCCTGAATTTTAAGAAAGGAAAGGAATTTTAAGAAAGGAAACTTCCACCTGTGCAAAGAATTAGTCAGTAGGACTCCCTGAGGAGCTGCCCTCAGCATACTAACACAGGCTGGAGGGTGGAGTGTCACAGACATGTTTTCTGAAAAATCCTTTCCTTAGGATTTTTTCTCCTGAGAAGCTGAGAGGCCTCAGGAACAAAATGTAACCAATGGTTATCTGCTGCTGTGGAATGCAACAGGTGCATCTGGGATTGGGCTCATGTGGTTGTTTCTAATTAATGGCCAATCACAGTCAGCTGGCTCAGACTCTCTGTCCGAGCCACAAACCTTTGTTATCATTTTTATCCTTTCCTTGCAAGCCTTCTGATGAAATCCTTTCTTCTATTCTTTTAGTATAGTTTTAATATAATATATATCATAAAATAATAAATCAGCCTTCTGAAACATGGAGTCAGATCCTCGTCTCTTCCCTCATCCTGGGACCCCTGAAAACACCACCAGATGGAGGGATTCAGAGAGGCCCTGCTGGGAAGGACTTGGGGGCTGACAAGCTGGACATGACACGGCAACGCGTGCTTGCAGCACAGAACGGCAAGAGCTGCATTTTGAGCTGTAGCAAAAGAAATGTGACCAGCAGATTCAGGGAGGGGATTCCCCCTGTCTCTGCCACTCTGGTAAGGCCCCAGCTGCAGTCCTGTGTCTGGCCTTGTGGCCCCCAACACAACCATGGATGTGTTGGAGCAAGTCCCGAGCAGACCAGAAGATTCCCCGAGGGCTGCAGCACTTGTGTAATGGGGACAGGCTGAGAGAGGGCTCTGGGAGACCTTGGAGGTGCTCCTGGTACCTAAAGGGATCTTACAGGGAAGATGGGTCCAAACTATTCAGCAGGGCTTGTTGAGATGGGACAAGGGGTGTTGTGGTGAATTTTCCTTTTAATGGTTTGTTCTGCTTCCCTCTCCATTGTTGGTCTAACCCCAAATTGTATCTTCCCACACGCCTGTCCAGTCCTAACCCCAAGTGTTCCCTGTTCTTCCTCCCAGCAGTTGTCAATCCTCCCTTATACCAAACCCTTGTTCTAGCAAATTCCCTGCCCCTCGAAATCCCATTGGATTGTTTAAACCCCTCCCTTTTGTGTTTCTCATTGGCTGCAGTGTTGTAAACCACGCCTGTTAGTCCTCCCCATCCCTTTCCCTATTGGTTAAAGAATTGTACCCGCCCCTGAGCCTCCCCTGTAGATAACCCCTGCATACCTGAGTTCTTTGGCTTCTGTCCTGGATCCTTTATTGAGTAAAGTTTTCTTCTGAACCCATAGAGAAGATCTCGTCCCCCCCCATGTACTTTATGAGGTGTTTTGGGGTCTCCCTGTGGGTGTCCAAGACAGAGAAGTCCAATTAAGCATGACTGTCTTGGTCCCTCAGGCAGGCTCCAGAGCCACAGGCAGCCTTAGCAAGCTCAGCTCATTTGTGATTTCAGCTCTTTGCTGAGTGCCTTTGGCAGACACAGGGAGAGAGAGGAGAAGGCTGTGTGAGTTCCACAGAGATGTCCAGATGCAGTTTGTTTTGGGGGTCCCCAGGGGCCCCCTAAGCTGTGTGTTCCCTGGTGACAGCAGGCAGGCAAGGAGACTCCACACAGCTTCTGAGGGTGCTCATTAGATGAGGATTTACTGGGGGTCCCACTCCCAGGAGCAGCCTGGCCTCTGAGGGAAAAGGGGGAAGGGGATGGAGGGGGAGAGAGGGAGAGCCAAGGGGAAAAAGGGGCAGGAGAGCAAAGGGCCAGGAGAGCCTCTGTGGTCTCCCCCCACAGTTTAACAGGGACATTCGAAGTGGGCACAGAATCAGACTTGGGCCAATGGGATTGCAGATCCATGATACTGCAGGGGAGGATCACAGGCTTGGAACAAACCCTACATTTTCAAGGGGTGGGACAGAGCAAACCATTTAACTAACATGTAACACCACAACAACGTCCTTTATTGGAGTCTTCTGCAAAGGTTCTCAGGGACAGCTCTTCTGCCGAGCTGGGCAGAAGTAGGGGTTTTTATAGGGTACAGGAGTTTCAGGAAGCAGTCCAATGGTAAGGGTCGAGGGGAAAGTGACCTGTAGGCTTACAGAGAGATAACAAGGGTCTGAGGGCAGAGGAGGGGCTTCTTTTGGTCCAGTCATCATGACTAGCATTTCCTACCTCAGGCTGCTGAATGCCAGGGCTCTAAGCAGCAAATTAGCTGAAGATGTCTCTGCTCACTGCAGGAGGTTTGCTCTAGATGATCCCCAAGGATCCCTTGCAACCTGAAATATTCTGTGAAATCATAGTATCCTGACAGGCATCTCATTAAGCTAATACCTGAGTCCCTTAAATTTTGTTACCTTTTCAGTGGAGAAACATGCTTAACTCACAAGGAGTTGCCAACATGTTTGATGTGAATTTGAAAAGCTTTTGCGTAAGTGTAAATTATTGGACTGACTTTATTTTTCTCCCCCCTTTGGAATTCCCACTGACTTCCTTGCTGTGGGAAGTTTTTCTCTCATAGCAGATGATCTGCTCATTCCACCAAGGCTGTGTATTTCCCTTGAGGGACGGAAGATTGTGATGCTAAATCTGCCCTCCCATTTCCTGCTGCCCTCCTGACAGGGTCTCCCATACTCCTTTCTGCTCGAAGGCTATGTCATCTATTGGCACCAAAAGCTATGAAACTTATTCTGATGTCTTGGTGAACTTTATATTTATTTTTAGTTCTGTACCTATTTACATTTATATTGATGATAGAAATATGTTTAAGTAAGTAAAGGTATTGCTTCTCAGCCTCAATTTTCATTGACTAATCAGATAATATTTTTTAGTTTCTGCTCCAAAGCAGGTTTTCAATAACAATCAACATCTAAAAAGGCCCTTGTACTTGCTTCAGTTCAGTTTATGTATTTGTAAAACACTAAGTGACATCTCATCATTGCTTGAGCTGTAATAATGTTTCCAATTCTATTATAAAGTATCTTTTCTTTACTGTAGAATACCAGGGCTATAAAAGTAATAAGTAGGACATGCTTTTCTAAATGGACATTACATTATGTTCAGTCTTTATAACCACTTTTGCATTTCTTAGTAATTTTTTGTTATTTAACAGTCATTCCCCTTCTTTGTTATTTGATTGATGTGTTCTGAGCTCATAAAAATTTTGGAGTGTTTGCTCAGAGGTTGATCTTGCACATTGCATGTTTGAACTTAATTTCTATTTCAAGGTTTTGCAGCATGAATATTTATTCTCTTGAAGAGTGGAAATACCTATTAACTGCTTATTGCCTGCATATTATTTTGAGACATTTGTACCTTTTGTTTCAAGGATTGGGAATGAAAATTTAGTTTTAGAAAGGCCTTCAGCTGCAGCCAGATATTCCTCTTGCAGCTCTACCCACTGTATTTCCTCATGTTTATTTTTAGTTCTAATGCATATCATGTCCAACCTTGTGTGACACTGTAAAATAATGATCTGGACAACGATGGTGTCATTAGTCTGACCTCAGCATAATGCAAGGACTTAAAAGAGATCTTGAAGGAAGAGATAATGAAGGCTGTTACAGGCTTGTTATAATTGCTGTGGGTGAGGGATATGCACCAGACAAGTTGTAATTAAAGAAACAGAGATAAAGAAAAAAGGATAGAAAATGAACTAAGATTTGCCAAAGATAGACTGTGTCTGAATAATCAAACAGCTTTCAGTGTGCTAACTGATTTTCTAAGAAATGCAGTAGATTAAATCTATCTGGGTTTCAAAAGTTTTTATGAATCCTCTGTCAGGAAAATCAATAGTCATATTTGGAGTCTGCTGCCGTAAAATCCCCACAGCAATAAGGTTAGAGCTACTCTCTGCTCCTACCTGGCTTCAGAGTGGTGGAAGAAGAAAATTATTCCAATTGTTTGCCTCCTTCTTCCAGAGAGGAAGGTTATTTCACTTGTCACTGCCACTTGGGGTGTATGTAATGCCCAGAATAATTTACTTCTGCCTCTGAGGGCACTTTGTCTCCACTGGGGAGCCTACTGTGAGCATTTTTGGGTACTGAATATATCAGATAATTCGAAGAAGTAACTGAGTAAGTACTTTCTTGTTGCAAGGCAGACTCACAACAGGATCTTTGTACTGGAAAACCCAAGCAGCTGCTGCCCCTCCATGCACTCCTGTCACATTCTTTCCTTATCTGTGTCAGTCCTCTTTGCTTCCCTCAACAGAAGAGTTGGGTAGCCAATGTCCTAAGCCCACCTTTGCCGATGAATCTCATTTTAGAGGTTCATATTACTGAATCATAATCAAAACTGACTGAGAAAGGACTGCAGGAAGCTGTGTTGTCTTTACTCAGCTGCTCATGGCCCTGTGGTTCTCCTGTATGGTTTTTCAAAGCTTCTGGTAGTGGATTCCATCTCCTTTCTCTGTGAAATGTTTAAATTTGTTCAAATTTATTCAAATTTAAGTATTTGAAATATTAAAATTATTTTATATTTATTTATATTTATGGCTAGGAAAATTTTATTTTAACATGTCATCCAAGTGTATTCATAAGTTCTTGTCCATTGATTTTTGGCCTTCTCCAGATGAATATATGTAACATATATATTCATATATATTCATATATTCATATAAATAGGAATATATGTAACATATATATTCATATATAACATAATATATAATATTCTTTTCCTCTTTGTGGCAACCTTTAATAGTTGCAGCTGTCTCCTCTGTTGTCTATAGTCTAGACTAAACTGAGAGGTTTTCCTGTTTTTTACTGTGTGCATTTATTCTCTTCTAGAATTTTGATAATTTTTTGTGCTCTTCCATGGATTTTCCTAAATAGAGTCACAATTTTTTTATGGTGAGATGTCCCAGTCTTGACTCAGGACCTCAAGTGTGGCTTTATTTGGATTGTTTAAAGTAGAAGGGCTACTTTGACTTTATTTATTCCTAGTACTACTTTTTGTGCATGTCAGAAGAATTGTGCTTTTTTCAGGCACAATACTACTGAAACTAAGTAGATAAAATACAGCTTGTTTATGATAGGACTTTTTCCCAAGCTTTCACAGAAATTTACAAATACCATACCAGAAAAAATGGCTGACATGAAATTGCAGATCACAAATCCTTCTGATTTACCCCAAACCGTGTTAAAAAATGCTATTTACAGAGTTCCAGCAATTTATTACTGAAATGTTATCCCTGAGGTAAACACAGGGATATAATGTAGTGTCAGACCTCACTAGACTAAAGTAAGATTACTTGGTTCAACAATTCCCTACTTGCCACTGCCCTGATCAGCATTGCTATCAATAATTCTGTTTACTGGCATTAAAATGCAAAAAGGATGTCCACAAGAAATCATAGCAATATAACTTCCCACTAGCAAATACAATTAAGTAATTTTATTAAGATAAAACAAGCCAATACAGAAGATGTGATGGGAAAGTGAAATATGGTGTTTTACAGGTCTTAACTAAATATTTGTGCTGTGGTCCCTTCTTTTTCTGCAGAACATGTTCCTGTTGTGGTGGCTGAAGATGTCAAAGTTGTGTTCATAGACCGTTTCTAAGGAGAAACAAAGGAGGAAAAGGAATAAATTTAAGAAAAGTCAGGTTTTTGTTTTTTTTTTTTGAGAAATTGCACCGGAGGCTTTCAAAATCTTGTAGTTTTTTCCAGAAGTCAAAAGCAATAATTTATCTAGGGGAGATTGCAATTTTTGTTTGTATCGTCAAGTGCTGCACTGGCCTAAAACAGTTTCTCCCAATCCAAGGTATAATATAACAAACTCTGTATTTTACTAGCTACAAAACTCTTGGAGCTTTGAATGTCTTCCTTCCTGCTTTATCCTTTCAGAGATTCTCAAGGAGCTGTCAGGTGCATAGTAGCTTGTGTGGCTCTCTGGTTCTTTTGTTGGCATTCCCATCTTTGCCCTGAGAAGCAGCATCAGCTTTCCTACAGAAGCCAGTGCAAGTAGTTAAGTCAAGGATTGTCAAGTGCTGTGTGACAGATGAGTTTCTTCTCATGAATTTTCCCCTGGGAGTTGGAGTGACTAAAGTTTGAGCAAAAAGAAAGCAGGCTGGAGTGTCTGGGTCTGCAGCATGCAGGCATCTCCCTCTAGAACTCATTTCTGAAGCTCTTGGGTGTGCTGGTGCTCACAGGGGTCCCAGGATCAGGGAAGAGATGAGAATCTTGACTCCATGGTTCAGAAGGCTAGTTTATTATTTTATGATATATATTATATTAAAAGAAAATTATATATTAGAACTATACTAAATAATAGAAGAAAGGATTTCATCAGAAGGCTAGCAAAGAAAGGAATGGAATGATAATAAAATCTTGTGACTGACCAGAGAGTCCAGGACAGCTGACTGTGATTGGCCATTAATTAAAAACAACCACATGAGACCAATCACAGATGCACCTGTTGCATTCCCCAGCAGCAGATAATTATTGTTTTTCTTTTCCTCTGAGGCTTCTCAGGAGAAAAATCCTGGCAAAGGGATTTTTCAGAAAATATCATGGCGACACTTGGGGCTTTTAAATTTTATTGTCCGTGCAGACACAATGCTGTTAATGTGGAAGAACCTAGCAGAGTTGCTGCTAAATGGCATCTAGGTGGTACACCAGAATGTCTGAGTCACCCTTGTGACCTTTCCAAAGCATTCCCCACCTGCAAATTTCCCATTTAAGCAGCCAGAACTCTTGACACAGAGGATTCTCCAGGACCATTTAGCTCTGACATTCCCTGGAACATTACGTGGCACTAGAGACACAAGTTCTTTGCACAGGAGAAAACAATAATTTTTATCCTCATCCTCTGAGATTAACTGCAATACACAGAGACTGACTGACTTCCATGAGCTCAGTGTGCTACAGATGACCAGGGAATGATGTCAGCTAGTTCTTGGGTTATTGAAGTAATGAGACTTCAGTTTTTAAATAACCTAGTACACCAAACCACACTTCAATAACTGAAATGAGAACAAGCCTTTTAAACAGTGTTTTGGTGTGAACCAGGCTTATATGTGTGTATATATATATATATATATATATATTAATGACTAAAGGATCTCTGTCTCTGAGAAGCAGGCATCAGGCTATTTCTAAATGTGTGTATTTAAACTGAGAGTTTATTCTTGCTGATATTCTTTGCAGACTGCTATATTTTTCTTACTTCAAGAGCATTGATTTACAGGGTCTCCCTTGCCAGCTCTGCACCTATTCTCTCTGTTCTCTTCAGGAACACTGTGTGAGAAATAGAGTTGCCTTCTTGGTAAGAACATCCATCCCAGGGGTGCACAGAGGTCGTGCCAACACTGCCCATGGAGCCCCTGCACTGCAAAGCCAGGCTAAATCCTAGCACTGTGCTTGTATCAGGTAGCTGTGGCATCACTGAGTCCCATTCTGCAACTTGGTTTTTAATCATCTCCAACCAAGGCCAAATACAATCTGTCTGAGAGGAAACCTGCTAAGTAAAATCTATTCTGTAATAAGGTTGTACCAAACAAATGGCAGGTGCAGTGTTACAAGGTACTGAGCCCACTCCTGCCATAGTCTGTGACTTTCTCTTCCCACTGTAATCTAAATTCAATATATTGATGTATTTATTAGCATTACACAGAAGAGCTGGGCTCCGCTGAAACGCAGTTTCAATCTCAGCTCACTTTTGATGAATGGGTTTTGTTTGTGAATAATTGTATTTATGATCCCAAGTCCTTAATAAACAGTGCGTCTCCATTTGTGGCATCTTAACCTTTCATGAGATTGCATCTTAATGTGATTCTCCAGCCTTGTCCCTTATTATGTTTTGTAATATCTGCAGGATTTTATGTGTAATGGAAATAAAACAAAGGTGGTGAGCAAGTTTCAGATAATCCTTTGCTATCTAGTCTACAAGTTTGGATGGTGGCTGGAAATACGTAAGATCTTGTTATACTCTTTAGTTCACTTCTTATAGCTGAGCTAAGGTAAATCTTTAAAGTGAAAAAAAATGCAGAAAGTTACTACCAGACAGACAGAGCAATATAACCTTAGAAATTAGAATTTGTTTCTGAGTTCACTGTCTAGCAGTTACAAGAATTTCTCATATGGAAAAAACATTTATTCTGTGTTACTTTAATAACTTGCAAGACCCTCTGCAGGGATTTCATATACTCACTTCATATTTGAATTCTCAAAACTTGCTGTATAGTAATATGCTCATATTCTTCTCCCAAACTAGACTGAATAAATAAAACTTAAGACTTATTTCTTATATATATCTTCAGCAAAACATAATGCTGACAGTCTTGCTTGTTTTGTCTGTATTAATGCAATCTGCCCTCCCTGGGTAGTGCTGATGAATAAATCACTAAATGTGTAATAGCATCTATTTATCCTGAATGGCAATGCTTTAGTCCAGACAGAAAATGACTGTTCATGGGTTTTATTTGTTTGCTTTTTTCCCCCTTCTCCTACTGTCTGAAAATAAATTAATTGCATTGTGTGTAGCCATTATAGAAATATGTAAAATTACACCTCACAATAAACTAGTGGTGTTTTCCAGTCTTTATGTGAAGGTATTTAACTTCTAGTTTGCAAATAAATTACTTTCTTTGCTTTTGTTGCATGGTGCCAGAATTGTAATAATTTTGTGAAAACAAGGCCTTTAATTACCACACCTTTGTGAGGACAGGTTATTCATGTCCAGGAAATTCTTGAGAGATTATATAAGAAATTCAATAGAATAGAAAGTTTGATCATCTCTAAAAAAGTGAATGAAATGGATTCCAAATCTGATGGACCTGTCATGGGCAAAAAGTTATTAACTTGATTTTTATAGCCCTTGCTGGTCCTTACTGTACCAGTGACAAATGGATCTGGCTTACCAAGTACTATCTACAGGAATACAAAGAGGAAAAGAAGGTTGCTTTGATACTGCTTTCAAGCCTTTGAATTTATAGCAGTTCAAATGAATTCAGTGAGAGCTGAGCAACTCATTGTCTTGTGAATCAGTGCAAGGTTCTATTGAGTATGGCTGGTTTAATGCCTTATAATTAAGAACCACCATTCTTAATTTTAAAATAAGAATACTGAACAGTACATGATGCCAAATATTAAATTAATAACAATGCTAATGAATGCTCATTCCTCTGGTGATGAGTTGGCCAGAAAGAGATATGGCAGTGTGAGGTTTATGGTTGTACTCAATGATCTTAAAGGTCTTTTCCAACCTAGATGAGGAATCTATGATTCTATGGTTTCATTCTATGAAATTGCTGTTCACAATATTTTAATAATTCTTGAATTGTATGAAAATGGTCTTTTATGAATATTTGCTACTCACTTTTTGTTTGTGTTCTAATATTAAATTCTGATCACAGACTTGTATAACTATTAGATTTTGTAAACAACTAAGTTTACAATGTTTAATTTCTGTGATCATAAACATCAGTTCTGTAACGCACTAAAATACCCTCCCAAATTACTGATTTTTTTGTAAGCAACAAGAAATACTATTCTTGCTTTTTCAGAATGACCATTATGGTTTAATAGTATCTGTAAGAAAGTTTAAGACAATTTTCTCCCTGTCTTTTGCTTGTCATTTAATTTTCATTTATAGTAAAAGGACCAAAAAGGGAGAACAGTTGCAATTTGTAGTAAGTAAATTGTCCATGCTAAAATTCTGACCTGTGTTGAGTAAACTAATTTATCCTTACAATGTATCTACGTTTTTTTCTCGCCATTGGTTGTAGTAAATCTTTCATCCAGGAGTTTTAGAGGAATTTCTTTAAGGGAACTGGCAGGAAAGCAATGACAGAACAAATGGCCATTACATTTGCAGAGTGTGTTGCTGTACAAATGTAAAGCAATACAAAACAAGGACATGTAGAGGACATCTCCACTAAGTCAAGATGCTGGCAGAACCTCATCTGAAAACATGGAAAAACCCCAAAACTTTCATTAAGCATGACATTTGTTGCCTGTGTTTCCTGCCTCATGTTATTTAATATCTTCTGAGAGCATGTAGGGAGCATAAGTGAACTGGCATTATCCAAAATCTCATGCCATGTATGGACTGGAAAAGAGCTGGATGAGCTTGTGCTCACACTGACAGGAGCTTGCTCATAATGATGGTTGACCAAAAGCAGGTGGGGCTTGTTTGTGTTTTTTCTTAGCTTCAAAGCACTGATTCTTCCTTTGCTTTCAGGCTGTTTTTCAACCAGAAGTCAGAATTATCAAAAGTTTCAGTCAGGTGAAAATTTGTGAGGCAAGTTGCTATGCCAGAGGTGCACATATATATATATATATATATATATATATATATATACACAGAGGACATTTGTAGGGACCTGGGAACAGATCTGACTACTGCAAGAGAGAAGGGTCTGATGGGCTGCAGAAAGGGACCTGCCAGATACTTTGATAGACTGGCTAGGATTCCTGCTTCATGAAAAATTTACAAGCATTGTCTTCCAGGGCTAGAGAAAAATTGGGAAAACTTTAATGAAATGCTGAAATAAGCAGAGGGTGATTGATATCCAGAGACTACCACTGAACCTTCTCCTTGCAAAAGCAGCTCAAATTTCCCTTGAAAGGGCAGAAGAGAGTGGCTAACAGCTGAAGTCTGGATTATTTACTGCCAATGACTTCCTTAATTTATCTTCACTGTGAGTTTTATTCATGCCCCAAGGTTCTAGGAGATTGGTAGACCTCCTAGAAAAGAGACTGCTGGTACCTGATGACTGAGGCAGTTAGAATGATGTTGAACTGATGAGTCCAGTTAAAATAAATTCTGACAAGATGGGTATAAATAAAAGCAAGTGCATGCTAGCAGCTCATTCACAAATTGCAGGTTATTTGCAGATAGTCATGCTTGTAAGATGGATGAGTCCAGGATTACTGATAACAGTAAAGCCAATATTCTGAAACCAGCCATGTTGATTTTCTTTATTCCTCCTCACACTTCTAAGATGGTACTGAACACCTGACAGGTTGGAAAGTCAGGTTTAACAGGAGAACATGGCAGAGAAGGAGAAGTATAATACCTTTAACTGAAACAGAGCCTGCTTGCAGGAATGTAATGAGCACCTTAATGATGAATTCATTTCATATAAACCAGGAAATTGCCCTCTCTCCAACTCGTAACTTCCTAAGCAGTGTGCAGAGCTTCCTGTGCTTCTCTCATGCCTATGGGTGTTGGGGCCAGGCCAGCACAGGGGCATCTCAGGGAATGCAGCAGACCTTTGCACAGTGTTTCTGTTGGCATCAGCTGGAGAAGGACGAGCATTATTTACTCTCAGGTTTCTTTTAAAGGCTTTTCTCACTGTGTATCTTGGTCAGGATCACAAAAAAAGAAGGGGTCTTTCAGAGTAATTTGTAGTGAAGTGTTCTGGAGCTGACCTCTGCCATCCAACTGCCTGAATTTCCATTTCTGAACAACTTCTTACCGTTCTTCATTTGGCCCTGCTGCTTCTGTGGTATTTTCTGGGTCCCCCATCATTGGGAGGAATGAATGAATCTGACTCCCTGTTCTCAGAAGGCTAATTTATTATTTATGATCTATATTATATTAAAGAATGCTCTACTAAACTATACTAAAGAATACAGAAAGGATACCTACAGAAGGCTAAGAAGATAATAATGAAAAACCCGTGACTCTCTCCTCAGAATCCGACACAGCCTGACTGTGATTGGTCATTAAGTTAAAATAATTCACATGTTGGATAAACACTCTCCAACCACATTCCAAAGCAGCAAAACACAGGAGAAGCAAGGAGATAATTATTGTTTTCCTTTTTCTCTGAGGCTTCTCAGCTTCCCAGGAGAGAAATCCTGGGCAAGGGGATTTTCCAGAAAATATGACAGTGACATGCTTCTGAAGTATTTGGCCTGCTCCTGGAATTGAAATTGAATGTCCTGGATGTCTATGCCAAAGTAACTTCATAATAGTATGTATTATTTCTTTTCCATTTAGAATGTGATCCTTGGAATTTCATGCATTTATAAGGCTTTCTGACTTCTTTTTGACCACTTAGTAACATGCAAGACTTGAAAGTGAGGTTAGCAGTGCATAGATAATATGGAGTAGGCAAATGATGACTGGTGATGACTGGGTAAAACACTGATTAGTGTAGCAGAAAATGACTGAAAAGTGTAGGGAGCAGAGAGAAAAGGTAAATAAGTTAGTGGTGGTATGTGAAGGGTAGAGGATCTCTGAGAGCACCATAGAAAGGCTTGTTGTGTTTCACTGGGATAATTCAATACAGCAAAATAGCACATCCTGGTCCTTTCTGAGTGTTAATACACCCACGACAAAAGGATTCATCTTGCTGAAAAGAGCTCTGACTGATCCAGGTAGGACTGTTCACATAAGCAAGATTTATCCACCCATCATCTTCTCTCCTTGAATAGTAATATTATACAGTCCTAAGCCTGAGTAAATGTCAGCTGATGATACTTTTGTGGCTCCTTTAGGTAGATATTTCATGATGAATTCTACATTCTGTTCCTTTTCTTTTAGGTTTCAGATGTTTTTAATTTTGCTTTTTTTTTTTGCTGCTGCTAGCTCCTGTGTTCTCTTTTTAAAATTATGTTCAAAGAAAATAGTAATTCATTAAGAAAATTACCTTTAGAAGCAAACTTTGATGGCAGTAGCTGTAAAAATAGTGACATTCACAGGAAGAAACACTTTGCAGGCTGACAGACTATTTCAATAAAGCTCACATACCCTCTCAGTGAGGGAAACGGATAGGGTTTGTTTTTTCCTGTGTTTGCAGTGCTGAAGCATTTAGACTACCTAATTTGAACCTTTAGACAATTAAGAATAGCTTTATATCATTAATGATTATATGCATGTTTAAGTGCCACTTTCTCATATGAAACTGTTGGCCATCCTTAATTGATACAGGGACAGCAGAGAGCACTTTGCTGACATTTGACTGATCCACAGAGAGCTGCAGAGGTGTTCAGGTAAACTGCATCTTCAAGGCTATGGGGTTTGTATTTGGTGCTTTGTATGTTGGTGCTAATATGTTCCACTTAACAATTGATGTCCCAGTTTTGATCTCTGGCATCAGTTATTACAGGGTTTTGGAAGGCAGGATTGCTCTTCTCTTTAATAATAGATCCTAGGATTTAGTATTAAAATAAATTTTTTTTCTTCACTGAATTAGCAGCAATTAAGTGCAGATTTTTGATGATGGTAACCAGCTGACACAAAAAGGTATTTGTTTGATTTGTAACTAACTGTTGATTGGTCTGTGGTCAAGTTTTGGTATTTTTTCTCAGGCACAGAGGTATTTTAAAGGAATACATGCCATAAATAGAATCATGAGTTTATTTGACAAATCTTTGGTGTCCATCTATTGCTTTGCTGTTGCTGGGTTAAGAAGTTGAGAGAGAAATGTACAAGTAACTCTGCTAGTTTAGTCTTCCTCATAAAACTTTAAACTTCCTTAATTGTGACCAGTCTCTTGGGTTTTCTACTTCTTTCTCCTGGTTGAAGACTAATAGAAAAATCCAGGCTTCTATTCTTTCCCTTTTTCCTCAAAGGTATCAGTGAAATTAAGCAGCCTCAGCTCAGCTGAAACCCCTGGAATTACTTCCACAACTCTTTTTAATGGGCATTGGACCTCATCCCATGGACTCACCTTCCTGAGTAATTCTGTGCTATACAATACATCATTGGTGTTTTACACCACCAGTTTCTTATTAACATCCCATTGAAGAGTGATCCACACTTGGAGAACTTACCCTTTGCTTTGCAACATAATTATACATAAAGTACTTAGTGCAGAAGAGAAGTTATTTTTTTTACATCTGGAGCAGAGGTTCTTAGAGTGTTGCTTGTAGGGCTTTATGCTTATAAAGCAAATCCAAAGTAAGCCAGGGCATTTTTCAAAATTTATTCTGGTTAAATTAAAAATAAGCAACCCAATGCTTAATTTAACATTGTGTTTTCAATTAAATTAATTGTTGTCTTTGACTTACAGATTTATGTCCCTACTAAGCATGACTGAGCCAAATTCTATTAGCTGAACACTAGTGTCTTCAATTAATTTTAGGCTTTTGTGACTTTACATAGTGGTATTTTAAAGCTACACTATTTGAAAAAACCCAGGGAGTTTAAAATTTAAGGTCCTTGGTTTTGTCCCCTTTCAAATGTCTTGCTTCCTACATTTGACGTAAAACAAGGACTTGAAGTTACTCGCCACAAACAAAAAAATTCAGTTTATGATGTTATTTAGTTCCCTTATCAATTGTGCAAGTTTTAATCTTCAGCAACCTGAGCAGTATCATTAACTGCTGGAGCAGTGATGGTTGCTCCTCACTGTCCCTCTTGAGACAGGAAAAAGCTGTGCCCTTATTACCTCTTTTCTGTCACCCTTTCCTTTCCTTTTCCTTTTCCTTTTCCTTTTCCTTTTCTTTTCTTTTCCTTTCCTTTCTTCCCCTTTCCTTCCCCTTGAAATTTCCTTTCCTTTCTGAACCTTTCTGAACCTTTCCTTTCCTTTCCAGCTTTCCCCCTCTGGATAGTTACAGAAAAAGGCAAAAAGAGCTGTGCTGCTCTCTGTTAGATACCTTTATTATTGGTTTCCTGGGCTTTTGACCTGGCAAAGGCGAGCTGTGCCCTCTCAGAGGTTCAGTGGTTGGCAGTCAGATGCTGGAAGGCTCATTTGCCACAGAACCTGTTCATAACATGGCTTGGAAACAAGGTCTGCAAACTCTGCTCTCCTATTACACCTCTACAAAATCAATAAGCACAGAAAATCGAGTAAAACAAATTAATTTGTCATCTGGAACACGGGGCAAGTCTATACTAATATTTAGTTTAAACAGGAGGTCACCTTTGAGGTTTCCATGCCAGGCAGGGCAGCAGTTCCTGTTGCAGATTTTGGATTTGGCACAAAGCCATCCGTACTGGGGCAGCCTGGCCAGGCCAGCCTGTGCAGACATAAGGCAATTTCTGCTCTCCTCCTCACACACCCTGCACGACTGGAAGGTGGAAGTGGGAAATCAGGATCCTTCTGTACCTGTTTGAGAGATCTACAATGTAAGCATGATTCAGAGGAAAGAAGCTGTTTCAAAGATTGACCTCCTGTCTAATAATTAAATATTTTTACAGCCTTGAGAGGCCAGTGCCTTAAGGTAAAACTTGGGGATTTATGGTATTACAGGAAGGCAAATAGGAGCTGAATAATGTTTCCTAATGAAGCCTAAAGTCAACATAGTCAATAGTGATCCATCCCTACAAGTATCAAATCTCATATTAGCTCCTTCTTTCCATGTTGTCTGGTTTTGGCTCCATATCCAGACATATGGAAGATATAGTTGGCTATGGTTCTTCAGGAACAGAGTAACACTAAAATAAAAAGGTAGACTTTTCTCAAAAAAACCACTTCTCTGACTTTTGTGTTCATCTAAACCATTTCAGTGAAAACTAATGGGGTGGAAATTTCACAGAAAGTATTTAAGAGTTCAGAAAAATAATCAATAAATTTTAAGTAAATGGAGTTTTGGTGGAGCTTTTGTCCATATGCTTTGGATGACCAGATCCATGATCATCAGTGTAATAACTCTATGCTTATGACATAAAGACCAGTGGATTTTGATTGCTGTAATTGTCCTTTCATTATTCAAGAATCTTAGATTCTTCCTTTCTCTTAAATTCTCTTCACTAATTTTGACCTGGACTAATGCTGTAAGGGACTTAACTTCGTTAATTAAAGATACAATCCAATCATGATGCTTAAGGCTGATACTGCCTATGACTTTCCTAATTCTAAAGAACCAGACCAAGGTTTTAACCAACTGCTCTCTAAATTCTGTGGTAAATTACTGGGTACTGAGCTGTATATCGGAGTGGAAGACATAGACCTTACCTGCCCATCTGGACAGTAGCAATGCATAAAAAGCCATGTTGAGAAGGGAGCTTGCTTGTTAGAACCAAGGTAGGTTATATTTTGCCCTATTATTTCTTTGTAATCCTCTTGAATTACATTTCACTCAATTCATAAAATAATTTTCTTTATCTGAGTTGATACTTCTGCCTCCAAATTATTTCACTGGCTTCTTTAGGGTAAGTCCTACTTGATGCTAGATTTACTGCCAGGTTCAATTCCTGATCCCTCTGTGTGAAGGCCCAGAACAGCTTGATCAGTTTTCACCTTGAACCTTTTTCATCCTTTATTCCTTTGCCATGTATGCTTTATACCTGGAAGTGATTTGCTGTCTTATTGCACCAGTCTCTTGACATTCATCTCATTTAATCTCCTCAAGATTCAGTCTGCCAACTGCCCCAAAACAGACCCAGGTGTAATCTTTTATTCAGGTTACTGACAGTAATGTGATCTCATTTCATGATTTTTACAGATCCAGGCACAATTAGGTTTCAGTCTTTGGACACCACAGAATACGTAACACACAGTAGGTGAGAGGATGGATATTCCTCCTTTTTTTCCTCAATAACTCTTGCACTTCTGTTACAGTGGGATCATAAACTAATGGGAAACACTAGATTACAAAATCCCAAATTGATTTTTTTTTCCAACTGAAAAGGGATGCTGGTTTTATCAAAGCTTCATAAATTACCTTTAAATCCCACTTTCTATAAGAGAGCATGAGTGGCCCACTACCCTGCCTCTGCATACAGCAGCATACAGTACAAAACATCCATAACCTCACTCCATATGGCTAAAATGAACATTGCATCACAGGATGTTTCTAGAGAATAATTGAAAACACTTTGCACTGTAGCATATTGTGGTATTTGCTGGGTCCCCAGGACGAAGGAGGAATTGAGAATCTGACTCCATGTTCTTAGAAGGCTAATTATTTTATGTACTTATATTAACGAATACTATACTAGAACTATACTAAAGAATAGAAGAAGGATACAGACTGAAAGTTACAAAGAATGAATAATGAAAACTCGTGACTGCTTCCAGAGTCCTGACACAGCTGATGGTGATTGGTCATTAAGTCAAGACAATTCACATGAAACCAATCAAACAATCACCCGTGGGTAAACTATCTCCAGACCACATTCCAAAGCAGCAAAACCAGGGAGAAACAATCAGATAATTATTGTTTTCATTTTTCTCTGAGGTTTCTCAGCTTTCCAGGAGAAGAAATCCTGCCAAAGGGATTTTTCAGAAAATATGACAGTGACAGCCTATCTCAATGGTTTCTTTCCATAGTAAACTTTTTGGCAAACAAGACTTGATGTTGCTGCAAAATATAATATATATTTTTGCAAAGATATTAAGAGCTTGACCTCCCTTTTGTGTGTGTGTGCATTTGGATTTTTGTTGGTTTTTTTTGGGGTTGTGGGGGTTTTTGGGTTTTTGTGTGTGTGTTGGTTTTGTTTGGGTGTTTCTGAGGGATGGAGTGGTGGTGAATGGTTTGGATTTTTTGCTAAACCCTTTCAGTTCTCATCCTTTAGCCTTTCTAAAGTTCTTAAAATTTCTTGTCTTCAGTTGCTTTTCTTTTTTTTTTTTTTTTTAAGTTCCATCACCTTGCCATATTAGTCTTCTGGGATGATTGCCCTGCTTTCAAATATAAGCCATCTATTGTCTGTGGACTGCAGTATTTACAAGGGGGACTACTGACTCGTTATCAGGGCTGAGTTCTATAATAAAAGCTATGAGAGAGAAGTAACTGCCATGCATCTCTCAATAGGTCAGCTGTTCTCTGTAGATTGATGTTGTTAATGTCTGCCATGCTGGAGCCCTGTAAGGCTCTTCAAACACCTCACAAATCAGCCTTGCAGGTTTTAATGCTTCCTCTTTTCCCCACAAATGAGAACTTCGCCATAATCTCTCTCTAAATTTTTTCTAAAGTCACATTTGCATGCAGGCTACTATGAGATTGTTTTCAGTATAAGGTAAACTTTTCTGTGAAGCTGTGTGGAGGAAATGGTGTAATTTAAATCTGTTGGAAGAATAGTCTTCCAGAAAGGAGGCAATGCTTTGAAACAGTGTGTGCATAGACAAATAGATTCACACTGCCATGTGTCATGAGCTCTGGAGTTGTTCTTGGGCTGCCAAACCAGGATTTCATGATGCTTTGGAATATAATGCATGAAAGTCAGGAGTTGTGGGGTTTTTCCTAGCTAAATTTTTGATTTTTTTTTTTTTTTTTTTTTTTTTTTTTTATGGCAGGGCATATAATCAGTTAACCAAGTCATGTAGTAAATTTTAATATATCCTCAAAATAATGATCTCACCTGAGCTGGAGTTAGTGCTGCTAAGGGAAATTGCTGGTTATCATGGCTATGTGAAGAAACAAGCTGTTAGAAAGTACCTAGCTCCTAAAAGCAAAAAAGATAAAAATACCCATTAAGCTCATCAGAGCACCACTCAGAAGCTCCAGTTTAAGGGAGTTAGAAATTGTGTCCTTGTGACACAGCAGAAAAAGAAGAGAGAATGCCATTTTGGAGGGGATGGAGGGGGGCACAAAAGACTCATCTGCTCTATCAGTACTTGTCCACAGATGTTGATGGGGCTTAGGGATGCTGTTTATAGAAACATTCTGGTGTGAACCAGATCTCAGGTACCTGACAGATGTCTAGGGTTCTCTTTAGGCCATGTGCATTTCCTAAAGAAGGAAGTCTGCCAAGGTGTGAGGCCATTCCAGCATGCCTGATGTCAAGG
This sequence comes from Agelaius tricolor, assembly GCF_023055355.1. Classification (NCBI taxonomy): domain Eukaryota; kingdom Metazoa; phylum Chordata; class Aves; order Passeriformes; family Icteridae; genus Agelaius; species Agelaius tricolor. Next base: position 531,025 of record NW_027269327.1, read on the forward strand.
GGTGATTTAAACAGCAGAAATATGATTGCCTACACTATTCATACAGGTGGTGGGGTTGAAGGGATGTCAGTTTGGGGCTTTTTGTTCTTGGTAGGGTGGTTTATATCTCTTCCAAAGCTTCCATTTATTTTCTAATATCTGTTCTGGAGATAGAGAGACAGTGCTAAATAATAGGGTTTGCTGCTATTAAAAGAAGAGCACAGTAAGACATTTCTATACCATTTTGTGATTTCTGTGTGTCAGGAATGCACTCCTTTGCAAACAGTGCACCATGTTGCAAACTGTTTCAGGTCTTAACCAGCACAGGATTCAGGCTGTGCTTGTTTTGTTACAAAGACATATTCCATATTCCTTTGTGTAACACCAGTGCCTCCTCTGATGAAAAATAATGGCTTATTTGTCTTTAATTATTATTCCAATTTGATTCTAGAGTAATCCAGCTGTAAAGGAGAAGCACAACACTCTTGTGTTAACCAGTATTTTCTACCTTGTTCTCTTTCATTTTATTCTATCCTTTTTCCTTTTTTCTATCCTGTTTCTATCCTGTTTCCTTAACACAACACCTGTTTTGTTACAGTCCTAGACAAAGATCTTAGCATTTGATATGGTTGATTAAATGGTTAAATTAATCTCATAGGGTTTGATGGTTCAGCTCTGAAATGGATCAGTACAAATGCAAATCTAATCTGCTAAAGAGAGAACAGTCTTATCAGGGACTTTTCCATTTATATTCTTTTATAACAGCAGAACTGGTGAAACTACTTCGTGTCATTTTGTCTAATATATCTATATTTGTATAGTTTTTAATCTTAATTTTTTTTTTTTTTTTGCTGTGATAGCCATCTATTTGTTAATTGCATAAATGCCAATGTGCTGGTGATTCTATGAAAAGAAAGGGGGCAAGATGGAAATACCCATTAAAAAGTAGTCAAGGAATTCCCTGTTTATTTCTTCTACTCTAAAAATACAGTTATTTCGGAAGTGTGGCTGTTTACCATTGCTTGAAAATGTGGAAGTTGAAAGATCTTGGGACTGAAATTCTCTCCATGAAATCAGTGAGGTCATTGTCAGCAGTGCTCGTTTCACTCCTGTTGTTCTGCTAATACACCTTAATCTGTCTGGGGGGACCTGAGCTAATCACAGCTTTTCTGCTGGCATGGCTTTGCCTTGCTGCTATTGCTCTCCTGCTTTCCTGATCTGGACACTCTCTTGCTATAATTATGTAATTAAAAAGACAATACTCATTAAGTTTCTTCATAAATACTTATTACTGTAGACCTAGAGATGCCATTGTGAAGCTAATCCATGTCTTGGTGTGTGTTGCAGGTGCTGGTGGCAGGAGTCATGGTGAGTCACTGGATTCAGCAGCTTTAGGGCTTCTCTGGTTCATGCTGTCATTTCGATCCCCAGCCTGCTGAGAACATGCAGAACCTTTATTTGCTCTGCTGCTGATTTGCCCTCATCCTGAAGGTGGAGGATTTAGATCTAGGAGGAGCTGATCAAGAAGGCTGCTCATGTAACATGATTTTTCACTGAAATAGATGTGACCCTGTCGTGGTTGAACACTGGCCAATGCCAGGCACCCACTCACTTGCCTTCCCCTGCTACCGCTGGGCAGAGGAGAGAAAAATTAAACAGCTGTTCATGAGTAGAGATAAGGAGCAGGAGAGAGCACTCCAAGGGCAAAATAGGCTCATCTTAGGAGATAAAAATTGCATTTATTACCAACAGAATCAGAGCAGGATAATGAGAAGTAAAAGAAGCCCTTAAACACCTTCTCCCCCCAGCCCCTCCCTCCTTCCCACCGGCAGCACAGGCAGACAGGGCATGGGGCTTTGGTTGGTTCATCACCAAGATTTTTTTCCAGTTCTCAGGGAGAGGAGTCCTTTCCCTGTGAGGCCGTGGGGTCCCTCCCACAGGAGACAGCTCTCCATTAATTTCTCCAGCATGGCTCCACTCCCACGAGCAGCAGCCCTGCTGTGCCTGCTGCAACCTGAATTCCCCCACAGGCACCCAGTGCTCCCAAATCTGCTGTGCCATGGGGCACTGCCACGGGGGGCAGCCTCCAAGGACAGGCTGCTCCAGGCTGGAAGCAGGGCCCCCTCTCCATGGGGCTCCCACTGGATCACAGCCTCCTCCAGGCACCCCCCAGCTCTGGCATGGGCACCTCCCCAGGGGCTGTGGGTGGATCTCTGCATCCCCTGTGGATCCCCATTCCCTGTGGGTGGATCTCTGCATCCCCCGTGGATCCCTATTCCCTGTGGGTGGATCTCTGCATCCCCCGTGGATCCCCAGGGGCTGTGGGTGGATCTCTGCATCCCTGTGGATCCCCAGGGGCTGTGGGTGCATCTCTGCATCCCCCGTGGATCCCCATTCCCTGTGGGTGGATCTCTGCATCCCCCGTGGATCCCCATTCCCTGTGGGTGGATCTCTGCATCCCCCATGGATCCCCATTCCCTGTGGGTGGATCTCTGCATCCCCTGTGGATCCCCAGAGGCTGCAGGGACACAGCTGCCTCACCATGGGCATCACCAGGGCCTGCAGAGGAATGTTTGTTCTTCTTCTTTGCATAGTTTTATACATTTTATCTTTCAGCATTGGAGTGAGACAGTACCATATTTAATAAGCCTAAACTTAATCCCTGATATTTAAGGAATCATGGCTGGGCTGATTGTTTCCATGTGCAGCATCAGTAGCAAGTTAACCTCAGAAGGAATTGGATAAATCCTTGTATGCCAAGGTACCTGCTTGGGACTTCATTTTACTACTGGGAATCAGGATACTTTAATATTGGGTCTAACAGTGACTCTGGGTCCTAATAATTCAGCATTTCAGATCTAGATCAGCAATAGTGGTGCCCTTTGTAGACAGTTTACTGGGACAGCTTCTACCCTGAGTCATTTTCATCTGCAGCTGGATGAAATATAGCTTAACTTCAAACAAGAGAGAGGCTGATTCACAGCAGGCAGAAGTGTAGCTATATATTTCATATATATTTGCAACACTGAGGTTTTCATAACTAAATGCCTATCTTTTTCCAGGCCTCCATTCTGAATGTGCAGAGTCTACAAAAATTCAGATCATACAAATTGCAGTACCAGAGAAAATTGTTCCAGCTGTCTGCTCATTCATTCATTCATTCATTCAACTCAGTCATCCAAATCACACAAGGAAGACTGTATAGGTGCCATAAGTATCCTTTTTTTCAAGGCTAAATCCTGCCAGGTCTTTGACAGAGGTTTTGTGACAGTTGCTTGCAATGTCCATAAATTGAGAAATCAGTAGTTCCTGGTTTCTCTTGTGGGCCTTTGTGGGACTGAGTGAGCTTCACTGCCCGGAATGGTCACCTTCCAGTGCACCTCAGTTTCTCTCCTTTAAGTCATTACAAGGATGTGTCTTCAAAGAATTATGTGGATGCCTGAAAAAACAAAAAAAAAGAAGAAGGGAGAATATTGTCTGGTACATGTTGTAGCTACAGTCTGCCTCAACTTTGTGCTGCAATGAGCTAGCTAGATGAGAAACTGAAAATGATAGGGAAAAAATGAGAGAGATGAGGAACAAAAAGATAATTAATACATGCCAGATGTAATGTGCAGAAGTAAACCTAAACAAAAAGAAAATAGTTTTGAGAAAAAGCAAAAGAAAAGGAGAAAAAGCCTGTAACGACAGAGACATGGACCCAGACTGGCAGGAAATCTGATCATTTATTCAAAGCAAGGAGCTGGTTTGATACAGCTCCTCAAGGCACAGTATTTCCTTTCATGGCAATTCTCACTCTGTCACCTATCCCACATTGCCATGTCAGCCCCATGTGGGAATCCACAAAATCAGAGGGTTTTGGGAAAGCTGCAAAAGGCAGGCCTCAGAGACAGCAGAACTGTGATTAGAGCTGAGCAGCAGCCATGAGATGGGTCAGCAGAAAAATTATTTAAACTGTAGAAAAGCAAGGACAAATAGAACAATGGTCTGTGTATTAATGCTTGTCTAGAATAACTCCTAAGCTGCAGAAAAGTTTATCTAGTGAGATATTAGGAAGTTCTAGGCTTAATAATGGAGCTCTGTGCATTGTGTTTTAAGGCTTACAAGCAGGTATTGTATTTGAAATCAGCAAGCATTGTTTAACCAAAGGTACCTGTGGTTATAGTGGTTGGATGGAACTACTGTCAATGTGCTTTTGCTTTGTGTGATTGGGCAAAAAGCTCATAAAGTGAGTTGTAGCATTAAGTTCTTGGTCTGCTGCCTGGGATGTGAGCTGGTGGCATCTTCCCATTGTCATAATAAGCATGTAATGAGGCTGATGCTGGAAAATCAAACAGCTCAAGGCACGTTCCCAGCAGTCCTGTCCTGTTGGTGATTTGTACACAGCCCCCAGCTGGCAATACCCCATGTGTTCTAAATGTCCTTCCATGGCCTGATCATGGGCTGTGCTCCCATCTGTCAGCTCCTGTTGGTTCCTCTTGTACATAGGTAAAGCCTTATAAAAGAAAGGCCTTGTAAAATCAGGCCTTGTTACCTCGGCTAAGCTAACAGCTAATCCTGTAAATTCCTGTGAGAAAAGAATTATAAGAATGAGAATCAGTTTGCATAACAATCCATTCTTGTGAGAGGATGGCTTGCACCTGTGGGGAGGGAAATTCTACCCATGTGAAACATGCACTTTCCAGGAGAAAAAAATGTAAACATATCTAGAAAGAGAAAAGTTTGATGGACATGTACACTAGCCATTACCAACCAATGAAGTGAGTTTCAGTGAATTGCTGACCAGTTAGATTTAAACACAGTGCTTTCTGATAATGGTATTAATGATAATGTATAAATGATGATAATGAGCTGTGTGAATAAAGGTGTGGCTGTTCTGCATGAAGAAACAGGTGTCTCGTCCATCTCTTTTGTGGCATCCTCTCCCGTGGGGCCCTGCTGCATGACACCTCCTCCTCCCAAGGTCATGGGAGACAAGCTGCAATGTGCTGCCATGTGCTGCTGCCATGTGCTGCTGCCATGTGCTGCTGCCATGTGCTGCTGCCATGTGCTGCCCTGTGCTTCTGCAGGCACATCCCACAGTCCCCAGCTCAGCTCCATCCCATCTCTTCCCACAAATCCATGTCAGAAAGAAGGGACACACAAGGTCTGTGTATCTGTCACTTCAGTGCTGAATTTCCCATGAACTTCCATGGAGATCCGATTAGCTCTGCAGGGAGCAATATAAGTGAGAAAGCATGAGATGTAACTGAACTTGTGATAAATCCTCCTGCAGCCAGGCATTAGTCAGACATACACTGATCTAATAACAAGTCATGATTACAGTGTAATCCTGACTGGTACTTTCAGAATTGTGGGTAAAATTGATTGTTTAGTGTTCACTTTTACAATTCCCCAAGGTAACAGTATGGGGTTCTCTTTTACTAAAGGAATTATTCAATTTGAGGCTGAAGCCATAGAAGTGCACACTTTTGACACAGCTGGGGTCATTAACATTGCCAGGGAGATGTATGTGAACAACTTCTAAACCAGGCACTAGTCACATGCCATGTAGTAAATTCCTTAGCACCTTACTTAACATCCTGTGATACTGTTTTAAAACTTAGCTGCCTTTCTGAATTTTCAGCTTGGAAGAATCCTTTTTGCTCCACCTTTCCAGATGTGATAGGCATTGCACAAAGGCTTAATTCCTCTGGTGCCTGAAAGTGGAAATGCAATAGAAGAACATCTCTGATGTTCTTCACGATGTTGGGTGCGATGAATTAGAGAAAGTAATAATTTATTTGCGTGGTTGTTATTACACGTTAAAAAATGTGCTGCTGGTCGTTAGAGATAAGTTTGTTTCCTTTTCTGTGGTATCTAGGCTGCACCTCTGTGATTCATTGTGGTTAGAATCTGTCATTTTTCATAGGCCAGGAAAACAGAAAATTAGGGAGCCCGTTTGTCTCTTAATACATAAAGTTTTTTTTAATCAAAATTCAGTTTTCATATAAAGCTCTTGATTTCCAGTTCTTTTAGCCAAAAATTTAGCACTTTTTGAAAAATATAGGATAAATTATTCATTCTTGAGTGACTTTAAATAAATTTAAGCTTTAACTGAATTTATTTTGTACTGTAAACAAATACTATTGTTGAATACTTCAATGCATATGTGTTTGATTTGTACAAGGGTCACAAGGGCATTTTATATGCTAAGATCTAAGGACACCTAGCATTAAACGTATTGGTAGAAAGAAACCTGACACTGGCATGTTTGGTGGAATTGCAGAAGGTGATACTTGCTTAGTGCCTGTGTAGGCAGTGATATATCTTAAATGGTTTATAATAGGATCATTACAGATACAGATTTCTTTTTCCAAATCTTAGTGTGTTTTCTTTGTCATCATCATGACTCTTAAGTAATTTTCATAATGTACCAATATATGTAATGTCAAATCATATATCCCTAGTGAGTATCCAGCCTGGCCTTGAACACTTCCAGGGATGGGGCATCCACAGCTTTCTGGACAACCTGTTCTAGTGTCTCATCACTCTCAGTGTAAAGAATTTCTTCCTCATTCCTAATATGTAAATGTGTGGTGTTCTCAGGGGTCCCAGGACGAGGGAAGAGATGAGAATCTTGACTCCGCCTTCTGACTGATTTATTATTTTATGATATATATTATATTATAATAAAAAGATATATTAAAGCTATACTAAAAGAATGGAAGAAAGGATTTCATCAGAAGGCTTGAAAGGAATAGAAGAGAATGATAATAAAATCTTGTGACTGACCAGAGTCCAAGACAGCCAGACTGTGATTGGCCATTAATTAGAAACAACCACATGAGACCAATCCCAGATGCACCTGTTGCATTTCACAGCAGCAGATAATAATTGGTTACATTTTGTTCCTGAGGCCTCTCAGCTTCTCAGGAGAAAAGATCCTAACAAAAAGATTTTTCATAAAATGTGTTTGTGACATGTAAACGAAACCTACTGTCCTTTAGTCTGAATCCATTCCCCCTTGTCACCACCCTTGTAAAAAGTCTCTCTCCATCTTTCTTGAAGGCTCCCTTCAGGTTCTAGAAGGCCACAGTGAGGTCACCCCAAAGCCTCTTCTCCAGGCTGAACAAACCCAATTGTCTCAGCCTCTCCTTGTGGGAGGGGTGTTTCATCCTTCTGCCCATTGTGGTGGCCTCCCCTGGACTCACTAACAATTATTGTTAGTTATTCCTGTGCTGCAAGCCCAGAGCTGGCTGCAGTGCTCAAGGAATGCTTGCAGTTCCTTAGAGGTAATGAGGTACATGTCTGACTTAATTTTAAAAATGTATTGATTGGGATAAAGAGGTCACAAATATATCTGCAGCTAATAATTCCCATTAGTTTCAGAAGAAAAAGCACCAACATAGAGAAGAAGTGTTTAGGGGACCTGCTGATAGATGGAGTAGGTAGTTCTATTTGCAGCTCTGTTTTGGGTCAAAAAAAGAGATGCTAGGGAGTTTTTGGGGAAAGAGACTAGAAGTGATGAATCCAAGGTGCAAAAGATGAGTGAGAAAGAGGAGTCTGAGCTGGTGTGGGCACTGAGAGTGCAGACAGAAAAACCTTGAACAGTCTGTCAGTTAGAGTTCAGCACTTGGATATTGTTATATAAACGCAATAAAAATATCTTAGCAGCTCGTTCCTGCAAAAGTACAGACAGCCTGTAAACCTGATCAGCATTGCAAGAACCTCTTGTGTGATCCTAGAAAAGAGCTTATTAGTGTAGGGGGATACAATATAAGAAAATGTAGTATAGAAAGTAATCTTACCCCCTAAAAAGTTGCAGCTGAGCCAATAATTGAGGATTAGGAGCAGGCCTGATTTTAACAGGCCGCAGCTGTAGCCAATCAGAAGAGTGTTATAAAAGAGTGGATTGGTTGGCCAAGGGGGAACTGGAGTCAGTTGGCTGCTGTGAGGGTAAGGAAGAGCCAGTGCCTAGAGGAGCTGCCTGCAAGAAACATCAAGGAGGTACAAAACTCTGGCCATATGGAACCCTTGCAATGTAATGACAATAGAACTCTTGTAATATAATTGGAACAAGTAGTGATCCCGATGTGATTTGGAAAAAAAAAGATTTAAACATTAAACTATATAACCGCATGGATTCGGGACTAAACTACGTGACTCTGTAGATTTGGGATGACCCCGTGGATTTGGGGAAACAGGATTTGACCATATAACCCTGTGGATTTGGGGAAACGGACTTGAATACTAAACTATTGGTAAAATATATCAATTGCAGCTATTAGTGTCCACAGCTTTCTGTCGTGGAAGGAGACATGAGGGCCTGAGGTCACCCATGGGGATGGCCCAGCCACCTGGAGGATGGATGTCCAGCCTCATACACTCATGCCATCTTCACCCAGCGTGTGCCACATCTCCACAGCCCCAGGAGGTTGACTGATTTCTTTGCTCCTGCTTGACGCCTGGGAGATAAGTGGCGTGCACACGATGAATCTCACCCATGGGATCCAGACGAGCTGAGAAATCAGCTGAACTCCTCTCTCAGGTCACTTTGTCAGAAGAATTACACTGGCTTTAGAAAAGTAAATATTAATTTAAAATTGTGTAACTGCAAATTGAACTGCACCCACTGCTGTGATGAATGTAGGTGTTTGTTTTTTTTTTCCCCATGCAGGCATAAAAATTGGTATTTATTGCTAATGGCACCTGTACAGGCTATCACAATATTTATTTTATTTCCAAGTGTGGTGGCTTTTCTGCTGCTGCTTGAGGTAGTCTATTTTCTGCATAAACAGACTTTCACCTCAGATTCTGTACTTTTGTGTTAATCAGCAAAATGATTTCTAAGATGTGCATGACAATTGTGTTCCTACAAGTGTGAGTATATAGACAGCATAAGGCAATTTTTTAAGGTATACATTTGTCTTAAAATCTCCTTGGTGAATACAAACAAAGCAAAAGGACCTTGAGCCTCCCTTGTATTGAGGTGATCTGTATGTTGCATCCTTTGAGACATTTGTCTCTGTCTGCTGAAATGACCCTCTATATCAAAGAAAATATTTATTTTCAGACATTTTTCACTGCCATAGTTTTCAAAGATGAAAAAAAATCGAAGTGCTGAGAATTATAACATGTTAGCCTAACTGTTGAGAAAAATGATTTCATTTGTTCTAGTGTGAAGTAACCAGGATTCTGATTTTGTGTGATGATTTACACTCAGCTGTAATGTGGCTTGTTGCAAAATTGCTGTAATAAGAGTTGCAAATCAAGGAGAAGAGAGTCATTAGAAATAAAAACCTGGGTAGGAAAACCCAATGCTGTGTATAAATATATAGATCCTAGAGTGCAAATAACCTGCACCTGGACAGCCTCTCCTGAATGTTCCACCAAGTCCAGGGGCCCAATTAGATGGTGGAAGATGCTGTCATATTTCTGGGCAGACAGCTGTTCTGTAGCATTACTCAAGGGAACCCATTTAGGGGCGAAGCTATTATAACCATTACTCCAGCAGTGGGCTCCTAGTGATAAAATTTCTCCTTTAGTAACCAAGGGTAATCTTCCTTTCAAAGAAAAACTCCTCATGTCAGATGTTTCTTTTAGCAACAAGATAAATTATAATTCTGTGGGTTTTGTCTGAACTTTATCCTTCTGATAAACCAGTTGGTTTTTAGTACCAGAGGTATTTTAAGGAATGTTTTAGTGGGATACAACTTTGTTATTTTCCTATCTATTGTAGGAATTTTGGAATTATTTTACGTAAGCAAGGTTTTTTTTTCAATGAATGAACCAAATATTAAAGACAATAGATATGCTCCTGTTAATTTTCTGGTAATTTCCAAGACAACAGCTATCATAGGGAGGGTTTGGCTTGTCATCTGGAGCAAGTTGCCTTGCTTTGTATTTGTATCTATAGATATAGCATAAAGAAATGATAATAATTTAGATTAGGCATGTAACTTTTAGACAGCTAGAGCTCAGCCTGACTTCTAATTGTTGCTTTGAAAGAGTCATTCTTGTTGTTCAGAACCCTTGATTTCTTTCAATTGCATGTGATAGAAATCTATTTAAATCAACCTCCTTTCATGTTCTTGTTTTAGCAGCTGAAGAGCTGCTATTTGTCAATCCCTTTCGCTAGCAGTGTCACTATAAATCCTTTTATGCCTGTGTTGATGGTGTCAGATGGTGGCTGGCAGGCTCATTGGTTTGGGGGTGCTAAAACTGCATGTGGGAACAACAGGAAGGGGGGGATTTTCAGGGAAGAGAAATCCACCAAGGGTTTCTGTGTGTGTACAGAGATGATCTGTTGATCTGGAAATAGGGAATGTGCTTGAAGTACAGTGTAATTTCCTGGTTTTGAAGTCCTTCCCTGGCATCCTCTTTTGGCATTTGCATCCTGGGATAGAGGATCTTTATGGGGCATATTTATGTTTTTGAAGAACTGGGGCCTCTTTGAACATAAGAATTAACAGCGCTAGACATGACTATTGGTCCAGTAAGGACAGAAATTGAATGCCTGGATTTCTTTGCCTGAGAAAACTGATTCCCAGGGGATTTGGGGAGACCGATTCTTGACAGATTCATGGGGAAATAAATCATGCATGGGCTGCCAGCCCCACAAGCCCTCTGTTGATAAACTGCCTTCTGAGGAGTGCTCTTCACAATTCTCTCTCCTGCAGCCTAGGCATGTTCCTTTTCCAAGGGGCTGACCACACTGGGGCCTTGGTGGAAAGCACAGGACACTGTAGGAAATGCCTGTGTAGGTAAGCAGCTTGTTTCCCCCTTTGCTTGGATTTGTAGATTAAAGGCTTCTGAAATTTTCACAGGTAGAAATAGTTTGCTAGTACAGAGATCCATCTAATTAAATTAATTAGGTGCTTCACAGTGTGCACACCCTCCTACAGATGTGCCCCTGGATCCAGAACACAGGCATGGATTTTTATCCTTTCCTGTTCATTTCTTTCAAGCGTTTAGGGGCTGAAATGGTATATAGAGGGAGGTTTGTCTTTCTTGTTTAGAGATGCTAAACACTTTAATGGACCTCTGTGTTTTGTAGACTCCTTTTTGAAACATGGAAAAAAAAAAACCTAGTGCATATTGTTGAAATGACAGAGTTTCAAAACATTTTTTGTTCTATGTGCATGCACTTCACAAGCATAAAACAGAAACAAGTTTAACAAATATGATTTATATATCAGCTATGAACATTAATGTGTTTAAATGCTCTGGGTGACTTAGTGGACAAATAAAAGGGGTTCCAAAACCCATCAGTCTCCTTTCAAAATCTTTGCTGTTATAATTGTCTTACTAAAAGTAGTGCCTACATCCCTGATATGGATTTAAAATATCCATACTGTTTACTTAGAGGTTATTAATGCACTTATCTTTACGCTTCTGATTTTTCTATCTCTCACCAGTTCAGATGGGTTTTCATTGCCTCCAGGGAGCAAGGCTGTTCAGGTCAGGTGTTTTGGGTGATCTGGTTTTGTGTGCTGTACACAAGGTGGAGGTGAGGTATTCATGTGCCTCTCAGAGAGAGGTCAACAGCAGTGAAAAAGCAGAGGAAGATGTGAAAGGAATGTATGCTGCTCTCAGCCTGCCACCATCGCCCCATTTGAACTTGTTGCTATGAAGGACACATTTAGTAGGGTTTTTGTGAACAAATTCCTTCTGAAAAGGATGCCTTAGGTGCTTTAATTTAAAAATCTTTAAAAAAAGACAGATAAGTGCATGGAGATCAGTTACTTGATATCAAATATGCTGGATTAACAATGGTGTGGTGGTGTACTCAAAGCTAATCTTAGATTGGTAGCTGAGATACCTCGAGCATCCAGCAGCAGTGCTCACTGCAGATGCAACACTGCGATGTCTGCACTGCTGATTTTTGAGGTTGTTTTTAAAGTTATGTACACTTGCTCATCCAACAGGTGTCATAGGTGGCTTTGAGCTAAAGAGTTCATTTCATCATCTTGGTCATCATCAGGGAGGGAGTTGGATTCAAGAGGGTTTCAAAGATAAAATACTGGGCACTGTCAACTGATGCACACTGTTCCAGTATTACATATTCCTTGTCTTGTCCACAACAGAGAATATTCCTCCCAAACCTCAGCCCTTTCCCAGCAGCCAGTTTCCCTGGTAACAAAGCCAATGATTCACTGAATTAGACCAGGGTAACTATGGAGCCATACTGCTGATTTAATTTGGGGCTAAATTCTCGTGTACCTGGAAATAGAACTGGTGTTAGTAGCATTGTGTTATCTCTTATTGGAATCTTTTTTCACCTCAGTAGCTAATCCGTGGCCAGTGAGCCAAATAAAGCCCCACCTCACGCTTTGCCTCCTCCTGGGTTCAGGCCCTGGCTGTCTTCTCTGTTGAGTGATTAAAATGCAAGGCATATCCAGTGATATGAAAAGATTTGTCTGTGTTCCTGAATCATTGCCATGTTGCCCCAGGATAAGGCTCTTTAGCATGTCTGAAAGAGGGTGTGTGTCTCTTCTGCTAACTAGGACACATTAGATGAAGATACTTCTCTCAGAAATACCTTAATTCCCCTCCGTATTTTTTTTTCTAGAGAGCCAATCCCCTTATAATCCTATTGAAATTAGAGTTATATTAAACTAAAGTTAAATTAAGGCACGTCTACGACAAAGTTTCAGTGAGGATTACAGCACCAAAATTTGAGAGACCAACAAATCCTGTCCTCCTGCCCTGTTATCACCTGGATGCTTGCCCAGGCTTCAGGCCTGCCCTGCAGCTGCCCTTGCCATATGTCCATATAATGCCTTTATTCAATTCTCTATCCCCAGCAGGGATCCCTTAGCAGGTAGGCTTTCATTCCTTACCCTCCATTCTCTCAGCTCTGAGTGACAGGAACGTTGGTTCAGCTCTTCTTTTTGTGGTTTTTGCTTGCTTTTCCCCCTGCTTTTTGTAGCAGTGCAACACTATTTAGCTTCATGTCAGCCATGAGTTAAAGTTGCTCTATTCAATCCAGGATGCTCAAGAGGGGATAGCCAAACAATAAAGCAGCACATGATCTGTGTTTAGCAGTTGGATTTGCTCTCTTCAGCTTGTAATCTGTAGCTGCTTTTTCATGATGCTGCTAACAGATATCAGCACTAATTGAGCATTATTTCTTGTGGGTTTTTGATAGGCCAACTATTTGGAGTTTATAGTACTGTTTAAGTCAATTTTGTTGTACAAATGTTCAAGTTCGATCTTGACTCAACACTGCTCTCAATAAAAGCCAAAATTAAAAATACTTATAATTAAAATGTCATCACTGTCATCTAAATTGCTGCCCATCTGAATCAGGCTGAAGTGCACAATGTGTTGATATGCAGAGATAGAGTTTCAGACTCTGCAAGTTCAAACATTTCTACATATTTCTGTATAAAATTCACTCATTTGGTTGCTTAAAGTTTGCTTCTCCACACTATAACAGCTGGAGAGTTGCTTTGCTTTAAAGAACATAAAATAACTGGGAAAAGTATCTGGAGTTGTCACACACACACATGAAATTCTGCCATGCTCTCAAGGCACCAAGCCAACACCAGAATGGCTGCCATGGCATCTCAGCACCCTGACTCTTCCCCTGCTTGCCAAAATGAGGTTTGCATGAGTGCCAGCATCTGGTGTCAGCCATACTGTACTTTGGAGCTGTGCCTGGCCACCACCTGGAAGAAAGACTGTAAATTAAAGCCTGGAACTGAAAGGCATTTGAATTTGTGAGCTGTAGGGAACATAACATTTCTGTTTGTGTCTGCTGCTCTGAGTGTTTCACATTAGATAATAAACTGAAAGGACTGCATGTATCTAAATCTAAACTAACTACTTAATGATGGAACTTTTTATAAATTAGTCAACAGCAGCTAGCAGTCAAACCTAATGGCAGCAGATGGACGTCAGGGTGTCTATTCCAAACCCTTTGCTACTCTGCTAGTCCCTCCAAATTCCACTCTTGTTGCAATCTCTTTGTTTTAAACAAGCACAGTTGCCTTCTTTTTCCTAATATTTGCTCAGCTGCTTTGCCCAGAGGGCTGCATTGCAAGGGATTGCAAAGGCTTAGTCTGTGCCTGGACCCCTGAGTGCTCGCTGCCTCCTTGTCCTTCCAGCATACTGGCTCTTGGAGCAAACACCCAGCTTCACAGCTGTAGTCTCAAATTTGATGAAGGATTTTCTCAGCACTGCTTTTCCATTTTGGGAGGTTTCTCATTTGTCCTCTGTAGTTGCATCTACGTTGCCATCTGCCCTAGAATGCCAAGTCCCCTCATCATGGCCTGGAATCTTCCCTTTCCCTGAGTTGTGTCCTTTACACCAGAATAAGGAATAACAGAAAACAGGCCCTGACATGCTATTATCATTTAGCCTGCTGCAAGTATGAAACATGACTGTTCAGCATCTCTTACTTCCCTGTTCGTTTTGGGGCTTGCTTTGGGGATTTTTGGTCAGGGAGGTTTCTTTGGTGTTTCTGATGGCTCGGATTTGTGTGCACTGGCTGGCTGTGTCTCTGTCCGTGTGTTGGCTGTCTGTCCATGGGCAGCAGCATTCAGGTAGGGCTGGCACTTGCAGCTCCCTGGGCATGACAGTCTCTGAGCTGCTGCTCTGTATCTCTGGCCAGGGGTGTATGTACAAATCACCAACAGGACAGGGCTGCTGGGAACGTGCCTTGAGCTGTTTGATTTTCCAGCATCACTCTCATTCCATGGTTATTATGACAATGGGAAGATGCCACCAGCTCACATCCCAGGCAGCAGACCAAGAACTTAATGCTACAACTTACTCTATAAATTTTTTGCCCAATCACACAAAGCAAAAGCACATTGACAGTAGTTATATCCAACCACTATAAGCACAGGTACCTTTGGTTAAAACAATGCTTGCTGATTTCAAATACAATACCTGCTTGTGAGCCTTAAAACACAATGCACAGAGCTCCATTATTAAGCTTTAACCTTCCTAATATCTTGTTAGATAAACTTTTCTGCAGCTTAGGAGTTATTCTAGACAAGCATTAATACACAGACCATTGTTCTATTTGTCCTTGCTTTTCTACAGTTTAAATAATTTTTCTGCTGACCAATCTCATGGCTGCTGCTCAGCTCTGATCACAGTTCTGCTGTCTCTGAGGCCTGCCTTTTGCAGCTTTCCCAAAACCCTCTGATTTTGTGGATTCCCACAGCTCTACCCCTGCCTCTGGCCTCAATGCTGCCTGCTGTGCTTAGGGCTCTTTTTCAGCCACTCATTTGTGAATCTGGTTCATTGCCTGGGGTCCCTGTTCACCCATGGGTTTGGTGCCTACTAGCAATGCCTTCTGTAATGGGCTGTGCCATGGTAGCAAAGTCTTCCTGCCATTTTGCAGTGTGCCTTTGTAGCTGCACTCATGCAGCAGGGTTCCTCCTGCTCCCAAGGAGGAAGGTTCACGCATCATGGAGGTTGGTTGCTTGTGTTTTTGGGATAGAGTACTGAAGTCCCTCCAGGAGGCTGGGCAGGAGGATTTCCTGGCTGTCAGGCTTTGGGTTGTCCTTAGTACCAGCCCTGAACTGAGCTTACCCCCTGGCACTCTGGGGGTGAATAAGGGGAGATATCAGTGAGAGCCTCTGACACTTGTTCTCACCATTTGAATTCTGCTGTTGGCTTACTGCCTGAACCCAGTCTGGTGGTTGTTCTGCATCTTACAAATGGGATTCAGGGTTTTTCCATTGCATTTGTTGTCCAATTCTATTTCAGGTGGCCTGCATGGCTCCTTATCTCTGTGCTTTATAACATTTGTTGACAAGACAGTATTAGTAACAAACCCAAATCATGTGATGTCAGACAGCAATATATGAACTTGAATGCTAATTTCCCATGTCAAAAAATAGACTGATACCATGCAGTTTCTGTCAAACTATCCTCTGAGCTTTTTGGGATGATTCTGGGCATGAAGAAGCTGTATATAATTTGCTGTTCCTTCCATGTGCCAGGAGAAATCAGACATTCTTCCAGAATATGCAGAATAAAGTATTGAAGTCCAATATTAGACTGCAGCTGTGAACATTTTGTTGTGGCACTCTGAAGAAGAGGGTATGGCTCTTACAATCTTGGTGTGCCTCAGGGATGAGAATAGTGCAAGTGGGATCGTCAAACCACAGGACATACCCTCCCAAGACTCTTCTTATTCCCTGGGGAGGCTCCTGTCCCTCATAACCAGCTAATGAGAAGTGATCTCTCAAGTAGGTCACTTCAGTTACTGCCATACCATGGGCAGCTCCAAACTAGATCAGATACGGGCTGAGAGAGCTATTTAAGTTGTTTAGTAATTCATTTTATGAGGCTCTGAAGAAAATGAGTACATTAAAATTGGTTTTATAAAAGAAAAAATAATAGACAGTGTTATCACAAAGCTGATTTTGCTAAAATAAATCAAAGCATAACAAAATTCAGATAGGATTAAGCATGAAAAACTGCTGCGCCATTTTAAAATAATTTGATGCAACACAGAAAAAAATAATGCAGATTATTTCTCTTGTTCTTACAAAAAATAGAACCACTTCTGTGAGCATCAGACTTGAAACATTGCTAGAGTATCAGATGTAATCAAATGGATGGGAATGCTTTACTGGCATTTGCAAGTAGATGTTGTGCTCTCCTCATTTACAAAATCTTCTCAGATGTTGCACTTCAAGCCCTCTCTGGATATTTGATTCTGTGAACAGCTGCTGAACATTCAGATTGATTGCTTTTCCTTCACATGCTACTGAAGAGTTCATTTATGCTGCTGCAGTCTGGTGGGGTTTCTATTTGAGTACCACCCTGAGCCTGTGTTCCAGCCCAGAGCTCTTCTGGAGGTTCACAGAGCATCCAGGCTGCTGGGCACAGCCCTGTGCACAAGGATTTCTATTTGAGACCAGCCCAGAGCTCTTCTGGAGGTTCACAGAGCATCCACACTGCTGGGCACAGCCCTGTGCTCAAGGATTTCTATTTGAGACCAGCCCAGAGCTCTTCTGGAGGTTCACAGAGCATCCACACTGCTGGGCACAGCCCTGTGCTCAAGGATTTCTATTTGAGACCAGCCCAGAGCTCTTCTGGAGGTTCACAGAGCATCCACACTGCTGGGCACAGCCCTGTGCACAAGGATTTCTATTTGAGACCAGCCCAGAGCTCTTCTGGAGGTTCACAGAGCATCCACACTGCTGGGCACAGCCCTGTGCACAAGGATTTCTATTTGAGACCAGCCCAGAGCTCTCCTGCAGATTAACAGAGCACCCACACTGCTGGGCACAGCCCTGTGCTCAAGGATTTCTATTTGAGACCCACCCTGAGCCTGTGTTCCAGCCCAGAGCTCTTCTGGAGGTTCACAGAGCATCCACGCTGCTGGGCACAGCCCTATGCTCAGCCACAGACCTCAGCATGTTGCCACATTTCACAGAGAAAAGCAAGGCACAAATCTTCCCAAGGATTTCTGAGACTCACATTCTCTGAACCTCAGAGAAAGGGAAAACACAATTCTTATCTCACTTGCTGTGCCTGTGTTGTGGCACAGCAGAATGCAATGTGGAGATGGTTCACCCACAGTGATGGGGTTCTGTTCCCTTGGCCTGCCAGGGCCAGGTGTGTGTGTGTGTGTGTGTGGGGACTGTGGGTGACAGCCACGAGAGTCAGTGCAGTGTGAGCAGGGTGAGTGCTTGGCAGATTCAGTTCAGATGAAATGTATATAGTATAGTATAATAAAGTAATTAATCAGCCTTCTGATATCCATGCAGTCCTCCTCATCATTCTCTCCCCTTGGTCAGAGTTGCCTTTGATTTGCAATATGAGGAGAGCTCGGGGCTCCAGGAGAGCTCTAAATGAAAATCTTTGGAGTGCAGAGAGGCTGGACAGGTCTGTTCCAGTTTGGTAGCAGCATTGGATGGCCAGTGTTGGGCTCCATCATCCATCAGCATAGCCCACAGATGGTAAAGCACTCAAGTGCAAGATGTTCTTGTGCCAGCAGAGGGGACAAACCAGGCACAACCAAGATGTTTCTGTCCTTTGTTACTCAGTCTGAGTACTGGTACTCAGTTACAGGCCCTGCTGAGCCTCTGGATGCAGACTAAGTATTGATGCCCTAAAGACCTAGGAATAAAGGAGCACTCTTTGGAGGCAGTATTCCTCTGGGAGGTAATAGAAAGGCTGGTCTTCATTGGAGGCCACCAAGGGGCAGATATGGAAAGTGCTCACCCTGTGTGGGGTGAATACTGTCACCATTACATTTTCTGAAAAATCCCTTTGCCAGGATTTCTTCTCCTGGCAAGATGAGAAGCCTCAGCTTCTCCTGTGTGTGCTTCTCTGGAATGTGGTCTGGGGATTGTTTATCCAAATGTGTGAATTGTTTTTAATTAATGACCAATCATGGTCCCACTGTGTCGGACTCTCTGAGTCAGTCATGAGCTTTCATTATCATTCTTGTTAAGCCTTCTGTCTGTATCCTTTCTCTTTCTTTAGTATATATATAACGATTCACATGCTGGGTAAACAATTCTCCAAGTCACATTCCAAAGCAGCAAAACATGGAAAAGCTGAAGTTTCCCAGCTTCTCAGGAGAAAAGATCCTGGTAAGGGATTTTTCATAAAATATGGCCATGACAGACATAACAGGGGCATGTTATACTGGGCCAGCTTGCTCAGTGCCCTGTCCCAGCTGACCCTGAGCATTTCCAGAGACAGAGCATTCACAGCTTCTCCAGGAATGTGTCTTCACATTGCTTCAATAATTGCTGTCTTCACAGTGGTTCAATGATTTTAAAACTGGGAAACGGTACTCACTGCTTTTCCAAGACCTTCATGCCAGCATGAGGATTTCATTTAAAAATAATTCTAAAATAATTAATCACAATTTTCCTTTCCTTTTACATTTACTTTTCCTTAGTTTTAAAGTTAATGATGCAACATTAAAGACAAGGGGTGTTGGGCATTTTACACTAAAGAACTTGCTCAGCCCCATCCAGCTGCTGCTTTGTTGTAAAAAGGGCTGCCCCCACAGCAAGGAAAAGGTTCATGAGGCTGGAGCTTCTCTGGTGATATAGATGTAGGTCACAGCAGTGTGGGCTGTAAAATGGTTCTACAAACCCAGTAAAAACTGGGTTCTACAAACCCAGTAAAAAATTTGACTCTGTCAAATTTATTTTATCAGTCTAAATTTCAGTTAGTTCTAAATTACTGATTATTCAGCAGTCTAGTTCTAAATTGCAACAGATTAAAGATGACTCAGAGATCCTAGGCCCGCACAATTTCACATTGTGACTCTTTTTTATTATTACTTCATTTGAAAGGAATAAGGAAATGTATTTGAAGCTGAAAAATTTTTATTATTCTTGATTTTTCCTGATTCAGTTGTATTAAAAATATGCCAGATTAATGGAAATATTTGGAGACAGATCTATCCTCTTCCCGACACCTTCTAGCTAGTCATTCCTTCCCATCATTTCTAAAACAAAATTAGAATTACATCAAGGCAATCATTAGAATACTTCTTTCATTTCCTTTTGGAAAGCCATAAAGCCTATTATTATTTTAGGCAAAATGTATTTTTTTCTTAAATAATTGTGATGAAAAGCTCTGGTTTCTGTGGTTATTTTACCTGTTGAGATGCTTGGGTATGTGATGAGGCTTTTAGGCTTAGCCATCAGTATTTCACACTAGTGAAGTAATTCTGGCAGCTCCCCCACTTTTGAAGTCCTTCCTGCAACTTTTCCTATGTTAATTCACAGGAAGCCTTTCTCAAATTCTCAAATTAGCAAGAATGTTTGCTAACCAGATAATAATTTGGAAATTAATTTTACGTTACATAAAATGTAATAAAAAATGTAAATCAATAAAATGTAATTGTGGCTGGCCAGGTTATACTTTAAAAGCCAACTAATCAGTATTGAATAGAAGCAGCAATTTTTAATGCATTCAATATTATTGCAGAGGCTCTCAGGCAGGGGCACATTAATTTTCACATTAGAGATGGTCTGTTGGAGAAAATATAACATTTTAAACATAGCAGTGATTTCTTTCAAGGAAGGAAAAGTTCACAATTTTTACTTGAAGCAATGTTAGGATACTTTGAATTTTGCATTTTCTGCCAGCATGTTTCAATAGAAGAAAACTTCAGGATGTAATTCTTGGTTTTGTTACAAAATTTGGAAAGTTGTAATGAGCCGTTGTGTAGACTTCTGCAGACTGGAATACTGAAATTAATGGATGTAATTTAAACACAACTGTGGGAGTGGGAGGCTGGTTTTTGATTTTGGCAGAGGGACAGAATGGAGTATATATGGTAAGAGGGAAAGCCAGCTGGGGTGTGACTCAGCTTGGCTCCAGAGCAGCAGAGGCTGCAGTGCACATCATCTCCCTGGGCACAGACTGTGCAGATGCCAGCCAGCTGCCTTCTCTCTCCAGGCTGGTCCTGTGCACCCTGGGGCTTTGAGATTTATGGGGATGCCCTTTGCACCTGTTTGGGGAACTCTCCTGTCCATGCCCACCGATAGCCGACTTGTATTTTTTTGTCTAAAGCTGTCTTCCTTTACTAAATTGGAGTATCTTAAGATGGATATTCTAGAAAGGCTTTCAGCATGCCTTTCCAGGTTTATCTCCTGCAAAATGTCCTCATGTCCTGCATTTGACTGTGAGCCCTCAGTGCCTTTGTTTGGCCATTCATTTAAATGCCTGATTCAGAGCATGTTGCTGTCACTTACCTCTTCCTGCATCTTTTCTTCTTAAACTTCAGACTCTTCTACTGCAGTTTCGCTGATACTGGCAGCAACTTAAATTCTGCTCTTTTAATTGCTTCATTTTTGGACTGTCAGCATACCAATTTGTTCTCAGATGTAGATGTGTAAGAGCACAGAGAAAAAGAATCTAAACCATACTTCCAAATTCATGGAAGTCTTTTCTCAGCAAGCAACCAACTTTACTGGCAGTTCTTTCTGAAAATTTTTAGTTATTAGTTCCAGTCCAGTAGCATCAATGGATCTGAAGGACCTCGAAATATGTCACATACTAAATAATTACAAAGATATATTTTTGCTCCCCAAAATACATAATGTAAATGCATTCTCTATAAAGAGCTGAGGTAGGACTAGGTTGTTGGGGTTTTCCTGTGCACTTCCAGTAAGGTGAAATGTGCCTTTTCTTGTTAGAATGCAGTGAGATATGATCTCCCCACAGGCACGTTTAGGCACACGTAACATGCAGAAGAAAGCTCAGAAGCTGATGATGATGCCAGTGCTGAAATCCACATCCAGCTATTTGAGATAGCAATAAGCAATGGTTCTACATTTCCTGCTTTTCCATGTCTGACTCTGAAAATATCTGAAAATATCTAATTGTAAGTCTTGGAATCATAGAATCCTAGAATGATTTGAGTTGAAGGGACCATAAAGATCATCTGTTCCAACCTCACTGCCATGGTGCAGTAGTTCCTTTGTCTAGACCAGGCTGGTGAATGCCCCATCCAGCATGGAGTGTCCCGTCCATCCTGGCCTTGGGCACTGCCAGGGGTGGTGTAGAGGGCTGGGCAGTCAGGAGTTAAAGCCCCAAACTCCAGTGCTCATTCAAGCAGTGTGCCTGGAGAGCTGGGCACTGCAGGAAGGAAGAGCAGCTCCTCTCTGGAGCCAATTCTCCTGTTCAGGTCCATGGTGACCACCCAGCTGTGCAGTCACAAGAAGCAGGGGCAACAGCAGCTGTATTCCAGGGGGGCTATGGACCAACCAAGGACCCCAAAGCCCCCCACAACCCTGTTCAGAAACTCTCCACCAGAACACTGCACATGCCCCATAACATTGCATCAGACACGAAAAATCCATGGGGGAAGACCTAGGCATTCCCACTGCCAAATTGAATGTGTTCAACTCCATGAACTTTTTGTTTTGTGGACCCCCACTGGCAACAGATCAGGACTGTGACCATCACTCTGACCACAGACATGGAAATTGCAACCATCAGCTCTTGTTGCTAGATCCACAGATACCTTTCCTCTCCACTATCTACTATCCACTATCCTTTCCTTCACTTTCTTTTCTTTTCCTTATGTATTTTCTTCATGAATTTTCATACTCCTATAGAAAATACCCAAAATGGCCACATACATTTTTTCCACTGCAATTACATAGTGTTAAAATAAAGCTTCTTCGTGTGTATGCTGGTCATTCAGTGTTCTTTCACTCTAATCACCCCAAGGGATTTATTAATGGGAACCTTAGTTACTCTGTCTTAGATGTGGGTTGGAACAGATGAGGCATCCACAGCTTCTCTGGGCAGTCTGTTTCAGTGTCTCACCACCCTCACAGTAAAGAATTTCTTCTGTATAGCTAACCTAAATTTCCTGTCTTTCAGTTTGAAAATGTCTCACTGGTTTTATGACAACCTCCAAAATTCCACTATTACCCTTTATTAACAAGAGAGAAAATTCTACTATTATTTCTCTGGTATAATGGCTCTTCCCAATGAAGCCTGAATAAAGCCTGAATTCTGTATAATGTTGATACATTGGCTCATTTAGAAAAGCATTGTTAGCATCTGATTACTTATATAATCTTCTTGGCAATTTTTTACGTTTAGGTTGTCCTTATTTTGTTACAAGAAAAGAACACAGAGGTTTTTACTTCGATTGGGTCCATTAATTTTCTGAAGTCATTTGGACAGCAAGGTATTTAATCAATCTCCTATGTGGTTACAATGAGACACTATTTCTAAAGAACCTAAATTGAGTGCTTTTGTTCGAAGGCTTAAGGCATTCATTAGAAACAGGCCACGTTATCCGTGAAAGATTAATACCTGTATGAGCAAGGAGTAATGTAATCAGGAATGGTGGTCTTATAGCATCATAAAAATGGGGCTAACTGAAAATCATTGTACAGGAGATGCAGAGTTTTAAACAAACCTGCATGGCTGGTTCTTTTATCATTAACAACAAATTAAAACTAATTACTTTCTAATGACAACACTGTCTGATGTTCAAATCATACTTTGTAGTGATTATCAGCGCAGGTGTGGAGCACTGGGAATGCTCAGCTAACACCCATGAAAGACATGAATGATTAGAATTAGTTCTATATGTTGAGCTCATTTTCTTTCAGGTTTTTGATTCTGTATGGAAGCAGGAGGGCTCACACATTCCTGCCTCCCCAAGGATGTTCTGTTCAGACAAGCACACTTGGGTGGTTTGTAGGCACACAGCATTTCTGCCAAGTAATCTCAGGATGTATTCAAGCTGGATACACTCCTCTGAAATTCTAGGAATAATGATAGAGAAGGTGAAGAGCAACTCCAGAATTTCAGATGCCCACTGATCTTCCTTTTGTTAAATTTTCTAATATTATGTTAGAGAATCAAGAAGCTTTTGAAACAGCCAAAGAAGAAAAAAAATTCAAATGAAAACTTTGATTACAGTTTGCTGCAGTCTCTTTCTAATCAGTGGACTTTTGATTTTGCTCTACATAATATATAGAATATTTATAATTGCTGCATATTTATTTTTCTGTTTTTTTCTGTATGAGTGCTGAATGCTCTTGCTGTCATACATGGATATAATGGAATTCAATTCTCAATCATATTGGTTTGTAATCACATCAGTTTTGTTTCAATGTTGTTTTCTATTTCACTGAGACCAAAACATGGTCAACTTTGCTGGACAAGCAGGATCTTCTTGACTCCTAAATATAAGTGGGGAAAAGAGCTCCTAAAGAGAAAAATATTCCAAAGAAGAGATTTTTAAAAACCCACTGTACTGAACTGATCATTAAATATAACAAAATAATATCTGTAGAAATGGTATTAAAGAAATATCAAATAAAATTTTATAAAGTTAATGGGATGTGAAAAGTCCTAACACTGGATGTTTTCCGAGGCTGAGACAGATGTGGTGAGCTGAAAGGAGAGAAGTGAGTCAGTGTGTCACTGCAGCTGCAGGAGGGAACCTCAGCGTGGAGTTCAGCTCAGTTTCAGGGGAGCCCTGCTCCAGGACAGAATGCATCTCTGATCACCAAGATAAGGTGTTTTATTTCAGCTACAGGAAATGAATGTAATCATGGTGTGTTCATTTTCTCCTGGCTGCTTCTAAGCATGAAGGTAAGGAGTTCATCCTTCTTATGATGCCTTGCTAAGGTTTTCTTACATTCTCCATTTCCTGATTTTTCTTTTCGACTTAACCTAAACGAAAATGTTTTACTTGTAAACCAACACATCACAAACATCTTACTAAACAAACTACAAAAGTGCATTTTCTCCAGTGTTACCTGCATATATTTCTAATTTATTTTTAGAATACCAAAAGTCTTTTGGTCTTAGATTTGCACAGATTCTAGCATAAGAGTTCTGTGGTGTGTGACTTGGGTTTCTAGATATTTCTCAAGATCCACATACTTCTCATAGATACTACCAAGAGATGATCTGACACTTTTGTGTGAGTCCAGCTCTCCCTTTAGTGTGTTTGTGCTGGTTATGCAATGCCAAAGATCAAAGCTGAATAGAGGCTTGGCTCCTGCCCGGAGATGCCTTAGTGTAGGACCTGCTCCCATCTCAGTGCAGGAGATGCTGGGAGTTAGTTTAGGTGGCTAAACTGTACTGTGCTCCATTGGTCCTCCAAGTTCACCTCCACAAACACCTCTGGCCTTAGCTGTGGGGCAGTTATGTATTAAGGAATTAAAACTACCGTCCATTTTAATGAAAGTTCTATAACTTCTCAGATGATTGATGTCAGTCTTGTCCAGAAGATACCTTTTGTGTCCACTTGAAAAGAATAGAATTCCCAGATTGGAAAATTAGGTGCCTGATTTACTGCTTCCTCTTCCTGCCTCAGCACTGCTTCTCCACCCCCACAAACAAGTAATCAAATCCTAAATGGCTTGAAAATAAATTCTGTGCTTTTAAACAAATGTAAGTTGAAATGTGGCAAAGCATTTTCAGATCCTTCCCTCTGGAATATTATAAGGAGCACAATGGTACCATTTCCTTGAAAATGTTAGCATTGGAACAAGAATTTTCATAAACAAATGAAAGGAACTGGGTTGAATGTCAGAATATAAATGCAAATTTTGATCAGGAAATCAGTTTCTTCTTTGTATTCATATGAAACTTGTGAAAAATAGAAAGCTGCTCAAAACCAGTTTCTAATACTGGTTTTAATATTGGTAGCAAAATTAGTCTTCTATGTGTAGCAGTGAGCTGTGAGACATTGACATTTTGTGTCATGGGTTTAGAAATGCCACCTGGAACTTGCATTCCCGTTGACTCTTCAGCAGAGTTGCACTAAAAAGCTTTTATTAATAGGTGTAATTAATATGCTATCTTCCTGTCTTCCTTGCCTGGCTGAGGAGATCCACCTGTCTCCATGCCACAAGTGCAGATTTAATCATGCTGTATTTAATCCTGGTGTGTCAGAGACACAGCACACAAAGCTGAGGGAACGGTGACCCCCCAAGGGTGGGAAATGCTGCAGAGGATGGTGGAGTTAGTAGCAAACCATCCCTGGGCTGCCCATTCTGGCTGTTCCTCCAAGCAGATGCCAGTTTTCACCCACATGCTTGCAGGATCACCCATGTGGGGGAAGATTTCATGTCCATATAGTGAAAAAGCCTGCTGGGACATCTTACCTCCCATGGAGGCAGTGACTCATATGAGTAGTGCTAAATAGGTGTTAATAAAGTGATTGTGTACCTGAGCTATTGGCTTTAATTTCTTTTATTTCAAAAAGAAATAAAAATTAAAAAAACTAACAAAACCATGTAAAATGTTTTCTAGTGGGAAGATGGTTGTTGAAGATGTAAATTATGAAGGTTTCCTGTAGCTTTTGATCATCTGTGAAGGACAAAAAAAAAAAACTTAGTTCATTGAAATTTCCCCTACTTCTGTACATTAAAAATCAGTAAAAATTTGGATTTCCATGGGGTTTCATTTGATGTTTTGTGAGATAGATATATCTGAATATTAAGGTAGTGTATTAAAAGAGAAGTGAAGCGTGCTACTGCTCTACTACCAGCAAGGGACCATCATTACAATTTAATCAATTTTCAATACATTGTACAAAAGTCTAACTTTTCTCTTCATAATTTTGATTAAATTAGCATTAAGGAAATGGTCTCCCTTTTTAACAACACAGTAAGCAGATAACTTAGTATTTCAATTTCTCCTCTTTAAAAAATAGTGGCAAAATAACCTTGCTGTGTTGCTGTAAACACATATCCCATTTGCTGTAATATATTTATGTATTTAAAACAGCTAATAGCTTACAATGTGATCATTATGGGTAATGCTCTTGAACAGTATCCATCTGATGTTTCATTACCTTTTCCACAAACTGCAGTAACCACTCAACTGGATATCAGCCCCCATACACAGAAATACATGAATGAAATGAGAATTTACATTTTCTAGTATTTTTTGTCCGAGGTGCTTGCTTTTCTGACCCATCCATTCTGCATTCATTAGAGCTGTAGCAGAGTTTAAACAGCCTGTAAGTGGCCCTTACCTGCATGGAGTCTGAATGGCTGAGTAATCTAACTGGACAGTTAAGGATTTTCTGTCTGGGCTGACTGATGTTAATTTTAATTATCCTAGACTTTTTCCCCTTAATGTTTCAGAGAGTCACTGGCAGAGTTCAGTCTTTTTTTACCTTGATTAGGAATAACTTGGAATGCCTGCTGATCCCTATGGTAAGGAGTTGCCTTGCTTGAAGTAAAATGTGATGATGGTAGTGTAAATGTAGAGGGATGGTTTCCCACAAGGATGTTTGCTTTTGATGGCATGTCTTCAGCACTGTATTTTCTGTGTCTCAGTTGATCAAAAGTGTTCTTCAAATTCCCAAAAAATAAAAACAGGGAAATAAAAAAACTTTACAAAACAACAAACACAAACCAACAAATAACTCACAACAGTTTATTTGCAGATGGATTTGGAGGCTTTTATAGACTTCCTCACTGCTGTGAAACACAAAATCCAGAACCAACATATTCTTAAATATTAAGAATACATTAATTTTACAATAATTTGTGCATGAATTTGTAGTGACTTTAAGGTTCAATTTGTCTGCCTAAGGAAAGGTACTTTCATTTTCTTCAGCCTAACTAGCACACAAAAGTACTTCTGACAGCATTAATTTGTTATAAGGTTCATTGATATTCCTTGGGATCTTTGGAGGATGACATCCACTTTTTTAGATTCTAGAAACTGGCCCAGGTTTCATCGCAACACTCCCAGACTTTAGAATAATTAAGGTAAATATTTGTACTTTTCTTCCTTGCAGGCAATAGTGTGTGTCTCCCTTAGGACAGTGCAGTTCATCCCATTTCTGCAGTCAAAGGCTCCACAATAGAATTAGCTGTGCATTCCTCAGAGGCAATGTCTCATTTGCCTTTCTTTTTTTTTTTTTTTTTTTTAATATATAGGTCTATGCTTACTATTGAAAGAGAGTTTATAGAAAAATGGCGTATCCCAAAAAGTAGATGCCTTCAGATTAATTATTTTTTTCTGAAAAATATATGGTCTGTTCATGCAGACTTTGATATTTTCCTATTTCTCCAAGTTACTGTTAGATCTATATCAACCAGTTAACCTTCAGACACAGAAACAGCTGATTTTGGAAGTCCAAATTTTGTTGTGGATTGGCTCATGCATCAAAAGTGGTAGTTGAATTTAGATTGTAGTCTTCTATAATATTTACTCACGTTTTTAGAATGTACTCAGCAGAACTCTAGGCCCTGAGTGTGTAAACTTAGAAAGAGTTGACTTGATATAACACACGAAAAGAAAAATCAAGTAGAAATTTTTATATCCACACACAATAAATTTTTCACCTAGTTCAGCCCTAAATATATATTTAGAGATCTGACCTGCACATAAAAATTGCCAGCTTTGATCCTATATTATCATTTATGTCATGAGGTTCTAAGAGTTTGTGCATAACAGTATGTGATGGTACTTTTATCATTCATTTCATGTTTCTCTTTTGGTTGGTTTTAAGCCTGAAATTATGTTTTTATGGAGACATCCTTATTAGTTATACAAAGTTAGCAATTAGTTATGAGAGGTATACATGATCCAGTTGTAGAATTGTGGGGTTTAGGAGCAGTAAAGGTCACAAGTATTAGTAGCAGAAATCTACACCATGTTTTAACCTGAGTTCAAATGACAGTGATTTTCTTCAGCCTTCTATCTCTTCCAGAACTAGGGCCTGAAATGACACTTTTCTTGGGTATCAGTTTGTTCTGCTACAAATGGAACTAATTTGATTGTAATTTTTATTTACTTTGTAGAAGGTGGTTGCACTTCCTAATCATACATAGTAAAAACTCACTGACTGAGAATGAGATTTTGGCTAAGGAATGAGCTAAGAATCTGCTTTATTCTATCAGTGAGAAAGAGCACGTTTTTGGCGTGTCTCACACCTGTAAGTGTATTTTTCTAAGTCTCATTTCTCTCTAATGGTATCTTGTTTGTGGGGTAAATTCTCAAAGCTTCATTGGAAGGAAAATCATTGTCTTTTTATCCTCCCTGTGGGGAATTCATTCCACTTGTTTACTGATATGTGTGGCAGACTGAATAAAATGATTCCTAATTAGCATATATGAAATAATCATTGGTCTATCTGGAGTCATAATTAATGCATTAGGAAGAATTTACTGAGTGTCAAGGAGAAAGACATTAGCATAAATGAGCTTATTTTAGATGGGCTGCAATTGAGACACCACTTTCCCCTAAGAATGTTTACCAAAATTAAGCAATAATAACATATCAATTTACTGAGAGCCATTAGTGTGTATGGCCTGAGCTGTTAACTTCAGCCCTGCTTTGAGCACTTTGATAGCTGAAAGAAGTTGTTGGCATCCCAGTAAAGAATAAATATAATAAGTAAAGACCCAGTAGCACCAAGACTGTGGGGATGAGGAGTGGAGAGGCTCCGTGGAGGCACACAGAGGCTTTCTGCAATATGCTCATGAACCTTGAAAAAAGCAGAATTTTACCACACTGCCTGGAAATACTGGGGCTTTGTTGATTAAACATGTCCCTCCTGAGAACACAACCTGTAGACAACAGTGAAATAAAAATTATCTTTACACAAAAGTGCTTAAATAACTCTAATTTCTGTATTGATGCTCTGTGACAAACTTCAATTATTTTCATACCTTTTTTCCTCAGTCAGTCACCAGGCATCTGTTTGCCTGAGAGCAGACTTTAATTTGTAGAGGACTCTGTACATTGTAGAATACATGCTTTACCCAGGGAAGAGGTGAGATTCAGGAGAATAAAAATAGGCTATATCTCCTAGCAATTAAGTTACAGATTACATCTAATATATTTTAGCATAGTCATCATTATAGTCAGAAAGATTAAGTATATCAAAAATATGTGACTACAAATAGACCCTGACAGTGGGTCCATAAGCAATTGAGTCTGGCCTGAGTTCAAACATGAGGAACTGACTGAAACTGGTTAAAGCTGCCATATCTGACTGAAACTGGTTAATGCTGCCATATCTGACTGGAAATGGTTACACCTGCCATATCTGACTGAAACTGGTTAAAGCTGCCATATCTGACTGAAACTAGTTACACCTGCCATATCTGACTGAAACTGGTTAATGCTGCCATATCTGACTGGAAATGGTTACACCTGCCCTATCTGACTGAAACTGGTTAAATGTGCCCTATCTGACTGAAACTGGTTAAATGTGCCATATCTGCCTGAAACTGGTTACACCTGCCCTATCTGACTGAAACTGGTTAAATGTGCCATATTGCCTGAAACTGGTTACACCTGCCATATCTGCCTGAAACTGGTTACACCTGCCCTATGTGACTGAAACTGGTTAAATGTGCCATATCTGCCTGAAACTGGTTACACCTGCCCTATCTGACTGAAACTGGTTACACCTGCCCTATGTAACTGAAACTGGTTACACCTGCCCTATCTGACTGAAACTGGTTAAATGTGCCATATGTGACTGAAACTGGTTACACCTGCCCTATGTGACTGAAACTGGTTACACCTGCCCTATGTGACTGAAACTGGTTACACCTGCCATATCTGCCTGAGACTGGTTACACCTGCCCTATCTGACTGAGACTGGTTACACCTGCCCTATCTGACTGAGACTGGTTACACCTGCCCTATCTGACTGAGACTGGTTACACCTGCCCTATCTGACTGAAACTGGTTACACCTGCCATGTCTGACTGAAACTGGTTAAACCTGCCCTATCTGCCTGAAACTGGTTACACCTGCCCTATCTGCCTGAAACTGGTTACACCTGCCCTATGTGACTAAAACTGGTTACACCTGCCCTATGTGACTGAAGCTGGTTACACCTGCCCTATCTGACTGACGCTGGTTACACCTGCCCTATCTGACTGAAACTGGTTAAATGTGCCATATGTGACTAAAACTGGTTACACCTGCCCTATGTGACTGAAGCTGGTTACACCTGCCCTATGTGACTGAAACTGGTTACACCTGCCCTATCTGACTGAAACTGGTTACACCTGCCATATGTGACTCCAGGGAGAGTCACCCTGCTCAGACCAGTGTGAAGTTAGCAGAAGTGGTTTCCTGTATGGCACTCACTTCAAGAAATGGTAATCAATTGCAGAATGATAAAATTACAGCAGCCCAGCAAGTTGGTATAAAATGTTTTAAGAACAATCATATTCCCTCATTAATTCACATGGGGAAAACAACAGGCTGGTTGATACCTTCCTTGTCCCCAGCTTCTTTATTTCTTTCCTTTTGTTTTTCCCGTGAGACAAATTCTGTTACCTGCTTTAAATCTTTGCAGCAATTTTTGCTTCAAATTCTTTTCTGTTGACTTATAAATAATTATAAAATATCTAATATAATTTAAAAATATATAATAGATATAAAACATATAATATATAAATTAAAAATTAATAGTATATATTCTATATATTATATAAAATATTTATTATAAATATATAATTATAAATAATAAAATAAAAACTAATAAAATAAATCATAAACAATAATATAAATATGTGCTATGAATAATTCACAATAATTATGATTATAACAATTCAAAATAATTATAACTCATATTATATAATTATAATAATTAATAATAAATAATTATCACACTACCAGTATATTGACAAGGTTACTGATGGTGACAAACCACAAAACATACTTACCATATATGTGTATATATATATGTATAGCATAGTCTATTTACAGCTCAATTGGAATAGATAAGTGTTTTGCTGGTCATAAAATAGGTGCCTCATTAAGTGATATGGAAGATAACTACTAACATGGGAAATGCCTCTTCTGCTTGATGAAGTCTGTGTTGTTATCATCAGAACATCCAGTACATTGATTCATTTTGGTACTGACTTCAGACAATGAATTAAAAAAAAGAAGAAAACAAGGCAGTCCTGATAATGCACCATGGTTCAGATGAGGGCAGCCATTCAGATTATTGAGCAAATCAGGACAAAGTGCAAGGAAAACCAATAGGTAGGGAAATTGTCAAAACCACAGTACTGGTAAAGAAAACCTACTTAAGCTAACTTGCTGCTGCCTTTATGCCTTCACAGACATAATATATTTAGCAATAAAAGCCTCCCCATGACCTTTTTTCTAATCAAGTCATGAGTCTTTGTACTGGGGGAAAGTGATTGTGATATTCCATTTTGTTTGTGCCCCTTGAGGGGGAGATTCCATATCCACCAGCATACAGAAGCTCCATCTCCAGAACTGCATGCAAGCCATTGTTACAAGTGCTGTTCAAAAACACCACTGCCACTGCTGACATTTTGCCCAGTGATAAATGTTGGAGCAAAATAAGACTATTTTCTTCAGAAAGGTCAAAGCCAAGGGAATAAATTAGTATAGCTCCTGTGTATGGAGTAAAGGTGGGGAGTTGGAATAAAGATTTGTCTTTGTTTCTTTTTTGTCCTTCTGAATAAGAAGATTATAGTTTTGTGCTTTCACAAAGTAAACTAAAAAGGAAGGATGGAAAGGACTCCTCAGGCTTTATATCCTTTCTGTGACTGTAAATGTTCAATCACAGAAACACCATGGGCTATATTTCTATATTTCTTCATATTAGTGGGTCTTAGTCCTCTGCTGCAACAAGGCCAACACATTTGTTCATTTTCAGCATCTACTCAAGCTGCTTCTTTAAGATATCTTTAAGAGATTAATGTATAAGAAGAAGGATTAGAGAGTCTTAACTACCAAAAATATAGTGGCTCTCAAAAGAGATTACTTGGTCCTTCTACTCCCATCTTGGCCAAACATCTTTCTGCTGTTCTCTCTTCTGATGGAAGCTACTAAAAAGGCTGGAATTACTCCTCTGGTTTTGCTCACCTGGAATTTCTGTAAATAACTCTCAGGTTATGAATTTTTAGGCACAGTCTTCCTGGTAGATTGATACAACTGAGCTCCAGGTACTTGGAATGGGAATCAAGATATGCTTTTGTACATTTCTGTTTCACACTGACTTTCTTTGTAATTGTTTCTTTCAAACACTGCAGTTGTTGGGCATTTTCTTAATAATATTTCCTTCCAATAATGTGTTCTGAAGTATTATTCTGAGAATCTTTGACTTTGCTATCAGAAGCCAGGATGACAGGTGTGGAGAATTATCCCCAGAAAATGTAAGAATGTACAGAAACCTTCAGCATTTTATTCCAAGTTGTGAAGTTGTTACGCCTCACTAGTGGGAGACTGTTGGGGATTCTCTGTGTGAGATTTTTGTGTTCCAAGAGAAGCTTTAATAGATCTTGACATTACTGCTGTTCTGCATTCAGAATGAAACCCTTGTCCTCCCTGCACCATTTCTGTGATGACTAGCAGGAGATGTTCCTCCTTTCAGTGGCAAGAACAGTGCTTTGGTAATTCATTTCGCTCCTCATCTCTGCTCTGCCCTCGCCTCAGCTGATCAGATGTCACACAAAGGGCAGCAAACTTTCTTTCAGGAGAGAACTAGGTCAGGATTTTATTTAGTCTGTGCATGGAAAAAATGGAGAATGAAGGATTCTTGGTGATGTGAGTAAGGAAGCAGCCGTACAGGCAGCCACAAACCTTTCTCTATCAGACACAGAACAAGTAAATTCCTTTTCAAACAGTGGCTGAATTTACTACTGACATTTAATTAACTCCCAGGAGTTGGACCTGTTTGCAGCTTTTGGCCCTGGTGGTGGTATCTCTCTTAGAGGTGTCTGTACTTCTGCTAATCTGACTTCAAACCCCAGCATTCTGATTTTATTTCACATTTGCTATGTCATTGCAACTTAAGAATGAAAATGCTTTTATAACATAATTCATAAAGCAGCTTATGAGCTTGCATAATCAAAATGGTAAAACAGAAACAGCTCCCTGCACTTTGAAATGTGGACTAAGCTAATGAAAAATTACAGCATCAGAGAATGCTGAGGGGTTGGAATGGACCTTAAAGATCATCTAGTCCCAGTCCCTCCCTGCATGAGGGGTTTTCTTCCTAACACCTGGCCTAAATCTCTCCTCTTTCAGTCTCTACCCATTTCTCCTTGCCTGTCACTGCAGTTCCTGGTGCAGGCTCCCTCTCTGGTGTCCCAGCAGACAGCACCCTTTGGGTGCTGGAGCATTGCTGTGAGGTCCTCATCAAACCTTCTCTTCTCCAGGCAGAACAGGCACGACTTTCATCAGGGAGTGTAACTTCTAGGAGACTGTGGAGACTCTGAAATGCTTGAGAACAGTGCAACCCAAATTACACTGGACAGTGCATAAAATTAGCAGTAATTAATACATGTGGCTTGTATCATCATAAATTATGTGTCATCATCAATGGCATATTAGATATGGCAAAAAGCATTTCGGTTTTTAAGCAAAATGTATTGGTTCTGCATGTATTGGGTCCCTGATTCAAAACTGCTTTTAGTTTAATGCATGGGATCCTGCACTTCCAGGATTTGAATTTTTAAAATTAATTCCACACTGACTGGACCAAGATACCTTATTTTTAACTGAGACCTGACCATATATGTAAGGTATTGTGAAAAAATTTGCACAATTGATCAGGACTTCCTCCAGCCCGTGAAATTCACTTCAGTCCATCCAGAAAGAGTAGATCCAGAAAGAGCAGATCCAAATTCACTTCAGTTCATCCAGAAAGAGTAGATCCAGAAAGAGCAGATCCAAATTCACTTCAGTCCATGCAGAAAGAGTCGATCCAGAAAGAGCAGATCCAAATTCACTTCAGTCCATGCAGAAAGAGTCGATCCAAAAGCTGTTCTGCTCTGAATGATTGTCCAGCCAGAAGAGGGTTAATTTTTGCAGTAACCAGGAAGGGACATGGCCAGGATCCAGAGGTTATTCTGTACCACTTCCCATCGTTTGGAGGATACCTGCAATGTATAGTGCAGTATTAAGTAACACAATTAGCTGTGTAATTAATCACTTAAAATCATCATTTTTCCTACCCATCACATGAAACTGGACAGACTGGGGCATCAACTCAATCAAGTTCCAGTGTATCCAGAAACCAAGACCTGTTGTTTCTCAGTCTGCTCTTCCTGAAATGCCATTCTGTCCCCTCCCAGCACCTCCTGTGGCCTTGCACATCACTCTGAGGTTACCAGCACCAGGAGATGCAGCTGTCCATGGTCTAACCCTGCCTCAAGGCTCTCTGGGGGGCTCTCCAGCCCACTCAGATGCACCAATAGTGTATTCATATCTGTGGGTTGTTCCCAATCCAGTTTTTACTGGCAGGCAGCTGCTTTAGCCTTTTAGGAGACATGGAGATCCACAGAGCAGCTGTATTATTAAATCCTGACTAGTGTGATTCCGAACACGGCTTTTTGGGTTTTTTTGATTAAGCACATTTTCATGGAAATGGGAAGGTTTGTTCTATGGAAAACAAAGTGGTGTATTATTCTTCTTCACCCCACTCCCAGTGTGTTGTGACAATTAATGAAAGTTGTTATTCTTCTGTCCCCTCCCACTTAGTGGACTCTAATTCTTAAGCATAGGAGTGTGAACTTGCAGCATAAATGAGTGGATGCTGCCAATAAAAATCCTGCCCTGCTTTCAGTGGCTGTGCATGTGTCACCTCCCCCCATCATTAATTTTCAAGCTCTGAGATTGCAGTAATTTCTGCTTGTTAGTGGCATGTTGATGTGTTTATTTACTCTGCAGTGGAGTTCAGGACTATTCCTCATCTCTTTTAGCAGTGCTCATCACCACCTCAATATCTACAGACAAGCAAAGCTGCTCTAAGACCTGGAGAAGTTGATGCCTACAGAAACAAACTTTCTCTGTTAATAATTCTTCAAGTAGCAACAGTATTTCAGACTTTAATATGGGAGTTGTGTGGAATTCACACTAAGCATTTTTAAAGGTGATTGCTGATTATGTTTTAATTGTTGTCTTTGGGAAATACTACAGTTGTATTCCTGACTGCCTGAGAGCTTTGTGTCCTCATAAATGTGATGGAGAAGGTACTAATCCTAAAAAACAATGCACTGTAACCCTTCAGTGGTTTCCTGCCTGTTTGATGCATCATCCATGTTCATTTCCCAGTAAGTATCAGCCACTTTGGAGCCAGTTTGGGCTCTGTGCAGGCCCTGAGTGTGCAGGACTTTGGAATTGCTGCAATTGCTGTGTGCTGGAGCCTTTCTGTGGCAGAGATCTCTCTGCTGGCACTGGCAGAAGAGCCAGACCTGGCTCCATGGCCAAAGTATGGCAAGTGGTTGATACACAGATGCCTCTTAGTCCATGCTGCAGGAGGACGTGGACTCCTCTTTTCATTCTGCATGAGTACAGTGAAAATTGGCCTTAAAACCTGGATCCAGAAAGATGCTTAACCTTGAATTGTGAGGGCTGCCCTCCAGTCAAAACTGTCTGGGGAAGCAGGGACCCTCTAGATCAGAGCCCCTCTGGTAAGCAGAGTCTGTGTGGGTGGCAGCATGAGGTCCATGCCCTGGCAGCTGTGGCAGGGCTCTGTCACCATGATATTTTCTGGAAATTCCTCTTTGCCCAGGATTTTCTTCTAGGAAGCTGAGAAGCCTCAGAGAGGAATGAAAACAATAATTGTCTGATTGCTGCTCCTGTGTTTGCTGCTTTGGAATGTGGCTTGGGCATTGTTTACCAACAGGTGAATGTTTGGTTGGTTCCACGTGAATTGTTTTTAATTAATGACCAATCATGGTCCAGCTGTGGTGAGGCTCTGAGGAGTCACGAGTTTTTATTATTCATTCTTGTTCAGCCTTTTGTCTGTATCCTTCTCTTTCTTTAATATAGTTTTAGTACAGTATTCTATGATATAATATACATGACATTATATAATATTATTAATATAATATATAATATATAATATATAATATATAATATATAATATATAATAATATATAATAAATAATAACATATACATTATATTCTATGATATAATATTCTATGATATTATATACATGACATGATATGATATGATATTATATGATATATAATATAATATAACATAATATAATATAATATAATATAATATAATATAATATAATGTAATATCAGCCTTCTGAGAACAAGGAGTTAGATTTTCATCTCTGACTTTGTCCTGGGGACCCTCAAACGCCACAGCAGAGTTCAGGCTGTTCCCATCTGGGTGGCTGAGGGGCAGGGCATGGAGGGTGCTGTGCCCATAGCCAGCCCCTGAGCTCCTGCTGCATGCAGCCATGGATTTCCAAGGTGTTAAACTGCTCTGCCTTGTTCATGGTCAATTTGAGAAGAAGTAAGGTCTGACACTGAGAAGTCTGAGCAGACACCTAAGCAGCACGTCACGTTTCAGACAAAACTTCACCCTGTGGCTTTCATTGGGGTTTTAGTGGAGTTTGAATTGCTAGTAAAGAAAGAATCACAAAATGGGAAGTGAATAAGGCACCAGAGTTGGAGCACAGTTCTCACAAATTAATTTTATGGGTAAATGTTCAAACAGGACTGATCTGAAAAGTGCCAGAAGATTCACAGATTGTTGATAGCATCTTGGGTCTAGGATCCTTCCTGAACGACCCTTCCCGAGTAAATTGCGTGGAACTGATTTTACTGCTCCAGAAAGCCACAGGGAAGAGGCAGGGCTGCCAGGGCTTGAAGCAGAATTTTGCAGGGGCCCAGGTGATGTGAGCCTCAGTGCTGTGCCAATAAAGCCATAGTGACACTCTGCAGTACTGTACACCTCCAGCTCCTGATGGTTTTAACAGGACAAAATGGTTTTGGTGTTAACTGATGGGTGGGGCTCTTTAAAAGCAGTGTATGCCAACTCAGTGCTGGTGGAAGTTTAAGGTTTCCTGCTACAATAGATAATACAAAGAGTTTATAATTTTCATCTGTTCTGATTACACATTCCCATTTTATGGTTCGCACAAATGGAAAATAATTGCATCCAGTTAAAAAAGGCTAAAAAAATCCCTCCAAAATAAGAGGTTACTAATATTTGGGTAATTTTAAAGGCCAAATTAAGTAATTGACAAACATATATGCATGTTTAGAATACATGGGCATCCAAAGGGGAGCCAGGAGGGTGGTGAAGGGTCTGGAGGAGAAGCCTTATGAGGAGAGGCTGAGGTCACTGGGTCTGTTCTTTCTTTGAAAAGAAATTACCCATCGAATCTGAGCAGACAGAAATGTTACCTAATTCAAATCCAAATTTAAGACGTTAGCAACTTTCCTCCATTTGGAATTTGTGTATGAATTTGTGTATTTTGTAGTTTTAAATGAGCTATTGTTACGCTGCCCTCTTACTTATCCTTCTTATAGAATTAATATGGAGTCATCCACAATGAAAATATTACTCATATCCTTCTGTAGTTTGAAAAGAATGGAAAGGATCCTTCCTTTTCATTCTTATTTTCAGAAGGTTGTCTAAATCTGAGGAGTGAGAGCAAGAGGATCTGAATGCTATCCCTTGCTTTTGTCACTTCTTCAGAAGCTTAATCCATTTTATGCCTTAGTTTTACCATTATGAGGATATTCAGTGATTCTGGACTTCCTACTGCAGATAATTTGTTAATATTTACCATCAACTTGTGATTCTTAAGTAGAAGGTTGTATTCAGATTAAAAATATTAGTTCTTTACAATCATTATTTCCATCCCAAAACTCTACAAAGAAGCTTTGCAAGGCCACAGACAGTGTTATGGGCCTAGCTTTAGTTAGCACTGCATGTAACTGTACAGAAAAAACTGTACTTCATGTTCTTCCTACTACAGAACTTGTGATAAATATTTCAAATGGCAACAGTGTAATTATCTTTGATTAGTGACTGTGCTAACATTAAAAAAAAAAAAGGTAAAGCAGATGTTGATTACCAAGCACTAATGTAGTGCTTTCATGCACAGCTATAATTCTGCTCATGAATATACATTAATCTTATGCACCAGTTGTTGTCATTATCTACAATCAAAAGACACTAACCAAAGCTGTTTCATTCTGGAAATGTTTATGAAATGTAAAGGAAGTACAGCAGTGACCACAGTGGCCAACAATCTCTTGTTCCAAGGTCTTTTAAAGATAACTATCCAATTAAGAACTGACACCTGGATTATTTTCCCTTTTAACCCAATAACTGATCCCAGAGAGCTGCAATGGGGACTTTTCTGCCCAATTACAAAATGCCACCCAAACCCATGCAGAAGAAGGAAGAAGAAGCATGAAGAAGAAACCCAGGATAGCACCCTGTGCCCTCCATCTTGCTTCCATCCACAACACACTAAAAATCCCAAAACCTCAATTTCTCACCCAGTGATGCACCCACACTGCTCTCTATAATCTATTTCACACTTTGGTGGATTCCAGTCTGTCTTGAAGTCTGGGAAACTTTCTCCATGGATGAGGGTCAGAGTCAGTGCTGCCCTGGGGGTCAGGGCACCCCAGAGCAGACACAGAAATATTCCCTGTGGTGCCCTGGGTTTGCACAGAGCCTGATTTTGGTGTCTCCACTCTGCTCTATCCTCCCTTTAGTCCCCTTTAGATTTTATTGTGTGGGGAAGTGGAGCATGCTGACTGCATTCCATCCAGGGAGCAGCAGCCACATTTCCCCCTATATTTCCCATACTGTTATACCTGTGTCTACAACTTTCCACTTCTCTTGCATTATAACCCCACAGGTGCAGTCCCATATAGTGCCTGAATACTTAACAGGAAAAAAAAACCTCCTAGAGGAGTCTAGGGAGGGAAGGAGAAAGTGACCTGCTGGTAAAAAGGTGTGAAAATAAAGTGCCTGGGTTTGGATTTAAAAATGTTATATCATTTAGCTATATCATGATGTATAATTTATATCATGATATCTGCTTGTTATCAGCATCTGAACTAATTGTCTACTTTTGTATTCTAAGGAATGAAAAAGCTACTTGTGGAACAAAATTCATTTCTCCTTGGAGTGAACATGTAAATACCAGCAGAGTACTGTGCTACAGAAATGCTCATTTCTCTCTGCTGGCTCTCATGTGAGTTTACAGGGCTAGCAAAAATGTGAATGGCTAAAAGTGGGGGCATCCAAAATAAAGTTAATCTCGTTATTGGGGTCCTCCCCAGCTCCAACACTATCTCTGTGTTTGTTGTAAAGTTAAAAAATAGCAATGGAAAGCTGCAATTAAAATCAGTGGGTCTCACATGTCGCCTTGAGTGACAAGAGGTTCTTGAGAGCTTCTGCTGTGCTGCACTTTCTCAGTTTTCTCCTGCATCCCAACTCAGCCCTGTGCAGGCTGGGATGCTGGGCTTGGCATGGCCTGTGCTGCTCCCTCCTGCTCATTTCCACATCAGCTCCAGTTGCTGCATCCCATGTGCTGGGAGCTGCCAAGGAACACCAGAGCTGCAGAGCTCTGAAACCCAGAAGAGCTTTTGGTTGCTTTTTGGATTGATCTCAATCCTGTGGTCCTTCAGAGAGCAAAGAGCACACAGGTCTTCATTCTGTACTAGTCCATATCACTCTTGATTGAACCTGCCAGATCTCTCTAATAATTTATTAAATATCAGTTTTCTTATGCAATTTTTAGGGCAATCTGTATGTGAGGATTTCATTGGGAATGTGCTTTCCTTTCTTTTTCCTCTTTTTTTTTTTTTTTTTCTCCTTCAAATAGTCACAGAAGGTAAGAACAAGAACTCACTGCAAGCCAATCAGGGAAGAGTACAGTCAGCAGATTAAGGCCTGTTCTGAGTCTTCATTTTGCTCTCTCATTATTCTGACTGCTCTTTGGCAGAGCAAGGCAGATATGTGGGCTGTATTTCTAACCCAAATTATTTTCTACAGCCGTGCAGCAGCCTCTAAGATGGCAATTGATTGCAGCACTGTACAACTTAAACATGCCTGTGAGCTGCAGGAGCTGTGGGATTACTCCCCTGGGTTTTCTCAACCAGATCTCAAAGTTTCTTACACACATTCTGTGTTTTCCTGCAGAGCTGAGCCTGACAAGTGCTCTCAAAATGCAGTGAGGATGCTGCTAGTGCTCAGCATTGTGGCAGGGACAGAGGCACTGGGGGCCTCTCCCCTCCAAGAGCAGTGCAGGAAGGTGTTTGCATTTCACAGCATATTGCTTCACCACACAATTCTGTCCCATCAAGTTCTTATATGCAAAATAATTATCATTTCCATCACTCTGAAGGAGTAAATCCAACTGCCTAATCTCCTCATATGGGTGCTCCTTGTACCTACCAAATAGAAGTGCAAAATGTCATGGTTTTGCTTCCCCAAAAGGCACTCTAAGTATTCTTACTGAGAGCAGAGGGAGGAGGAAATACAGTTTCAAAGGCAGGTTTAAAGGCATTC
The DNA here is from genome assembly GCF_023055355.1 of Agelaius tricolor. Classification (NCBI taxonomy): domain Eukaryota; kingdom Metazoa; phylum Chordata; class Aves; order Passeriformes; family Icteridae; genus Agelaius; species Agelaius tricolor. The sequence goes on from NW_027269327.1 coordinate 571,730, forward strand.
CCAAGAAAAGCAGTGTGATTTCCTCTCCTGGCAGGATTTGGTTTTAAATGGACTCAGTGTCTTGCCCTTGCAAAAAGGGCAGAAAGAAAAAGGAAAGGAAGAAAATTGTTTTGTACTTGTCTTTGAAAAAGACTAGACCAAGAAAATAATAAAGAACTGATAGAATTGGGAAGCACAGTGGCTCAGGATTGCTGGCTGTGCATATTTAATCTGTCAAGATAAGGCCAGGAAACACTTGGTTCTGATTTTCCTTTCAATACTTTCACATCTATTTGATAACTCTGAATGCAGTAGTAAGCCTCCTATTTTAACTGCATATGAGATGCATTTCAGGTCTTATTCACAATTCTGGCTCCACAGCTCAGGACTGTCACTATTAAAAGATTGAACAAATGTACAAGAATTATTAATTCCTCAGAATAAAAGCTCACAATGAAAACCCAAGCCAGCAGGTCTGTAGGATGCTTAAGCTTGCCTAGCACACTAAGATTTTTTTAGGAATAAGTAAAATTACCTTTTTTTCCCAGGTGACATCCAGGACACAGCTTTTCAAGGTCAAAAAGCTGCTAAAACCCATCCACCATTCTCTTTCTTTAAACATTCTAGGAGAAGGGAGGGAGCAAAGGTAAGCTGTTGCCTTTGTGATGTTCTCAGTTTGTTAAACTAGATTCACCATTGTATCTGGCCCCCTTTTTAGACTTCTTTATTCTCCCTAGGCTTCCAATTTAACTCAGTGACTGAAGGCAGCAAAATGCTGGTTTCACAGCACTGACAAGAGAGCTTAGTTCAGTAAAATTGTCATTTAAAATTGTCCTGTGCTCCCAAACATGGGGCTTGAATGCAGTCTGAATAAGATTTTTGAACTTGCTGAGATTATCATCCTGTGGGATGGAGAGGTTTTCTCAAATTCACTGCATTATACATGTAAGAAGAATGAGGTACAGGTGCTTTGTTGGAGTTACTCTTTCTGGGAATGTGCTCCTTATCTGGTTCATATGGACAGTGCATTTCCTCTGTCTGCAAAATAGAGTTGTATCCATGCAGCTAATTTGATTTCTAACTCTTCTGTAAAACCAAACAGTACTTTTCTTCCTCTTTCTCATTAACTGACCTTGATATATAATTGTTGATATTTTCTACCTGGTGGCTGCATGCCTGTAATGATGGGGTTATGGCACCAGCTCAGCTGGGTTTAATGTAACACTCCACAGTCAGTGGCTTTCGCTTTTTCATCAGGAACACAGTGGGGGAAAAAAACCCCAAATGTTCCCCCATTTGGCACAATAAAACCTGATATGCACATTCAGAGAGCAGTGCAAAGTCTGACCTCTCGACCTCACTTCTGTAGGTACAGAGAACTTTAGGACTCAAGAAGGTGGTGCACATTTGCTCCATTGTGTGGGACAGGTTTATCCCCTGGGGCTCCACAGGAAAAACTGCTTTTTTTCTGGGCCAGAACCAGATCAGAATTCTGTGTGCAGAATCAGAGAGCCAGGTTGGAAAGGACATGGAAGATCATGGAGTCGTACATTAACCCACCACCTCCAATGTTCAGTACCAAACCATGTCCCCAGGTGTCAATCCATGCATTGTGAACACTTCCAGGGGTGCTGATTCCATCACTTCCTTGGGCACCCTGTCACAGTACCTGATCCCCCTTCTGTTGATGTGGTTTTTAAGTTTTTTTAAGCTTTCTGATGTTTACATTCTTGTAAGGAACTTTTTCACATATTTTATGTAAATAGCTTATTGTTTTGCATTCTTTTATGGAAGAAGAGAAATTTGATGGACTCTTGGTCTGTCCAGCGTCATTGGAGAGGTGGCACTGTCACCCTCCAATCCACTGTCACTTTTGGAAATCTATAAATGTTGGAGTCAGAAATTAAAAGTTCTCTTTTTACCTTGGAGAGCTGTGTGTCCACATGGTGTTATTTCGTGTCCTAGAGCAACACTCTTCCAGAGAGGAATTTTTTTCTAATAACCAATCAAAAAACCCTTCTTGGCACAAGTTGAGGCCATTTCTTTTCCTCCTAGCACTTGTTCCTTGGAGGAAGAAGGCTGATTCCCCCCTGTTTATAACTCCTGTCAGGGAATTGTGAGGAGGCAGGAAGCCCCCCTGAGCCTCCTTTTCTCCATGCTGAGCTCCCCCAGCTCCCTCAGCTCTCCTCGAGTTCCCTTCCCCACCTCTGTTACCCTTCTCTGGACCCTCTCCAGCACCTAACCCAACACATGGATTGTCAAGTTTTCTCACCTAACAATTTGTGCAAAAAGAAGGGACAAAAATATAAAAGCAAAGGCTGCGTTTTAAAATGTATCAGTCGATACTGTGTTCGGTATTACACCAAGAGCATATGGATGAAGGCAATTTGACTTGTAACATTTAACAAAGCCTGGTTAATGATTCAGAGGCAAAATTCATAACATAATTGCACTTGCAAAACAAATGTGCTATTATTTGCTGTTCATTTAGAGCAACCCTTCCTGAATAAACAAGTAGAATATTTACACATTCAAGTCTCTGTGTCTAATTGTGTTTGTGCATGTAGTTACATATTGCAATTACTGTTCATTGATGCTATGCATGCATTTTTTAAAATCTAACTTCATACATTTATATCTAGTTTTATTGCCTCACAGATATATCTAAGGCCTCTGTGTGTATATATATATTTATATTTTTTCTCAAACCATTACTTTTGAGTAAAGGTGTCACAGCCAGACCCACCAGTTGTGTACTGGTCTCTCTTCCAGAAAGGATCATATGGTGAATGACTAAACCAGGAGAAAATTCAGACTGTCCATGGCACAAGGAAGTGAAGGATATTCACATGGAAAATGAGAAAGAGGCTGAACCTTAAAGTTTGAGGTAGGTTTTTGTAGTAGCTGGGACTTTTCCTTGACTAATAGCGATTAATTCAGTTCTGATCTTGAAATGACCCTGAGTCCTACTACACAAAACTGGATGCTCAGACCTTTCATGAGGGAGTTAAAAAAAGCACCATTTTCCCCTTTAAAAGTCTTTTATGGCTGCCCCATAATGGAGTTGTAAGCAGTACTAACCTAATCCTCATCCTAAAAATTGGCCTTTTCCCCCCAAGTGAATAGCATTCAATTTTGATTTTAAAATGCAGATGACTTTAGAATTACACCAAAGGACTGTATAGAATGATATCTGGAGGACAAAATATAAAATAAGAATTAAAATACAATCTGATAAGGCATAGGAAGGCACAGCAGTCTTTAAAATGGCCTTAGTCAGAATACCTTAAGCTATTGAAAATATGCTTTAATTCCACTACTTAAGAAAGTAATCAAGTCCATAAATTACAGGTAAGGGAGGGGATAACTGATTTGAAATCTGAAAGACTGCAAAGTGACCAGCAACCAGAACAAGACATGGAAATCTTAACTAATCACAGAGCCATTAAAATGTGGAAAGTGCAGACTCTGGACAAGCCAAAAGAAAAAAAAATGTCGCAGCAGATGAAAATGGTGTAACCAAAAATCTTCAAGCTTCTTTTCTCTTCTTATGTACGACTATAATGATATATATAAGTATCCAAGAAATGTTAGTGTGTGTGGACTCTCTGAAAAGTTATCAGTCCTTGGTGGCAGATCTACAAGAGTAAAAATCTGAATTTCTGTTCACATTGTTTTTATGGTTAAAGAAGGAGAATTTCAAGAGAAAAGAGGTAATTTCTTGCCACCTATCACTTTCCTTTTTATGACTGAAAATCTTTAATTGGGGCTTGGAAATTTTCATTCAGTCATATTTTGCTCCTGGAAGATCTTTTGTTTTATTAAACTTTTTAAAAACTTTAAAAGAAAAAATTAATTTTTAATTTATTTTATTTCCTGAACATGAGCATGCCAGTGGGGCTGTTTGGATTGCTGTGTGAAAATTCCTCAAGCTCTTTCCAGAATCATGTGGTAAAGAATAGTGAGAAAGACAAACAGTAGAGCTAGTTAGGGGAAAAGTTTCTGTGAGGTGCTTTGTGCTTCTAGGGTGAAAGCAGCTAACATTGCAAAATTACCAAATAAAACAATAGCAAGTAACTTCTTTGATCCCTTTCTCTCAGGAAATGTGCAATCTAGACTACTACAACCCCATACATTCACTGTTCTAAAGCATCAGCACCATAATATTGGGGGGGATGTTATAGTATTTATCCAAACACATGATATATGAAATAAATTTCAGAAATGCATCTCACTGCACAGGATTCCAAATCACTTTATAGAATCATTTTCAATGGGTCTAGAAATACAGAGGCAGCCTGCTGGTGCATGGGAAGTCACCTTACCAGCGTTCAGCAGCACACAGGTCCCAGTTCCTAGAGAAAGCACCTTTAGGTCCTTTTACAGAGGGCTGAAGACAGGGTATCTCAGAGGAGGTCAGGAAGGAAAACAGTGGAGGACACTGTGATGGGGAGGGGTGTCTCAGGGACAGACAGACAGACAGACATCCTTGCTGTGTTAGCCCCTGGTGGCTCCTTCTGGTGCCCACAGGAGAAGGAAACTGAAGCACTGCAGCAACCACTGCCTGTGTGCCTGGAGAATATTTTTCTAACCACAGAATGCACAAAGCTTAACTTATTGTTTTTATTTAAATAGCTAAATCAAAAATATTGATTCCCAAAAGCCTTCCCCAGTGAGTAGTTAAGCCTGCAGACACCTACTTGTCCACTAACTAGGATGCCTCAGTAGTTGTCCACTGAGCCAACACAGAAGCCTTTTCTGAGTGAGCAGCATGGTGTTTAATCTCCAGCAGGATTCAGAAATCAGATTTTTCTTTTCCCATAATACCTGCAAAGACTGTTCAAATGAATACACTTATAACAGAAAGCCAAGTGAGATTTTGTGCTGAGGACAGGGGAAAGGAAGAAGAAATGTGTCGTGCATTTCCCTTATTTTTTACTTAGAACCTGGTGTTTATAGGTTCCACCCAGAGGATGAGAAACTGAGCTTCAAATCCTCCTATTGTTTGTTTAGAGCAGGAGTTTGTTTCTAGGAGCATGTGCTTCTACAGTCTGAGATAAACTTCTTACCACTTCTGCTATCAAAGCCCTTTCCTCCTTGGGAGGTGAAACTTAAGCCCATCTCTTTAGGATTCCCTGCCAAGAGTTTGGATAATTGAGACTGCAAGCATCTCTGGATTAATACAATTTCAGCACTTGTATTGAGAAGATTTATGGTGTGGATAATAGCAGGGCACTTAGGGTTAGGTGTGGTGATGCTGTGCCTGGCTCTCGTATGTGGATCAAGTCACTGAGATGATTGCTTTGGTCCTCCCTGGTTAGAAATCCAACTGGTGTCTCAAAAACTTTTATTATACAGTTTGTAGTAGGAAATAGAGAAAATTATCTCCAATATAAAGTAGAGGTTGGAGAGGAAATACAAAATAAAACTTCTTAGGACATGGTGGTGAACACAACTATTCATGCTTCAGTTTTGTATTTTGATGATTTTTGTGAACTAGGGTGTCTTCAGCATGTCCTCTCCTCTAAAATGACAGAGCTGTCACGTAGCCTAAGACTAGATTTCCTTCTGTTTGGGACAGAGAATGCAGTCAGCTCTGGCATGGCCCCCTTCTGCTGGGCTCTGGGTGTGGAGTGTCCTCAGAGAACAGCAGGACCATAAGGACACAGCCCCGTCTCTTCTTGTCTTAATCTGTAATTCTGGCAAGGCAGTGAATTCTGCAGCCTAGCGAGGCAGGCTGCCTAGGATAGACAGCAATTGCAGTGGTGGGGTTTTGTGACAGACGTTGTGCTGGGTGTGCCATTGGGCTGCAGGACACACTAAAATCCACTGATGGAAAATCACTGCCTGACTTCAAGCCAGAGCCCTACAGATGAGACACTGTCTCTAACTACCCATCATCTCAGTGTCTCGAGAGAAACCTTTGGGTGAAGAAATAGACAGAAATAACAAGAGATTTCATTGCTCTGCTCTTAGTATGTCAATAAAAGAAGATTGTTGAGGATGTTTGAACAGAAGAGTTTCTCTTGCTGAAATATCGTCTGGGCAAATGGCATCATTAGCAACTAATTAACAGTGGAATATTGACAGTTCAGTAAGTGGAAGTACTGTGTGACCCACACCTATAATTTTGTAAGGCTGCCTTTGGCAAGCAGAGTCAGCTAGAAGTTAATACTATGCATGGGCAAGGAAAAGAAAACAAAATTACAAACAGGGAAATCCTATTGTGTTTCCTTATGACAGCTCATTTGGTGTATTTAAAGAGGAGCTCCTTTAGAAAAGAAAGTGCACCAATGTGCATAGATGCTGATTCTGCTATACAACATTTTTCTTGTTATAAAAGGGCTGAGATCTACTTGGACTGCTGCTTTGAAGTTCATTCTTTTATCAGTCATAATCTCAGAAAGCAGATGAACATTATTTTGAATCTCAGCATAGTGAGAGACTACACATTTCCCTTTTTAAATTTTGCAATAGAAAAGGTGAAGTATCCCCTTTGATACGTTTGCAATATACTTTCTTCCTCACTAGAGGAGGAAAAATGCTATATTTTATGATATGGCAGGCACATGCATAGAGAGAGCCAGGAACATATAGGGGAATGAGGAAAGGGACTGGTGCTCTCAAAGATCATTTAAACACTTTGTACTTTTTCTGGTCTTCATCAAACCCACCATATTACAATCTAAAATCTTCATTAACTTCTCAAAGAATACGCAGGATCAGAAGAGGAAATTTTCCCCAGTTTGTGTCTGCGTTCTCCATCAGAAACAGATGGATGGCTTGTACTGTGCAGGGTAAGGAATGTACCCAAGCTGGAACTGTGAACAATGCTTGCTTGCATTTATAATGGCAAGGTGGAACAGATGGTGACAACTGACTTGAATGTGAGCAGTCCATTGAAATAACCTAAATTGTCAGGCTATTCCTGTACAGAAAGCTGTGTATGCACCATTCACACAAATTGAAAGTAGCCTTCACATTATTGAATCACTTGGAATTGCCTTACATTGTGAGTTATGCTGGCCTGACAGGGTTCTACACAGTATAAGATGTTTCATTTTGGTAGTTATGAATGCTCCAAAGCCAGGGAAAATCTCTCACAAGTTAACAAAACATCCATAACCATTCTACTCTCTGACTCATTTTGTTGCAGAGAACTTTTGGGCAGATATCTAATGAGATTAACAGGATTAACAAAAAAGTTATGTCTTCAGTTTTAAGCCCAAGGACAGACTGTTTTTATCAATAGTCTCCAGATCTTCAAGGCAAGGCAGCAAACCAGATCAAAATGGGTTCCACCAAAAATATTGTTTTCCACTTTTGTTAGCATAATGTGTTTACACTCAGCATTTTAGAAGCAGGTCCTGAATGGCTTTTTATAGGCATGCTGTGCAGAATGAGGACAGGCTGCTTGACTTTTGTGTGGCAGATGAGGCTTTCATCACCTCTGTGCAATACTGCAGAAGCACAGGAGGCACTGATGGCTGCACACCTCTGTGTGAGGGATGGGGACTCTCCTGCTCACAGCAAGAATGGTGCTTGCCAGACCAATGTGCATGACAAAAACCTGAATTTCGGTGAGCAGAGATAAATGAGAGAGCCCTTAAAGATATTAAAGAGAGGCTGTGGTTTACATCCTACCCAGGAAAGTAAGGAGGGCTTTGAGGTGGAAGGAGTTGCTGGGAGGTTACTTGCTGCTGCTATACTAAAGCATCTGTTTTTGTGATTAACTTCCACGTGCATGCTCTTTTCCTGTGGTAAAGTTGATGAATGCAAGGTAGTTTATTTCTTTTTCATGCAGTTCTGGTCAGGGATATGAACATTTAATATTTTTTTTTGTATCCCACAGTTGTTATTTCTATGCTTGTGCCATTTTACTGTCTTGGAGTCCTCTCCTGAGCACTGTTAGGGTATGAGTGGCTCCCATCCCTGCTCAGAAATGAGACTGGAGTGGAGGAGCCAGCCACCATTACCCCTCCATCCATCCACATGGCACAATACTTATCTGATCTTTTGATATCCCTTTCTCACCTGGTCAGGAGCAGAGACTGGAACCAAGTGGTCCAATACTAAGAGCAAATGTTCCAACTGTGACATTACACATGATCTTCTGAGCATCTCTTTTAGAAATTACTCTATTGAGTATTGCACCAGGTAGCCACTGGAAGCTCACAACAACTTCCAGAGCCAGTGAAGTAATTTCTGGTTTCCCCTGCAGATCGTTTGCAAACAGATGAAAAATCTCAAATATTTATTTAATCCCTCTTTTACGAGGAATTGTACATCTCTTTCTTGCATGTGGAACTGAGAATTTATAAGGTGAAAAGAAGGGATGAGTTGGAGATTGCTCTGTTCGAGCCTTTCTTTCCTATTTCTAAGGGAGTGCTGAATGTGTGCAAAAATACACCAAGGTTTTAATTAGGGTGGAAAACTTCTCCTAAATTACTGATTAAAAGGAATGAACAAGTATGTTGGCATATTCAGCTATTTTCTCATCACAGATAATTAATCCTTCATAAATGGCTAGCAAAGTCTAACATTCCTCTGTAAATAATGCAGAGCATATTCTTAAGGAACTGTAAGGACATATATAAATATTGCATGCTGCATTCATTTAGCCAATTAAATTGCATTTAGCAGTGGTCAAAAGCTGAAATGCAGCATTTTACATATAATGAATCTATTATTCCTCTGGGCTCTTTTGACTCCAAGTTAAATCAAAGCAGTAGTAAGCCTCGGGTAAGTAGTCAACTGTTTAGTATTGTGCACTTAGAAAAGAGTGAAATTCCTTCCACTGCTGACATTCACAGTTGGTCTGTCTGGTCAGTGCCATGAAGATTACCTGTGAACAAACCTTGTCTGAGCCTAAGCAGTTATAAAGGAAAACATTCCTATATTTTGCAGATATATGTGTGTGTGTAAATAAAATTATCTTCAGTCACTTTTATAATCTTGAATATGAAAATGACTGTGTTGCTCAGCAGATAAGGCAAAATGCTCACGCAGAGGTGTTGCTAAGGCTGCCTCTCAGGAATAAGCATTCCTCTTTGACCACTGGATTTCATAAACACAGGGAAAACAGCAGTTTGCTAGCCTGTAGCATATTCTAAGCCTGCATAAAGAAAAGGAAGCTTAATTCATCTTAATTCATCATCATAATTGCAGTTTATTGGCATTAAAAAAGTCCTGTGAAATGTAACACTAAAGCTTGTTATGGGATTTTTTTCATTTAGAAGAAAACCCTACTTACAAGTGTGATTTGTTGTAAATGCCTTTTTGTCATTTTAAGAGCTCTTCTATAGATATTTCAGACATGGTTGCCCTGACAAACCCACCAAGCTGTGTTTTTTAAAGGAAGGCAAGAACTAGAAACAAGACATGCTTTCAGGCATCTTTGTGTTTTGGTGCTGTTACACCATGTGTAACAATAGGGGAAGATTTTTAACATAAGTGAGAACAGTGGACATAAAATAAAAATGGAAATTAAATAAAACAAGGTTGTATCTATTTAATAAATGCAAAGCTTGGGTCCCTTCAATCCCAGTAGCCAAAGAAAGGACAGAGAAAGGCAAGTCCTTCAATTATTCATAGATATAATTCAGCAGCAAGCAATTATTGCCTTTGGTTATAAGAATTCAGTTGGCATTGAGCAATTAAACCAGATGTCTTTTCCAAAAAGAAACTATATAACTTTGACAAGACATTAGCACCTATCCCCTCCAATTATGTCTTATTGGACTCAAGCTGTCATCCAGGAGAACATTTGTGCTAGAGTTGTGATCAAATAAAATATAGTGAGTTATAGTTGTGTTTATGTGGAATGTGGGTCTCTATATGGATACATCTCCTCTCTGCTATGGTCTAATCATTATTTCATTTCAATAAGGTTCAACAAGGCATCATTTTAGGAGAAAATTCCTTTTGTCCCTATTGTGGAGGTCTTACTCAATTTTCCTTTCTCTTGTAAACTGGATAGATGTAAAGAGGCCAACAATTCTGGCTTGGAAGAACATCTAAGTATCTTTAAATTGCCATAAGAGTATTCCATAAACACAGGAAGGAAGAGGAAAACAAACAAAACAATCTCTCTGCTTACTGAATGTGATAACAAAAGAAATTAAGTTCAGTTAGTCATTTAAATTCTCCAGTATGTTTCTTTCTAATGTGTTTGCAGGAGGCTTGCATTTCTTCATATCTTGGAGTAGCTTATCCAGTCTTATCTAAGCTTTTGGTTTCACCCTCAGTTTTCTCTATATCCAGTTTTAGTGGGTTTTGACCCTCCTTTTCAAATAAAAATGAAAAACACTGGATTAATGCATTAAATGAAGTGTTCAGCTTCTCTGTACTCCTGTCTGTTGGGAGTACACTCATTTAAGACTGTGGTGGTCACAGACATCACACACTTTGAATGTTGAGCTTATATTTTAAGTTCCTGCTTTGCAGAATAGGTGAGTACCCCTCCCAGAACCAAAAGGCTTGCGTGCTATCAGGCATTTAGGGCTTACATGTCTAATCCAAAACTATGAGATTATAAACAAGTGCTAAAGACTGTATTTATGAAACTGTTGGAAAACCAGCCTTGGCTTGACAGTTAGATCATTTGGCACAATGGTTTTACCTTTGATCCTGCTTAGGACCACAAGAAACACAGTGTCAGCCAGCCACAGCAGATATCCAAGCACCTTCAGAGCATCTGATGGTTTGTGTCATGCTGAGAGAAATGGGAAATTGTTACTGCAAAGCCAGAGATTTATAATTCTGTCTAGGGTGTTTAGGCTGACTAATGAAAGAGATGACAGGTCACAAGGAGCTTCCACTGTTGGTTAAATGACACCCAAAATAGGCCAGATATGCCAGAGGGATGTTATACCTGGTTCCAATGTAATCCTTGAGGACTTTTTCATGGAAGTTTAATTAATACCCCTGGTAAACACAGGGCCTGGCAAAGATCACTTGAAATATCTACTTCTGTGAGCAACTATATGCCAAGGGATGCACATTCAATACATTCTTGCCTGAACTATTGCAGAAAAATGTCACAGGGGCTTTGGGGATAGACTGCTGCCTCATTAAGGTTAGTGAAATGGGAAGGGTTGGTTCTCCTGGACCATGAAGAAAACAATGCACATTTTTACCCTTTGGTGCAAAGGAGCAGATCTTTAAACTATAAGTTGAACCTACTGTATTAATAAGGATCTTCCTGAAATTTGATTAGTAAACGCTTACTAAAATACTCCAACAAACCAACCAAGAAATTAAGACCAGTTCAATAAACAAGATCAAAAAATCGAAAGATCAAAACCTATTCAGAGTGATAAAAATCTACAAATGTAATTGAGAAAAGTGTTGGGTGGCAAAAGGTGATGCTATGGTAACAAACATTAGAGGATCCCAGGTCATTCCTGACTGTGACCCTTGGGTGACTCACAGCAGCTGCAATTGCAAGGTTGTGAGCTGGCTCTCTGAGAAAAGGTGCAGGTAATGTGGCTGGAGTCCCACTTCCCAAAGTTAATCTACTGGACTGACAAATTCAAAGCAGGGAATTCAATAGCATGGCAGTGGTATAGACCTGCCCTGGAAGTCTGTATGCCCAGATAGCCAAGTAATCAAACACAACAGCCTTCTACCTCACAGCACTTTTTATTGCCTTGGGAGAACCAGCCCAAACATTTGTTCCTCCTGTGCAGAACATCCTATCTTGTAGCAGCTTGTTTCTGCTCTATTCCCTGGCACAACAAAGGTTAGAAAGATTTTTTTTGTGAATTTAATTTAATTTTATTTTCCTTTTGGAGCATATCTTTCAAGAAATAACTGAGCATTCAAGAAAGCAACACTTTGCATTTAAAATATAGCTCTGGAGGGGGAAAAAAGCAACAAATTAAATCCTCCTCTTCTCTAGCAGAGAATACAGCTTTGGCTTAGTAAACATCTCTTATCATTCAGATATGCTGTTGCAGCACTCAGCCATGCCAAATATTTATTCAAAGGGAATTCCTTCTGATTTTCCTTTTATTCTGTACCTCATAAAATGTTCCAATACAGTAATCATTATCAAAATGATTATTCAGATGGATAGTGGCACCATTATCTTAATTGTACATCCAACCTTGCTGCAATCCTTGCAACCACATTCCTTTTTTTCAAAAATCCATTTTGAGCTGTTGCATGGAAATAAAAAGCTTTAACCTTGGGATAGAAACAGCAAAGGAAAAATCTCATGTTAAATATTTAAATGTAATTTAAAAGAGTGAAGACCAGGGGGAGGAGCAAATGATGTTGTTACTAGGAACCACCTTCCACCAACTGTAATGCTGAATGAACAAATACTGTAAGATGCTAATAGCTATGCAAATTACCAAGCTAAAGGTTTAGAATATTTTATTTGAGATCTTCCCTAACTTGTGTAGGAAAGGATATTTCTATTATACATATTATATATATATAATAGAAATATCCTTTCCTACACAAGTTTTATATATATATATATATATATATATATATATATATATATGCCAAATATTGGTATGTATGTGTATATATATATATATATAAAAAAATATATATAGGAATATATATATATATATGGTATATATTGGTATATATAATGGATGTTACTTTGTTACTTGGGTATTTATTTATTGGGCATTGCTGATGGTTTATATGTATATTTTATAAAAGGATCATCTATTAAAAATTATATCTTGCTCCTAAAAACATATTAGTTGTGAGTTAACAGCATATTTTGATGAAAAATCCATCGACAAGAATAGAAAATTAATCTGGAGGAAAGGAAAAATACAGGCAAAGACTGGACAACCTGAAGAACTTTGGAACCAGTGGGATTAACTGATTAAAAAGATATTACTGCTGTAAAAGATATTATTACTGCTGTAACTGTACCACCTGAGGAGATTAGGTGTGCTGTTTCTCATGGAGCCACAATGCACCACCACTCTTACATTCTTCTGAACGTTGCCCTTTCTGTCCTTCCAGTTTATAGAGCACCCTTGTGGAGGAGCCCAAGGGATGTAACAGCAGGGTGGGGTTTTCCTTCCCTGGTAGCAAACAGCCTGTGGAACTTCTCCCTCCTGCTCCTCTGGGCCAGGCTGTGATTTTCCCCTGCAGGCACAGCCATGCCGTCCCAGCAGGACTGCAGGAATGGAGCTGGGACATGGTGCACCTTTCCTGGGGGTCCGTGACACTGCGTGGTCATCACAGTGCTGGGTCTCCCAGCTCTGGTGATGCACGTGCACAGCTCCTGGGCACACTATGCTGTGTGCCTGCACTTCTGACACATAAAGAAAACTGTCGGGTCCAGCTGTCTGTCTGTCTGTCTGTCTCTGCCCTGACACGGGTAGGGTGGTTCTTGGGTGGCACGCGATTCAAAGGACGAGTCTGGACTCTTCAGCTTTTCGGTCTTCAGATTGTTTATTGTTTCTTATCTACAAAATTTTCTTTCTGCCCAACAGAGGTCTGACCTGCAAGGCAGCCAAGGGCACTCTGACTACCCATGGGGCGGTCATGTCTTTTTATACTAAAATCTATGTACATGATATTTACTTTTATTTTCCAATACTTTTCACCCATATTGGCAAGTACACCTTCACCATGAACCAATCCCCAAGTGCCAACATCATCACAGGAGATGGAAGACAAGAAGAAGAAAGAAGAAGGACAAGACAAGCCCTGATCCCTCCATCTTGTCTCCATAACCCCCCTGTACCAAAAACCTTAAAGTTTATATTTCACCCTCTAAATGTGTCCCTTTTACACCCTTCACTCCAAAGTGATTCTCATGTCCTCAAACTGCTGTCACTTCTGTGGATGGGTCAAAATCAAGCCACCAAGCACTCTTGGCAACATTCCAGGGTTTCCGAGACCCCCAAGGGTTCTCCTGGCATCTCTGGACATCGGGAGCGATGTGCTGAGTTCCAACAAAAACAAGAAGGAGAATTAACAAAAGAGAGGGAGAAACACCACTGCTTTCTCAGGGCCTGCTGATGGAATGTGTCTCCTTCTGTCCTGAGGATGCCAGAAAATCCACCTCCACCATAGGAGCAGTCCTTTGAATGCTTACATATGTACATATATGCATCACTAATATCTCTGTCACAGTAACACTCTGCAAGTTAGTGCATTTTTTGTCTGAATTCTGCACTCCTGAATCCTCCTTTCCCATTCATTGCTTGAATAAACCATCTGATTTGTGCAAGCTCTGTTAAACTCAGCCAGACCTACAGTACTGGACTGGTAAAATGCACTATTTGTAAATCTGTGATCATGCAAATTCTCATTGAACTCCAGCAGGCTGACAGTGCCAAATTGACTACAATCAGAAATTAAGTGCAGCCACACCCAACCCCTCTGATTACTGAGGACCAGCTGGGACACAAGAGGGTTTATTTCCTGCCACATTTCCATACCCTTAATGCAGCAGAAAAATCGGTGAGAAACAGTGCAGAGAGCATTGAGCAGCCCAGCCCCAGAGGACACCATTAATCCACAGGTGATTTGCTCTTCATTAGAGGGAGATTTCCTCTGCAATGATGTGGTCTCATTGCTTCACCCTAACTTCTACTTCCCTTTTCATACAACTCCACAGAAAACTCTGACTTTAAAGAAGGCAACATCTGTGCATAGCATTTGTCATTTTCTTTAATTTTCTGTCTTTTCTAATCACTACCAATGCTGTCTTCTTCTCAATTGCTCTATTTTTTTTATCTAAGCCTATACAAGCTTTTTTTATGGTAGTATTCTGTTCACTTCCCCATTATTTCTTAGCTAAAACTTTCCAATTATTTTGTCTTTAGTTAAAAGACTTTACTTCTTCAAATTCACCCCGGGCAACTTCATTATTTTGCTTTCCAGCTATCTATCCAGTGTCAATTATGGGACCATTTTTTGCTGTGTTACTGAAGCAATGATAGTCCAGTTCTCTAACAGAGTGATAACAGCATTTCACTCACAATTTTTTTCTTAATTGCTCATGGATTTCAATCTACTTTGTGAAATTCATTTCTATTTTAAACATGATGAAGTAGAAATGTGATGAGCTTTTACATGAGTGGAGGCTGGGAATACAGACATCATTGCCCCTCTGTTGGCTTTGACCTCATTTTGCTGGCAACCAGAGCTACCCACTATAAAAAGGATTCAAAACCAATGGCTGATTTTTGTGGATAAATGTGCCTAATTAGCAATATTTTGGAGGCACTTGACACCACTGAATCAAAGAACTGACCTTGATATCAGAATATTGTACCTCATTACACTGAGAAGGATAATGAGAATGAGCACCTATTTTATAAATTCTTATTTCTCCTATTATTTTGTTATCTTTAAAATGTATAAGTTGCTATTAGAAGCCCACCTTCTCTCCAAAACACCCAAAGCTGTTATTTTGGTTACTTAGGTCTTGAGCTGGAAACAATATTTGTGTGTAATAATTGACTTATTAATCCAACCTAAAGTTCAGGCCTAATTTCCTTGAAAGTCCAATAGTCCTTTTAATCTGGACTGTCGCTTTCCAGATTTCCAATGTGGTTTTCATTGTGAGGCACTGTGCTGCAGGGGGATGAATGATGCTGATTCATGTTCCTTGGCCTGTGTGCTGCATTCTGAGCTCATTCTCATTCTTTCTGTAGGAGCCATTTATGGCAGGCAGCAAGGAAGGGCAGAGGGAGATCTCTGGGGAAGGGAAAACTGGGAGACCCATCCTGTGTTTCCTCAGGTCCTGAAGCCTTCCTGTGGAAAAGGAGGCAGAGTCATGTCAGTCATGGGAGAATGTGGTGACTTCCCACGTGCCCATGCACAGATGGGCTTCCTGAACTACTCTGGGGCTCAAACAGCTGGAAGTCTATATTAAATACTTTTTCAAAACATTATTATTATTATTATTATCATCATTATCATTATCATTTTTTAGATTTTCAGAGATTTCTTAAAAATGCTGCCAAAACCTAAAGCAAGGATTGTATGTTTTTTCATATAATAGATAATATTATATTTTTATAATAGATTTAATATATTATAAATGTATAATTAATATTAATATTATTATATATCAATTATCATATAGTAAATTATTCATATATTATAATATGTAGTGTATATTATTATATATTCTATATTATTAATATTAATAGAATTATTTTTAATGTGTAATATATTTATAATTATATATAATTTTCATATAATACTATAATATTATACTTCATATAATACTGTATGTTTTTTCATATAATACTGGTTTTTCATATAATACTTGGGGTGTTTTACCTTTTGAAGGAGGTATACCATCTCCACACATACTATATTATAAATACTATACGAAGATGTCATGAAGTTTCCACAGTTTGTCTGAGATCCTTTTTAGAACAAATGGCATTCAGAAGATGTGTTACCCCATGGCAAAAGGGAAAAACAAGTGATGGGATATGAACTGCATTTTGGTCCTGTTGTGGTGAAAAATGAGCAGAAGTGTGGGGCTCAGCTTTCCCTGATAGCTGCAGCAGCACTGCCAGCTCCTGTTCCTCTGGCAGGAATTTCACAGCCTGCTTTGAATGTGCAAGAACCTCATCTGCTGTCAATAGATCCACAAGGGGCACCTTTATTTGAAGCTGTTAGAGGCTTGGATTTCTACAGAAAACATAAATATCTCCATGTCCTTCAGGAGTGCATCCTGTTTCAGATAATTAGGGTGAGGCTGGTGAGGCCCTGGCACAAGCTGCCCAGAAAGCTGTGGATATTCCATGGCTGGAAGTGTTCAAGGCCAGGCTGGATGGGGCTTGGAGGAGCCTGGTCTAGTGGAGGGTGTCCCTGCCCATGGCAGTGGGGTTGGAAAGAGATCAACTTTAAGGTGCCCTCCAACTTCCAAACTATTCTATGATTCGAGGACAATTAGAAAGCATCAAGCAGTGTGTTAATGAAATTCTAGCAGAGCATGACCCAGCCTTACCTGTCTCACCCCCTGTTTCCTCTGGAGCAGCTCTCTGTGAAATGGTTCATGGCATGAATCCACAACATTGCAGTGTTGCTAATAGGGACAGGTTTCTTTTCCCTCCTCCCCACCCCATCTCACATTCAATGTCTTGCAGGTGTTTTGTAGCTCTGTGCAACAAATGCTTTGCTGGCTTGTTTCATAGTAACCTACAAGTATAGCTTTTGTGCTTCCTACAAGCCACCACTATTAATTTACATCAGGAAATTAATCTGCTTCATAAATATACAATAAGAGAAAGTCATTGCTCAAAGTCACTGCATCCTGAGTAGTCATAAGAACTACCCAACAGAGAGCTCTTTAGAAAATAAGGAATTTGTTGTAAGTTTTCTTTCCTTTTGATTCTAGTGTCTAATGAAAGATGGTAAATTTTCATTATGTGTAGAAACTGGTGATAGAGTCAGACATCCTTGACAAACTATGTTTAGCCAGGACAATGTGCTGTTTTAAATGTGAGAGGGATACAAACAGCAGCTCTCTGCTCATGGCTGCAATGCATTACTGCAGCCAGACCATCAACCCAAGAAGTGGTTTTTCATTCCCTTCTGAGGTGTTTATGAAGATATAATTATATGTATTTATACATATTTTTCCATGTTCAGAGTCTTATGAACATATTGAAGCTTTCCAAAAGTCTTTCTGTAGCTGATTACTTTACTGAGCTACTTTTCCCTCTCTTTCATTGCTAACCAGTTTGTAAGATTTAGCTCAGAATCTACCCAAGTTGCTCTCTTATTATTATAAATGGAGATAACTAGCTCACACTAAAATTATCTTTCACTGAGAAACTTGGAATAATTTAGGAGAGAGTTGAAGACTGTGTCATTACTCATATCTGGAGGAGTTTGTATTTGAATATTGCCAATTAAAGGTGCCCTTAGAAATAGCTGAAAGAAGAATGACTCCTGAGGCTTGTGTTGCTTTCTAATTATGTCTTGCTCAGAACTCCAAGTCCCACAGCACCCAGCACTAACAGAAATTAGAAATGGCATGCACTTCTTAGAGGACTTTCACCAAACAATTTTTCTGGCTTGCACTGAACTTCTAGTGATTCCATAAATTTGGCTATTCCATCAATGCTTCCAGCATTTTGTGTAGTAAGCAGCTTTTGTAAATTTATACTGGTATTTCTGTCAGAAAGGTTTTCTGCTCCAAAACCAATGCTTCACCGCTTTTTAATATCATTCAGTGGTTTCTAATCATCTCTCTTTAATTGTATTTTTAGCTGTCTGAGCTCTCTTTTAGGCCTTTTACTCAGGCACACTCATTCTGTTATTATTAAGTAATTCCTGGCTCCCAGTAAGTTTTGCTGCTCTTTGAATAAACACAAAAGGTTCAATAGTAGCTTTATTTATGCAAGAATGGTAGAGAAGGAGAACCAGCTATAATTGTGTTGGAGACACCATGGTTTGACTGAATTTTCCATATATCAAAACATTCTTGTTCTAGCTGAAGGACATCCCACATCCCGAGAAAATTCCTCTGGAGTCCTGTCCAGGCAGGAGAGGAGATGGGAGTTTGTGTTGCTGGAGTTGTCATCACCAGTTCTCATCCTTTGGGATCTTTTAGCAGATATTAGAGCCTAGGGCAGCCTTGGAGGTGCTCTCAGAGCATGGCAAAGGAAGGAACTGCTGGATCCACTCTCCTGCACATCCTTCTGTTCCAGCAGCTGGTACTTGCTTAATAGGAGAAAAATATGCTTTGAATATTCCCACTTCAGTCAGTGAATACATTTAAATGGAGGAGAGTTCCACTCTGCTTCTTCAGTGAATATTCTTCCCTTCACTTGTCTGAGGAGCTACAACTTCCCTACAAGTAACCCACTGAATTTGCTTTTCCCTGTATCTTCCACCACTGTTATTTCCTTTGCCTTGGCAATGTTATGGCATTTTATTTGAGGAACTAGTTTTAGGCCTCAGCCCCTTCAGCTTGAAATATCAACACAGACATAGGCCAGAGTCCCAAAGGAGTACCTAGGATTACCAAAACATTAAATTTCCATGAGATGATAGCTCTATAACCAGGGGATATGGGTAACATCATCTCCTTGGCTCTCTCTGTTGCATAAACACAAACCTGTAGGGAACATTGTATGTTTAAGGTGATTTTTTTGTCTTATTTAATTTGCAGCCTCCATGGTGTCTGTGCAGACATGGGAAGAGCAGCACTGCTGAGCCCCAGCAGCAAAGGGACTGTTCTATTGTGTGCTGTTGGTCAGTCAATGGGACAATTCAAACTTACATTTATTCGTGGATGCTTGTTCTTCAACCACCAGGTACCTGCAGTATTTCAGGTATTTCCACCCAGCACAGATCCTCACACCTACAAATTTCATCTGGCTGGAGGCTTTGCTGTGAAGGCAGCACAACTGCGTGGAATTTCCAGCAACATTCCAGGCTGACAAGCAGGATGCTGGGAGCTGAACATAACTTCTGATCTGCTGACCAGGTTGGTGTTCAGTCTCAGCTTCATTGCTTCTTCCTTCCACAAGTTCTCCTGGGTATTTCATTACCAAGTTCTAGGGAAAAGAAAAAAAAAAAGGCATGCCAGAGAAGAGCAGAACATTTATAATTTAAGAATAAATAATAAAGTTGCTGGAGGGTATAATACCATGAAAGTTATTAACTATGGTGGTAATATCTATTTTAAATGGTAATGAAAAGCAGCCTGCTCTGAAAGAAAACTATTAAATAAAGGCTCAAATAACATTTTCAATCAGACCAACACCACTGCTATTACCTAACCTGCCCAGAGTTTACCTGAGGACCTGGTATTTTGCATTCTGGCAGACTCAAAGTTCATGGACACCATGTGATGCCCTGCTCTGACCAGAGTCACACCAGAATAAAATTTTCTGAAAGGATGAGCAAACCTATTAAACACAGAGTGGGGACTGAATCCGGGAGTTGATGGTGCTTTATAAAATGGTTCTGTACTGGTTGCAGTTGTTTTAGTACTGTTAGAAGGGAGCAGGATCTGGTCTTTTGCCCTGGATTTTGTTGCAGGGCAACACCAAGTATGGGTTTATTCATCCTCTCAGAGGCATCAAAGAAGTGCAGCACCACTATTTGTTGTCTTTATTGTGGTTTTGCCTCCAATTTTACACTCATGGTTGGCGTGGGGATGGTGCCTTGTCCCATTCCTGTCCTGTGCTGCCCCAGTTCTTTGCTGTGTGGGACAGGCCTGGGGGTTTGCTGGTTTTTGTGCTCTCCTTCACGTTTTTCAACGGGTTAAAGCCAAGTGGAAGCATCTTTATATGTGTAGTGGTGCCTGGACTGAAGCTGGGTCATCTTGGGCTTCTACATTTTGTTGTCTCCATGTTCTGAGTAATTCCAGCAGGATGTAGGTTACAAAAAAGAAAGGAGGGAAAAGGTGCAAAGGGAGCTCTTTTGGCTTCAGCTAGTTCTGGGCATTTGGAACAGCACATTTGGACTTGGTATTGTCTGATTCTCTGCCTGTAACCCAGTCTCTCTCCTCTCTTGGAATAATTTGGATTATGGTCTTTTTTCCCCATCCAATCCCCTCAGTGTTTTGGTTTTTAGTTTTTGTGCATTTTGTTTTGTTTGTTTTGGTGGGGTTTTTTTAACTGATTTTTTTTTTTTCTTTATGGAAGCTGGGACAATTTACGTCAAATACTTGAAGCAAAGATGAATCCAGTTTTTAAGAACTAAGAGGGGTCTGTTTTTAAGAAACACAGGGGTCCCATGTGTTTGCACAGGGCAGAAGGTCTCCAAGCAGATGTTGCTTGTCCAGATAAGTATGGATATTGAGAAGTGCATTCTCTTTGCAGCTTCCTCCTAAAAGGCTGTCACTATGAAACAACCCAGTGCACACACTGCTGTTCTCAAGGTGAAGAAAAAAGGGAAGTTTAATTTCTGACTCCAACATTTATAGATTTCCAAAAGTGACAGTGGATTGGAGGGTGACAGTGCCACCTCTCCAATGACACTGGACAGACCAAGAGTCCATCAAATTTCTCCTCCTCCATAAAAGAACACAAACCAATAAGTTATTTACAAAAAGGGTGTGAAAAAGTTTGTTACAAGAATGTAAAGCCTTCAAGAAGGCTTAGAAAAGTTAAAAAAATCAAGACAACAAAAGGCAACTGCTAAGTAAGGTGCCCTTAACTGTAGGCTTTTATAGCCAAAACCATAAGTGGGAAATGGGGAGCTGAAGGATCTCAGGCAATGGGCTCCAAGAGAAGGAGAGGTGCTGAGAGGTGATGGGGGACATCAGAGCCCTGCTGGGGCTGAGACTCTGCTAAAGCTCCCTGTGATGTAAAGAGATGGAAGACACTTTCTGTCACCTTCACAACAGTCTTCTAAGGAAAAGCAGCTGCCTCTTGCCCTTCCCTCCTGGAATAAAGCAGGCTGCTTCCTGTTTGGCACTGTTGACATGATGTTTTTGTTAAATGGTGCTGTCTGTTGGGGGAAGCAGAGGGGAGATGCATGGGGGTCACCATTCTTCCTCTTCATGTGCTCCTCTCAGGGGCTGCTGCTTGAAAGCTGCACTCAGGGCAAGGATGTGTACAATAAATCAAAGCAGCCCCTGTGGCAGGGAGGAATGATGAGGAGGACTCCATCTTATCAGAAGGCTAATTAATTTCTTTATTATACTATATTATTCTATACTATATTACTCTATATTACATTACATCCAAACTGAATCTGCCAAGCACTCAGCTGCACTCCCTGCACAGCAGCTGTGACTGTCAGTGACAGTCCCCACACATACCTGGATCCAATTGGGCAGTGAATCACAACACTCACACCAGAATCCAGTTACCAATTCCCTTCAGGTAAACAATCTTCCACAATGCATTCCACTTGTGAGCAACACAGGAGCAGCAAATGCAGCAAATCAGATAAGAATTGTTTTGATCATTCTTTTCTCTGCTTCTCTCAGGTTGAAGGAATGTGAATCCAACATATGTAATGCAAATCTTCTAGTGGGATCATCCCACTCCAGCTCCTTCCAGCTGACACTGAACCTGGAGAGGCTCTGAAAGGAGCTGGGACGTTACAGTTCAGCAGAAACTGACCTTGGGCTGCCCCAAGGCATAGAACTGGTACCTCTGTACCCTCAAATGGTCCCCAGGAGCCAAGTGGGGGGTGACAAATTATAGTAGGGCCTAATTTTTGAGCCCCAGGAGAGCCCAAAGGTCTTTTTGGGTATCAGGATGATCTCAGCGAATGTCCTGAAGCACATTTGGTCCCCAAATGTCTTCAAGAGACACTGTGGGCTCATAGGTGTGGTGGTGTTTGAGGGTCCCCAGGACAAGGGAAGAGATGAGAATCTTGACTCCATGTTTGAGAATGCTGATTTATTATTTTATTATATATATTATATTAAAAGAAAATTATTTACTAAACTATACTAAAGAAAGAGAAAGGAGACATCAGAAAGCTAGAAAGGAATGAATAATAAAAACCTGTGATGGCTCACAGCCTCAACACAGCTGGCTGTGATTGGTCATTAATTAAAAACAATTCACATGCTGGGTAAACAATTCTCCAAATCACAGTCCAGAGGAGCAAAACATGGAGAAGCTGAAGCTTCCCAGAAGAAATTCTGGCAAAAGGATTTTTCATAAAATATGTCAATGACACATAGGGACATCTCAGGGGACTTCTGAGAAAGGAATACAGCACAGGAGGGGCCTGAGCTGATCTGCAGGGTTAGATTTGGTGTATGGACATCTGGAGCTGACCTCTAGGAGCTGATATGGCAACCCCAATATAACATGCACAGCATGCGTGTCTGGGGGCAGAAGAAGTCAACAGTTAGGACATGGGCATCATCTGTAGTTGCTAATTAGCATAGAGAGTTAATTGAGATCACCAATTAATAGATGGAGTTACTAGAGGTCACCTTTACTCCAAAGTTTTGGCTCATGGTCATCCAAAGTCACTAATTATCACACAGAGTTACTCCTGTACCCAAAATGTCAGCTTGGGGTCATCTGAGATCACCAATTATCACAGGGGGTTACTAGGCATGAGCTGTATCCCAAAATTTTGGCTCGTGGTCATCTGACATCACTAATCATCACATAAAGTTATTAGAGAGCAACATTATCCCAAAATTTCAGCCTGTGGTCATCTGAGACCAACCAGTCACTGGCTCGTTGGGGTATCAGTTGAGGTCACCAAATTAACAGAAATTTAATTAAATTAATTTATGACAACAAGAGTCTCTGCTGGGCGTTGTTCAAAGACATAAGGGAGAGTTACTGCTGGGGACAAACACATGATTATAAAACCACAAAACTTATTGTATACCATGGTTAATAATTTCAAAAATCACAGACATGTTCACTATCTCTACAGCTGCTCCCATCCATCACTTCCATTAGGCCATCCTTTCCAGGCATCCAACACTATTTTAACACTGTATTTTCAACTGCAATATGATGTGAAAGCAAATGCCTGATTTTTTTTCCTAAAAAAACAAGGGCAGGAACAACAGATAGGAATTAATACTTATAATCTTAGGGAGAATTATTTTCCCCAACCATCTGCCTCCTTAACCATACTCTGTTTAACAAAATGTGCTTCCCAAACTTCATTGCCTGCTGTGCCCTAAGAACACAAGACACTATACAGGTGTCATAGGTGGCTGTATGTTGAGCAGGGGAGAAATAGCAGATATCTGCCATCTATGCAATACTACATGCAGAGCTCTTCTCTGTGGCACAGAATTCAAACCACATTTTTCAACCAGAAAAAAGAAAGCCAAACCTTGCTGTGTTCAGACCTTCTTGTCTTTAGCCAGGGTTTAGGAGATAGATTGGAGATGACTCAATTTCAGTGGAACTGTGCAGGGATGCAGAGCAAACAGGAGCTCTCTTCACTGCCTCAATGCAGAAATGGATGCAGCAATGAGAATAAAGGTCTGTCTGGAAGGACAAAATTGTTTGATCAACTCAAAACATTTTTCAGGAGAAAACTCAGAAACTAGAGAGACCAAAAATAAAAATTCCTTTTTTAATCATCCAAAATGAGCTGAGTTCAGCTTGGACTTTAAAAGGAAGGAGTAAGTTGCTAACACTGCAACCAAGACATGAGGTATGATTCTTCACACCTTCAGTTAACCACAGTATGTTAATTTGTGTCAGCTGAGACACAGAGAGGCCTCCAGCCTACAAACTGCAAATCCCATAAGGAGCTGCTGCTTAAGCTGGTTTAGTGCTGAATTAATTTATTGTAGATGGTAAATAACCAATGAAGCAATGCAATGATTTAAATCACATTTAAAGTCTCACCTGCACTGGTATTGGACAGATGAGAGCGTACACCAACTCAGTGATCCTGGATTTGCATCTTTGGCATCCTCAGGGTCCTGGGTTGACTTTATGATGCTTTTATCCCC
This sequence comes from Agelaius tricolor, assembly GCF_023055355.1. Classification (NCBI taxonomy): domain Eukaryota; kingdom Metazoa; phylum Chordata; class Aves; order Passeriformes; family Icteridae; genus Agelaius; species Agelaius tricolor. The sequence goes on from NW_027269327.1 coordinate 596,082, forward strand.
AATTGTCTGTTCTGTTTATGCTGAATAATAAGTGTTGCACCTTTAAGCCTTGTTGCAGAGAGTGAAGGGGGCAGAGAAGCAGCAGCAGTTTGTTTTCAGACCCTGCACTCACTCCTCCACATTCCTGCTCCTGGCCTGTGCTGTCTGCAGATGGACAGACAGCAGGACAGAGCTCTCCTTTGCTTTTAGTTAGTTTAGCTAGCTGAGGCAAAGAAGTTCCCTGGACTGTGGGTTTTTCCCTTTCCTTTGGACCTGTTCAGACCTGCTCTGGACGGAACACCCAGAACCCTGTGTGCTTTAGTAGAATGTGATCAATACTGACATGATAAATACAGAGGGCTGGGAGAGTGGAGCAAGCTCAGGCAGAGTCAGGAATGTCCCCTGTGCTGCACTCTGTGCTCTCTGGGTCGATGGCATCGCCCAGGTCAGAGCTCTGTGCTCTCCCCTGCAGGAGCCTCCCTGGGCAGCTCAGTGCCTTTCCAGAGGCACCAGGGCTGTCCTGGGTTGACTTTATGGTGCTTTTATCCCCAGTTATCTGTTCTGTTTATGCTGAATAATAAGTGTTGCACCTTTAAGCCTTGTTTCAGACAGTGAAGGGGGCAGAGAAGCAGCAGCAGTTTGTTTTCAGACCCTGCACTCACTCCTCCACATTCCTGCTCCTGGCCTGTGCTGTCTGTGGATGGACAGACAGCGGGACAGAGCTCTCCTTTGTTTTAGTTAGTTTAGCTAGCTGAGGCAAAGAAGTTCCCTGGACTGTGGGGCCTTTTCTTTGGCCCTGTTTAACCTGCTCTGGACTGAACACCCAGGGGAGCACCAGCAGCTCCACCTGTGGCCCGCCGGGCCGGGCCTGGCCTGCGACATTTCCAGCACCAGAGAGACTGAGCAGAGCCTGAGTGAGCTGAGCTCCAACCCGGGGAGGGACTTTCTCAGTTTGTCATCTCTTTTGGAGCAGCAAGGGGCTTTATTGTTTTATATTGTTTAGGGTTTATTGTTTAATAAACAGGGTTTTTCCACTTTTCTCCAAGGAGGTAGTTTGTCCCAGACCAGTTGGGAGAGGGGCCAAATGAATCTGCTTTCCTAGAGGAGCCCCTCTGGGGGTTCTCTCCCAAATTTGCCCTGAACCAGGACACTCAGCCATGAGGATAGCCTGACTCTTCAGGTGATGGCACACTCTACTTGCCAACCCTCCAGTGAAATCCTGCTGCACAGTAGCAAATGAGAGCAAAATGAGACCCCAGTGAGAGCACAGCCACTCACAGAAACAAGGTTTGGTGCTCATCCAATAAATAGATTCTACCTTCCACTTGCCGTCTATTTCCTTCACATCTTCCTTCTTTCTGCACTGTTCTCCAGCATCTTTCCTTGGAAACCAAGCTCCTCCACCTCCTCTTCTACTTTGGGCCAGCACATTCCTGCAGTGGGAACAGGGGCCTAGATATGAAAAATAATTCCCCGCAAAGGAGGGAGTTACCTGCTGGTGCTGTGCTAATGAAGGGCTGGGGCTGAGAGAATTGTAATGCTTAAATAAAAGCAGAAAAGGCATGGAACCATGTGCCATGGGGAACTGGGTTGCTTTATAGAAATAAAGGAGGGGATGAATAGGTGAGACAGTCTCTCATCACTAGACATGAGCTCACCTGTAGGCCTTCCTTTTGCCTCCCAGCAATGACACTGGCTTTCTTTCATAGCAATTCATGCATTTCAAAGGGCCAAGAGCATAAAAGGATTCCAAAAAGAGGTTAAAGCCTGAAACCAAAAAGCAGCTGTTTCATTAGCAACAAGAGAGGGAGAAGGGGAGAGAATTGTAGGACAGAGCTCCCTAAGTGTGCCAAATGACTTGCATTTCAAGTATTTTATGCTATCTAACAGATATTCTTCTGGAATCAGGACACATTTCAGATGTTCAGTAACTGATACAGCTAAAAACCCACTGTGTGTGATCTTTTGTCCTTACACCAAGAAGGATTACTGAGAATCAGAGTCCTGGGATGTGAAACACATCAGCACTCCCTATTATAGGAGATCCTACAGGATCCTCTTGCACTGGAACAGGAAGTTTGCATCACTGCTGTGCTCTGATGTAACGCTGGACAAAGTATCAGTGTCACAAGGTGGATCCTCTGCATCCTACACATCCCTGGACTTCTCCCACAGAGAAGAAATCCTATCCATGAAGATCAACATTCACCCTTTATCCAAAGCCTCTGCAATTCATCACAGGCCAAGTTCTGTTTATCCTTTATGAATGACATCATCATGTATCATCTTGGAATGACAGCCTGGAAACAAAATGCAAATGGTGAGAGAACAAAGAGTGATTCAGTGTCCTCAGTCCAGCCAGGATTCACTGGGCTAGGTGGCAAGAGAGGATACAGAAACCCATCCTCTGTGTGTAAGTGCACAGATAGTCCAGTTTAGAACAGGCACTGGAGTTTAGGGATGGCAGATCTCAGAGCTCATGACATCATTAGACAGCTGGTATGCACACTCAGGTCAGAACTGAGATGAAAATAAATACCCAGCAGATTTGTACACAACTGACAACTATATGATGTGAAAAGGGATGAAACAAGTTGGAGATAAACCCTTCTGATTAAAAAGCAAGGGCAGGAAGAGATGCACCAATATTCAGGCTACAAGCAAGGCTTGGAAATGAGAAATCCAATCCTAGTTCTATTAGACAGCTGAATTGATCCCAAATGCCTCATTTCTCAGTCTCCATATAACTCACCCCTAGGGCCAACTCACCCTGAGCCTGTCACAGCAGACACCCCCCTGTAAGAGCACTCAGGGTGGGACAGCTGATCCTCCCAGGACTTTGCCAGGCAGGTGTGGGCAGCCAGCAGCCCCTGATGGCTCATGGCCTGGGGTGTCCTCAAGGAGCACTGTCACAGACATCTTTTATGAAAATTCCTTTCCTTAGGATTTTTCCTCCTGAGAAGCTGAGAGGCCTCAGGAACAAAATGTAACCAATGGTTATCTGCTGCTGTGGAATGCAACAGGTGCATCTGGGATTGGGCTCATGTGGTTGTTTCTAATTATTGGCCAATCACAGCCCAGCTGGCTCGGACAGAGAGCCCGAGCCACAAACCTTTGTTATTCGTTCTTTCCTATTCTATTCTTAGCCAGACTTCTGATGAAATCCTTTCTTCTATTCTTTTAGTATAGTTTGAATGTAATATATATCATAAAAAAATAAATCAGCCTTCTGGAACATGGAGCCAGATCCCCATCTCTTCCCTCAGCCTGAGACTCCTGTGAACACGGTCACAGAGTGCAGCTCCTCAAGTGCCCAGAGGCTCAGAGATGTGCCAACATGTGTGGAAAACATCATGAGTCCACATCAGCTGTGGGAAAACGCTGTGGGAGACAAAGCAGGCTCTCATCGTTGTTGTACTTCATCCCTACAGACGTGCTCTGCTGCCTGCACCTGTCCCTGCACATGGACCACCCCTGGGGAACAGCCCCTGCTCCTCTCAGCAGCTTAGGAATGCTCAGCAGGAGCCAGCCTTCCCTGCTGCTGCCTCTCCATCCCCACAGCAAGCTCTGGGCATGATGTGGGAGGGAGGCAGAGGTGTGTGGGTCACGTGCAGGGATGTTATTCCAGCTCCCACAGCAGTCACTATGGAGGGGTAGCTGACTTTCCTGCTTCTGTGCCAGGGAGCTTCATTTCAGCAGAAGGTGTGTCACTGTCTGATTTTCTGAAAAATCCCTTCACCAGGATTTCTTCCCCTGGGAAGCTGAGAAGCCTCAGAGAAAAAAGAAAATAATATTATCTCATTTGCTTCTCCCTGTTTTGCTGCTTTGGAATGTGGTTGGACATTGTTTATCCAACATGTGAATTGTTTTTACTCAATGACCAATCATAGCCAAGCTGTGTTGGGACTCTGGAAGCAGCCACGAGTTTTCAGTATCATTCTTTGTAACCTTCTGTCTGTATCCTTTCTCTATTCTTTAGTATAGATTTAGTATAACATTCTATAAAATAATGTAATATAATATCATAAAATAATAAATTAACCTTCTAAGAATATAGAGTCGCATTCTCAATTCCTCCTTTGTTCTGGGCACCCCAAAAATACCAGAGGTAAGGAAGGTCAGCAGCCTCAAGGAGTTACAGAGAACTGCCAGGTCTGGCTGCAACAAGAGCAGCCCAGACACAGAGCCATAGGGAAAAGGAGGGCAAGGGAGGGGAAGGAATTTGCCAATGAAATAGCAGATACTTGAGAGGGAAGGCAACTGAAAATCCTTTTCTTTTTCCAGCTAGATGGAGCTGGTACAGATGGAGACCATACTGCTCCTAGACAAGGACCAATGGTACTTGTGACAGTACAAAATGACCACGGCCAATTCAAGTGTTCAGCTGCCAAAGTCATACCTGAAAATATGCTGCTATGTGGGCAAAGAAAGCAGAAGTGCTTTCTGCACTGCCTCTCTCACTGTTTGCCTCAGTTTTAGCCTTGGAAGACACCCAGTGCTTTAAAGGCCTAGGCAGATGGGGTAGAACTGATCCAAATAAATCAATTAAGAGATCCACATCTGAGCTACTTGGATTAGACTCTCTCCTGAATTGTTAATGGACATCATGCAATTCATCACGCACTAAAATAGAGAGCTAAAATAGGACAGGTGACTAATGCCTAAAAATAGATAATCACTTCCATGAACTAATGAGGGAAGCCTGGAGTGCCCAGTTCAGCTGCAAATGTATATAGAGCACAGGTGCCTGAGGTGGAGAGGAGTGAATCCCATCCCAGGTTATTGTCAGTAGCAGGAATGACTCCTTTTCCAACAGTGCCTGCAGACCCACTGGGACAAACACTTGAGTGCTGTGCTGCCTTTCTCTGGCTGCCTCCCCTGCCTGAGCACAAAGGCCAGGAACATGACAGGCAGGGCTGAGATAGATACACAGCACAGCTCCTGCCTCTTTTAAGGTACCTGTGGGAACCCAAGAAATTCCTCTGGCAGCCCTGGAAGACTCGAGACCCTGACAGAGAGCTCAGAGACCTTAGCACAGAGTCAAAAACACCTGTGCCTTTGATTTTAGCCCTTGGAAAAAACAATTACCAACCTTATATGAAGATTCACAAGCCACGAAAGTTTAAATAGAATGATAGTTTGTTACAAGATAGAAAAGTAGAATTTTGAGTTTTTAAAATGAGAGTTCAGAAGCCAAGTTAGAGAGATGTAGGCATGCCTTGTCCTTCTTCTTTCTTGTTCTTAGCCTCCATCTTCTAGGTGGTGTTGAGAGTTTTAGATTAGTTTTGAGTAGAGACAGACTGTCTAACATAGGTGATAGGTATTGGAAAATTATTGTAAATAAAGCACAGGTAATTTTTGGTATAAAAATATAACACTGCCCTGAAGGCAGTCAGTGTGCCACAACCCGACCTGCTGGACAGATCTCAGTGAGTCAAAGAAAGAATGGAATAGATAAGCAAAAAATAAACAGCCTTGAAAACCAGAACAGAAGAGTCCTGACTCCTTCTTCACCTGCCAAGCGAAGAAAAGACTCTCTAACACATCTTGGGGTCATCCTGACCACAGAGGCTCCGAGAGGTACCTTTGAGCCCCTCCTGGAGATCAGAGTTACTAAACAAGGCTTTCAGCCCTGGCTGCACACCTGCAGCCCTGCAGAGGAGCTCAGTGCCGTGTGTCAGGAGAGTGGCCATGGAACACGGGGTTCCTGTTCCTCCTGCCAGCCCCCAGCTTGTTGGAACCCAGGACACCCCTCTGGCTGTCCTGAGCAGCCAGGACCCTGCCAGGGGGCTCAGAGACCCTGGCACGGAGCCCAAGATGCCAGGGGGTTTGATTATGACCCATGGAGCAAATTACCAACCTTGTATGAGGATCTGCAAGCCATGACAGTTTCAGTAGAATGATAGTGAATTTATCACAGGGTGAAAAAGTAGATTTTGGGATTTTTAGAATGGGAGTTCAGGAGGCAAGATGGAAGGATCTAAGTGTGTCCAGTCTTTCTCTTTCTTCTTCTTGGCCTCCATCTTCTGCTGTGATGGTGGCACTTCTGGATTGGTTTAGAGTAGAAGCTCACTGTCTAACACAGGTGATGGGTATTGGGAAGTAATTGTAAATATTGTACATGTAGTTTTTAGTATAAAGACATAACACTGCCCAGGGGCAGGCAGAGTGCCTCTGACTGTCTTGCTAAACGGACACCAGCTGGACACGAGAAAATATTTTATAGATGAAAAACAATAAACAACCTTGAGACTGAGAACTGAAGAGCTCTGACTCCTTCTTTGACCGCTGGGCTGGGAAAAGAGACTTTCCAACATTTCTCAGAGTCACTCTGAGCAGTGAGAGGCCCCTAGACACCAGCCCCTGCCACCGTCAAGGGTCACTCCCTCAGGCAGCCCCCAAGACCCACAGTTCACTGTGATCCTGTGGGGAGAGGAGCTGTGGGAATAGAGATGCTTGCCTTGTGTAGGTGGGGAAGAAGAGAGAGGGTCCCATTGTGTCAGGCCAGGTGGTTCAAGGACAAAACCACCTGGTGGTGACCAGGAGGGTCTTTACTGGCAGGAAAGTCACCTTTGGGGCTGAGAAGAAAATTGTGCTCTTGGAAAGAAATGCTCTCATGACAGAGAAGAAACCTTGCAGGGCTTGAAAAAAAATCATTGGGAAGACTTGCACGAGTTTGAAAGCTTCATTTACCAATGTCACCTCCAGAGAGGCTGCAGTGGGGAACTGAGCTGCCAGAAAAGAAGGGAAAAATGGTTTGGACTGCACAGCCTAATCCAATTCCTGATTCTGTGTCAATTCCAAGATTAGCAGGGTTTCTTTATATCAAATCTTCCCCCATCCCTCTAACATCACAGCATTTTTCTCGTGATCACTGCTCCTCCATGGGTACCTAAGATCTGTTTTACCATGGGACAGAATGACTCTCCTGGTTAAGGCACAGTGAGTGCTGCTGAAAAAGCCCTTGGTTCACGGTTCAGTTTGCCCAGCCAAAATCCTTCCCTTCAGGGAGGAGATGCATGGTATTTTCACTGTAAGTATTCAAAGCAATATTAAAATATTGAAATTTTGTGTCTACCATGGTACTTTTGGATGTTCACACCTGAAAGACAACCTGTATTAAAAGCTGTATTAAGATTTTTATCTGGAGTTACCATGAATAATTAGCTTTCCTCCTCAGCATGCCTGGACAACTGGTTGTCAGAAAACATGAATGGCTACTGTGTGTCCTCTCTATCCACATCTCCCAGCCTCTGGACCCTCCTGTCACCCAAGATAACCAATCTTTCACTGACTTTGTCCCAGAACAGTGCTGCACTCATCCTAGTAAACCCTGATGCTGGCCAGCAATCCCCTGCTAGCATGCAGAGGGAGCAGCTGTTTAACCTCACTGTTTATGCACCCAAAGCACCTGTGGGCACAAGCACAGATCCACTTTTAAGCACCAGAATATAAAGGATTTAGTCAAAGATATTCTGGAGTCACCAATAACATAACATTGCAAAAATGTGAGCCTTTTGGGTGACTATCCCAGTGAGTGCTGTGCAGATTCTTGGTAATTAATCCTACAAACACCATCATTAAACTTTAAACTAATATTAAGAAAATGTGCAACTGTGCATGCTAATACCAACACCAGCCAGTTTGTTATACTGAATGTCTCCATAAAGATATTTTTTATAACACCTTTGGCACAACTGGGACCTTGCATAATTAAATTTGATTTCAGTTTCTTACAACTCTAAGCATAACTGGAGATTTCTAATTAGTTACAATTATTCTTTTAGAAATGTGTTTCTGTTGAGTATAATCTTGTATTCTTCTAGCCAAATGCATATGTATTTGTTATTATTATTATTATCTCCTACTGACAGCATTTTAACTGAGACACTTTGACCGAGATAAATAACTACATGCCTCCCAACCACAATTCTTTGTGTGGCATCTGCTTTGGGTGATAAAATAATTGAACCAGTGAAAAATAGCAGTTTATGGAGATAAGATAATTTTCCATTCTACTGTTTTAAGTAGAGATAAAAAATGCAGGCTGATTATTTTCTAAATCTAACATTTCCACAGCCCACCCTACCAAAAGCTGCTACTAAAGTGTCCTCATTAATGAGACTTCCTCACCTAATTGTGTTTCCCTTCTGCCTGAAACAGCAGACAAGTAGGCTGCAGTTTCAGTGTCTACAATGCCTGCCTAGCTGGCGTGCCCAGGAGCATTCCTGATGGCACTCACTGGGAGATGCAGCACCAGGAACACCAAGATGCAGCACCAGGAACACCAAGAAACCCAGCCCATCTCCAGTCAGATGTGTCCTAGCAAAGGGCCAGTGCCTGCTGGTCCCTCCTGGTGCAGTCCAACCCACACCCGTGTGCTACCTGTGCTCTGAAGCCATGGGCTGCCAATTACAAGAGCAATTAAGCAAAAAATGCCTGTTTTTCTGCACAGTTGTGCCCCAAGCTGAAAAAGCCCAGATGTGTTCTCTCACACAGTTCATTCGAGCAAGAAGGAGAGGTTGAATTACCAGCTAAAATGGAAACAGACAAAAAGAGATAAATTGGAGAACAAACCACCGGAACTTATTTACTTCTTGAGAAATTAATGAACCCCATGAGCTCATTGGTTGCAAAGCAAATTAAATAAATGTCTTTCCCTTTTAAAATCTGGGGAATTACAGCAAGGGGAATTGACTTTATGCTTGTCTTCCCCCTAATTCACTTCAGGTAGCAGTCTGGTGAAACACAGAAGGGAAGTGGCAAGAGAAATCTACATCAAAATGAAAACAATATTAAGTGAAGAGCTGGAGCAGGACAAGGAACAGCGCATAACTTTAAACATTGTATCAGTTATTTTGTCATACTTACCATTTCCTTTCTTTAAATTCACAGATGCAGGCCACAGTACACTTTAGGAGCTCATTCTATCACACAAGATTTTGAAAAGATTGACCAGCAAGTTAAAAGTAAATAAAGTTAGAAAAGCATTTGTACTTTTCACATATAGTGCAGGGTCTCAATGCTTTCCAGGTCAGTGCTGTATCTGCCTTAGTTTGCAGCTTTCTAATCACCAAGCATCCAGAAATTCTATATGTAACACATACATCATGCTACTAAAATAAATAATGAGTTCATTTTACTTACTTGCAGATTTTGATGCGTACACATTGTTTATTCTCCATCCTTTCCACATTCCTCTTTCTCGACAGAAGCCTTAGAAATTTACCTTGGGGGTGGGGGAGAAAGAAGCTAAAGTTTGAGTTACAGCATTTCAAGAAGCACATCAATGCCTCCCCCCCAGCATTTTTAGGTTAATGATAAAAACGTAGCAATTGTCAAAAGTTTGGATATTAATGACTGAATAGGTTTTTGTAGGCTAAGTCTCAGACTCAGTCTCTTTTCTCCAGAAATATACCTGACAAAATTGATTTAAAAAAATAGTATCGAATAATAGAAATATAATAAAAAATAATATTGAAATAGTTAAAACATTGAAATTTTGTGTCTACCATGATACTTCTGGATGTTCACACCTGAAAGACAACCTATATTAAAAGCTGTAAAAATTTAACTTATAAAATAAAATTTTTATTTATAAAGCTATTTTGGTAACAAAAATGACTTGATTATGGAACCTAGCAGAATCCAGCTCACACAATGTTAATATGCCAAAATCACTTATGATAGATTAAATAGGAGGTTTCATTTTTGGCATATGAAGCTGTATGTTCTAGGTCACTGTCAGTAACCCTCTGCCACAAAGCAGTAATAAGCTTTATAGTTTCATTAAAATATTACTTTTCCTTTTGTGTATTAACGCTGGTTTCTTATGCTGTTCTCTTTATCTGTTTTTATTTGGCACAACTATTTCATTATTGATGTAAAGCAGCAATTCAAAATTCAATTATTAATTTTCATGTAAATCTTTCTTGTGTAAATAATTGATGGGAAAGATGAGCAGAGGCATTTGGAGCCAGCAGTTGCTATTCCTTCTGCCTCTTCTCATCTCTGCAGCAGTAGCCTCTGTCAACCCCATAGAAAACACAGCTTTTGGGGGAGATAACTTGAATTCCCCAGCCTTGTATCAGTCCAGATGGAGAGTTATCTGAATCCAAACCTCTGCTCTGTCCTCCAAAAGCTGCACCTTCACCCTGCCTTGCATAGGGTGAAGGACTTTGCATCAACTCTTCAATCTTCTGCATCACAAGGAGGCTGCAGAGCTGCAGAGGCTCTGCCTGCAGGAGCCTCATTTGTCCAAATGCCTATCAAAAGAAGCTCAAATTTAGGGAAAAGGCCAGGCAGCAGAATGCTACTGCCCTACAGCATAAACTGTGCTTGACAGTCAGAACTGAGTTGTGCTCTGCTCCTTTGCAAGGATATTTATCTGCTGGATCCACAGATGTTACTTCTGGTTATCCCAAACTACTCCCATAGCACTCAAAATGCACCATTTTGAGTCCATCTGCATCCAAACCCTCCCAGCCCTGCTCTTCATTACTCAGTAATTCCTCTCCACATTCGAGGCCCAAGCCTGCATGAAACCCCTGAGCGTCCCTTGAGCCCCAAGGGAGAAGGTGTCCAGATCTACCCGGGCATCTCCTGAGGAACACCAACTCTTTTCATGGTTTTAATATGGCTTGCATTATGTGCTTTTCACAGCAATTCATATGTTAAATAAAATCATAGAATGACCTCCTTTCATAATATTTAGGCTTTAAATTTCATTACAATCTAAAGAAAATACTCTGGAGTAGAAAACAGGGTAGTCTGAGAAAGAAATGTCAGCGGCTTCCTCCTACTCTGCCCTGCTAATATTTTAATATATAAGTATTTTCTTTAAAAGTTAAATAGAATTGTAAGCTGTAAGAGGGAATAAATGTTATAAAGATAGAAATCTCTATTGCCATTTATGTGATAAGTTAAAAAATGCAACCCTCTTTGCATGCTTGGGGGTATTTTTCCCTCAGAAGTCACTTTTTAATCTGATTTAAATCCAATTAAGTCTGAACATCTAAAATGAAGAGCAAGTCTTTGAATTTATGTATAACTGATTTAACTAATCACTGCTTTACTGCAGAGCTACTAAGCAAACAAACTATGAAAAATAAATGTGAAATTAGATCCAAATCGCAGACAGCCTTGATTTTGTTTTTAAAATAAATAAATAATCATCCTGCATAAAGCATGGGCCTCTGATTTCTACCAACCAGTCAAAGCTGCAGTCATTAGATTTTAAAAGTAATGGTGAAAAATTATTTTGGAGTTGAAAGGAAATGACTGCTTTTTTTATAACCTCCCATTTTGGACAGAAAGCACTTGAGAAACCAGTCCAGACAAACTGAGGACACCCAAGCAACTGGGGAAGTCCAACTGCTTCAACAGCTCTGTCTTGATTTTGGACATGTAGGAAACACAACCCATTGGGGGACACACAGCCTTTTAGGGGACACACAGCCCCTTGGGACACACAGCCCTGTGGGGGACACACAGCCCTGTGGGACACACAGCCCTGTGGGACACACAGCCCTTTAGGGGACACACAGCCCTTTAGGGGACACACAGCCCTGTGGGGGACACACAGCCCTGTGGGACACACAGCCCTGTGGGACACACAGCCCTGTAGGGGACACACAGCCCTTTAGGGGACACACAGCCCTGTGGGACACACAGCCCTTTGGGGGACACACAGCCCTTTAGGGGACACACAGCCCTTTGGGGGACACACAGCCCTGTGGGACACACAGCCCTGTGGGACACACAGCCCTTTAGGGGACACACAGCCCTGTGGGACACACAGCCCTTTAGGGGACACACAGCCCTTTGGGGGACACACAGCCCTGTGGGACACACAGCCCTTTGGGGGACACACAGCCCTGTGGGACACACAGCCCTGTGGGACACACAGCCCTTTAGGGGACACACAGCCCTGTGGGACACACAGCCCTTTCGGGGACACACAGCCCTTTAGGGGACACACAGCCCTGTGGGACACACAGCCCTGTGGGACACACAGCCCTTTGGGACACACAGCCCTGTGGGACACACAGCCCTTTAGGGGACACACAGCCCTGTAGGGGACACACAGCCCTTTGGGACACACAGCCCTTTAGGGGACACACAGCCCTGTGGGACACACAGCCCTTTAGGGGACACACAGCCCTGTGGGACACACAGCCCTGTGGGTCACACAGCCCTTTAGGGGACACACAGCCCTGTGGGACACACAGCCCTGTGGGACACACAGCCCTTTGGGACACACAGCCCTTTCGGGGACACACAGCCCTTTCGGGGACACACAGCCCTGTAGGGGACACACAGCCCTTTGGGACACACAGCCCTTTAGGGGACACACAGCCCTGTGGGACACACAGCCCTGTGGGACACACAGCCCTGTGGGTCACACAGCCCTTTAGGGGACACACAGCCCTTTAGGGGACACACAGCCCTGTGGGACACACAGCCCTGTGGGACACACAGCCCTGTGGGTCACACAGCCCTTTAGGGGACACACAGCCCTTTAGGGGACACACAGCCCTGTGGGACACACAGCCCTGTGGGTCACACAGCTCTTTAGGGGACACACAGCCTTTTAGGGGACACACAGCTCTTTAGGGACACACAGCCCTGTGGGACACACAGCTCTTTAGGGGACACACAGCCCTGTGGGACACACAGCCCTGTGGGACACACAGCCCTTTGGGACACACAGCCCTGTAGAGGACACACAGCCCTGTGGGACACACAGCCCTTTAGGGACACACAGCCCTTTGGGGGACACACAGCCCTGTGGGACACACAGCCCTGTGGGACACACAGCCCTTTAAGGGACACACAGCCTTTTAGGGGACACACAGCTCTTTAGGGACACACAGCCCTGTGGGACACACAGCCCTTTCGGGGACACACAGCCCTGTGGGACACACAGCCCTTTAGGGGACACACAGCCCTGTAGAGGACACACAGCCCTTTAGGGGACACACAGCCCTGCAGGGGACACACAGCCCTTTAGGGGACACACAGCCCTTTAGGGGACACACAGCCCTGTGGGACACACAGCCCTTTAGGGGACACACAGCCCTTTAGGGGACACACAGCCCTGTGGGACACACAGCCCTTTAGGGGACACACAGCCCTGCAGGGGACACACAGCCCTTTAGGGGACACACAGCCCTTTGGGGGACACACAGCCCTGTGGGACACACAGCCCTGTAGGGGACACACAGCCCTGTAGGACACACAGCCCTTTAGGGGACACACAGCCCTGTGGGACACACAGCCCTTTAGGGGACACACAGCCCTTTGGGGGACACACAGCCCTGTGGGACACACAGCCCTGTGGGACACACAGCCCTTTAGGGGACACACAGCCCTTTAGGGGACACACAGCCCTTTGGGGGACACACAGCCCTGTGGGACACACAGCCCTGTAGGGGACACACAGCCCTGTAGGACACACAGCCCTTTAGGGGACACACAGCCCTTTGGGACACACAGCCCTTTAGGGGACACACAGCCTTTAGGGGACACACAGCCCTGTAGGGGACACACAGCCCTGTAGGACACACAGCCCTGTGGGACACACAGCCCTGTGGGACACACAGCCCTTTAGGGGACACACAGCCCTTTGGGGGACACACAGCCCTGTGGGACACACAGCCCTGTGGGACACACAGCCCTTTCTCCCTCCCCTGCGAGCTCCTTCCTCAGCTCCAGCAATGCTGGATGCTAATCAGCAGCTCAGGCTGCCTTCTTCAGGTAATTATTCCAGGTATCCCATGCTTTACTCCCACTTCCTTGTAAATCAAGCAGCTTTGGTAACCCAGTGATATTTCAGAAGCCTGTCTGAGTCTGAAATCTCAGTTCCCACCACACCTTATCTGCAAGCTGAACCAAAATTGTGTTACTGTCATTGTACTGTAGCACGGTGCATGTTACAG